>NC_090656.1:135842497-137042497 GCF_040937935.1 Hyperolius riggenbachi
AGGATCAGCTGTATACACATCATCATGGCAACAGGGACGTGAACCCTCTGCTGTGCATGTGTACTGTCCCAGTTTGAAACATATTGTATGGCTCTCACAGAATTACATTTTAAAATATGTGGCGTTCATGACTCTCACAGCCAAAAAGGTTCCTGACCCCTGCGCTAAAGAGTTGATTCATCAATAAGATTAACGAGCGCTGCTTCAGCAGCGGTCGTTAAAAAAACAATCAGCAGCCGCTATGCATGCTATGCTCATTCCTTGAATCGTTGCGTGCCTTATTTTGTTATGCGCGTTGCTTCCTTAGCAATGCGCACTCCTTTAAATAGCGGGCGTCTCTGTGAAGTATTGCGACTGTGATACTTCACTAGTGTGGCTACTACCTTACCTAACAACTATGCTGTGCTGTAGGCCCAAAAGCTAAGGCAGGGGCATTTGTCCCCAAAAATCCACTGTAAGAATCAGAATGTACATTAGATCTTTTAAATGTATTCAGTCTTTATGATCAATTAGAGTGTTTGAAATATCAAATCAATCCACCATACTTCATTCAGATTTTTTCAGTGATTGAAATTTTCCACTATGGCAGATTGATCTAATTCCATTTGATTTCCCTATACAATCATTTTTTTTTCGGACATCAAACAAATGACAGCGATCATAGGCTACAGGGGCTAAATACATGCCTTGAATGCAAATCAGATGCAAATCATGTACTAGTCCTAATATATAATTTGAATGCAAATTGAAGCACATGGATGCAGCTAACCATAGGTATACTTACAAGAGTTTTGTACAGCAGGAGACATTGGCAGCGCTTCCAAACAGAGACTGCACCTGAATTGACTACCTGCAATAGATGTGCAGAGCTCCACAATGTGGACTAAAATACACAACTTGCATTCAAAACAGGTACAGCAAAGGAGGACGTTAGCTTCAGGTTTTTTAACCAGAAAAAAACGCAGAAAAATCTGAAGTTTTGGTTGAATCATGTATGGCCCCTTAAGACTCAGCAATGTCAAGCACTGTGCATATAGCTAAAGACCAACAACCTTGTCTGTGCTCACTGTGTTCGAGTTTGCCTGTAGCATTTCAAGCGTCCACAATCTCAACCTCTTTTTCTTAAAGTAGCATATATCTGGTCCCAACATTGCAACTGCAACAGATTTACAGTGCTATACAGTGTGCCTGTACAATTTATCTATGCTACTGCTATGGCTCCAGTGGGCTCGATCTGGCGGCTAATCGAGCCGCCGGGTAGACCGGTGTATGCACAGCATAAGGGAGACTTCCTATTGCTGATTTTATAAATTTCCCTATGATTTTCATATTGAGACTTCCACTACATGATTTTCATATTGAGACTTCCTATTGTCCTTATATGAATTTCCCTATGATTTTTGCATTAAAACTTCTTC
This sequence comes from Hyperolius riggenbachi, assembly GCF_040937935.1. Lineage (NCBI taxonomy): Eukaryota > Metazoa > Chordata > Amphibia > Anura > Hyperoliidae > Hyperolius > Hyperolius riggenbachi. The sequence goes on from NC_090656.1 coordinate 135,843,916, forward strand.
TATATGTTTTTCGTATTGCTGTTAGAAAATATTGTGTGCACTTATTATACTGTGGGCTCTCCAAAAGCCGCTAATAATATTGTATTGTTTTCTGTATGCACTATTTTTTTATCTGCTTCGGGCATCTGTGTGTGTTGGTTGGATGGCTTGGGGTGGGTTAGACTATCATTTTCTATGTCCATGTGCTTTGTGCACTGTATCGGGTGTAACAAGAAGCCTCTGAGCCCCCAAGCAAAATTATCATGGTTGCCACTAATCCCCCTCCCCACCACCACCACACGTGGCCATTTGACACACATTCTTCCTATGCAATCCCTCTTCCCCTTCTGGCAGGGTAAGAGTAGGGAGCTGTGTAATAATTGTGTGATATTTAGCTGCTCCAGTGATGCATCGGGTCTCCTCTCGGCAGCCACTTGCTCTATGCTGCATACCCGGCTCCCAATCACATGACATGCATCAGAAGCTGGATGATAGCGGCATAGGGCATGCGGCTGTCAGGAAGAGGAGGAGACTTGATTAAATAAACACCGTTCTGCAATGTGGGGCCACCATTTCCCACAGAACCTCACTACCCGCCACAGTAAAGGAGGTCATGGGCTTTTGTTATGTCTGTGCACTGTAGCTTTGTATATTGTATGACTATATGTTGCCATCTTTATTCATTTTTTTGCCAGAAGGTGATAGAGGACATCATTACTAAAGTATGTCTAGGGATGGTGACCCCATAAAAATTCTGCTATTCCCATGATTTGTAGTTATGACAATTTAAAGGGTTACAAATTCTGCAATCAGATATTGCAAGACAAAAGAGATATGCGATATATAACTAAAGTTTTATAGCCATAATGGTTTGCAGTAATAGGGCCACTAAAAAGGAGAGGTTTTCATTAGCAGAAGAAGCTGTTCTTTGCACAGCCTGAACAATTTACATTATTTAGCAGGACATCATCTACACAATCTCATTTGGGAGTATCAGTAGCACACATTACTGCACTTCAGAGTGATTTATGATTTTAATGGTACATTTTCCTTGTCCTCGTGGCAACTTCCTTGTCTGTGGATGTGTAGGAGAGATAATATTAAGAAATAATATTAGAAACCTAGGTTAAAACTCTTGTTTTATTAAAATAATTCAGCATTTCCAAAATATGAAAAGCTGTCAGCTTTTCTGGTGATGACTTCTATAAATGTGTAAAAGGTGAATGCGGGGATAATCATCTCCCGCCTAGACTACTGCAACACCCTGCTCTGTGGCCTACCAAAAAACAGGCTAGCTCCTCTCCAATCCCTTCTAAATGCAGCGGCCCGCCTCATTCACCTTTCCACACGCTCTTCCGATGCAGCCCCACTGTGCCATTCTCTCCACTGGCTACCCATTACCCAGAGGATCCAGTTCAAACTCCTGACTCTAACATACAAAGCCCTCCACGAGTTGTCTCCTCCATACATCTCCTCACTAATCTCAAGATATTGTCCCTCCCGCAACCTTCGCTCCTCCCAAGAAATTCTCCTGGCCTCTAAGCTGATCACCTCCTCTCATGCTCGCATCCAGGACTTCACACGAGCATCAGCCCTTATCTGGAACTCTCTTCCACAGCCTGTACGTCATGCGCCAAACCTGGACATCTTCAAACGCACTCTTAAAACACACCTTTTCAGACAAGCTTATAACATGCTATAGCCCTTTATTTACTTATTTGTCACAATGTAATCAGAGGCAAAGAATCACTGCCTCATCCATCCTCCACCCCCTTACCTAGTGTGTCCCCCACTACCTATTAGATTGTAAGCTCGCAAGGGCAGGGTCATCCTCCTAATGTTTACTGTTTTTGTAACAATATTTGTGCTGCTTGGAACTCTGCTGTATATTTGTTAGTTGTATCTATGTTCCTAATGTCGTCTTATTGTGCTTTGTAAAGCGCTGCGGAATATGTTGGCGCTATATAAATAAAAAATAATAATAATAATAATAATAATAATAATAATAATAACAATTCTGGCTTTATTAATTTTTTTTTTTTTCATTTCTTACATTAAGCTGATTATTTATTTATTTTTGTGTGTGTGCTCTATTTTGATGTAATTTGTGTTGTGTTTCTTCCTGTTGTTGATGGTTTGTGTGTAGATAGGTTGCCTCAGTCTTATCATAAAAGTGAACCTAAACTGAGTGGGATATGGATGTTTTCTTTTAACCAATACCAGTTGCCTGGCAGTCCTGCTGATCTCTTTGGCTGCAGTAATGGCGGAATCACACACCTGAAACAAGCATGCAGCTAATACAGTCTGACTTCAGTCAGAGCACCTGATCTGCATGCTTGTTCAGGGGCTGTGGCAAGAAGTATTAGAGACACAAGATCAGCAGGAGAGTCTTGCAACTGGTATTATGCAAAAGGAAAAATCCATATCCTTCTCAGTTTAGGTTCCCTTTAAGCATGGCTACATTTCCTAGATTTCTTTGTCTCCGCTGCGTTTTGAGCATATTTACAAGAAACTCCTCAGAATATTTCCTGCTTCTACTTTTTTTACCCCTTCAGCAGCTCTCTCTGATCATCTTACTGTCAAAATTTACAACACATACAAATGTAAAAAAAATAATAATAATAATAATAATACAAGGAGCTCTCCAGGTAATATTGTGATTCACCAAGCAGTGAAAGAAGGCAACGGAAAAGATAATGATCTTGATAGCCCAACTTCACTTAAGATAACCCTTTTTAATTATTAAAAAAAAGGTTCTTATCTGACAGTACAGACAATAGTGGTTAACAGTAACATCAATTCAACATGTATCAGAATAAAACATCACAAATGTATTAAACGTTCTACAATCATATTCAATCATATACAAATGATACACATGATATACAAAAACTTTTCTTTTCTTCGTAAAAATTTGGCTATATAGATACAACCACAGTGTGTTGCATCAACAAATGCCTAGGGCACATTTCGTGGCCACACAGCCACTTCCTCAGAGACTCAACAGAAAATAAAACTTCATATATATTTTCTAGTCAAATAGACATATACACAATCAATATCCAAATCGGGACTCTGTACTATAGAGATATGATGGTAAACATTAAGTTCAGACCTCATTGAGCTCTTAAAGCAGTATTGTCAACATAAAAATCAAAATTTCAACAGCAACTGGTCTGAGTGTATTAAGTGATAAAGATGCTAACCCTGCATTCAAAACTTGCAAAACTGTTTTTGCTGTTATGGTTTGTAGTTATCACATACTTTAGGAGCACTGGCCTTAGTTGCAAACAGTGCCAAAGAGTTGAATGCTGGGAGTTCTTTTTATCTATAATATATTCCTCCTCCTTCCGTTTATTTCCCTGCCTAGCTGCTTATCAGAAACTCCCTCTGATTACTTGTGTTTACAAGCAAGGTTGAGGTGACTCAGTGATTTGATGTGTAAATAAAAAAAAGACAGTGCAGTTGTTAGTATACACCTCAGTGGGAGTGTCTGAAGACTCTGTGAAGAGGGCAGCTAATGAATACACAATGAGCAAGAGAAGGGAGGGGGGGGGAAACAAGAGTAGGGAGGATATGATGTCAGCATTAGCTTGGCAAGATGGCCACTGCCTATAATAAGATTTTCTGCTTTTCCTTTATAAAATTCACAGGAATCATTACGTGGATAGCACAATACATCTGTTATGTAAGTAGAAGTAGTATTTATCTACTTACATATGTGTTTTTTATTTCTAGGTTAGCATGGGTGTCGCTTGTTCTTTAACTTAATAAGAATCTTATACGTGCTGCATTATAGAAAAATTCTAGAATTCTGCCCACAGAGAAGCTGATCAGAGCACGCCAATCCCGGTGTCTTCCGCCAGCAACTTGGAATGCAACACGTGTTAGATTCCTCTTGGGTTAAGCGCTCAATGGAATTTTACAAACTAGGTTCTCAATACATAGTATGTGTACCCGAGGGAGTACTTCAGTTTGGTTCAGGGGATACTTAAACTTGATCTATTCTATTACGTTTAGAGATGAAAAAAAAAAAAAAGATAAACCATATATCAATTAACCTGAATAAGTATATAAAGTATTTTAGTCAAAAGCATCAAGGAATGTGATAGACCCTGGTAACAGACTAACCCTATGAGAGACGCCTTAACAACCAGCCTCTCATGATATACTTCAGTAAATGGCTTCCTCCCCTAAAAAATACCTCCAATAACAGACTGCCCCCCTGTGACAGACCCCTGTGACAAACAGCACTCCTACTAATAGACAGCACCTCCATGACAGACCCCTTTAACAGGAGATAATCCCTGTGAGTCACTGCGAGCCTTCAGCAATCAAGATTAAACAAATCAAGCCATTCCATTAACTTCATTAATAGTTGCCTGCTGCACACCAACAGCGGTGTGCCAAAGCAGGTTAATCATGACATGAACAAACCAGGGGAGCTAGACAATTATTTTGGCAAATTAACTGCCTGTTTGTTATGTGCCCCTTCTACTTCCAGTTCCTGCTTGGCTGCCAGTGGTGTGGATGTTGTCTGTTACTGGGGCTGCTGCTGAAGGAGCTTACCTGACTCCCCAATGTCCAGCATCTAGTCTCCTGCTTCTAATCCATATTGCTCTCTGTCCCTGCTGTCAGTAATCCTGTGCTTACCAGGTCAAGTGCTGCTACCACCACTGGCAGCGCATCTGGGACTTCCAGTGCGGCTGGCCGCAGTGGCAGGGTTAGTGCCAGCGACGTTCCTGCAGGGATCCAGCCACATAATACTCAGACTGTAAATGAGGGCGGACGCATGCGCTGGTAGCGTCGCTCATCTTATGCTCTAAGGAAGCATGTCAGCTGACCAGCTGTCAGCTGACACGCAAAGCTCCACCTCCGGTTCCGGATTGGCCAAACGGCTTGGGGGCGTGTTCTCCTGCTTACCCGGGCTTCTTAAGCGCTGTTCTGACACTTGCTCACTGTCTGCTCTAGCTAACACTTCGCAGTGAAGGCTTCAGACCCTAGTCAGTTCCGTGTGTGGCTTGAACTGGCAGGACCCCGGGGATTCCATACTAGCTCAGCTTACATATATATTGATTACTTGTGTTTGACTATTGCCTGTTTCTCTGACTTCTCTTTGCCTGCCGATTCTTTACCTTTGCCAATCTGATCTGTTGCCGACCTTTGCCTGATTACTTACTCAGATTTTGCCTGCCGCCTCTGTACCTTTGCCAATCTGATCTGTTGCCGACCTTTGCCTGATTACTCACTTAGATTTTGCCTGCCGATTTTGTACCTCACTCAGCTGATCGGAGCCAACCCGTTTTTGTATGACCATTCTCTATATCTGTATTCAGTGTTAGTACTGCCTTCTACTATCACTGTTTGTGTGCCATTTCCCTTTCAGGGAACGTTGTATATTGTCTGTCTGCTAGTGGCCACACACACTAGCAGATCGTTAAACCTACATTATGTGACCTCATAAGTTATTAAAACATACTTGCATCTTGTTATTTTGTTTTAGTTTGTATTATGTTTACTAAGGAAGAATCTTGATTAGTTTTTATGCTTACCTGACCACGGTGGGGAAGAGTTCAGCAGTAAAAAGATAAGTACAAATGGTGGAAGAACCAAGAAATCCCTTGGACAGCACAGTTACAGCCAACTGCAACCATATTAAATCTGGAATATATAATAAAACTTTAGTTTTTAATTTTAGTAAGGAAACACTGTCACATACTCCCACATATTACAACAAATGTACATTTTTTAAACAGCAAACCTTTTTTTGGGGTTTCACAGATTTAATGCTGGCAATGCAATTTCCCATCAGATAGATGGGTCGATTAGATAATTTCCAACAGATCCAATCTGATCCAATCTGATTTTGATTGATTTTCTGATTGATTTTCTGATCACTTATATACAAATTGATCAGCAAGATGATTCAAGATCAGATCGGACCTGTCGGAAATTATCAATCGACCCATCTATCTGAAGGAAAATTGCATGGTGTATTCCCAGCATTAGGGACAAAAACTTTGTACTCTATGGTGCTTATCAGACTTCTTACTGTGTTAATAGAGGTTTAGGGTCCTTTCACACTATACAACAAATAACATGTATCAGCGGTGTTGATTTTATCTTTTAGAAAATATTGGCCTGTCCTGCTGATTGACCCTACTTTGATGCGAGCACTTCCTAATAAACCAAAGTTTATCTATCGCAGGGCACCGAATCTTAGGGACGCCCTCGTCCCAAGCTGTGTGGACCCACCCAGAGGTCAGAGGGTGAACAACTGGCAACAACCTGGTTTTTACCCATGTGGGAACTGCCAGGGATGTGGTTTGTCTAACAGGAGGGAAATAATAAGATCTATAACCTCTCCCCACAACCAAAGAAGCTTTAAGCTAAAGAACTTCGTTACCTGCACCTCCACGTATGTGGTATATCTGCTATGGTGCAGCTGCGGAGACCACTATGTAGGTAGAACTACTAGAGACTTAAAAACCTGAATTAGAGAGCACATCTATAAAATCCGGAAAGGACATGAGGACCACAGTGTCTCTGCTCACTTTAGAGAGGCCCACTCCTGTAACCCTGATGGCCTCAAGTTCTGTGTGTTGGAAAAATTGGCCCCAAGCTGGAGGGGGTGTAATCGTTTAAGGGAGCTGTCTAAGTTAGAAAGAAGATGGATCCATAGACTAGGGACCTTAACCCCTGGTGGATTAAATATAGAAATTGACATCAACTGCTTTATTTCCAATGATTAGTGCTGATCCCAGTATTAACAGTTGACTAGATCTATTGTCGATTTTCAATTGTAATTCCTTGCTGATTTTCCGTATATATATATCTGTACTAGCGTGTGGGGTGGATGTTGGGAGGAGGGTGGGTGGGGTGTGAGATAGATTTTCTCTGTATTGAGAACGGGCTGTGCAAAATGCTTTTTTATATTGTTGCTGTGTTAGAAAAGCTTCCTCTTTGAGGGAGAATGGGCTGTGCAAAATGCTATGTAAAATTGCTGCTGTGGTAGAAAAGTATTTTTGTGAGGGACTAGTAGGGCGTAGTTACTTCCCTACACATGCATTGGGTAAAGTGGGTGGGGGTATTTATTACTATTTTACACATAGGAGACTTGGGGATGGTATATGTTGTATATATGCATATGGGAGAATAGGAGGGATATGAGTCCGCAGGTTGGACTAAAATTATCTCACAAGCATTGCATTGTGAGGTGCAGTGGAGAGCACTTGACTAGAATGGCGGCTCTTTCTATGATAAGAGGACAGGGTTTTTTGTGATCTAATGTTAGTTTCATTGTCCGCATATTAATGAGGTTTAACTGTATGTTTTAAGATTGTAGCCTGTGACCCTGCAAGGTTCCGCCCCCAACCGCTGGTAGACCAATCTGACTTACACCCTAGTCTGGGCATACAGCGATGTGGGAGGCGGCAAGGGCGGGCACTCGCATTCATTAGACTCTAGCGTGCGAGCGTGTCCAGTGCCCCTGATGAGTCACGCCCCTACAGTGACAAAACGCGTTGGGCGGAGCCTGGACACGCACGCTTTTTCCTACTTGACATGGAGGACGGAACTACCAGCGCTACGGCGTGGACACTTGGAGGACATCAATGCCGGTTAACCGGATATGTGAGATGAGCCTTTGATTTTATTGTACATGGTACGCATATGCTAGGGGTTAGACCCATATTAAATAAGGATTTTACGCAATGAGAAGCGGATGTCTTATGTTTTCTCCTAGCCACCTGTTGCAGTGATTATATTTTTGCCTGAATACAAAGCAGAGATTTGGTGAGCAGGGGATTGAGGGTGGGGGAGTGTGAGAGTGTGACCCCCGTTCCTGCATGCGGTGGCTTTTCCCAGAGCACAGTGTGTTGTGTTGACACAGGGTGTACGAGTGTTTAAGAATTACCCGCTATGTGCCTGCTCTCTTTTTGACACAGGTTCTAATGCTGCACAGGAGTTAACTCCAGAAGCGCTGCTGTGAACGATATAGATTTTATCTGTTTGCCATCTGGTGTTGGGTAGGATTTTTCTATCTTTTAGGAAGTACAATTTTGTGTCCGATCATTTTTTTCTGATTACCGCTAACCGATTGGATCGATAAAAAAAACGGATCAATTTCATTAACCTGATAAAATTGGCCAGTGGTGATTTGGTGATTCGTTTTAAACTTTGTCTGGAAAAAATAATGTAAAATGAGGGCCATGGGACTCAACACCTCTCTCACTGGTTTATAAGTAATAGACAACATAATGCAGAGATGTACAGTTATCCGCTTGTTCCGGGTATTGACCACTTTGCACTGGATGTACTAAGGGGTGCTATGACCGGGTCTACACAATCGTGCAACAGGTGATTCTAATATGGAAGTGGCTGGTGACATATCTGGACCTGAAGGGCTTTGAATATCATACCCCTCTGTGGGACAACACCAAGTTAACCAAACTGGTTACAATACCCAATAAGCACTTCTGGTTCAGTAAGGAGATTGTCTTCCTTGGGTACATCATACAGGTGGGTAAACTACTCCCATTTAAAAACCTATTCACCCAATTCAAGGTATTGCTCACGCAATGATTTAGATATCTACAACTTCACCATGCACTGTGGGCCCAGTTTGGCAGCGTTCCTGTTGTCCTCCTCACCTCCCCTGTACTAGACCTAATAATGGAGATCTCACCGGAGATGTACAGTGTGATGCGAAAGTTCTGGCAACCTTGAAAATCGTCACGACTTTCCTGTATAAATCGTTGGTTGTTACGATAAAAAATGTCAGTTAAATATATCATATAGGAGACACACACAGTGATGATGTCAGTTAAATATATCATATAGGAGACCCCCTCTTCAGAGAAAATTAAAAGAGGAGGGAAACTTACAATTGACCCCCTTAAATACTTTCTCATAATTGGATTCACTTGTGTAGGTCAGGGGTCACTGAGCTTACCAAGCCAATTTGAATTCCAATAATTAGTTCTAAAGGTTTTGGAATCAATAAAATGACAACAGTGCCCATATTTATGCACTTGCCTAGTTTTATTTAAACAATTATTGCACACTTTCTACAAATCCAATAAGATTTATTTCACTTCTCAAATATTACTGTGTGTGTCTCCTATATGATATATTTAACTGACATTTTTTATTGTAAAAACCAACAATTTATACAGGAAAATCATGACGACTAACAAGGTTGCCCAAACTTTCGCATCCCACTGTATATAAAGTATTGGTTGAACACACTGCCCTAGATCGAACCTGCCAGTTCAGATCAAGGTGATTGGCACTGATAGCTGATTTGGACGACGAAGACTAGGAGGAGGGTCTCTCAGTGCCAAAATATGTCTCACTAAATTCATGCGAAAGTCTCATGCAGCTGTATACCCTACATCCTAGGTTCTCAACGTGTGGTACGTGTACCCCAGGGGGTACTTCTGATGGTTCCATCGGGTACTCGACTTGATATACTTAACCAAAAATAACAATAGAGTTTTAGAAAATGATAAATCTTATTTAAACAATATCAAATTTGTATTTTAGCTAATTAAAAGCAATAGTAATTGCTTGGAAATTGTTTAGAACCAATGATCATGTACTACAATTAAATATATTTTTGTCAAGGGGTACTTGCGATAATGTTTTTATGCTAGGGGGTACTTGGTGAGTACAGGGTTTTAAAAGCGGTACAAACCAATAAAATGTTGAGAAACACTGCCCTACATCATACATCTTACTCCATCTAAGATACATGGATTCAACAGAGCAGTGCCAGATTAGTGTCCTGAATGTCAGAACCCTCCATTTATTCACCTAATGTAGGACTGTCTGCCTATTAGCGAATTTGTTGGCAGGTCAGCAAGTTCCTCCATGATAAGTTGGGATGCCCAGTGTCTACTGACCTGACACATTGTATACTGGGAGTATTCACAGACAAAAGCATCCAAGTAGACACTAAGAAATTCCTCTCAGAAACTTTATTTGCAGCTCGACAGGAAATCATGCTAATGTCCCAATGAAGACGGAATGGAATAGAAGGATAGATAGAAAAAAAACAAAAACCTAATATATGGACATCGGAATGCACCCTCCAAGTTTCACAAATTATGGCATAGGTGGCAGGAGCGATAGGCTCATCTCACAGACAGGAGATTGGTCCTGACAGTGCAACCACAAATTAGCTGAAACCGTAGGTCGCTATAACAGACTGTAAGTCTATAACGTATCCAGCTGAGCAATACTGCCTGATGATAATATATAATGGCTTTTACTAACAGTCCTGCTGTCTCTGATGGAGCTGGTATCTACACAGATTGTACTTTCCAGAGATACTCTTAGTGCATCCTGATTTTGTTGTATCTGAATGCCCATGGTCACAATAACAATTTGACACTTTTGATGCACTGACCTATACACCAACCCATTGTTATTCTCTGTACAAATGTTTCCCTTATTTATTTATATTGCATCTGTTATCATGCATGGAGAACGCTGTCTTGTTTTTACCATATGACTCAATAAAATTATTTTTTGTTAAAAAAAAAAATGAGGGCCATGGGGATCCCTAAGAGCACTTTGACTTTCATTATTTTCTCAAGTTAGGCCCCGTTCACACTTGCGGTTTTGTCAAAACCGCACCGGATGTCCGGACCGCACCGTATCCGGACCGGACCTGATCCGTACGGTTCCTATCCGGATCCGGTCCGGATCCGGTCCGTTTGCATCCGGTTTCCGTGCGGTGTGAACACGGTTGCGGTCCGGATCCGGTTTCTTAAGGAGATAACAACCTGTTATTACCTGGGGTCTGGGAGGTCAGCAGAAGGGTCTGGGGTCATTGTTGGAGACAGGTGGACGTGTGGAGACCATCCGTGGATACAGAGACTGCAGTTGGGACCATGGATCCAGGCATTTTTTACTCGTATACCTGGGAATTCTCTGTTGTTCGCATCCTCGTTATCAGACTAATCAGACATGTTGCTGCCTAGAGCTCCAGCATGAAATCGCTGCTGCCCCACCTGAACGCTGGGCCCATGTGGTCCCCATCCAAAATGCATAGGAAGTGGGGTAGAACGTCCGGTTTTTGTAGCCAGTGTGTTGTGCGCTCTCCGGTTCTCATTGGTTTCCATTGGCCGGATGGTGCAGTCCGGCTCCGCCCCGGATACGGCTGCCGGAGGAGCCGGACCAAAAAATAGCGCATGTTGGAACGGACGCCGGAGTCCGGATCCGGTCCGGATCCGGTCCGGCTCCGGTCCGGCAGAACGGACGCATGTGAACGGACGCATAGGCTTTCATTGCTATTGCCGTGCGTCCGTTCCGTCCGTTCTGCAAGCGGTCCGGCTCCGGCACGGCGATTCCGGACGGCCACCGCTAATGTGAACCGGGCCTTACTCTTTCAGGCCCTTGTACTTCTCCAGTTTCTTATATTTGACCCTGATGTTTGGTTGATTGGCCAGTACCAGTCCGTACCTGGATCTGGATGTTCCACAGGATCTTAGCTCTGTTATTTTCCATATTTTTCAATAGGATCTTCAACTGGACTAGGAAATTTTTAACCCATACTTTCATTGAAGGTGTTCTAGTTCACATTGCCAGCTACTAGATGTTGGACTGTCTAGTTAGTAGTAGGCCTTTCTGTGACAGTTTGTATCTTGGATTCTGTCTAGTGAGGTAGGTCCCCACTTATATGGTTTTGGTGCTTAGTGCCTGTCCTTGTCAGGGCCGGTGCTACCAATAAGGCAAGGGGGCCAATTGCCCCCGGGCCCCAGAGCACAGCCCCCCCCCCCAACCATTTACATTTTAATTCAGCTGGCCAAGCTGCTGGGTCGCACGGCCATTAGCTGGGGAACAGTGGCAGGTAGGGGAAGGAGGAAGGGCCCCCCGAGTGTCCCCCCCTTGCCTGCCCATATGCAGAGTGATGCCAGCGGAAGCTACAGTACAACTCATCTGTCAGTGCCGTTGGGAACTTATGCAAGTCTTCTCCCCATCACGCAGTTCCATGTATCCTCTCTGCCCCCTAGTGGCGCCTCTCATTACTGCACCACTGGAGAAGTCAGAGAGGAGATAAGGAACTGCGTGATGGGGAGAAGACTTGCAGATGTTCCCGACGGCGCTGACAGGTGAGTTGTACTGTTGCTTCCGCTCGCATCACTCTGCATATCAGATGGGGGGGAGACTGCTTAAAATGAGGGGGGGACATCTGGCTATATATACTAGGGGCAGACTACCTAATACTGGGGGGTACAGCTGGCAATTTATGCTTGCGAGGGGCTAACCAATCCTGGGGCGCACATCTGGCTATCTTTACAGGGGGGGGCTACGTAATCCTTGGGGGCACATCTGGCTATATATACTGGCGGGCTACAAATAACTTGGGAGCACATATAGCTTTACGGGGGGAGGCTATCTATTCCTGGGGAACACATCTGGCTATCTATACTGTGGAAGTTGCCTAACGCTGGGGGAACATCCTGCTGTCTATACTGGGGGAGGCTACTTAACACTGGGGGCACATCTGGCTATCTATTCTGGAGAGGTGGAGGGGAACTACCTACACCAACGCAGTGGTGGAAATGGTCGGGGGGGGGGGGGGGGGGTGTCAGAAGGGCCCCCAAGTTACTTTTGCCCTGGGGCCCCATTGGAACTAGAACCGGCCCTGGTTCTTGTGCAGCTGTGATCAGTATTTCAGTGCTGTCTTTCAAACCCACTTTTTCAAGCACTGGTAGAATTTCCCATTTTCTTTTTTACTATTGCAAGGATTTCCCATTTTCAACCACCTCAGATATCTGGTGTAATTACATCCTATGCTGGGTCTTATTTGGCCTTGGCACTTTCTCTACTTGGTCTGCCTTCCATGTCTACTGCTACCTCAGGCAATTCATTAGCAACTTATTGATGCACTCCTGCATGCTCGGTTTTTAATCAGGGTAGTTGCTTTGACACCTACCAGATCTCTTCTCTTCTTTCGGGGGGGGGGGGGGGGGGGGGGCAGGCGCCCTTCCTTATGTCCTCCTTTGGCCAGCTTATCATACCCCAACAGATTTCTAATAAATGGCAGGGGTACATATTGATGGTTTTGATATTTTACTTCCCATGGAGCTGGCTATGCCGGACCTGCCTAACATCTAGATGGTACATAGCAGTAGATGTTTTTCTTTCTTGTTCTCATTAGTTTCATGTGACTGTGGGATACCATGGTACTTGTAGCATATGGGGGGTTGGAATTACTCAAATTAAGAAGGGAAAAATCTTGCTTCCTGAAACTTGTTACCCAGAGTTACAGGTGCTCAGTTTATCAGGAGCTATTCAAAATATACACTTGCCTGACACTCACCTGCAGGAATTGCCAGACTGCACAGTAAAATGACTCCAGACAGAATAAGGCAAAAGGAGACCGCAATGCGTCTGCCGATGTAAGCAGCTATAACTGTGCCCACGACTCGTAGGGGGAGCTCAATACAGCCAAAAACTACCTGTACAAGATAAATATTGAAGCCAAACTTCTGAATATCCATGGCCAGAGCAAAGAAGCTGAAGCTGCTGGAGAACCTGACGAAAGAGGAAATTGAGAGAGGGGGTAAATGCAGAGGCGTATCTGGGTAAAATGGCGCCTATGGCAAACACTGAAATTGCTCCCCCCCCCATCAGACCGTCCTTCCCCTAAGCGGACCTGAACTCAGAACGTCCTCTCTGCTCTAAAATATACACAAAAGCATAATGAACTTAAAAGCAAAAAAACATTTCTTTGTTACAGCTGATACAAATCCTAAAATAAATCTGCAGTGTGTCTACTTCCTGCTTTCATGGAAGCGGACATATGTTGACATCCTGTGCCTTGTAATGAGCTATCTGCGGTGGCAGTAAGCTGGCAATGGGAGAATTCAAATTACAACTTGTGATTAGACACAGATGAGGAAGAATTAGACAATCTAAACTCTCTTACAGGGTGCATTTCTTTATGTTTTCCTTTTTGCATGTGCAAGCTTCGCCTTTGAATCCTTGATTTGCAGCTCTCCTCGCCCACCCACATGCTGCGCTATGCATGATAGCGATAAGCTGCCTGCTGCCAGTCTCCCTCCTCCCCGCTCCATTTTTCGCCACCCCAACTCAAAGGCTTCTTGAAATCAGCTCGATTAAAGACACAGAGCAGCGTCTCACTCTGACCGCGGGTGTGCTTTAAATGCAGGAAGTGACGTCATTAGTCACTTCCTGCATTTGAAGTGCACCGGTGGTCACTGTGAGACGCTGCTCTGTGTCTTTGATCGGGCTGATTTCAGGAAGCCTGTGAGTTGGGGAGTTGGGGTGGTGGAAAATGCAAGGGAGACAGGTGGCAGGCAGCTTAGTAATAATCGATGTTTAACTTAAACTTTTCTGTTCTGTTCTGTTTTTATTCACAATGCATGATCCAGGTTTTCAGATTCAAGATTCTATAAACTCTGTAAAGCGATGTGGAAGATCTCAGCAGTATATAAATACTTAATAATAGTAAATTAAACTCCTTATTTTCTGTTTTTCATCTTGCATATATAAAACCTTTGAAGCAACCAACAAAAAAAAGCTGCTAAAACAGACAGGAAAAACGTAATATCCATGTTCCAGTGTATGAATTGCATAGCAAAAGTTATCGCAGCAAATAACAAACCTTAATGTTCTACTCTATTGCTTGTAAGGACATGTTTTACCACTAGGAGGTGGTGGTGATCTCAGTTTTTCTTGCTGAAGAGATTTTGCTCATGATGACACTAGTATTTTGTGATTGAAAATGGGATAGCAAAGCTTGTTATACTCCTAATCTGGTGCCTTCAGTTCACCATCATGTCTAGGTGGACACATTGCAAATGAGAAGTCTTACTTCAAAAGGTTTGTGGGAGTCAAATCTGAAAGTCATTTATTTTCATGGCACATATTAAAGTGAATGAATGGAAAAAAAATAAATGCTTAGATCTGTCAAATAATGTAAATAGGCACCTTTATGCCACCAGATAACATAACTGAGCAGGCAGATTCTACAATATAATGCCTCCCTATATTGTAATCCACTCCTAGTAGTTCTCTCCCCAGTAATGATTACATTAGGGGAATGGATGTATCATAGTGCTCCTTAAAGGACACGGAGAGCGAGAATAAACGAATGAAATAAACAATAGTATTTATCTTCAGACGCGTAGCTTGGGGGGGTCGGGGTAGGACAAGTGCCCCCGGGCGCTGGGTCCCCATGGGCGCCCAGCTGCAGTGTCTTTTTTTTTCTAAATTTATTATTTTCGCTGCCAGCGGCGCCGGGCCGGGTCTCCACAGTCAGTGACGTCACGCACGTCATCGCCGCACCGCCGCGCAGCGTCCATAGCAATGGAACGCAACGCAGAGCGGCAGAGAGACCGAGGCGCCGCCATCCCCATCCCATTGGCTGCCGAGGACGAGTCACGAGGTAGGGAGGAAGAAGACAGGTGGAGGCCGGAGTCGGAGACAGCGCTTGGAGCCGGACGGGGACGACGATTTACAGCAGACAGCCAGCCCAGGGCTGCCAGGCGGAGGAGGACCAGCGCCTATTAGGCATATATTGACGCTGACGGTGAGGCCCACTGAGAGAGAGAGGAAGCCTGGCAGAAGGAGGGTGGGTGAGCATGAACCTTGGGGGGGGGGGGGGGGTGATACTGTTGGGGAGAGCAGCGGTTAGGTTAGGTAGAATGTCTCAGTCTCCTACTATTCCTATAAACAGTTTATGGAAAATGCTGCAGGAAGGTTGGGCATAGTTGATTGGAGGAGGTGGGGGGGTTAAGAAGGTGTATATATGATACATACATATCATCATGTCATATATAATACCTTCTTACCCCTCCACCTCCTCCCAATCAACTATGCCCAACCCTCCTGCAGATTCCATAAATTGTTTATAGGAGACATACTGACCCCCCTAGATAGAGAGACCCACCCTACCTTCATATATACCTTCATACAGGATATACCTTCATGTAGGAGGTCACTCGACCTCCTACACAGGAGAAGGCTGAGATCAAGGGCGTTGAGGATCGCTAACGATCCTACTCACCCGGGCCATCGCTACTTCTGCCAGCTCCCACTAGGACGGAGACTTTGGGCCATTTCCACAAGGACTGCCAGACACAGTAACTCTTTCTTCCCCTCGGCCGTCAGCCTCCTTAACTCCCTCCACATACTCCCATCAGCACACAAATCAATGTGACATAAAAACTATTTGATAATAGGCCATTCTAGGACTTTTTCAGTACTGTCACGGGTGATGCAAAATTGCTGCTAATGTAATGTAACGCAAATGTTAAGTGTGATATAATGTAAATGTAATTGCTTGTCCTCTGTTTCTTCTTTCTCTCCTTGAGCCATATGTTCTGTGCCAAAACCAATTCCGGGCATGACCTAGTCATGCTTGGCGAAATAAAGAATTCCTGATACATACACATATCAATAATATGTGCAGGAAGCAAGGTTGGGTATAGTTGATTGGGAGGAGGTGGAGGGGTAAGAAGGTATATATGACATGATGATATGTATGTATGAAGGTATATATGAAGGGTGGGGTCTATCGATCTATATTTAATTTAGGTATATATGATGTGAAGGAGGGGGTCAGTAGGTGGGGGGTATGTGCCATGTGGTGATATGTTGAGGTTTATCTTTGTGTCTTTGTGTCTCCAGGGGGCATCAGGTGGGAGCATGCAAAGAAATTCTCCACCAGTACAAAAATGTATGTAAAAGCCCTCCGAGTCTGCCTGGCGCCCCACCCCAGCCAGGCAAAGAAGGAAATGAGGGGGGGGGGGGGGGGGCAGAGAAATGGGATAATAATTTCTTATTAGAAATCAATATAAGTATTGCCTGCCATTGTTGCTGCAGCATCCTCTGAGTTACCCCCCTCCCTCCTCCTGTCTTCCCATAATTCCATTACAGGAAACAAAGGCAATTTTGGATGCTCCGCCCACATATTTTTTGGCAATGGTGCTGCCTGCCTGCCAGAGCCCAGCCCAGATCCATTTTTATCCAGCAGCTGTAGGCTGCAACAGGCCTGACTGTGTTGTACATTTTCTGCCAGCCTACTGGCTACTGCGACCCCTCACTCCCAGACTCACCAGCCCCCCCCCCCTTCACTGCTGACCAAGGTCTCCAGTCCACTGCCCACCAAACCACCAGGCAGTTTGCCTGCGGCCTAGTGGGGTCTCTGACTAGAGGCCTCAGGCTCAAGGCCTGAGCCTGAGGTCAGTAGCCAGAGACCCTTGGCTACAGGGAGCTCACAATCTAATCCTACCACACTCCTAGTGTAATCCTGCCTATGTTCTACCATATTATTATTATGTATTTATATTATTGGATATCTTCATCCAACAGCTTGCTTGGCAGGTCTGCTTACGCTACTGCTAACTTTCTGTACATTTGGCCTCACCCATAACCACGCCCACATTTAGTACGTGGCTACGCCCCTTTTTTCACCTTAGGGGGCGCATTAATAGTCTTTGTCCCCGGGCGCTGAAAGCCCTAGCTACGCCTCTGTTTATCTTCCTTCTCCTAAAGATGACAATTTAAAATATTTTACAGTTTTATTTTATGTTTAAATCTACTTTTTAACCACTTCGGGACCAGCACCCTCTGCCCCCTTAAGGACCAGAGGGTGCTGGTCCAGTAAACCGCCGCTTCCCGACGAATCAGCGCAATAATCCGTCGCTACCACCGGTCAGGTCGCTCTGTCCCCGCCGCAGGCTGCTCTCTCTGCCGTCGGTATGACGGCAGAGCGCTGTGCGCCGGTCAGGAGCCGCTTTCATTGGCTCCTGACCCTGTCACTCCATGTAAGCCAATGAGAGCGGCTTACATGAATGACAGGCCAGGAGCCAATGAAAGCGGCTCCTGCCCGGCTCACAGTGCTCTGCCGTCATAGAGGCGGCAGGGCAGCATATTGCGGCGGAGATCGAGTGGCGGCATCGGCGGGGACGGGCGGGGGCGCGCGGTCAATGGGACATAGAGTTTACGTCAGGTCATAACCGCAGTGCCCCCTGCCCGCTGTAGATTTATACTGCGGCGGCCCGCAGGTAGTTAAGTTTTAACAGTTTTATTGTTTTTGCTCAATTACATATTCATTGAAGTATGCCGGAGCTAAAATCTATGAACTATTGACCCTTTTTATCTCTTTCCTGCTCTCAGAAGCCATTTTCTGCTAGGAAAGTGTTTTATAGTTGGAATTTCTTATCAGTGAGGGTCACACTGTAGTCACTTCCTATCTGAATCTGGACTGAGTCAGCCACTTACATACCTGATATTTTACTCTTTCAGGCAGAGAAAGAAAAAAAGGAACACAGCATAGTTGTGTGCTTGGCACTGTACATATACATGTCTATCTCATCATGTCACATGTCACCTCAGGTATTCTTTAATGTCTCACTCTATCCACATGTAGAGTTGGCAGTGGAGTATTTATATTCACCTTTACTTCTGGCAGACAATAATTTATCTCTCCCACCACATTAAGTGTATCCTGTATCAACCCTTCTGACCAGCAACAAGTTTACCCAGTGCAGTACTGCTCCCTCACACTCCATAGCAAGGATGTCCAGAACACACACACACCTTATAGCAAATGGTTCCAGTATAGCCCCTTACCAATTCCATTCTTGGAATATGTCAGTAACAAGTACTACAAAAAATTATTATTGGTTTTGTTTAGCCTGGTGAGGTTGGAGGTAAAAGAGGGGTGACATTATGAGTTTTTGCATTGGTTGACACCAACCAAAGGGACGCCTCTTCCACTGTTATTTATGGGTGTAGAGTTATGTGTCATTCTTTCAGGAGGAAGCATTACATAAATGTATGTGCCATACTTTCAGGAGTAAGCATTACATAAATGTAGTTGTTTTCTGTAGTTATACAGTGTACATTAGCTGTCTACTATTAGAATTATGTGCTATTTATATGGGTATATTATCTGGCATTGAGTGAGAATGGCCTTGTGGAATCTGCAAGTATGATCACCCACTTGAACAGTACTGCCATATTTCTTGGCTTGACAGGTCGGTTTCATTGTGAGTGTAATCAAGAAACAGAAAGATAATTTACCTATAATCAGAAAAGGAGAATGAAAAAGTGAAAATTTTTTCTTACCATGCCATAGCCAGACAGATGGTAATTTTCCGCATAGCCGGGGTACGAAATAAATCTATTGGGGTCATCTTCGAAGTCGCTGCTGAAGAACCCTCATGACCTTCAAGCTTCAACATCTGGGGATACACACACAAATTACAGCTGTTTTGAATTCAACACTACAATCATTTTTTCTGATTGATTGTAACATTTGAAAAATCTAACCTATGTATCAAACTCATGTGTTCATTTTTTCCCAATTATGATATAAAAATTGATTGAAAACTCTGAGAAAATTGCTTGGGTCTATTCATCAAGAAATTGACCTCCTACCCTATACCATTTCATTTTCATAAAAATTGATCAGGAAAATTCACCACTCTCGATCAGCTTATGTCGAAAAAATATAAAAAAAACGGGAAATGCATTCAGATTTCTCAAATTAATATGGCAAATGCTTACAATTTTTCTGTACAACTGATTGTTTCTATGGAATGGCCGTAAAATTGGATCATTTTATTGTATCGTGTGTGGCCACCTTTCGAGGCATTAATGAGAAGGCTGCAATACACATGCCAATGCTGCCATTATGAAATGGATATGGAACATATTTGCAATACCACTGAAGACTCAATAGACATAATCTCTACATATATTAGGATGCAAACACTTAAATTATTAAAATTATATTTTTCATGTGAGTTAGCCTGATATGCTGGCCATGCATCTAGCGATTTGGCCATACGATTGACCATTTGATTCGATCATTTCACAGAATCGAGAGAGAGAATTGAGTGTGTTCCAGTATGCCCAATCAATGAAAAGAGGCTGATTTCATGTCGAAATGACCAGCATAGTCAATCGAGCAGGATGCAAATTATTGATTGATTGCACAGGAATCAGTTACTGTTCACATGTCATTCGATCGACACTGAATCGATTTTTTGCATTTAGAGTATGGAGACACAACATCAATCAGATCGATTAGTGAAGGTACATAGAATATCGTTTGTGTAGGCCACTAGTCGATCGACCATACTGAAGTCGATTGTTTAATAAAGTCAATTACTTTGTCGATTGAATCAGAATCACTTGATGTATGGCTGCCTTGGAGATGAACTTCAGCCTAAACAAACATACTGTCATTAAGTTACATTAGTTATGTTAATTAAAATAAATAGGTAATATAATCTCTTACCCACCCTGTTTTAAAAGAACAGGCAAATGTTTGTGATTTCATAGGGGAAGCCATCTATTTGGTTGAAAGGAGGTGAGAGGGAGCATGATACACAGTTCTAACTGTCCTGTGCCCTGATCACCCCTCCCAGCTGTGCGCTAGGCAACGAGAACAACAACATCAGAAATCCCATCATGGTTTGCACAGACGGGACAAAATGCCCGGGCAGATCTCTTTGATGGGGCGGAGCTTAGCTTTTGTGCTGCTAAAAATGAGGCTTGGGTAAGAAAAACGAAGTTCTGATGCAGTGAAACTTAAAGAAACACCAAGCCTTTTCAGTGCTGCTGAGTAGATTTTTAGTCTGGAGGTTCACTTTAAGGTTCCCTAGGTTAGAGAACCCAGGAGAACACAAATGATTGAATAATGCTCAAGGGAATTTTTGAAAAGGGTCCGTGAGGGCTGGTTCACACTGCAATAACTTTTTGTAAGTGCTTGTGATTTTAAAAGCTGTCATCAATGTAAGCCAATGGGATGTGCTCATAGTGATCTATTTCATTGGCTCCTGACCTGTTCACAGAGCTCTGCTGTCATATTGATGGCAGGGCGAGTGAGCTGCTGCAGGGGTAGAGTGGTGTGACCAGCGGGAGCGGCTAGAGCATGTGGTGGCAATGTGTAATGCTGGGGGGTCATACTTTCTGACCACCCAGCGCAACAAGGCTAAGAGCTGGATAATGGAAGAGGTTACACAGGCTGCCCAGAGCAACTGCAGCTCTGGGCTTCCGATATCGCTACAAATAAAACATAATGGCAGCGCAGTGCGATGTTGCGCTGCCTTAGTTCGCACTGTGCTGCCTTAGCGATAGCAAGCATTAAGACAGGACTATAGATTGGAGCATAACTAGTAGCAACTGCAGCTCACAGTCACGTCCACAGAAGCAGAGCAAGCAGGCTAACAACAGTCCCCAGCAAGCATCCACCCAGGCAAGACTACAGGATAGAATGTAACTAATAGCAACTGCAGCCTATAAATACGTTCCCAGAAACTAGAGTAGCAGGAATACTACCAGTCTCCAAAGTGGTGATGGCAGAATCCAAGCTATCTGAATAATGGACTTCACTGACCCACC
Organism: Hyperolius riggenbachi; assembly: GCF_040937935.1. NCBI lineage: Eukaryota > Metazoa > Chordata > Amphibia > Anura > Hyperoliidae > Hyperolius > Hyperolius riggenbachi. Next base: position 135,865,291 of record NC_090656.1, read on the forward strand.
GCGGATGCAGCAAACGTCCATCAAGCATGGAACTAGGCAAAACACAATAATAAGAAAAATAACAAATGGCTCAACTAACAGATAAATATATATTAGCAAGTCTGGCTGCTACAACATAACACAGGGATTCAACAACATTAGCCAAATCAGACTGTGTACAGGGCAAGGCATGCAAAACACTTGCTGACGAGGACAATGCTTAAATGGCTTCTGCTTCACTGGAGAGAGATTCATCAAGTTTATTTAGAGTGGACTGTAATTCTAAGACAGCTGCTAAATAGGTGAATATTACTGCAACACCAACTGAAGTAAGCAGAGCCTCCGAGTCCTCTGCTAAAGATCTTGAGGCATCCAAAGTACTGTGTGAAGCATAGGACTCTGCAACCTCAGCTTCACTGGACAGGATCACTGAACAGTCTATGTTGCAGGGCAGAACCATGGAAGCACCTTCTGGACAGTATAATGATTCTGTAACCTGAGCTTCATTGGACAGAACTACTGAGTAATTCATGGTACAGGGTGAATTTACTGGAACATTCTCTGGAAAAGGCAATGATTCTGTGATTTCAGATTCACATAACAGATGCTCTGAACCATTCGCGGAACTAGAGCAAGGTGTGGAAACAGAAGTATCAGGACACAGAGTTTGCGAATCTGAACCACAGTTCTTCAACTGGGAAGTTGGAAAATTCAGATGCTGGAGTTCTAAGGTTACTAAACATGATTGCTGAGACTCAGGAACTGATGTAGTGCATCTATTGGTGTCTGCTGGATCATATGGTTTGCAGGGGCAGAAAACAAATCAGTAGGAATTTGTTTGTATTTTTTCGCAAAACGTTTTGCGATCAATTTAACAAATTCCAGGGAGTCATCAAAAACCTCCTCGTTTTCCTCAGCAACTTTACTCAGCCCAAGTTCTCATCTTGCTATCAAGCAGGTATAAGACAATAAACCTGGACTGCTGAAATGTTGTAGCTGATCTGAAGAAAGAACATAAATTCAAAATTTTGCAATTCTGCTAGAAATTCAAAAAATACTTATTGCCACCATTATAACGAGTTAGAGAAGCAAGGTGTGCATCTGGAGCAAGGCTAGCAGGTGATGTCGTTGCTATTGGTTACTGAGTGTTGCTCACACTGACTCCCAGAGCGATAATTCAAGATCTCATTCCATGCATCAATTAATGGAATCACAAAGTCATGCACACACAGATTCATTTCAATCAAAGAAAAAGCAGACTCAATGCATGCATGCAAAATTATGTTACTCTTAGCAGTGAAAATTCATAGAAATGTTTTCCATCATTCTACAATTCATAAATCAAAGCTTCAATTTCCCATTTTTCAAATGGAGGATCCCTGTAACGATTTGTGTCAGCAAATAACAGAATTCTGATTATAGGTGATCTGCAGTATCACCTATAATGCAGATGTATACCTGATTATATGGTGATCTGCAGAATCACCTATAATACTGCTATATCAGAAGCTGTGGTGACAACAAATAGCAATGTGATTGGTGCAACAGTAGTACTGATAGGTTTAGCAATACCTCACCAGAGGAGCTGGTGGGTACTAACAGTACAGCGCCCCCCACCAGAGTCAAGGGCCCTCTGGTGAGAGTAGAGTGGTCAGACAGATCGGGTTTGGCAACAGACAGACAGATGCAGTACAAAATCGGAAGGCAGAGACTGGAAGGTATAAACAGGCAGAGTCAGCAGCAAGATCAGATGGGCAAAGGTACAGAATCACTGAGCAGAGGAATAGTCAGAACGAGCCAGAGTCATGCACAAATAATAACACAGTAGTATAATTTTTAAGGCTATCAAACAATTCCTATCTTGTGTGAAATCCCCGGGTTCCTCCCGGATCAAAGCACACCGGAACTATCTAAGGGTCTGAGCGCTAACACCAAGTATTCGCAACAGCAGACAAGTTGCGAGTGATTCAGCTAGGCTTTTGAAGCAGAGGAGACCCTTCTGGCACGCCCCCTCCTATCAGCCAATGAGGAGCGGCGAGCGGCTCCTCTGACGTCAGCTAACGCGCCTCCTCCCCGCATAAATGTTCTGTCTGTGCGCATGCGCGCACGTGACAAAGCAACTCTATGTGCAATGGACAGACCCGTCCTCTGCGTGCTAGACGCCTCAGGCACGGATACATTGCTAGACAGGGAGCTGGAGGCAGCTGCGGTGGTAGCGCTGTTCCCCGCGGCTGCCTCTCCAACGTTTGTTACAATCCCATTCATTCTTGTCAGGAACTAAACAATTATTCTGGGCATAATTTACAGTTTGACCAGTCTGCAGGAAGCTAGTAGGATTGGACAATTGAATTTCATTATCTGCTAATGACAGAGTCTGACTTTGGGTCTGATGTACGGTTACTACGGACGACACTGCTGGTTGTGAACATTTTCTGGAACGTTTACGTTTAGTTTTATGCAAGACTTTAGACTTTGCTGCATACAGATTGCTTTTAAATACTGCTGAAGAGGCATCTGATTGAATAGCAATCAGGAGCTCATTAAGAGGATATCATAATGGAGATATTCTTAACCAGTTATGGATCACAAAAGTTATGAATTCTAAAGGCTTTTCTCTCAGAGAAGTGTGATTCAAAACATCAACTGCCCAATCAAAAAGCTTGCCCTTAAACAGAGTGCAAACTATCTGATCAGCCCAGGCAGGAAATGCTGAAGTCTGATAATCTGGATTTAACAAGAATCTAACCAATTCTGGCATAAATTTGCTTGCTGTTTCACAGTCTAGCTTTTCAAATCTTTCAAAAGACAGGGAACCATATCACACGGTGTTAGAAGCCTCCTCCATGTGATTTTGTGTTTGGCCCATCATAATGTAATGCTAGGGGGTCATACTTTCTGACCACCCAGTGCAACAAGGCTAAGAGCTGGATAATGGAAGAGGTTACACAGGCTGCCCAGAGCAACTTCAGCTCTGGGCTTCCGATATCGCTACAAATAAAACACAATGGCAGCGTAGTGAGATGTTGCGCTGCCTTAGTTCGCACTGTGCTGACTTAGCGATAGCAAGTATTCAGACAGGTACAAGAAAGGGCTATAGATTGGAGCGTAACTAGTAGCAACTGCAGCTCACAGTCACGTCCACAGAAGCAGAGCAAGCAGACTAACAACAGTCACCAGCAAGCATCCACCCAGGCAAGACTACAGGATAGAACGTAACTAATAGCAACTGCAGCCTATAGTTACGTTCCCAGAAACTAGAGTAGCAGAAATAGTACCAGTCACCAACGTGGTGATGGCAGAATCCAAGCTATCTGGATAATGGACTTAACTGACCCACCGCGGTTGCAGCGGTTACGGCTCAACTAACGGATAAATATATATTAGCTCTGCAATTAATTGCATTAAGTCTGCATATATATTTATCAAGAACTAACTAAAGCACAAGTAATAAGGTCGCATGGAACTACAATAACAGAACTGTACAGACTAACAAGGTGCCCAGCAGATCAGCATACTGACCACTATGACGGGCGGTGTATGAAATAGGAGGCAGATATTTATGCTGGCATCAGCCAATGGATGCAGGTTTGCACATCTCCACACAGCTGCATGGTAATCCTCAATCCTGAGCTGGCTTGATTACCATTTGCTAGCTGGCTGTGAATGCAAAGGACTCCCATAAGAAATACATGCAGTATTATGTAACAACATACCTGCAGGAAATCCAGAGCTATCTGGCCGCAGCTCAGCTGCAACAAGCAATTGGTGGAATTATGACAGCATCCTGAGCTACCCAGAACTGCAGAGCGATTGCAAATGACAATGAGACCCATTGCAAATGCACAACCGAATGCAAGCAGATAAGCCAGAACTGTCGGTTTGCAGCTCCACCACAACTGACAGAATACGCTACAGGAGGGATCCTCACACAATGTTGAAATCTACTTCCTGTCAGAAACAAGCGGCCACAAACACGATGTAGATTTCAACCAGCGTTGTCTGGAAAGGTTTAAAAAAAATAGTGCAATAAGCATTATTCTGAGATGAACGTTATGTTGTCGCTTGGAAAACCATATGATAAGCTTATCTGCATTCATTTTTGTCCTGAATCAATGCCTCCCCACATGTAAAACCACTAAATGAAACAAGGGAAAAGGACTAGGTACAAGAAAAAAATCAGTCAACTTTTTTTTAACATTGCTGGGTGACTTCACATTCAGCACTGCAGTGATAATTGAATCATGTGATATGAGAATTGCATAACATCAGTAATTGCTTACACTTAACACTATTGAATTATGTCATTTAATGAAGCTCAGTGTTTGAGTATAGTTGTGTGCACGGGACAATTAACACAAATTTTAATTTCAACAGGTATTACCTCAAGTGTAATGGGGCTTCCATCTTTTTCCCCATTAATTCTCGCTGCTCGATTCAGATTATATATAGCCTGTTCTGAGCGATTTGCAAGTGCAAGCCAACGGAATGACTCTGGAACCCAGCTATCAGTAAAATGACATCCAAAAGGAAAAAAAGAAAAATCAAAAAGAAAGAAATTAAGAAAGACATTAGCATGTTCTGTAGTATATCCATTGTATCTGTTTTCTGTGTCATTTATGGAAGCCATTCTGAGATGGATATAGACATCATACCGTTGGCTGTAGATGGTAGGTCTGCAACCACCTACAGACAGCCTGCCATCTGCAGACACTGCAGAGTGATGGCTACAGATACAGGGAAATATGTGCTGAAGCTAGACCTACTGGATATGTTTCAGCCAACAGCAGTATGTGTGCCAATTCAGGAGATCACCACCAGGTGCCATTCCCATGGTCACATGATGGTCTTCCAAGATTTAACTTAAAGACGAACTCCAGTGAATATAATATAATAAAAAAAAGTGCTTCATTTTTACAATAATTATGTATAAATGATTTAGTCAGTGTTTGCCCATTGTAAAATCTTTCCTCTCCCTGATTTACATTCTGACATTTATCACATGGTGAAATTTTTACTGCTGGCAGGCAGAGCCGCCATCAGGGGGGGACAACCAACACAATATTGATGGGCCCGAAGCCCCCAGGGGGCCCTGGGCCCCCCCTCCAACACTTGGCACCTGTTTTATGTGTCACCGGGTCCCGGTCTAGTCGCTCTCCTCGCTTCTCTGCTCCGTAGTTAGAGCAGGGCTACAAGAACATGGCTGCCGATGTCCACAAATGCAGACATCGGCAGCCATGTTACTGTAGCTTTGCTCTAACTATCAGCAAGGGCAGAGGGCTACACTGCACTTGTCCTCCCTAACCCCTGCCCCCTCTGAGGGCTCACTGCTGTTTTACAGCACAACAGACATGAGGAGTTTGTCTTCCTGCAGACTTGTACTAATTTGCCTGATGCCTTGAATCTGCAGTGTCTCACACACGGTGAAGTTGTTTGCAGGACATCGCTCCTCCCCCTCACTCCTCTCCTCTTCTCTGTTCCTCAGCTCTACCAGCTCGCAGAGTTTAAACGGGCAGCGGCTGAGTAATGCATGTGTCTGCCATTTGTGCTAGAGCAACAGACAGCTACTAAGAGGAAGAATAGCAGACTTCCTGCTGTGGAGGTGAGAGTTATTCATGCACCCCAGCACGCCATGCTAGCCAGCCTTTCTTCATGAAAAGTGCTGTGCACACTGGTTAACTCTTTCCATGCTGTAAACCTTGTGCTAAGATAACCAATGCAATGTCTATTGAAAACTGGCTCTCTTTCAGGATATATTTTATATTAAAGAAAACCTGTACTGAAAAAGAGTTCCCCTGGGGGTACTCACCTCAGTAGGGGGAAGCCTCTGGACCCTATAGAGGCTTCCCCTGTTTTCCTGTGTCCCACAGCAGTCTCGCTGCAGCCCCCGGAACGCACAGGCAACAAATCCGACAGCATGTTCAATATTTACCTTTCCAGGCTCCAGCGGGGGCGCTGTTGCGGCTCTTCTGACGGAGATAGGCGAAAATAGCTGATCTCCATCTGGTCCACTCTACTGCGCAGGCGTAGGAGACTTGCGCCTGTGCAGTAGAGCGGCCCGACAGAGATCGGCTATTTCCGCCTTTCTCCGAGTGGATACTGCGTCTGCGCTGGAGTCCAAGATGTTAATATTGACATCGCCGCCGCTCCGGTAGGATTTTCGCCGCCGCCATGGGACCGAGGAGGACAGGGGAAGCCTCAACAGGATCCAGAGGCTTCCCCCACCCAAGGTGAGTACCCTCCAGGGGAGTTTTTTTCATTACAGATTTTCTTTAAGGATTTGTAGTGTCCTTGAGTTTAGGGGTGTCACAGTGGGTGTAAGCAGTGGGTCTTAAGGCAGGGAACACAATTGTCAGAATCAAATGTGCAACAACCTGGCCATTGATTTAATGGCCTCCTAAGAGATCGCACATTGTTCACTTTCCCTCACATTTGTGGTGATTGCCGCCATTTGAAATCAGACAGCCCGCTATAATAGAACGCGGAAAAGCCGCCGCGGGTACTGACAGCAAGGCGGCTGATTCCACGTCCAGCGCGGCGGTTTGCACGCAGCAGCGTGTGTCTGGTGTGGCTGGGTCTGTTAGTTCACACAGATTGAGGAATACGCGCGCGCGCTGGGAGGCAGAACCTTTATGACAACAAAGGAGGGATCAGCTGACCAGGTTGGTCAGCTGACCTCAGAGCAAGTGACTATTGGTTGATCATTGATGGGTGGCGCCGGAGAGCGCCGCTCTATATATAGTTACTGCTGGTCAGTCTCAGGTTGTCTGCCGTTGCGAACACTTACGTGAAAGCACTCAGACCTTAGTCAGATCCTACAGTGTGTTAGAACCAGGAGGACCTAGGAATTCACACTGAGCCAGATTACTTCTGTGTATCATTGTGTTATACTTCAGACTAGTTCCAGGTTGTCGAGACCACGGACCTCACACCCAAGATTAGGGACTCTGTGTTATCATTCTGTTATACTTCAGACTAGTTCCAGGGTGTGGAGACCACGGACCTCACACCCAGGATTAGGGAATCTGTGTTATCATTGTGTTAAACTTCAGACTAGTTCCAGGGTGTTGAGACCACGGACCTCACACCCAAGATTAGGGACTCTGTATTATCTTTGTGTTATGCTCCAGACTAGTTCCAAGGTGTCGAGACCACGGACCTCACACTCAAGACTAGGGATACTGTGTTCCATCATATTATACTCCAGACTAGTTCCAGGGTGTTGAAACCACGGACCTCACACCCAAGACTAGGCATTAATTTGATATCTGTTATGACCTATTGCATTTCTGACTATCCCTCTGCTTTCTGATTCGGTACCTATGCATATCTGATTATCTGTTGCCAACCCTGCCTGCCTTTGGATACCGAATCAGCCTTCTGATTACTGTTGCACCAAACACTCACACTATATAGGTGTCCAGAGGTTAGTTATACTTGGATTATCGGTGATTCTGCAGATCATCAATAATCGGGTATATATCTGTATTCTTGGTGATACTGCAGATCACCAATAATCAGATTCTCTCTGTGTGCTGACACCGATCGTTACACCCGCTTTCCCAGTGCTAATGCATTTCATCACAATCGGAAAATCAAATGAGCTGTCAGCTTTACTATGCCCCTCTTTGTCATCTCAAAATAATGGGAGGTTCTGATGATGAGAGGGATGTGGGGTTGTTTGTTTTTAGCAAGTGCCTGGATCCTATGGGGTGGTCGTGTATATAATGAGCTGCTCTACAGCACTGCATTGTTGCTATAGGGTTTTACACTTTTTATGCCTTTTAATGTCCTCTGTAATACGCTGTAGTCAGAAGATGAATGAGACCTAGTAGGACAGTAAAAAGCATAAAAAGTACACTTCAAATGAGCTCTACTACTTCTGATTTGATAATTACTGTATTCATGCCATGTGCAATACTATGGAGCAGCTCACCATACACCACCCCATAAAGTGGAACAATGACGGAAGAGACAGTGGACACAAATTCATGTCAGTGACATAGGGACCTTGCAGGCTACATGGGCCTGGAGGAAGCCCCGGTAAGTTCAGATTTCCACTTTAATGCACTGCTCAGGGTCCCTTTAAAGTGTGCCTGAGATTGCAATCATGGGTGTATTTATGCTTGCCTTCCTCCAGCCCTATGTGGTGCATGGGCTCCCTCACTGTCTTCTCCGGCCGCTCGGTTCACTTGTTCTCCCACCCAATTGTGGCCAGTTCTGTGCTTCTGCGCATGCACGGACTGGTCACGTGCACACCCCTGCTGCGCTCCCGTACCTGGGATAGTTCTGCGTCTGTGCATTACTACCTGGGAGCGTGACACAGAGTGTGGGTGACTGTAATGATCTGCTCAGCTGCCTGTGCAGGCAGGCAGCTTTTTGACCATTGTTCAGGTCTGCATTCTGCAGGTCTCTGGAAGAGAGACCTTTTGTCAGTTTTTCAGTTTGCTGCTGCTGAGGAATTTGCATACGTTTGTCATGCAAATTGCCTAGCCACATCCCTTGTAGGCCTGCTCTATATATACCATGTGATATCACAGACCTTCGCTGGTCACAAGGATTCTTCCTGTGAAACACTCTGGAGAGTGTCAGCCTTGCTCATTGTTTGAATATTAGTTTAGAGTAATTCCTGGGACTGCACTCGGCAGGTTTCCCTAGTGCAGTTAGGATTGCATATCTGTTTTGTCTGTCTGTTGCGATTGTCCTGTCCCTGCGGTGGTCGACAGGAAGTCGTTCTGATCTTTGTTCTTGGAGTATAGCTGGAGCAGCGGTTGCTACCAGCTATCTCCTCTATCTGTCTTGCCTGGATCGCACTCGCCTAGCGCTAGTGCTGTGGATCCGTCTGATCTCCATCTCTCTGTCTCCCTGGATCGCACTGGCCTCTTTTCGCTAGTGCTGTGGATCCGTCTGATCTCCATCTCTCTGTCTCCCTGGATCGCACTGGCCTCTTTTCGCTGGTGCTGTGGATCCTATCTCTCGCCTGTTCCTTTTTTCGTGTGTCTGTCTTGTCTGCTACGAACGCTTGCTGGAGGTAACCGTTAAGCAAGCGCTCGCGTCCTCTGTTTTATGTTTGTCTGTCGGTGGTTAGTTAGGCGTGTTTGTCTCTATTGTGCTTATCACGTGGGGACCGCGCATGGACGCGTGCACTGTTGCGAATGAGTGCGGTGTTCGCGTTTAGCTAGTGTTTGTTATTTTCCGTATCTCCTCATTGTGTGATTTGCTGTGCCTTTGCTACTCTCGTGCTCTGTCTTGCTGTGGCCTTGTGTCACGTCTGGCGATCGCACCTCTCGCAATCACGTTCCTGCTTCATATCTGCTGTGGTGTGTGCACCGTCGCGGGTGTGCGACTAGTTTGGTGCACACACTTACAATCTGTCTCTGTGCTCATTCTCAATCGCCTCTCTTGCGATTGCGTTTCTTCCCTTCGGTAGGGCAGAGGAGCTGTTCCTCTGCACTCCACAGCTCCACCTGCCGATAGGAATTTCCCTCTACAGGTGCATTGCACCTTCTGCTGGGTTTTCTCAAATTACACGCTTGTGGAGGATTTCCGCAGTGTCAGCGCACGTCTTGTGCGCTGATCACGGAGAGAATCCCACAATCGTTACAGTGACTAAGCCGTGCATGCACTGAAGAGCATGGCCAGACTGGGGGGGGGGGGAAATATCTGGCTAATACGGGGGGCTACCTCTGACTACTTAACACTTAGGGGATCCACTACATACCATTATTCATGGATATATTATTCATTTTCTGTGCCACAGTGGGCCCCACCAGCTATCCGCTGTGCCCCGCCAAAATTGTGTACCTAGAGCCGCCACTGGGCAAGGGAGGCAGAATAGAGCAGCGTGGAGAGAGATGGAGCAGGGCTCTGAAGAGTGACATCAGCGCTGGAACACGGAGCTGGTGAGTAAGCCGCCAGCATATGCTACTGGGGGAACCTAGTCCTAACTATCCTAGGGGCACCTACTCCTAGCTATCTATCCTGAGGGCACCAACTCCTAGTTATCTATCCTGTGGGCTCCTGCACCTCTCTAACTATCCTGAGGGCACTTACACCTAGCTATGTATCCTGAGGGCACCTACTCCTAGCTATGTATCCTGAGGGCACCTACTCCTAGTTATGTATCCTGCAGGCACCTACACCTTGCTACCTATCCTGAGGGCACCTACTCCTGGCTACCTGTACTGAGGGCACCTACACCATGCTACCTATACTGAGTGCACCTATACCTGGCTACCTACCTATACTGAGTCTGAGGGTGTTTTATTTGGGGGGGGTCGGGGAGTGTATGATGCATCATGGAGATCTAAGCATTTGGCATGACGTGTCACGACTTCAAGAAAGTTAGGAACCACTTGTGAGAAAATGCGGAAAAGCCTCCGCATGTACTGACAGCAAGGTGGCTGGCTCCGCGTCCAGCGCGGCGGTTTGTATGCAGCAGCATGCGTCTGATACTATGATAGATCGCGGAAAAGCTGCCGCATGTACTGGCAGCAAGGCGGCTGTTTCCGCGTCTAACACGGCGGTTTGCACGCAGCAGTGTGTGTCTGGTGTGGCTGGCTCTGTTAGTGCACCTGGATGGAGAGCTACGCGCGCGGCTGCCAGAAGTCAGGACCTTTATGCCAGCTGGAGATGGATCAGCTGATCAGGACGATCAGCTGATTCCTGCTGGACACCTGGTTGGCTGAGTGGCTCGGGCTGGGCGGCAGAGTCCTGCAACTAGCTTGCTTGCCAGTTGCTGGTTGTCTGCCATTGCGATCACTACGTGGAAGCATTCAGACCTAGTCAGATCCTCAGTGTGTTTGAACCAGGTGGACCTGGGAATACACACTTAGCCAGATTATTTGAATTGTATTCTGTTTATGATTTAGCTAGTTCCAGGGTGTAGAGACCAAGGACCTCACACCCAGCTTAGAGAACTGTGTTATCATCTGTGTTATACCTTGAGTTAGTTACGGGGTGTGGAGACCAAGGACCTCACACCCAGCTTAGGGAATTGTGTTATCATCTGTGTTGTGCCTCGAGCTAGTTCCGGGGTGTGGAGACCAGGGACCTCACATCCAGCTTAGGGAACTGTTATCATCTGTGTTGTGCTTCAGACTAGTTCCAGGGTGCTGAGACTACGGACCTCACACTCAGCTTAGGGAATTGTATTATCTTCGGACTAGTTCCGGGGTGCTGAGACCGGGGACCTCACACCCAGAATAGGCATTGTTGATTTATGTTATGACTTATAGCTTTTCTGACTACTCCTCTGTCTTCTGATTCGGTACCTCGTATATCTGATATTCCATTGCCAGACCCTGCTTGACTTGGATACCGAATCAGCCTTCTGTCTTTGTACTTTATCTGTCAGTGTGTTGCGGACACGGCGTGCACGACCTCGAGAGCTATCTCTCCCCTTAAAGAGATAGTCTCCAGATCAGATAGTGACATCCATCTTAGGTGTCACCCTCTCCTAGGCCCTTCCCGTCTCCAGTCTGACTCCTTCCCTTGGAGAGCCTCAGGCTGCTGGAAGGTTCCTGTGTTCCCAGAGCGTTGTCTCTGTACTGTATATCGCCTGCTCAGCAGGCACATTACTCAAAGTATTATTGTTACACTAAACACTCACATATCCATAGGTGTCCAGAGGTTAGCAATATATCTGATTATCGGTGATACTGCAGATCATCAATAATCGGGTATATATCTGCATTCTTGGTGATACTGCAGATCACCAATAATCAGATTCTCTCTGCGTGCTGACACCAGTCGTTACACCACTGTTGTAAATGGTGGCGGTGATGGGGTAGCTAGTGGGCAGGCACAGCAGCCAGTGTGTGGGGCCCAGGCCTGATGTGTGAGGGGCCCCAAAATTTCTGATGGTGGCCCTGCTGGCAGGTGATGTCAGTGGAAGGAGATGCTGCTTGCTTTTTTGGCACTTGGAAACAGCTGTTAACAGTAAAAAAGCTGTTATTTCCCACAATGCAATAAGGTTCACAGACAAGAAACTGTCCTCATATTTCCTGTGGGAGGGGTTTCACCACAATATCAGCCATACAGAGCCCCCTGATGATCCGTTTGTGAAAAGTAATAGATTTCTCATGTAAAAGGGGGTGTCAGCTACTGATTGGGATGAAGTTCAATTCTCGGTCACGGTTTCTCTTTAAAGAATCTCTGTAGAATTTTCACCTGAGAAACTGATTTAATTTTGATAATATTAGATCTTTCTTTCAACAGTCTGTTGTGAAAAGCTGCTGACATTAACCATTTCAGCTAATGAATGTAACAAGTCAGTGGATACCTTTGGATAGTCTTCAACTCGTGACAACAAAATTAAAAAAAAAAAGTATACCACTCTATCCTGGCATCCTGCGTCTGTGCGGCCCTTCGTTCATTGTCCAGATGATGTCTGTGCCTCAGTTTACTCTGTGCAGATATACATTGTGTGTATAAAGACCTGAAAAAGGATCTATCGACCTGAAACAAATCAATGTTTTTGCCTACTTTAAAACTATTAATCTGTTTATATCGCTCCATATGCTTATTCTTGCCTGTGGATTAATCTACACTTTGAGGATTTTTTTGTATATCTTTTTGCACTTGGAACATTAAAATGAAAAAATCATTGTTACTTCTTGATTTACTGATATTTTTTCTTGATCTTTATATTCTTGTTGTGTATTATATGCTATAGAGGTGAATGTGGTACACCAATAAGGATAAAGGATATATTTTTTGATCTCCCAAATAACAATATTACCATGACCCCTATCTTGCCGACTCCGAGCTTTCCTACGATTGTGAATGATGGACAGCTGATTTTTGTGAATGATTCCTGGTTTGCTGACTTTGAGATTAACTTCAATCATTATTGACCAATATCTGACATCTGTATACAACTCTAATCTGTGTAACTACAGTGTATTAGTAGCCTGAACCAATGTCTAGTGGGAACTAGTAGTACCATTGCCTTATGGATTTCAGTCCCTATACGTCCTTGCGCATTAAACTGTACCCGAGGCAACACGTGACATAATGAGATAAATATATGTATGGAAAGTACACAATATATTATTAACCAGGCTGTATTACTTGTTTTATTTTGCTGCCTGAAAGAGTTTTTCTAGGCATGGAAGTAACAGCTTCTGTCTTGTCGGTACTTTGTCGGCAATATTTACATTGTAAATGTTTAAGTATAAAAGAAAACCATGGGATACTTTAAAAAGTCATTTTTAGGAAGAGGATAAATATAATTTTTATCTCATCAGTTTATTTTACCTTGGGTTCACTTTAAGGCCTGTGTGTAACCGTAGTCAGGCAGACCGTACCTGTCTCCCGTTTAAGCGGGGACGCACCACACATGATGAAGCTTGTGTAGGTAGATTGGGGCATAGGGACAGATATAAGGTGGTGGATCTGCTCGTCCTTACATCTTTACTGTTGAAATAAAGATGTCCCCAGACTTGGAGGTTGATGACTAGTCCCTACTGTTTTATATGGAAGCAGTTCATCTTTGTGACATTCTCTTCTCATATTCTCATTGCAAGTTAAAAAATGTGTGTTCAGAGGAAACAAAAGAGGTAAGCGATCAGGCCTGCTTGCTAGACTGAGAGCTGCTCCACATAAAACCTCTCTTCTTAGCGCACTATTTACAAATGTGAGATCCCTCACAAATAAAATAGATAAACCCTGACTGGTGTAACGATTGTGGAACTTCCTCCGTGACCAGCGCACAACGCGTGCGCTGATACGGCGGAAATCCTCCACAAGCGTATAATTGCAGGAACCCAGCAAAAGGTGCTACGCACCCGTAGAGGGAAATTCCTGTCGGCAGATGGCACTGAGGAGTGCAGAGGAACCTATCCTCTGTACCTCCACAAATGCCAGACAGGAATTGTACGAAGCACAGAACGCAATCGCAAGAGAAGCGATTGCAAATAAGAACGAGCAAAGGGACAGGTTGTATGTGTGTACGCCAATCTAGTCGCCACCCCGCGACAGCGCACACACAACAGCAGATACGAAACAGAAACGCAACCGCAAGAAAGGCGATTGCCAAAAGTGACACAAGGCAGATCAGAACAGAATACGAGGGTAGCAAAGGCACAGCAAATCATACAATGAGGAGATACGGAAAATAACAAACGCTAACTGAAGGCGAACACCGCACTCATTCGCAACAGTGCACGCGTTCATGCGCGGTATCCACGTGATAAGCACAATAGAGACAAGCACGCCTAACTAACCATCGACAGACAAACATGTAACAGAGGACACGAGCGCTTGCTTAACGGTTACCTCACCGAGCCTCCAGCAAACGTTCGTAGCAGACAAGACAGACACACGAAAACAGGGACAAGCTAGAGATAGGATCCACAGCACTAGCGAGCGTGGCTAGCGCGATCCAGGAAGACAGAACAGAAGGATCCACAGTACTAGCGCAGGATGCTAGTGCGATCCAGGTACAGAGTAGCAGAACAGAAGGATCCACAGCACTAGCGCTAGGCGAGTGTGATCCAGGCAGACAGAGTAGCAGAACAGAAGGATCCACAGCACTAGCACAGGATGCTAGTGCGATCCAGGAAGGCAGAACAGAAGGATCCACAGCACTAGCGGAAAGTGGCTAGCACGATCCAAGGAGACAGAACAGAAGGATCCACAGCACTAGCGCAGGATGCTAGTGGGATCCAGGTGAGACAGATCAGAAGAGATAGCTGGTAGCAACCGCTGCACCAGCTATACTCCAAGAACAGAGATCAGAACGATTTCCTGTCGACCACCGCTGGGACAGGACAATCGCAACAGAACAAACAAAACAGATAAGCAATCCTAACTGCACTAAGGAAACATGCCCAGTGCAGTTTCCAGGGATTACTCTAAGCTGATCTTCAAACAAAGAGCAAGGCTGACACTCCTCCAGGAGTGTTACACAGGACTAAATCCTTATGACCAGCCAAGCATTGTGGGAAACACATAGTACTTATAGTACACGCCTCCAATGAATGTGGCCAGGCAATTTGCATGACAACGTATGCAAATTCCTCAGCAAGCACAAGCTGCAAAACTGACAGAAGCTCTTCTTTCCAGAGTCCTGCAGCATGCAAACCTAAACAATGGTCAAAAAGCTGCTGAGCAGATCATTACAACTGGATATCTCCACGTATAAAACTATGAGATATTGTTGCCTTTTGATTCTTTCGGAGACATGGCTGCATTACCAGACACTGCAGTTGAGCTTGCAGATCGCATGCTCCACCTTGCTGATCGAACACATTGTTCTGATAAGAAAACAGGTGGAGGACTATGTATCTATATCAATAATGCTTGGTGCACTAACCATAATCAACAAGTCTTGTTCTCCAGATGTGGAATCTAATGCTGGGGTATTGACCATTTAACCTACCCTGGGAACATATAGTTATTATTATGGCAGTGTACATTACACCTCAGACCAATATAAAGTCAGCAAATGAACAGCTGTTTGATGTCATCAGTAAGCAACAGAACTCACAACCTGATGCAATTTTCATCATTGCTGGGAATCTTAACCAAGCAAGTCTTATGCTGGGAATAATAGTAGGGGAAGAACAAAGTGCTGATCATATAAAGTTAGCTCTAGTGTCAAGTAAGAAAAAAATTAAAGAAAAAATGGAACTTGACACTAGAGCTAACTTTATATGATCAGCAATTTGTTCTTCCCCCTACTACTTCCAACACGCATGACTACTGTTTACAAATTATAATACTGCATAACACTTTGTCCCTACCCACTCAGCAATAAATTGACCAATTCCCCTCTTCCTTTTTTTTCCTACACACGGAACCATATCCGATGCTTAGAGATTTACACCCCCATAGCACCTTAATCTGTTACTATAGTCACTTACACTAATGCATATATATCTGATATAGTCTTCCTTGAAATACGTAGGTCTGATTTAGCCATTTTTGTCTCTGATTTTCAGCCATATACTATCATTTATTGCCTGATGAAGCGGGGTTAAACCTGTGACACGTGTTGCAACTTTGTTTTGGAGTATGTCAATAAATGTATGTCTGTTCTGAAATTGACAGTTTTTGTGTCTGCTTCTGGGATGTATATCCACCACTGCCTCCTTAGTAATTTTTAAGAATTTTAGTATATTTTATCCTTTTGGCACCTCTGTTTGCTTTATAACACTATCGAGTCCACCCTGGGTGGAGGGGTGACATACCCCCCTTCTTTCTTTGATTTACAGAGAGCGACTTCTTAATCCTGAGTGGGGACAGGTCTAATCTCCCCACCTGCATTTATAGTGGTTACCTAGGAGGTAACCCCGGCTTGTGAGTGTATTTCTACTTACTTTCAGAATTCCCTTTACCAGTACTAATTACACTATATTGGGCTCTCGGTTTCCTTTTCTGTATGAACTGGAGACATGTACTTCCGCTGTATTGTCATATGTTAATTTCTGTGTGGATACCCTCACTGTCAACAAAAGAATTACTGTTTACCCAAATGAGAAACCATGGATGACCACAGGACTTAAGGAATTTATAAGGAATAGGAACACAGCTTTTAACCACTTGAGCCTAACTGGACCAAAATTTTCGTCCAGTTAGGCTGCGCCCACTCCCGCGGGTCGCGCGCGCTCCCGTGCCCCCCCCCCCTGTGCCCATAAACGTTCCCGCGCCCCCCCCCCCACACACACACACACACACACACATAAAAGTTTTAATAAAAAATAAAATAAAAAATTACAATAATAAAAAAAAAACATAAATAGTTACCTAACAGTGAACTTTTTAAATATTCATGTCAAAGGAGTATATCAATATGATTTATTAAATGATGGGCTTCTAAATAGTGATGGATGCAAATTGAAAAAATGCACCTTTATTTCCAAATTAAATATCGGCGCCATACATTGTGATAGGGACATAATTTAAATGGTGTAATAAGCCGGAGAAATTGGTTAATAAAGTACATAGGTTTTAATTATGGTGGCATGCATTAATTTTAAACTATAATGGCCAAAAGATGAGCAATAATTATTTTTTTCCATTTCTTTCTTAATATTCCTGTTAAAATGGATTTAGAATAAATTAATTCTCAGCAAAATGTATCACCCACAGAAAGCCTAATTGGTGGCGGAAAAAACAAGATATAGATTAATTAATTGTGATGAGTAGTGATAAAGTTATTGGCAAATGAATGGTAGGTGAAAGTTGCTCAGATGTAAAAAAAATCTCAACCCTGTAGGCTGAAGTGGTTAAACTAGGAGACATGGAAGCTTATTGTGCATCCAGAGCCAGTCTAAAAAAAGGCATCTGATATGCAAAACTTAAGTACAAACAATTAAACTTAAGTACAAACAAAACTTAAGTACAAAGAATTGAGGAAAATTTTAAACAATGAAAACCCCAAAGAGGATGTGACAAAGCATTCAACTATTCATAGATTACAAAATGAAGAATGGCACACGATACACACTGGCCAATAACACCCCCAGCCTAGCAGAGTAACTTAACAACTTCCTTACTAGATTTGTAGAAGACATAAATCAGTCAACTTTAGGCCCACTACAGACTTACAGCCTTTAGTCTTTCATATACATGAAGTAAAGCAGGCAATCACCAACCAGGAAAGCTGCAGGCCCTGATGGTGTGTATGGACGTGTGCTGCAGGCCTGTGCTGGCCAACTAGCAGAAGTTTTTACACAAATATTCAACCTCCCTCTCTCTCTCTCCTTGGGTGTAGTTTCCTCATGCTTTAAATCCACAACCTTTGCACCAGTTCCAAAAAAACTAGGGTAACTTGTATTAATGACTATTGACCAGTTGCTCTAACCCTGTCATTGCCAACTGCTTTGAACAAATGGTAGCCACACACATCAAAGCCTCCATCCCAGCAAATCTAAATCAACACCAGTTTGCCTGCCAAACAAATAGATCAACTGAGGTTGCTATCTGTGTAGCTCTCCATATTGCCCTCTCACACCTAGATAAGCCCAACACCTATGTTAGGATATCTATCCAGCTGACCAACAAACTCCATGCATTAGGCCTTGCTCCCTCCATATGTAGCTGGTTATTGGACTTTCTTACCAATTGCCCTCATGCTGTCAGGTTAGGAAAACACACATCCTCCACCCTTACCCTGAGCACTGGCAAGCCACAGGGCTGTGTACTAAGTCCTCTCCTCTAAGCACTTTTCACCCATGACTGTCAGCCTATCCATACCTCAAACATAATTGTTAAGTTTGCAGATGATACGACTGTCATTGGGCTTATATTAGACAAGAAAGAAGCTGCATACAGAGAAGAAGTTAGGAACCTGACTGCATGCTGCGACATTAAAGTGAACCGAGCATCATTTTTAATACCCAGGGCAGCTCTATAGCAAATTAAAAATGCATTCTAAAAATGTGGTTTATTATTAAAAAAAACTTTCATTTTACCTCATTTTTTACATCTAAAGGTTAAATTAGCCACTTTGTCCTGAGCAGGAGATGGTGGAAGACAGATAAGAAATCACCTCATTAGACTTAATTGACCACAAACAAACCTCTATTGTACTTCAAACAGAAAACATCAGTTACAGTTGAAGAATTTCACACCTAGCCTGGATAATAGCAGTTGTAAAATAGCAGGGGAGTGAGCTTCTGAACAATGGCAGCCCTTGCAGCTATTTGAAGCCAGGAGCTGCTTGGATCCCTTTAACAACCTAATATTAAATACAAAAAAAAGACCCAAGAAGTTATTCTGGACTTTAGGACCACCAAAATGACCAATCACATACTGATATTGATCAATGCAGAGGCTGTGGAGAGAGTTTCTAGCTTTAAGTTTTTGTGAGTCACAATCACAGAGAACCTGTCCTGGGCTAACAATTCTTTAGCTGTAACTGGCAAAGCACTACAATGCCCCTACTTTTGAGAAAACTAAGGAGCACTAACCTTCCCCGGAAATTGCTGGTTAATATCTACAGATGCTTTATAGAAAGCAATTTGACCTATTGCATGATGGCCTGGTACAACAGCTGCAACAAGGTTGCTAGAGAAGCCCTGCAGCGAGTTATTAAAACAGCAGAAGTCATTATCGGCACTGAAGTATCATCACTGAAAATCTTGTATAAGATTCACTGTATGAGAAGGGTCAGAAACATTATCAAGGACAACACTCACCCTGGAAACGCCTTGTTTTAGCTCCTTCCATCAGGTACATGTTTTAGATCAATCCACTTACAGACAGACTGAAAACCAGCTTTTTCCCATCTGCCATAAACCTGATAAAATCTGAATCCTTTCTGAAATAATTATTACTGTGTACAAATGGTTTAAATATTTGAAACGACACCAGAATACTGCGCTGATATACACTCAGGTGTGTTACTAATGGTGGTGCGCTGCTTAGATAAACTAATACAATACACATAAAGATTAAGCTGCGCTCAAATGTCCTAGTACACAGTCCTTTCAGTTAAAAAGGTGCTCAGCAATGTGCAAATCTACACAGGTCTATGTCCTCTTCTATCGCAGGTGCAGTAGACTCCACTTCAGTGAGAAAACCACCACCACACCCCAAGCAGTGGCCACTCACCGTTAAGATATGACCCTCTGTCAGATGGGTCTTTAGCGCCTATGGGGTCATCTGGCCGCCCCCTGCTATATACGGACAAGTAGATCTTTTGCTTCCTCTGTGTCTAGTCTACATCACCTTAGATAAAACAAGGCAAAGCTCCCATAGCGTAAAACCATAAAATCAATTTTATTATAAAAAAGATGTACACTTACAAACCAAGCCGTGGAGAATCGCACAGAGTTTTAGTGGGCTCTACCCCAAACGTTGGCCGCCGGGTCGGCTGAATGGCGCTGTCTCCTAGGCCTCCCTCCTGGCTCTCACGTCCCTCTCCACGGTGGCTAAAACTAACCGCGTATGCTTGACTAGTTTCGTCGTGTAAAACGACTCATCAGGAGCTTTGCCTTGTTTTATCTGAGGTGATGTGGACTAGACACAGAGGAAGCAAAAGATCTACTTGTCCGTATATAGCAGGGGGCGGCCAGATGACCCCTTAGGCGCTAAAGACCCATCTGACAGAGGGTCATATCTTAACGGTGAGTGGCCACTGCTTGGGGTGTGGTGGTGGTTTTCTCACTGAAGTGGAGTCTACTGCACCTGCGATAGAAGAGGACATAGACCTGTGTAGATTTGCACATTGCTGAGCACCTTTTTAACTGAAAGGACTGTGTACTAGGACATTTGAGCGCAGCTTAATCTTTATGTGTAAATATTTGAAACACCTGGTATACTTGTATAATTCTTCTATTTCTACCTTTGTTACTATCACTATGTTCCATATATGCACTGTGGGGCTGTCATGAAAAGTAATTTTGTTGTGTTACACAAGGACAATACAGTGCTTAAATTTTGCATCAATCATTAATGGTATCAATACTGCTAATCTATTAAATTAATCTTTTTTTATTGCCAACCTACCAAACGAGTGTGAAAAAGATGAAGAAAGGTACAGACAGTGTCAGCTGCAGCCAGCGCCAGTTGGTTACCAAATATGCTACTCCTGCCAAGATGACCTGACCAGCAGTGGAACAGATACCTTGGAATACTGATACTGTGGGGCGATGTCTTTTTGGGGTCCACTCCATTGCTGAAAAAAAAATAAACAAAAAATGTATAAATAAAAACAGCAGTTTGCCAAGATACCAAGGAAAGTGAATTGAATCTTTGAAGCACACCTGAAGTAAGAGGAATATGAAGTCTGACATATTTATCTCCTTTTAAAGAGAACCTGTAATGAAAAAAAAACCTCTGGGAGATACTCACTTCGGGAGGGGGAATCCACAGGGTCCCAATGAACCTTCCCCGACCTCTGAAGCTTAGAGGAATCCAGCACTGGCTCCCCCAAAACCTCCCCCCGACAAGCTTGACAAGGGATGATATATTTACCTCTCCCTGATCCTGCACAGGTGCACTAGCGGCTTTTCGTTCGGGTAAGGCGGAAATAGCCGAACCTGATCATATCTGCTGTACTGCGCAGGCGCAAAGGACTCGTGCCTGCACATTAGAGCGGATTCGATCGGGTTCAGCTATTTCTGCCTTGTGCACCTGCGCAGGATCGCGGTAGGTAAATATTTACATCGCCACTCTCCAGGGGTCCTGGCAATTGAACGGAGGAGGACCAGGGAAGCCTAGTTAGGATCCCATGGCTTCCCCTCCCGAGGTAAGCATCCCCCAGAGGGTTTTTTTTCCGTTACAGATTTTCTTTAAATAATGCAAATTGTCTGACTGCCCTGCTGATCCTCTGCCTGTAATATTTTTACCCTGAACATCCATGCAGAACAGGTGTTTCTGACTGAAGTCTGACTGGATTAGTTGCATGCTTGGTGTGTGTGATTCAGACACTGCTGCAGCCAAAGAGATCTGCAGGACAGCCAGGAAATTGGCATTGTTTAACCACTTAACAACCTCTGCCACGCTTATCTACGCCCCTTTAAAATTCACCTGAGTCACAGGGGCGTAGATAGGCAACTCCTGTTTATTTTCCTGCTGTGCGCGATCGCGTTCGCGTGCGCGTTCGCGTCCGCGTTCGCGTGCACGCGGACGTGCATACGCGTTGGGCACCCGCTGGTCTGTGATTGGCTGATGTGAACATGTGTTCACAAAGCCAATGACAGTGCTTATTCATGCAGAATGTGTGTAAACATTGTATCAGTCACTATGCTGTTACAGTTACTGAGATCACTCGTGAGAGGATCTCAGATAACTAACACAGCATTAGTGACTGATCAGCATCAGTGAGGTTTTTTTTTAATAAATTATACCCCCATTAAGCCCATTAACCCTTGCCTCCCTTAAATGTGAAAATTGCTGTGGTTTTTAGGTGAAAAACCCCGTGGTAGAGAAGTGGTTAAATAAAACAAATATGGCAGCCTCCATATAACTCACTTCAGGTGTATTTTAGGTGTTTTTTTTTTATTGTATGTCATTGCTGTTCCACTGCAAATAAGGCAGTGGAACAGCAGTGGAATGTTGCCAATGCTCTCCTGAAAAATAACCAAAAGTCAAAACAATTCTGTTGGACTAAAGAAACACCGCTGATTACATGACAGGGCAATAAAGTTCTATTATTTATTTTGTTTTGCAGCTGATCAAATCATTCAGAAATTCAGCTCATAAATAAAAAATATAAGACTCCAGGAAAGTTATACTTACCATTAGTACTAAACGTACAATAAATTATACAGTATTTCATAAGCGTAATTAATCATTGAATAGTTACAATTAATACATTAATCACAACGTGGTTAATAATTGCACTTAAAATGTGACTTTACGGCAGGTGGTAAGAAAACTGGAAGAAAAGTAGAGCCGTCAACCGCAGTTGCATTAGCTCTACTTTTGCTATAATTTTCTTTGCAGCTGTCTTGATAGATCAGCCCCATAGTATTCATACCATAGTATGTATGGTGTAGCTTTGTATAATAACACTTAGTACTAGGATACAGCTTCCTATTCTTATTTTCCCAGTTTCCTTTCTTGGCAGGAATAAAGTGAGTTAAACATATTGTCATGAAATAATAATAGCATAAGGAATGCTACATTTCTCTATACTTCTGGAAATGAAGATGCACACCACAAGGGAGTTCTTGCATTATTCCAAAACATTTTGAGGTTTGTGTGACTGCATTACATTAGAAGTAAAAGCATTCATTATTTGGCTTTTCTAAGCCGTGATGTGGACTTGAAAAAGGCCTCGTTTGGTTGAAACATTGTTCCTTTCATTTACAGTTAGACACTGTAAAGAAGAGAAATCTGTTAGTATCAAAATGTTCTGTTGTTATTTATACAAACCTATTCTTTTTATTAACCTTCTTCAAAGCAGGTTGGGAGTAAAGAGTGTAAGGGCAGTACAGGACTGCTGCTATAGAAGATCTACCACCAAAAATATGCCCTAGCATAATTTTTCAGGATTTTTGAGGACGCTCGAAATACAAGCCCTACTCCAAAAATAAGCCCTAGTTACAATTCCTAAAAAGGTCAATTTGAATAGTGTCCAGTCAGCTATGGTATACATGTAAAAAAATAAAATGAACTGGCAATACAATGCAGCAGGACAAGTAGACCCTTCACCAAGGAAAGCAGAACCCACAAAAGAATCACACTCAAAATACCCCATGAGTGTTGGCAAGTGCTGCGCTCTCAGTGAATGTAGATGGCTGTACATGGAAAAAGGAAATATTCACAGGAAAATCACTATTTCTGAGTTTAAAGAGTCATGATGATTTTCCAGAATGTAATGATATGACTATATTTAAAGAAATATAGATTTGTTTCCGTTATTGTTCAAGAATAAATGTAAATTGTTGTTCATGGATAAAAAAAAAAGACCTTCTAAAATAAGCCCTAACGCATCTTTTGGAGCAGAAATTAATGTAAGATGCTGTCTTATTTTCGGGGAAACACAGTATTTAAAAATAAGTCCTGATCATAATTTATGCAGCAGTACAACCATATTATAGACCACTAGTTGACCTAAGCCCATTCCAAAATGGGCTCTAGATCGCTGCCACATCACCGCTACCACGGCATGTCAGTGTGCATGCGTACGTACTCATTCGCCATGCGCACGCACCCGTCCGCCCGCGCACATGCCAGTTTGAATGTGATGTCTTATTTATGTATCAAATGAGTAACTGTTTGGCAAGTTGGACGCTTACCTTGGATCCATCTCACGGATATTCACATAGCTCCTATTACTTGTGTATTCATGCACTTCTGTGTATCTCACTTGCACTCTGTTACATAATTATTGTAAAAATGTGCAGGTTATGTTGGGATGGCACAGCTGTCAAGCTCACAATTGATCCAATCTGTTTCCTTTGGAAAAACCTATATACATTTTTATGTTGTGCTTTTCACAGATTTCTGTTATGCTCCTTTGATCTTCTCAATAAAGAGATGTTTAAAAGCTAAACATGATTTCATTGTAATTTGTAAGTAGCTTACAATTACCAAAACTGACAGCTCGGAGTCGGGCTGCGCTATGGCAACATATGGCAACAGTACTCTCTTTGAAGTACAGATTGATAACCTCTATCTAGATTCTGAAACTGAACTTATCTGTAATATATATTAACAATAAAGAAACAAAAGAGAGAGAAAGAAAAAAAGAAAATTAAAGGAATACTTAAGTCAGCTAAAAAAAATGACTTTTACTCACCCGGGGCTCTCCTCAGCCCCCTGCAGCAGAACGGTGCCCTCTCCGTGTCCCTCCGATGCGCCTGGACTCGCTGCGGCCACTTCCGGTTTGGCCGTCACCGGCCGACAGGCTGGGAACGCGGCTGATTAGCCGCGTTTCCGGCCGCAATAGCGCCCTCTATAATGCTATTGCGGCCGGGTACGCGGCTAATAAGCTGCGTTCCCAGCCTGTCAGCCTGTGATGGCCAAACCGGAAGTGGCCACCGGCGAGTCCAGGCGCATCGGAGGGACACGGCGAGGGCACCGTTCAGCTGCAGGGGGCCGAGGAGAGCCCCGGGTGAGTAAAAGTCATTTTTTTTAGCTGACTTAAGTATTCCTTTAAGTAGCCAAAGAATGATGCAATCATTATGCAACATAAAGAGAGCTTCACCAAAGCATATTTCTTTAGATTTGTTGGAGGAAATCTACCTGGCTTATTTTTGTGAGAAAAATTGTATCGGCCCATTGTCCATAAACTGAGTAAATGGCAGGAGACATGGTTTATTATTAACACCTCCCTTTATTCAAATGAGTGGCATCAAACTTTGTCACTCCTATCTCCCTGGTTCTATTAGAAACACTGAGGAATAATTGTGTGTTTTAAATGCACATAAAAATAAGGTAAGCAAATCAAAACATACTTTCTATTTATCCTTGCAATATCCATTTTTAATAACAA
The DNA here is from genome assembly GCF_040937935.1 of Hyperolius riggenbachi. Lineage (NCBI taxonomy): Eukaryota > Metazoa > Chordata > Amphibia > Anura > Hyperoliidae > Hyperolius > Hyperolius riggenbachi. The sequence continues at coordinate 135,890,165 of NC_090656.1, forward strand.
TAAAAGTTGAATTTCCCTTGAAGTTATTTTGCTGTTACTTGGGACCAGTGACATAGGGATCATCAGAGCAGCCATAGCGGCTACTATGTGTTCTCTAGCCAAGGGGTGCCTGGTGGAAATGCCTGGTGGTGAAAGGAGGTCTGTGGTGGACCCTGAGATGCAGAGTAAACAAGCGAAGTAGAGGGGAGACATTAACCCACCTCTCTAGGCTTCACCGGCGATTTTCTTTCTGCAGGCAATCCCTTCTGTATGACTACAGCATTGGATGGTCAGTGGAGCCTGGGAAGGTGAGATAAATTCTCTCCAACACTTCACTCACGTTACACTGCATGGGGAGGAGGGGTCACATAAAGGCAGGCTATACTGAGGGGCCTTTTGGCTTCTTATACTGGGGGGAGGACTTATACTCTAGGGGCCCTCAGGCTAGCTTTACTGGGGGAGATATTGAATTAGCAGTGTGCTAATTTTGGCCGCCTATACTTGGGGCTCCACTGGCTACTTGTACTAAGAGAGTGACCAGTACTGGGGGAAGTGCTATTTTTGGCTAAATATACTGGTGGGTGGGGGCATCTTTGGCTTCCTATACGGAGGGGGCTACCTATAATGGAAGGCAGATCCTACTCCAAACTACCTACATGGGGGCCCCTATGGCTACCTATACAGAGGGGGCTATATTACTTTGATGGCTACACATACTTGAAGCCCCCTCGGCTACCTATATTAAGGTGGCAACATTAGTGTGGGGGGGGGGAATCTGGCTACCTATACTGGGGAACTAGCCTTGCTTCTTATACTGAGGAGGCTACCTATACTGGAAGGGCTATATTACTGGGGGGTGGGCTACTTCAGGCTACCTATCTATACTGGGAACCTAGCCTTGCTTCTTATACTGAGGAGGCTATCTATACTGGAAGGGGGATGGGGTACTTCTTGCTTTCTATTCTGTGAGGGCTATATTACTGGAGGGGGGGGGCTACTTCAGGCTACCTATACTGGGAGTACCTCTGGTTAGTTTTCCTACGAAGGCTAATTATACTGGGGGACTACTTTAGGCTACCTATAGTGGGGGGCTAGCTATACTTAGGGGGCTACTTCTGGCACCATATACTGAGGTCTACCTAATACCGGGTGCCTCTCTGGTGACCAACAACTTGGGGTTCCTAATTTTTTGGTCCCTGCTGGGACATCTCTGGTTACTTATATCCAGGGGCGTAGCAATAGGGGGTGCAGAGGTAGCAACCGCATCGGGGCCCTTGGGCCAGAGGGGCCCCGAAGGGCCCTCCCTTAACTACAGAATTAGCTCTCTATTGGTCCTATGCTCATAATAATGACTTCTGTAGATACTTTGAATAGTGGTAATCATTAACAAACTGTTCCCCATCCCCTTCTTGCACCTCTGACACTGTAGTTGCCATTGGCAGATTTTGGAGGGCCGTCAAAATTGTTATGTATAGAGTGCTTGGGGGGCCCCATTGTAAAACTTGCATCGGGGCCCACAGCTCCTTAGCTACGCCACTGCTTATATCACCTCTGGATACCTATACTGGGAGTCACTTCTGGAGACTGGGGGATGCTACCTAATACTGGGGGTCCCTCTATCATGGGGGGCTATCTATACTGGTGAATACTAAATACTGGCTACCAGTACTGGAATGGTGGACTACCTATACTTGGGCCCACTTTATACTGAATGCACCTATGACTTCCCATACTGGGGAATACCTACGACTGGGGAAACTCTGGCTACCTAGCTGGGGGCACTTCTGTTTACCTGTACTGAGCGGCTACCTAATACTGAGGGGCACCTCTAATTACAAATACTGAAGGCTGCCGGAATCTGGGCAGCATATCTGGCTACCAATACCGGGGGCTGCCTAATACTGGGGGGCACCTCTGGCTAACTAAAACTGGAGTGTGTAGGGGGTAAGGGGCACAAAGATGCCTTATCCTTTTTTTTGGGGGGGGGGGGGCTCCGCCAAAATGTTGTTATGGAACTCCATAGTTTTTAGCTACACCCCTGCATGTGACATTATAGAATGTAAATTTGCATACTCCTTGAAAACATTAAAACAATAGTGTTCACACTGTCTTATTGTGGTCAGATCTGTTGCTAAAGTCATAGCTAAATAAGCAGAATAGTTGACTTTACAGCCAGTGCATATATGTATCTAAAACAGTCAATTTTCTTTTCTAGCTTAACTGCTACACAGTGGTATCGCTAGGCTGAAACATTTTGATCTTGTGCCCTGATTATTAGCAGTGCTCCCCTGATCCTTCTGTGTAATGAAATTGTACCACATGAGACCTCATATTTGTGTGACTGCAGTATGAGAGAAACCTTAAAGGTAAGTAGAGTGTTTTTATTTACATTTTATGTGCTCTTGGACACCATGGATTTGAATGGTCAACCTTCCTAATAATGGTTTTGGGCTGATGGACACCTTTAAGGGGCCCATACACCTAACGATTTTCCTGCCGATATATAGCAGATTCGATCACTGTGATCGAATCTGCTGTAAAATCGTTGCGGAAACGCTGACAGAACGATTGATTTCCGTCCGAAATCAATCGTTCCCGTTGTTCCGTCCGTGTGTAAGATTTTGCTCGATCGCCGGCGGGTCGGGAGTGCGTCGATAGCGGCGTTCGAATGCCCAACAACCGACGCAATACAGCGGCAATACATTACCTGATCCGGCCGGCTCGAGTCCCCGCTCTCTCCGCTGTCCTCTTCTCCGCGCTGGGCTCCGAGTCCGGCTGGCTTTACTGAACGTCCTGTCCCGGCAGGAAGTTTAAGCAGTAGAGCGTCCTCTACTGTTTAAACTTCCCCCGGACAGGAAGTACAGTGAAGCCAGCCGGACTCGGAGCCCAGCGCGGAGAAGAGGACAGCGGAGACCAGGGGACTCGCGCCAGCCGGAGCAGGTAATGTGTGCAGGGGGGGGGGGAGGGGGATGCGGTGGCAGCTCCACAGATTGTTGTCGGTTTCATGCTGAAATCGATTCACAATCTGTTTGCAGTAAAGGCAGCCATGCGATGTCTCTCTGATCAGATTCGATCAGAGAGGGATCTATCTGTTGGTCGATCTGATGACAAATCGACCAGTGTATGGCCACCTTTAGAGAGGGATCATCCCAAAACCATTATTAGGAAGGTTGCCCATTCAAATCCCTGGTGTCAATGGGCACAGGTAAATAAAAACACTGTATTCACCTTCTTGATTGTACAATCTTACCAATGAGGGGGTAGGGGGGAATCTGTCTAATGATAATTTTGGATGATATTATTACTATTATTTCGCACTTGTATAGCTCTGACATCTTCCACAGTGCTCTTACTTGTGGCTTCACAATCTAAAACCCCACTAGTCATATTTCCATTGTAGTCCAGGGCCAATTTACGGGAAAGCTTATTAACATAGTGAGATGGCAGGATTTATTGGAGAAGACCCTGATGCTGGGAAAGATGCAGGGCAAAAGGAGGAGGGGGCAGCAGATAATGAGATGGCCAGATAGTTTCATGGAAGCAACAAACATGAGCTTGGACAAACTTTAAGAGGCAGTAGTGGATACATGGGCCTGGCTTGCTCTGGTCCATGGGGTTGTAAAGAGTTTGACTCAACTGAATAGCACATGAACAATAGTTAACTTACCTGTAGTTTTTGGGATGTCTGCCTAATTATGATTTGGAATGGGCTCTACCTAGTTATGTTCTGTGTAATTGTGTTTTCTTGTAGGGGATGCATTGCCTCATTTTTGTAAGTTAAATGTTTCATAATTACTTGTTTAAGGGCACTTTTCTTATTGCGTTTGGGGAGCAAACTCTGCCTAATTCTGTTGAATGGCGGACACACTGCTGAGTTATTTATTTTGAGGAACATACTGCCTTATTGTTGTGTGGGGGATCTGCCTGCTTGAATCTAAGACGGTTGTTGTGGAAAATGTTTGTGTTGTTATTAGGTCCTTAACCTTAACCTGCTGGGCGGTCTGGACGAGCACAGCTCGTCCAGTACCGCCGGAGGCTGCCGCTCAGGCCCTGCTGGGCCGATTTGGCTGAAATAAAAAGCAGCACACGCAGCCGGCACTTTGCCAGCCGCGTGTGCTGCCTGATCGCCGCCGCTCTGCGGCGATTCGCCGCGAGCAGCGGCGAAAGAGGGCCCCCCTAGCCGCCTGAGCCCTGCGCAGCCGGAACAAAAAGTTCCGGCCAGCGCTAAGGGCTGGATCGGAGGCGGCTGACGTCACGACGTCGGCTGACGTCGATGACGTCACTCCGCTCGTCGCTATGGCGACGATATAAGCAAAACAAGGAAGGCCGCTCATTGCGGCCTTCCTTGTTTATTCTGGGCGCCGGAGGCGATCGGAAGATCGCCTCCGGAGCGCCCTCTAGTGGGCTTTCATGCAGCCAACTTTCAGTTGGCTGCATGAAATAGTTTTTTTTTTATTAAAAAAAAACCCTCCCGCAGCCTGCCTGGCGATCTTAAAGAGAATCTGTATTGTTAAAATCGCACAAAAGTAAACATACCAGTGCGTTAGGGGACATCTCCTATTACCCTCTGTCACAATTTCGCCGCTCCTCGCCGCATTAAAAGTGGTTAAAAACAGTTTTAAAAAGTTTGTTTATAAACAAACAAAATGGCCACCAAAACAGGAAGTAGGTTGATGTACAGTATGTCCACACATAGAAAATACATCCATACACAAGCAGGCTGTATACAGCATTCCTTTTGAATCTCAAGAGATCATTTGTGTGTTTCTTTCCCCCTGCAGCTATCTTCCACTGAAGTGTCAGGCTGTTTCTTACTGCAGAGTGCAGACAGCTCTGCCTGTATGTAATTCATCAGTATGTGAAAGCCCAGTTAGCTCAGAGGAGGATTTATCCAGCTTGTAAAAGATAAGAGAGAAGAGAGAAGCTGCTCTAATCTAAATAACACACAGCAGTGTGCAGAGAGGGGCCTGGAGGGGGAGTTCATAGCAGAACCACAACACTGAAGAACTTGGCAGCCTTCCAGACACAGGCCTGACAAGTCTGACAAGAGAGAGATAAGTTGATTTATTACAGAGATGGTGATAGTAGAAAGTGCTGCAGTAAGCCAGAGCACATTAGAATAGCTTTTGGAACTTGTAGGATGATAAAAAACAGGATGCAATTTTTGTTACGGAGTCTCTTTAATAGAACGCCAGGATACTGCAGCCGAAAGGCTGCTGAGAGATAAAAACTGCAATGTGTAGGGAAAGAAAAGTACATACTCACCGCTCCCCTCGCTCCCTGCCGTCGGGTCCCGCTCGTCAGCCACTGCTCCCGGGACTGGCCGACTCTCCTGACCCCTGACCCGGACATACTGCGCCGCGCATGCGCAGTATGTCCTGTAATCTTCGCTTCTGGCGTCGCATCATGACGCCAGAAGTACGGACACTCCCCCGCCTCCTGCGTGTGCGCTCCAGCGGCTCCACTTGCCCCACACCCTGATCACCTGCGGCGCCCACACCCTGATCACCTCGCCAGTGCATTGCTTGCATCTATTCCCCCCTCTAATCACACCTTGAGACACCCATCAATCACCTCCTGTCACCCCCTAGCACACCTACCCATCAGATCAGGCCCCAATTTGCCCCGTGTGGGCTCCTGATCACTCGGCCAAACCCTCAGACCCCCTTCCGATCACCTCCCCAGTGCATTGATTGCATCTATTTTCCCCTCTAACCACCCCCTGAGACACCCATCAATCACCTCCTGTCACCCCCCTAGCACTCCTATCCATCAGATCAGGCCCAATACAACCTGTCATCTAAAAGGCCACCCTGCTTATGACCGGTTCCACAAAATTCGCCCCCTCATAGACCACCTGTCATCAAAATTTGCAGATGCTTATACCCCTGAACAGTCATTTTGAGACATTTGGTTTCCAGACTACTCACGGTTTTGGGCCTGTAAAATGCCAGGGCGGTATAGGAACCCCACAAGTGACCCCATTTTAGAAAAAAAAGACACCCCAAGGTATTCTGTTAGGTGTATGACGAGTTCATAGAAGATTTTATTTTTTGTCAAAAGTTAGCGGAAATTAATTTTTATTGTTTTTTTTTCACAAAGTGTCATTTTTCACTAACTTGTGACAAAAAATAAAATCTTCTATGAACTCGCCATACACCTAACGGAATACCTTGGGGTGTCTTCTTTCTAAAATGGGGTCACTTGTGGGGTTCCTATACTGCCCTGGCATTTTAGGGGCCCTAAACCGCGAGGAGTAGTCTAGAAAACAAATGCTTCAAAATGACCTGTGAATAGGACGTTGGGCCCCTTAGCGCACCTAGGCTGCAAAAAAGTGTCACACATGTGGTACCGCCGTACTCAGGAAAAGTAGTATAATGTGTTTTGGGGTGTATTTTTACACATACCCATGCTGGGTGGGAGAAATTTCTATGTAAATGGACAATTGTGTGTAAAAAAATCAAACAATTGTCATTTACAGAGATATTTCTCCCACTTAGCATGGGTATGTGTAAAAATACACCCCAAAACGCATTATACTACTTCTCCTGAGTACAGCGGTACCACATGTGTGGCACTTTTTTACACCCTAAGTACGCTAAGGGGCCCAAAGTCCAATGAGTACCTTTAGGATTTCACAGGTCATTTTGCGACATTTGGTTTCAAGACTACTCCTCAGGGTTTAGGGCCCCTAAAATGCCAGGGCAGTATAGGAACCCCACAAATGACCCCATTTTAGAAAGAAGACACCCCAAGGTATTCCGTTAGGAGTATGGTGAGTTCATAGAAGTTTTTATTTTTTGTCACAAGTTAGCGGAAAATGACACTTTGTGAAAAAAAACTATTAAAATCAATTTCCGCTAACTTGTGACAAAAAAATAAAAACTTCTATGAACTCACCATACTCCTAACGGAATACCTTGGGGTGTCTTCTTTCTAAAATGGGGTCATTAGTGGGGTTCCTATACTGCCCTGGCATTTTAGGGGCCCTAAACCGTGAGGAGTAGTCTTGAAACAAAAATGACCTGTGAAATCCTAAAGGTACTCATTGGACTTTATGCCCCTTAGTGCAGTTAGGGTGCAAAAAAGTGCCACACATGTGGTATCGCCGTACTCGGGAGAAGTAGTACAATGTGTTTTGGGGTGTATTTTTACACATACCCATGCTGGGTGGGAGAAATACCTCTGTAAATGACAATCTTTTGATTATTTTACACACAATTGTCCATTTACAGAGGTATTTCTCCCACCCAGCATGGGTATGTGTAAAAATACACCTCAAAACACATTGTACTACTTCTCCCGAGTATGGCGATACCACATGTGTGGCACTTTTTTGCACCCTAACTGCGCTAAAGGGCCCAAAGTCCAATGAGTACCTTTAGGATTTCACAGTTCATTTTGAGAAATTTCGTTTCAAGACTACTCCTCACGGTTTAGGGCCCCTAAAATGCCAGGGCAGTATAGGAACCCCACAAATGACCCCATTTTAGAAAGAAGACACCCCAAGGTATTCCGTTAGGAGTATGGTGAGTTCATAGAAGATTTTATTTTTTGTCAAAAGTTAGCGGAAATTGATTTTAATTGTGTTTTTTCACAAAGTGTCATTTTCCGCTAACTTGTGACAAAAAATAAAATCTTCTATGAACTCGCCATACTACTAACGGAATACCTTGGGGTGTCTTCTTTCTAAAATGGGGTCATTTGTGGGGTTCCTATACTGCCCTGGCATTTTAGGGGCCCTAAACCGTGAGGAGTAGTCTTGAAACGAAATTTCTCAAAATGACCTGTGAAATCCTAAAGGTACTCATTGGACTTTGGGCCCTTTAGCGCAGTTAGGGTGCAAAAAAGTGCCACACATGTGGTATCGCCGTACTCAGGAGAAGTAGTACAATGTGTTTTGTGGTGTATTTTTACACATACCCATGCTGAGTGGGAGAAATATCTCTGTAAATGGACAATTGTGTGTAAAAAAAATTAACAAATTGTCATTTACAGAGATATTTCTCCCACCCAGCATGGGTATGTGTAAAAATACACCCCAAAACACATTATACTACTTCTCCAGAGTACGGCAATACCACATGTGTGACACTTTTTTGCAGCCTAACTGCGCTAAGGGGTCCAAAGTCCAATGAGCACCTTTAGGCTTTACAGGGGTGCTTACAATTTAGCACCCCCCAAAATGTCAGGACAGTAAACACACCCCACAAATGATCCCATTTTGGAAAGTAGACCCTTCAAGGTATTCAGAGAGGGGCATGGTGAGTCCGTGGCAGATTTCATTTTTTTTTGTCGCAAGTTAGAAGAAATGGAAACTTTTTTTTTTTTTTTTTTTCTCACAAAGTGTCATTTTCCGCTTACTTGTGACAAAAAATAATATCTTCTATGAACTCACTATGCCTCTCAGTGAATACTTTGGGATGTCTTCTTTCCAAAATGGGGTCATTTGGGGGGTATTTATACTATCCTGGAATTCTAGCCCCTCATGAAACATGACAGGTGGTCAGAAAAGGCAGAGATGCTTGAAAATGGGAAAATTCACTTTATGCACCATAGTTTATAAACGCTATAACTTTTACCCAAACCAATAAATATACACTGAATGGGTTTTTTTTTATCAAAAACATGTTTGTCCACATTTTTCGCGCTGCATGTATACAGAAATTTTACTTTATTTGAAAAATGTCAGCACAGAAAGTTAAAAAAATCATTTTTTTGCCAAAATTCATGTCTTTTTTGATGAATATAATAAAAAGTAAAAATCGCAGGAGCAATCAAATAGCCCCAAAAGAAAGCTGTATTAGTGACAAGAAAAGGAGCCAAAATTCATTTAGGTGGTAGGTTGTATGAGCGAGCAATAAACCGTGAAAGCTGCAGTGGTCTGAATGGAAAGAAAGTGGCCGGTCCTTAAGGGGTAGAAAGCCCTAGGTCCTCAAGTGGTTAATGAGTCTACATGTTTTGTGCATTGGCCCTGCCATATAAATGCAGAGTTCCAACTTACTTAGTCCAAGGCTATTAATGACAAGACCAGAAATCCCCATGCCAGTCATGAATCGAAAGAAAGTGTAGAGTGCGAAGTAGGGAGATAAGGCAGCTCCTGTTCCCATTAATGCTATATTTAGAAGACTACACATCAGGATTATTCGACGTCCATACCTGCAAGGTAGAAATAATAAATATTGGCGAACACATGTAGCAAGAAGTAAGTTTCACGCTTGTTTAGTGCTAGTCACACACGTTTAGACCTGTTGCTCTTAAACAATCAATAACAAAACGATCAAAGGTGATTGAATGTCTTACAATGATCAATTGGTTCAAAGAGAACCCAATTTTTCATCTGTTCTGTTGGATGCATGTGATCAAAAGCAATTGCGATTAATCAGTTGGTTTTACCTTTTCAGTTCAATCTTAGATGTGGTAATTTTATTGAATTAAGATGTACCATTGATTGCAATTGAAAAGAGTGTTGTTAGCTTAGCATTTGACCTTCTGATAAATATCTACTATGGCCACCACAAGAGATACTTTGGCCTATACTATGCCATGGATATCCAATAATATGCTCATCAGAGAACAGAAGCAAAAGAACCTCTCAAATATTCCCAATGGCTCCTTGTTCTTATAAAGTTCAGTGCCAGACAGAACAAATTGTCAGTAGAATAGAGTTCATCGGAAAGGATGAGCAATGGCCTAATATAGAGACAACCATGCCTGAGTCCAGTAGTAGGGAAGGCCAGATGTGTGCACTTAGAGCCATATTTATTTATGCATTACACTAATAAAGGTCAGTGTAAGCCTGGAACAGCTGTCTGCAAGTTGCATTAGGATGACTCTGTAAAATATATAGGCTATAGGCACTGTACACCAGCAACTCTGGATGAATGCTTCGATTTACAGGAATAATTTCTCCTGTGTATGTTCAGTTCTGTGTTGAGGTGTAGATTAAACCCTTCTTTTAACTGTGTATTAAGTCTGCAAACATACCATTTTAGATACTGGATCCACTGCCTGTATGTTGCCAGCAGTCCTCTGACAACCGCCAAAGCAAATTTCATTTGACTTGCCATAGCTTTTGTCAAAAGTAACTCTTATCTATTGTGAGGTTTGGATCTGGAGGTCTGAGAAAATGTGTGTTTGTGCGGATAGTTTAGAAACAGCCTTATCAGTCCTCCGAGAGTGCTTACACACGCGCTACTGTTTTCTGAAAGTCGGACCCGTCTCTGGCGGCCGTAGTGCGTGCGTACGCACCTTACCAGTACTTTACAGAAAATAATCTAATTACAGAAAAATCTAACAGAAAATTGTATGGTGTGTACTAGGCATATCATAGTTTAAAATACAGTGTGGTTTGTAAATTGCAAATATTAAATAATGATGCAATGCTATAAAAAAGCTATTTACCTGAAAATAAAAACATGATACTCTTTTCTATGGTACTAATGTTCTATTAATTATCCATACTACACATACAATTCATTATATCATGACTTTTTTTTTCTGCTTCCGTGTCACTTTAATAGCTTTGGCTTGGATACTGCTGTAAAGCTAAGGAATATATTTTGTTTCAAAATTACAAATGTATTTGAGTTTTATTATTTTTGTTAAAGTAGCCAGGTTTATTGAAAGGATTGAGCATACACAGATTGTAACTATTACTGTGGCTACAATCAGTAACTGAATACAATCACATATAGATGCATATGAATATAAGAATACCCGTCTAGCTCTCTTTTGTAAAAAAGAACAGTAGAACAACCAGAACTACAAAGCAGTTGCCATTAAATGTAAAGGAAGGTACAGTAACAGTACCTTAACAGTACAGGGGAGACCAGTCACCAGCTTGTTAATGAAAGTCATTTTAGAGTAGTCCTGCAGAATGTGTAAGGTACATTTACTTTCTACTTAAACATGTTTGCCTCATCAGATGAAATAAAAAAATTATAGCGTTTTTAACCTCCCTGGAGTTATGATTATTTCCAGATTTTAGATTCTGAAATCAGTGCATTTTTTCCACAAGCATTTAGACACTAAAAATCATACCACTAAATAGATGTGTGGCAGCTCTGCACATTACTCACCTCCCATGGATTCAGCTCTGGGTTACCGCTCTGAGCTGCAGTTTTCCAGCCCGAGCCTGACTCGGTATTACAGCTGAGGTTAACAAACATGTACTTATTTGTCTAGGTTTATGATTTTAGGTGTTTTTTTTTTCTACTAAGTTACACATGTATAATGTTATAAGGGTCTACCAATCTATTCATGATGTGATGCAGTTCTGTAGGGTATGCATAGCCTCTTGCCCTATGTATTAGTATTCAGGGACGTGGTTTGTAATGTAAAGCGCACCTGAGCTTTCACTGACAACATGCTGACACAAGAAACTCTGAGTGGATAGCTGAATTGATTATTTCAGGGTCAGACATGGTGTAGAATGCAAACTAAACAGAACTACTGACCAAACTGTAGCTTTTCAGGGAAAGAGAATAAGGGAGACTGAGAAGGAAATGAAAAGATTTTTCTTATTTTCCTTATACTGGCATTTTCCTTATTCCACAACTCTATGACTTACTGTATATACTGTCTGTAAAATAACACTAGTTATGCAATTTTACTCCTAAGCAGTCATATTTATACCCTTATTTTTTCCGGTTGTTTTCTTTTCCTGCCTGCACATCATTATGTGTACTTTATTATTACTACATATAAGTACTGCCTATGAGCTGATTCTTGCCAACCCAAGTTCACATCTTTGGAACAATACAAGTATCATACGCAATATGCACTGGATACAAAGCAAATAATGCTTTCTATTCAAATCAATATACTCTAATTATTCAAATGAACCGGTTGTTTGGATTTAATCTGGCAGGTTTGGTTTGGACAGACGTGATCTATGCAATACTTTAATATTCTAAATGCATCCTTCATAGGAAGCATGGTTTACAAAGATGGAAAGTGAACACAAGGGTGTCCGTATGTTCAGGCCTTTAGAGAGCTTTCTTTCTGCAGAGTGTGATTAGTAATGAGGGGTGTGTCACGGAACAGCTGTGAGAAACGCAGGCGAATCGGGAAGATCCGCGCAGTCGGTTTTCTGATCGCTTCCTGGTTAGACTGCACAGTCATTGCAGAGATCAGAATGACCTTTTTTCTTCATGGGGATTAATTTGTTCTCCAGGGAAGCCAGGGTTTGCATGCAATTACCTGGTTCGAGGAAACTTATCTCTCGACTAAGTGTGATTCAGTACAATTTGGCCTAAACTAATTTAGAATGCAGGAAGCCCAAAAGACATTTTCACACGTACCTGTGACAACTCAGACCAGGTAATTAACCTCATCACAGTTACCTGTGAAAGACAGCATACACACCATCAGGGCTTCCTACACAGGAATAGTCAGGAAACACACAGCATGGGGGCCTATTCATACAGTCCCACAGACATCACGGCAGCGGCCCAGCATGATTCTTAGTATGGATAGCACAAAGTGGAAAAATATACCTGGTCATTTTTTGGTAAGATTGTAGCAGAATGCCACTGACTATCTCTACGATAATAACACATTTAAGCATGGATGAAATTGCGCACGTTTTAAGATATTGTGGAAGTTCCTAGCTCTTCCCTAAGCTGAGATATAAATTTTGGTGCAACCAATTGGGCTAGACTCGTGATTCTTGATCTCTGTATGATCCCCCAAATCCACTGTGTATTAATCTGTTATCAGTGCAAATGTGGCATTTATCGGTTTTGAATGACGGGGGTATATAAGTTTAAATCTAAAACTCTCTCCAAGGACATGGACTGTGATTGGTTGTCAACCAGAGGGGACAGGCTTGGTCCCACCCCAAAACTAGCTTCAATAAAACCAAGCTTCAGGCAGAGAGGAGGAGTTCTCCCATTTTTCATCCTGACCAGAACCAGCTGGAGGACCGAGGGCTGGTTCTCTGTTTCTCGTTCTGGAACAAAGGACGTTAACTTGTTTTCCAAAGCGGACATTTTCACCTGAACTTAAGTATTCGTTTACCTCTTCCCTTTTTATTTTTATACTGCCCTACTATTGTCTCTATAATTGTTGATTTTAATGATTTTCTGTTTATATTAATTATTTATATTGCATTTCTAATAAAAGACTTCTAAAAAGTCATTTATTTCTCAACAAAACCTACTATTCAGCCACACAGAACGAATCCTAGCTTTCTGAAGATTCGCTACCGAGAAGTGTTGTTATTAACCAGAATAGGATGTGTTTTAACCGATTTATTGATAGGTCTTAGAGTCTGGACATTTCTGAAGGTGGCCCTGACATGAACCTACCTAATACTGGGGGGGGGGGGGGGGGCACACCTGAGGCTACCTAATACACAGTGTGCCCACCAACCCAAATAATATAATTAGGCAAAGTCCCCATCACATAATTGCTACATAATTAACCTACTGCTCAATTATGTGTGGAGGGATTCGGCCAACGGGCGTCCTGATTGGCGTTTGTCATCCCTGCAAGGGAGCATGAAGCCGCAGCGGCTAGGTGACCCTAGGCGTTGCATGCAGCTTCTAGGGCCAGCTGAAACGACACGTTAAATCGGGATCGGAACTCCCTGTTTGCGCAATCACCGGTAATCTCCGGTAACCATGCGATGCTAAACGCTCCCATTCACATGTAAATAGGAGCATTTAGCCGATGAGTCCCGAACACTTGGCGGTAAACGCCGACAAGCGTCCATGTGAACCAGCCCTTAGTTTAAAGGGATACTGTAGGGGGTCAGGGGAAAATGAGTTGAACTTACCCAGGGGTTCTAATGGTCTCCGGCAGACATCCTGTGCCCGCGCAGCCACTCCCCAATGCTCCGGTCCCGCCTCTGGTTCACTTCTGGAATTTCAGACTTTAAAGTCTAAAAACCACTGCGCCTGCGTTGCCGTGTGCTCAATCCCGCTGATGTCACCAGGAGCGTACTGCGCAGGCGCAGACCATACTGGGCCTGCGCAGTACACTCCTGGTGACATCAGCGGGATCGAGGACACGGCAACGCAGGCGCAGTCGTTTTCAGACTTTAAAGTCTGAAATTCCAGAAGTGAACAAGAGGCGGGGCCAGAGCATTGGTGAGTGGCTGCGCGGGCACAGGATGTCTGCGGGGGACCATAAGTTCAACTCATTTTGCCCCGACCCTCCTACAGTATCCATTTAAGAAGTTTAGTTCTAGTGCAGAAACAAAGTCCAAGTTATTTTGAACTTAGTTGAAGGATGTGTTAGGGCTGGTTCACATGGACGCTTGTCGGCGTTTACCGCCAAGTGTTTGGGACTCATCTGCTAAACGCTCCCATTCATGTGAATGGGAGCGTTTAGCATCACGCGGTTACCGGCGATTAACGTTGATCGTGCAAACGTGGCGTTCCGATCCCAATTTAAGGCGTAATTTCAGCCGGTCATAGAAGCTGCGTGCAACGTCTAGGGTCGCCTAGCCGCCACAGCTTCATGTCCCCTTGTCAAAAACCTGAGCGGTTCTTGCCTTTTTCATAATTGCTAACTCAGTAAAGGACCAGCCCTTAAAGCGTTGCTATCATATAAATCCAGCATAGTGGGGTCTGAACCCTCTATAACAGTAATTATAGATTGACAGTGTACCTTGAAATTAATCAGAATATCAGTATATGATTTTATATAAAAAATTGTATTTGCTTATCATACAGCATATATACAAGATATGAACAGTTCCAAGTAGTGTTTCCTTCTAACAGTATTCCATCTTATCAAGGCTTTATAGCCAAGCGTTCATCAATCTTCCAAGTACATGCAAAAAGGAATAAAACAGTTGTGTTATGTAGAATAAAACCAAAAGTAGTCTCATCTGTATCAATAGCTGTGTATATAATAGCTGTGTAAAACTTGTAGTAATCTTCTTAAAGAAATAGCATAAAAATAGCTTCTAAAAAAACTTCTTGCTAACATCTTAACAGAACTTAATGCTGAAAAATTAATAAAGTAAATCACCAGAATATTAAGCATATTACCCCTTCTCTGTCATCTCTTCAGCATCTAGAACCACTTGTGGGAAGGTAGCTTCTGCCTCATGTGTCTTCTCAGGAGATTGTTGGGCTTCTGCAAACTATGAGCTTTCAGCTCCTACTTTTATAGGGATCGGAAGCAATATGGCTGCCTAATCTGGAATGTCCCTAATTCCCAGGTTCTGATTGGCTAAATCTTCCATGCGTCAATGCTTTACCATGTTTTGAATACCTAAATCATAATATTGTTTATAAATTCCTTAATTACCTTATCTTGTGGGAATTAACGTCATTTGGAGTGCTTGACATTTGATATAGGGTCATTTCTGACGCAGTTAATTAAAAATGGACGTCACCAGCCATCTTGTCTGCTGGTTGACTTTTTCCCCAAGACATTGAGACTAAACAATGTCATTTATGATGCATTTCTGATGAAGTGTTCTCTACTAATTAGGTTGGAATGTCTCGGTACTTTCCCAGACATAAGATTGGTCAGGTTGACACTGTAACCAGACCTGTGAGAGTCTTCAGCAATTTAGTGCTTATTGAAGCATACAGGGCTTCTAATTTACTTATTTAAATATAAAGCTTATTATATCATTCTTCTTAAAACAATTAATCATATAAGAAATAATTGCATATTAAATCTTAATAATATAAAATCATGTTCTATATATTTGCCTTTCTTATGAATAAATATAATATAACTTCAACCGGCAGAAGTCACCATCTCATAACAATCTATATTAATAGTATTAATTTTATAAGACTATGAAACCACCAAGTGGCATCATTGAATCATCTTTAACTAATTGGGAAAACACCTTGTTTTATATTTTATAAAGTCTGTTCCCAAAACATCATGTGTTATCAGCTTTCAGTGTTCAGCTAACTGAGACAGCCTTGTACCCAGAATACGTCAACAATTCTCCAGAACCAAAACAATCCTACGAAAATGTTTTACTGTCTCAAATCATCACTAGCTTTTAAATATATATATTTATATAATTATATATTATAGGGTTTATCAATAATGATTTCTTTCTTTAGAAGGACTGTATTGATTATTAATATTTAGATTAATAATATCTATGTGTAATAATTAAGAAAATGTGCATATATAATTACTGCAGTAATGTGAGTTTAACTTGTTCCCAGTCTTTTCACAGAATCATCTTTCAAATGTCAAGGCCACGCACTAACATAAACAAGAATGTTCTGGCTTTTTGTAACTAGAATAATCCAATTATGAGTTTCACTGCTTGGAATATGCTGAGATGTCACAGAGCAATATTTTAAAAAAGTACTCTAACTTTACAGTTTACATTGAAATTTTGCATAGAACATTAAAACTTAAAACATACACATATGACAGCTTTTCCTGCATAAATAAAACCGCTAGAATTCTCACAAACCCTGATCGCGATGGGAAGCCGACGATTGCCGTACCACCACCCCGAAACAAGACGTCACTGGTGGACGCGGCCTCCGACCGCCGCCAAGCATCCATGTGAACCAGCCCTTAAAGGGGCACTATGGCGAAAAATTTTAAAATTTAAAACTTGTGCAAACATAAACAAATAAGAAGTGCGGGTTTTCCAGAGTAAAATGAGTCATAAATGGCTTTTCTCCTATGTTGCTGTCACTTACAGTAGGTAGTAGAAATCTGAGAGAAGTGACAGGTTTTGGACTAGTCCATCTCTTCATAGGGGATTCTCAGCAAGGCTTTTATTCTTTATAAGGATATTCCCTAAAAATAATTTAAACAACGATGCTGGCCAGCTTCCCTGCTCGCTACACAGTTTTTTTGGCAGTTGGACAGAGCAACTGCCATTCACTAAGTGCTTTTGAAAATAAATAAGTCCCTTAGAATCCCCCCCGTAATCGCGCCGGTGGACAGGTAATATCATTGCTGCTGGCCGGGGGAGGCGAGGCAGAGGCAGCAGCAGCTTCACAGGTTGTGAATCGACTTCATGCTGAAATTGATCTAAAATCGGTGTGCATTGTATGGGCAGCCAATAGATCCCTCTCTGATCAGATTCGATCAGAGAGAGATCTATCTGTTGGTCAATCTGGTGGCAATCAACCAGTGTATGGCAGCCTTAAAGGGACACATAAGTCTCTGAAAAAAATGAGTTTTACTTACCTGGGGCTTCCAGCAGCCCTCTGCAGCTGTATCGTGCCCACATCGACTCCATCAGATGCTCCTGGCCCTGCCGGCAGCCACTTCCAGTTGCGGCGACAGGAGCCGACAGGCCGGGAACGCGAGTGATTCTTCACGTTCCCGGCCACAATAGCGCCCTCTATGCTGCTATATGCTAAAATATTGCTGTGCACAGGTGCAAGTTACGCTATTTGTGCGACCTACCCGAGTAGCACGAGTGTTGCCACAGTAGTGCATGTTACTAACGTAAGTAATGCTTATTACCATAGCAACACTCTTGCTACTCAAGTACCGCTGGTAGTGCTAAAAGTGTAAAACATGGTACACGCTGCCGGTAATGGTAATATCGCTGTGCGCTGTCTGTACACGGCAATATTACTGCCTTTTTAAGGCTCAGCCCCAATCTGTCATTTAACCGCATTTAAAAAAATATTTTTCCTATTGTATTTTAACTTTAAAATCGATTTTCTCAAAAATTACAAGGACTTTTTTAAAGATTGTTTTCACATTATTCCCAGTGTTCTCCTTAACATACCTAGAATCTGGTGATTCTAGCATGTATGGGGGCTTTGCTATTAACTGCTAAACTTAGGCACCATTGACTTTAATGTATTCTTGGAACAATCGTATTTTTTGGTGATTTTTTTTGCAATATTAGGGCCCTTTTCCACTAGCAATCGCTAGCGTTCACGCTGAACGCTAGCGATTGCTGAATCGCAATTACCGGCGACTCCCCGATGTTCTCGGCCGCGATTTTGCTATGCTATGCACTGCATAGCAAAATCGCGGCAATTATCGCTTCGCCGCGCCTTCGCGTTCCCGGCAAAAACGAATCGCGGTAGTGGTAATGACCTACCGCGATTCCTATGTTAAAAAGCAAACCGTAGCGATTGTAAAATCGCTAGCGGTTTGTGCTTCTGCGATTCAGCCAGCGCAAACGCGCTGGTAGAAAAGGGCCCTCAGAGGCATTTTCGCTCATCCCTATTGAATAGGGACCTATGTGGTTAATCTTAAAAGCTGAAATTACAAGCATGCTTCTGGAACTAATTATGCTTGCAAACCAAGGCTACACTGCATTTGCCAAGTCAGCTGTATGCAGTTAGAGTTATTAGAATTTTTATTATGAATTTGTTTAGGATGACACATTTTCTTTAGCGTTTTCCAGAGTACATTGAATAAACCATGTCACTAATTAACCCTCAAAGGAGCTCACAATCTACTGTAGAATATTTACCACCATGATATGAACAATATTCATTGCTATTCTTTGCAGTAGAAGTAATCTTACCTATCTTTATTTTAACATATTTTATTAAATTGTCACACCAAAAAGAAAGTTAACAATTTTCCAAATATATATATATATAAAGTGGATCATAAAATATGTCTCCGAAAGTTTGCAAGAACATCAGTCAACTAATACCATGTCAGATAGTATAATCTTGAAAAATTGCATAAAATACCACTTATCTCTTTTTTTTTTTTCAAACATATTTTATTGAGTTTTATCATCTACAGGTTTAGATCAGGCATTTTATACATACCATGAACAAATACGACTGCAGATTTTTGCCTTAAGGGCTATCAATAAAAGGTTTACTTAACAGTTACATATAGTCGATTAGATGTTCTTTAATTGGGGTATGCTAGCGCATACACTGTTCAAGTTTGCCTGTTAGAATTATCTATGAAGATTATAGGCTTGAGACCAAAGAAGCCTTTCCCATGAAAGAAACCCCCCTCCCCACCTAACTAATTCCCTCCCTATCCCCTGTCTCATCTTTCTCCTCTTTTGTTGTGGTTAGGTCCCATGCCCCGGCATGGGTGTTGACACTATTTTTAGCAAGTTGTGCCCGGATCATTCCTAGCAGGTAGTGTTAATTGTCCCAGGGTTCCCAGAAGTTCCTCTGTGGCGTACCAGGATGTATAGCGGAAAGGTTCCATTAGAGACGTAATTTCATTTCTGGAGAAATTATGGGTTATAAAGGGTTTCCAACACTTAAAGAATTTCTTGGAACATTTTTCTTTGTGTAGTAGAGTATCTATTTTGGCCATGGCAAAAAGGTCAAAGAGCTCTGCTTTGAGGTCACATATTGTTGGTGCTGTTGGATATATCCATCTATTGTAAATGGATTTACGTGCTGCTATAACACACAGATGGGCTAGATTCGTTGGGGTTTTTGTCCAGTCTGATGGGTTAGGATTAGGAGCGACATAGTTGAAAAGGCAGAACACCGGGTCCAGGATTAATTGCTTGTGGCACATGTTATTGATGAATTGAGTAACTGCAGTCCAGTAGGCCTGTATGTTTGTGCATTGCCATATACAGTGCATTAGGTTAGCTTGCGGCATTTTACACTTTGGACAATAAGGTGAGTATCCTGGTGGGGGTGTCCTGTACTTTATGTCGAAGGCGTACTTAGCCCTATGGATGAATTTCAAATGTGATTCTCTCCATGTTTCGTTTGTGATTAGTTCTCTATATTTATTATTGCCTTCTATTATGGCATCTTCTATTTGCGAGTCCGGAAAGGTTTTGTTCCAGAATGCAAAGCTGCTTTTCCAGTGTTTTTTTGTTTGTAGGAGTAGCAGGCGTCGTTGTGTGGCCGATAGGGATAAATCCTCGCTCTGAGGTTTAAGGAAAGTGTCCAGAGAGTTTATGGTGGCTATTGTTGGCAGATGAGTGATCTGGGATGCTACAAAGGAATGGATCTGTGCATACATGAGGAAGTCTGTACGAGGAATGCCATACATGTTTCTGATTTCCACAAAAGTTCTCCATTTGTGTGTGTCTAAATTAAATAGTTGACCTAGTTTAGTCAGTCCCTTCTTTTCCCATTTGATAAAGGTTCCGTGTTGCATTCCAGGGGCGAAGCCTGGGCTTCCCCAGAGTGTCATGAATTTAGATATTTTCCATGGCAAACGGTGCATTTTACATAGCTCTCTCCATGCTAATATGGTATCTCGTAGCAAGATATTGTGTTTGATTCGGATTGGCAATTGAGACCAGGAAGCGTGCATGATCCCTACCAGTGTCCATGGTTCTGCTATAGCTGCTTCTAATGTAAAGTTGGAGAAAAAGGAGGTGGCGGACACCCAATCCCTCACATGTCTCGTCAAACAGGCCACATTATATTTTCTAATGTCTGGAATTCCCAGTCCCCCCACATTTTTAGGTGAGTGCAGTTTAGTTAAGCCGATTCTGGCTCTTTTGCCTCTCCAAAGGAAGCGGGAGAATGCTCTATTTAGATTTTGTACGTCCTGATGTTTGAGAAGGAGTGGAAGAACTTGCATTGGGTATAATAATTTACCAAAGCTTACCATCTTCAGTAAGGCGGCTCGCCCCATTATATTGAGTGGTATTTCAGACCACCCTTCAATTTGAGCTATAATTTCTTTGATTTTAGGGGTAATATTGAGTTGGTAGAGGGAATAGGGATCCGGTTTGATTTTTATACCGAGGTAGGTGATAGGGCCTTTCGTTATTTGGACTTCTAAGCTGCATTCAGAGATCTGTGGCCAGAATCTGGTTAGCGGCATTAGTTCACTTTTGGTTGTATTAATTTTGAATCCGGACATAGATCCTATCTGTTGGATTAGGTTCAGGATATCTCTAATTTGTTGAGAGGGGTCGTTGAGGAACAGTATTACATCATCTGCAAATAGTGCTTGCTTTATTTTTTTGCCATTTATTTCTATACCTGGATTTATTTCATCTAGCAGTCTTGCCAGAGGTTCTAGTGATATGTTAAATAGTATGGGGGAAAGAGGACATCCTTGTCGGGTGCCTCTGTAAATATTAAAGGGAGCTGAGATGAAACCTGGTAGGTGGATGCGTGCTGCAGGAGTGGCATATATTTGTTGGATTACATTAATAAAGGCCCCTGTAAACCCCATTTTGGAGAGCGTCATTTCCATCCATTTCCATTGTACGGCATCAAATGCCTTTTCAGCATCGAGTGTGAGCAAGGCTGCATTCTTATGGGTCTTGGGATATGCTTTGACGTGCTCCAATATGGCTAGAACTTTCCTAATGTTGCTAACTGCTGAGCGTCCTTTTATAAAGCCTACCTGGTTGGGGTGGATTCGTTTGGGAAGTATTTTAGACAACCTAGTGGCCATTAGTTTAGTTAGGAGTTTTATGTCTTGGTTGATCAGGGAGATTGGCCTATATGATTCTGGGGCTAGTGGGTCCTTTCCTTTTTTAAGTATAAGTTTGACATATGCTTCATTAGCGGATTTCAGGTAACCTTCCCCTTTTAGGATTTTGTTAAATATTTTAGCTAGTGTGGGGGCTGCCTCTACTTTTAAGATCTTAAAAAATTCTGCAGGGAATCCGTCGGGGCCTGGTGCTTTGTGATTAGATAATGATTTTATGACCTCTATAATCTCGCTTGGGGCGATAGGGGCATTTAGATCTTCCAGGTCTTGTGCACTGATCCTATTTAATTTTGCCTCTTCTAACCAATGGTTGATTTGCTCATTGCTGCTATCCAAAGGTTTGGCATAGAGTTGCTCATAATACTTTCGGAAGATATCCACTATTGTTTTTGGGTGGTGGGTTAGATTCCCCTCCTTGTCTTTAAGTTGGAGGATAGATTCATACTCTTGCGATCCCCTGGCCATAGCAGCAATCAGTTTCCCCGACTTGTTGCCATATTTAAAGAAGAAATGGCGTTTGGATGATAATGTTTGCATTTCTCTGAGCGTGCACCATTTGTTTACTTCTGTCTGTTTTTTGGTCCACTCCATTCTAGTGTTTGTATTAGGGGATACCTGGTACGCTTGGTATGCTTTTCTTACTTGGTGTATTGCGTCCATATAAGCTTTATGGACCTGTTTTTTTTTGAACGAGACATGTGCCAAGATTTTCCCTCTGTGTACCGCTTTTGCTGTATCCCAGAATAGGAATGGATCTCCAGAGTGTACCGCATTGTCCATACTATACTCCCCCCACCAATTCTGCATCAGGAGATGAAATTCGTCATCACCATAGACATATGTTGGGAACCTCCATATTATGTCTGTGCCTGTCGGCATTTTATCTAGTAGCTGAATAGTGACCGGTGCATGGTCTGAAATCATTATGTCATGGATTATGGCTGTTTGTAGTTTTGTTATTATGGTCTGTCCCAGAAAGAAGTAGTCGATTCGTGAGAAGGAAGAGTGGGGGGGAGAGAAGAAGGAGTATTCTTTATCACATGGGTGTAGGAATCTCCAGGCATCGATTAGTTTTAGAGATTGTGTCAGTCCATTTAGAGGTGTCTTCCCCACACTCTTCCTCCTGTTTCCTCCCCTCCCTGTTTTAGTACCCTCAGCCACGTCCATTACCTCATTCCAATCACCTCCCATTATTAGCCTATTTGTATTTTCTGCCAGTAACTTGTCGGTCAGTTTTTTATAGAATTGGGTTTTTCCGTCATTAGGCCCATATATATTGTATATCACCAGACTTTCCCCCGGGAGATGTACTCTTACTGCCACACACCTTCCATTTTTATCTGAGTGAATCATTTCCACTTTTCCTTTTATTGCTTTGCTTACTAGTATCATGACACCTGCTTTTTTGCCTACTGCTTCTGATCCGAAGCAACATTTAACCCACCCCTTTTGCATAAATTTAAATTCCTCGGTTCGGAGATGTGTCTCCTGGAGTAGTGCTATGTCTACAGATAATTTTTTGAGGTGTCTAAGTATTTTGCCCCTTTTTATTGGTGACCTGAGCCCCTTTACATTCCAGGAACAAAGTTTAATCGTCATGCTATTATTACTTTGGTTTATGTATGTCGGTTAGTGACTCTTCCGGGTAATCCCTATATTCTGCAAATACAGGCACATTCTCACTATCTGTGGAGAGGTGACGGAAAGATGAGACCCTAATCCCCATAACTGTTAAACATTTCAAACATACAGAGGAGCGATAACAAATACGTTTTAGCTGCTGGCTTGCATTATCATATCCCCTCAGTAAAAAACAGCATATAACATAATAAACATAATAAACAATAATGCACTTTCCCTGTGCATGGACTTCACTTCTTCCCCACAACATAGCTATAAAGCATCCTCGCTTCCAAAGCCTTTACACGCCCGCAGCAGTATGGATTGCGAGAGCATATTTATATTAATATGTTACGTATCAGAAGAGTCATTATTTATATAGGTTCCCCAATCTCTCAGAGACTCCAAGTCAGGTCTGATGAGGTGAAGACGGGGTAGATGCTCGTCTCCCATTTTCTGGGGTAGTAGGTAGGTGTGTAGGAGAGCCATTTTCCCTGCGTGGTGATGTTGCTGCCAGTTGTTTAAGGTGTTTCTCTGCTTCTTGCGGGGTTTTAAATATGTGGATTTGCCCATCCGGGTCTGTGATTTTTAGGATTGCTGGGTACATCAGGGCAAATCTTATATTTTTTTTTGACTAAGGAGGTGCATATGGAGCTAAAGGTCTGACGTTTTTGTGAGACCTCCAAGGAATAGTCATTAAAGATTCGTATTCTGGTCCCCTGATATTCCAATGCATTCTCTGATGATTTAAAGGCTCTGAGGAGCACAGTTTTATCTGTGTAGTCCAGGTATTTCACCATGACCATTTGTGGTAGGTTTTTTGCTTTGCTCTGCTTTTGTGTGCCTACTCTGTGTGCCCTTTCCGTTTTGCATATATTCGGAATAGCCAAAAGTTCTGGAAGTGTATGTTCGCAAAACTCTTTTAGGTCTTCAGGTTTAACTGATTCCGGCAGGCCTACTATTCTTAGGTTGTTGCGCCGGGACCTGTTTTCCAGGTCCAGAGCCGGGACAAGGTCCTCCAGCACCCAAGGCTGATACACCAAAGTGCGCCCCTCCATCCCTCCCACCCCAGCCGTCACACACTGATTGCTATTGGGCTAAGAGGTGCCCCAGTGCCCCCAACCCCACCAACCCCTTAATCTCTAGTTATCTGGCTTGCAGTCACTGTCAGGTATCCCCTTTTCTTATTTCTTTCTGCTTCAAACACAATGGGGAATGATAGCTGAATTAGTTGTGCGCCCCCTCCTACACTGCGCCCTGAGGCTGGAGCCTCTCCTGCCTCTGCCTCGGCCCGGCCCTGTCCAGGTCCTCAATGCGTGAGTGGTAGGCAGTATTCTGTCTAAGGGCCTCTTTGAGCTGTGTTTTGGCAGTGTGTAGGTCATCTTCACAGCTTGATATGCGACGTTCTACCTCTGCTAACTGCGAGGCATGTGTCTGCAGTTCTGTGGTGATGGTGGATAGGGACTGCGTCACTGCTGCCGCCACTATAGAGTGTAGGTCTGGCATCAGATATTTGGCTACCTCCTTTGCCATGCGTTTATATCTATGTGCCGTTGGGGTTCTCTTACTTGTTCTGCTGTCCCGTTCTGATTCCTCATCCCACTGTGAGGATTCTTCTGTTGCGCAGCTATCTGCCGGACCCGGAGGCGCCATCTTGTCGCGTGGTTGATCCACCTCTGGGCCTCCTTGTTTCGCTGCCGCTCGGGTGAGGTAGCAATCCATACGCTGTCTCTGAGGTTTGGGGAGGATGAGCGGCACCTGGGGTGGCAAAAAACAGGTGTCCTGTTGTCGGTTTGCCTGCTGCGTAGCGCTGGGCTTAGCGGAGCTCCGCTTCGCTCACCCTTCCATGTAGGCGCCGGAACCGGAAGTCAATACCACTTATCTCTTAAGTGTGTGACTCATTTAACATACATCTCCATTCAACAACCATATATCTAACACATAACTAACAACATAGGTTATTCTAGCAATCTCTGATATACACAGTAATTCAAAATCCAGTCTTTGGTATAATCTTACCTATCTGCAAGAGGTCCATACAAAATTGCCCCCACCAGCACTCCAGCCATGTAAATAGATTGAGCTAGTTCCTTCATCCATTCTCGATCACATACCAGATCCCACTGTATAAAATGGGAAACCATGAGGCAATAAGTTTATAGTAATTAAAAGGTAGACAGTCAAGACATTCGGCAAAATTTACCTTTTTAATTGTATTCCTTGTTCAAAAAAAAAAATTGACATCTGACCAATTATGCAGGGTATGTTTTCTCCCTGTCATGTACCCAAATGGGCCCCACCAGCTAGCCATCGTGCCCCCTTTGTGCCCCCCAAAATTTGTTTCTGAACCTCGTATGCCCGTCATGCTCTCAGGCGTTCAGGAGCGTGATCCACAAGGGTTTGCTGAGTAGACAGAGCGTGTGTCTCACTGTTACTGGAACCAGATGGAGCTGTGAATGTGGCCTTCAGTGGCAGCATGGAGGTGAGGCCAGGTCACCTTACAGATTATGAAGGTATGAATTACCGTACTTTTAAAATTTGTCTCACTTCAAAGCTCCCATGATATCAATCACTGGTTCTGCAGAGTTGTGTTGTAGGGGTGTAGGATGGGGGACCAGTCAGCAAAACTGTTTCTATAACAGGAACCATAGGGGTGTAACAGAGTAGCACTTCAATATACCGACAATACAGAATAGTAATCAGGGCTTCATCATGCGCAGACTTACTGTACTTTTACTTTCATTCGCGCTGCAGGAAACACACGTGCCCTTGCAGTGCACAGCACTGGTGTCTCTATGCGATTCTTCCCGATGCGGTTGTGATTTCCATTCATTATAATTAATAGAAATTGCAATGAGTTTGCGAGAATTTGTTGGCAACCATGCATTGCGATTCCTCAGTGAATTACAACACATGGATCAGGACATCAAACAGTGCAGTCTATGCACTTCCAATGTCCTTGTGGATCATGTAGCATAATTTTGCCGAAAACTTGGCTGAAATTGCGTGTGTTGGATCACTTTTGGTTCTTTCTGTCCTCCAACCTTAGTGAACGAACCCAAATGTGTTTCTACCTGTAATCATTAAGTCTGTTCTTATTTTTATTGCCCTGCTATTTACATTATGTCATGTAATGCTGTCATCCTCTCAACACTTGCAGCCATAAGTCTTGGTGACAGAGAATTCCCTGTTCATTATGTCATGCTGCCCCTACCCTGTGGAATTCCCTGCCAAACTTAATCAAGAAAGCTCGAATCCTGGACCCGTTTAAATCAAAACTGAAAAGCCACCTGTTTAGTCTGGCATTAACGATCACATAACTTTTTCCCTGTACACAGGCATCACTATGTACTGCTCTGAGACAAGATTATGCTCTTTGTTTCCTATGGGGGGGGGGGAGCTTTACAAATGTTTTGTTGTTTATTAATGAGAATGCATTATTCTGGGTGCAGCAAATGTGACTTATGATTTACACTCTGTGTTCTGCCTACTTCACTCCCGCTTTCTAATAAAATCAGTGGTTTGGGATATATACAGACCTGGTCCTGTAGCAGTCACATAACACTGTATAAAGCACATCCGCCCCCACTGTAAATGTTCACATAATAGAAACACCTGAAATTCTCTATCCTAAATTATTTGAATTCTAGGGAGATTTACAGGATGACTCCAACTGGGACCCTGACAGGGAGGAAAAACAAATGGAAGTTGCAACTCTTCCCCATTGAATTAATGTTTTTTTCTTGTTATCTGTATTACAGCTGGCAAACTTTCCATTAACAGGAAGAGAAGGTTAGTCACTAGTATAATGACAAAGCAGCAAAACAAGAATAAAACCCAGACAGAGGCACTAGTGTTTCTGCACAATGGGGAAAAGAGGCACTTAGACTTGGCTTTGTTATTACTTTTGCATGATTATTGGCCTGAAGAAGTGGGCAAGAGCTTGCGAAATGCGTCACCATATATATAAAAACTTGTGGAATTTTACCTAGTGTCATCCTTTTAGGTAAGCCACTTCTTCATTTTTATATTTGATTTGTTTTTAATCTTACTTTTATCCATTTTTTTCTCACGATTCTATGTTTATTTTAATTCTTAACTTCCATAAAGTTGTTATTGATCCAAAGAGTTGGAATGACTATCAGCAATGATAAGTAAATGCTAAACAAAATGTACAAATAAGTTCCTGGCAGTAATTAAGTTAAATTCTATCTGTTGTCACAATCATGTTGTTCAACATTTATCCTCTTTCCCCCATTATGTTTCTCACCCTTTATTAGAGGGACATTGGTCCCCAGCTCCATATGTTAATAGCTGGTTCCCTTATATATCCAAGAGAGCGACCACATTAGAAGACCTAAGGCTCACGCCAGTGGTTTATACTTGCCTTACTGGTTGGTTGCTCCCATCAGCAACCTTTTTAAGTACTCTTCCATCTCTCTGCACCATTTGTCCTCCTGTTGTCTCTATATGTTTTTAAGGTGGTGTGTCATCTTGTTCTACCTCGTACTAACTTCCTACACTGTATACAAAACTTTAAAAAGTATATATATTTTTGTAGAATCTCTCATTTAAGTCTTAAGATTTGCTAACAGAAAAATAATGCATAATTTACTCCACATGCAAAGAGCTTTGAGTTACAACACTTACCTCACTAATAATGGTGGATGTGTATGTACTTAAGTCATATTTCCAATCCCCTTGCTTGCAGGGTTCTGTCCTGTTGGACAGCGGTGAGGGATAACGATTGCAGGAGTCATTTGGTAAGCTGTGATGTTCCCATGTCACGTTAGATTGGCACTCATATGGAGGCATTGCAGCTGTGAAAATCTGCATAAGGTTATGAGTGGCAACAAATAATAGTGGGGAAGAAAGAATAGATAACAAAATACACTGAAAAGGAGAGAACAGGCTGCCTTTGTCCATAGCATCTTTCAGCGCCATTAATAACCTACTTTATTCTTCCAATAAATATGCCTTGTAGCTATATTTTACGGAAACTGTTCTCTCGTGACTCTAAAGCCCTCCAATGGTTAAGTAATCTGACTTCTAAATAAAGAAGATTTTTAATGATGGAAATTCCAAAGTGAATTTGCTTGCTGCATAATCGTGTTGACCAGTAACCAGATATGTAAACTGAACTCTAATGATGGATGATGTCCTGGGATTTATAATTCCATAAAGTAAGAGCTTCATTCAGTAACTGAAGGCTGGGTTTTAATACTTGACTTGAGATAAAGAATTTCCTTCTCTTAGAAGAACCACATAAGAGTGATATCCAGTGAAAATGAAGGTATCCCAGTGTGCATTGCTGTCCGTTGGCAAGCAGTTGCCTTCCAGTGGCTAAGACAAGGATGCTGTCTTCCAGTTACCCCAGATCCTGTGACTAGTGTGGCTTCATGAGATAATGCTCTTACCTTTAGATTAAGGCTCTTTAATAAATAAGGTAACTTTGTATGTTGTCTGCACAAGACTGAACCCTGTTGATGTAGGTTTGTCCTCAGGTGAATAAGACCCAGTTCTGTGCAGACACGTTTGATTTCAGGGCAGGATGTAAATGCTTGCATCTGTGCCTAAGAGTAACTTCTTACAAGGATGTGATGTGAGGCGATAATGAAAATCTTGCTCCAACATGTGGAGCCCATTAAATGACTAGATACTTTGAACTGATGTTATGTAACCCATCTCACACAGGTAGAATGACAAGGCATCTTTTCACATTGTTAAATATTCACATTTTCCTAACTAGGGATGTTTTAATGTAAAAAAGCTTTGTTAAATAATAACTTCTCTTTATTTGCAGAAAGCCTTACAGCTTAGTTCACATGAATGGGTGTGAAGCATTGCAGTTATCAGCTTCTAGATAGGGATGGTCAGTAAGATGAAAATCATTCCCAGTTGATGCAGAATGATGCAAATTTGTATGCAGATGTATGTATTTTGAAAATGGACCAATCAAATGCAGCTAAGGTGACCTCCAACAGCCCAGGCTACAGTAGAAAGCAGCTGAAGGCTTTTACAGGACTGCGCTGCCATTGTGTCTTATTTGTAGTGATATCAGAAGCCCAGAGCTGCAGTTGCTCTGGGCAACCTGTGTAGCCTCTTCCATTATTCAGCTACCAGCCTTGTTGCTCTCGGTGGTCAAAGTATAACCCCCAGGCATTACAAATGTATAGTTCTGCCCATAATTATTCATACTCCTGGCAAATTTTGACCTAAAGTTACTTTTATTCAACCAGCAAGTATTTTTTGCTAGGAAATGACATAGGTGTTTGTTTTTATTCATACCCTCAATAATCAATAGAAAAGCCTTTATTGGCTATTACAGCAATCAAACACTTCCTATAATTGCAGACCAGCTCTTTGCATGTCTCCACAGGTATTTATGCCCATTCATCTTCAGCAAAGAGCTACAAATCTTTCAGGTTGGAGGGTCTTCTTGCCATCACCCTGATCTTTAGCTTCCTCCACAGATTCCCAATTGGATTCAGTTGTAGTCTGCTAACCATTTCTTCACCACTTTTGCTGTGTGTTATGGGTCATTGACATGCTGAAAGGTCCACTAGTGCCCAATACCAAGTTTCTCTGCAGACTGCCTGATGTTGTTGTTGAGAATCCTCATGTATTTTTCTTTTTTAATGGTGCCGTTTACTGTGATTAGGTTCCCTGCTCCATTGGCTAAAAGACACCTGAAAAAGCATTAGGTTCCCACCACCATGTTTGACAGCCGGGATGGTGTTCTTTGGTTTGAAGACTTCTCCTTTTTTACGCTAAGTGAAGGAAACATCATTGTGACTAAACAATTACATTTTTGTTTCATCTGACCATAACACAGAAGACCAGAAGTCTTCTTCTTTGTCCAGATGAGCATTTGCAAAAGCGAGCTTTTGTGTGCCTTATCTGGAGAAGTGATGTCCTCCTTGGTCTGCATCAGTTGAACCAAGCAGTGTGCAGTGTCCATTGGATTGTCTGCTTTGAGACGTTGTCACCAGCAGAGCACAGATTCACCAGGATGGCCTTGGTGGTGATCTTCTGATTCTTTTTCACCTATCTCACTGTCCTCTGGGCCAGCACAGGTGTCACTTTTGGCTTCCGACCACATCCTCTGAGATTTTCCACAGTGTGGAACATCTTGTATTTTTGAATAATACTTTGCACTGCAGCCACTGAAACTTTAAATTTTTTTAGAAATGGCCTTGTCGCCTTTTCCTGACTTGTGAGCAGCCACATTGCAAAGCCGCAAATCCTCACTGAGCTCCTTTGTCTTAGTAATGACTGTCCACAAACTTACTGCAGAGAGCTGCTGTTTTTACCCTGTTGAGTTGATTAAAACAGCTGTTCCCAATTAATCAGGGTAATTAGGATGATTTAGAACATCTTGGATTATTTGGAATGGTATAGAACTTTGGGCTTTCCCACAGACTGTGACAGTTTGTGAAGGATATAAATAATTTTGGACTGGACACTTTTTACTTAAATTTATATAAAAACTGAGAAATGTTTTTTTTCCCCACAATAATTCCTCTTATACATCATCTTATTATCTTTTGGGAGACACCTATGCCCTTTTCCATTACAAAAAAACTTGGTAGTTGAATAAAAGTAACTTTAGTTCAAAATTTGCCAGGGGTATGAATAATTATGGGCAGCACTGTAAAATCTATTGACTTATTAGACATCTGGAGTACCGGTATTTAATATATTGCATTAGGAAACCTCTGTCCCTGTCAGTATGAAAAGCAGCAGTAAATCCACATTAGAGGAACTAACAATTCCCCACTCTACCTAGACCAACAAAAATCATCATAATACCAAAGCAGATAAAAGCTAAGACCTCCTCTGTAGAAAATATTTTTGCATACATAATACACTGTGTTTTCAGCTACTGAAAGTGAACCATGCTCAAAGAAAGTTTTTAAAAAGACAACAGACAGTTGAAAGGTGATAAACCCCCGCTATCCTTGCTCAGCTCCCTAATTATGGTCATTCCCAAGGAGGACAAGGATCCACAATTACCCCAAAGCTATAGACCCATTTCCCTTCTAAACTCCGACTTAAAAATAATTACTAAAGTCCTGGCCAACCGCCTTAACCCTATTTTGGTCTCCTTGATCAACAATGATCAGGTTGGCTTCATCATGGGCTGTCAGAAGGGAAATAATACCAGAAGAGCAATCAGTCTAATTTCCCTTATGAATAGATCTGGAAAACCTTCTCTGCTTCTAAGTTTAGATGCAGAGAAGTCATCTGACAGACTATCATGGCCCTTTCTTTTTTCGAGTCCTTCATCTAGGGCCCGTTCATATGCATTCTCTGATTCCTCCACTCCTCTCCTTCCACGGCGATTAAACTGCCATTTGCTCCCCCTATTCCCTTTAATATCTGTAATGGTACGAGACAGTTATGCCCCCTTTCCCCACTTCTCTTGGCTATAACTATCGAACCATTGGCATCTGCAATCAGATTCAATTCTGATTAACATGGTATAAAACAAGGAAGCTATGAATTCAAGATCTCTCTGTCGCAGATGACATTCTCCTAACTATTACGCAACCCTTACTATCCTTACCTGTTTTACATGCTACCATTAAGATTTACGAATCCCTATCAGATTTCAAATTAAATCAAGACAAGACTGAAGCTCTCCCAATTAAAATTCCTCCTGCTCTATTAGCTACTCTAAAGATTCATTACCCATATAATTGGCAGACCCAGACACTAAGATACCTAGGGGTCTATCTCTCAACAACTTACTCCTCCTTATATAAGCACAACTTTCCCTTGTTAATACACCAAACCCTTTAGGACCTTCATAAGTGGACTTCCTACAAGATTTCCTGGATAGGCAGAATCTATTCATTGAAAATGAATATCTTACCATGCCTCCTATACCTATTTGAAACCCTCCCGATTCGGGTCCCCTCAGCTCAGCTGTCCAGGCTACAATTTTGAATTTTTGAAATTTGTCTGGAACCATACACAATCAATTCTCCTTTCTCCAAGAGAACAGGGCGGTCTAGGCCTTCCCCATCTGAAACTTTATTATCAAGCTGCCCACCTTAGACAGCTGACTGAGTGGTCCGATCTGACAGTCTTCACCAAATAGGGTCTTATTTAAGCTATAAGCGTTTCCCCTATTTCTTTAGCTTCTCTGATGTGGTCAGAACCGTACCCTAACCTCCCCACGTCCAGCCTTTTACCTACCATTTCTTTTTCTCTGAGTGTCTGGAGATCGGTTGCTCAAATAGCATTTTTACGATCATTACCCGCTCCACTGTGCCCAATATTGGGAAACACAGCCTTCCCTCCGGGGATGCATAATACTTTTAAAGCAAGATGGTATCATCTTGGATTCTTTAAAGAGAATCTGTATTGTTAAAATCGATCAAAAGTAAACATACCAGTGCGTTAGGGGACATCTCCTATTACCCTCTGTCACAATTTCGCCGCTCCTCGCCGCAATAAAAGTGGTTAAAAACAGTTTTAAAAAGTTTGTTTGTAAACAAACAAAATGGCCACCAAAACAGGAAGTAGGTTGATGTACAGTATGTCCACACATAGAAAATACATCCATACATAAGCAGGCTGTATACAGCATTCCTTTTGAATCTCAAGAGATCATTTGTGTGTTTCTTTCCCCCATGCACTGAAGTTTCAGGCTGCTCTTTTCTTCCTGCAAACACCTTTGCCCTTGTTTGTAATTCCTCAGTATGTGAAAGCCCAGCCAGCTCAGAGGACGATTTATCCAGCTGATTAGAGCAGCTTCTCTCTTCTCTCTTATCTAAATAACACACAGGCAGTGTGCATAGAGGGGCCAGAAAGGGTGAGTTCATAGCAGAACCACAACACTAAAGAACTTGGCAGCCTTCCAGACACAGGCCGACAAGTCTGACAGGGGAAAGATACATTGATTTATTACAGAGACTGTCATAGTAGAAAGTGCTGCAGTTAGCCAGAACACATTAGAATAGCTTTTGGAACATGTAGGATGATAAAAAACAGGATGCAATTTTTGTTACGGAGTCTCTTTAAGCTACGAAACTGGACCAATCAGTTGACAGGTAAACTTATTGATAAATCTGCTCTGGTGGCCAAAATAACCTGTACTCCCCAGACACAATGGTTCCCTATCTCTCTTGCCTGTATCACTATGAGAAATTCTGTATAACTATTGCAATATGATGTTTCTTTTTTGTGATGACTTCACTTATCTTTAATTAAAAAAAAGTGTTACAAAAAAAAAGACAACAGACATTCCACCTAGCAACAGTACACATCACTTGGCTCCAGCTAAGGGGTGCGTCTTTATGAGCTTGTTCCAAGAACTGTCGCCATAGGGATTGACAAAATTTATAGTGTGTGTGTTTGTGTCTTAAGGCCTAGGATGAAAACAAAAGATTTAATTTCATTTACGCATTTTATCATACAGTGATAATAAATGAGGAAGTTGTAGTCAAGTAGTAAAATATTTTAATCTCAAGTGATAAATGGTTCTCCTGTAGACTGATCTTAAAGAGACTCTGTAACAAAAAAAGTCCCCTGGGGGGAACTTACCTCGGGAGGGGAAGCCTCAGGGTCCCAATGAGGCTTCCCCCATCCTGGTAGCTGCAGGCAATCCAATGCTTGCTCCCCCGAAGCGTCCCGCAATCCTGGCTCGACAAATCTGACAAGGCTTGATATATTTACCTTTCCGGCTCTCAGCACGGAGATAGGCGGAAATAGCCAAACTGTCGGGTCCGCTCTACTACGCAGGTGCAGGAGACTTTTGCTTGCACAGTAGAGCGGAGAGCCGATACTGCGTCTGCCTTGGAGCCGGGAAGGTAAATATTTACATCCCCGCTATTCGGAGGGTCACCGCGAGACCGTCGTGGGACACAGGAGGACGGGGAAAGCCTCAATAGCATCTAGAGGCTTCCCCCAACCGAGGTGAATACCCCCCAGGGGAACTTTTTAACGTTACAGGTTTTTAAAGTGTTTTAAAACTCAACATTTCCTCTTTGCTCTAAAAAATGTGCAGCATAAAATCTACCACCACAAAAAAATTTGTAGCAGACCAGTATTAAAACAGTTAAACACAGCACTTTGTTCTTTCGTGGAATGCTCCTTGCTTCAGTGGGCAGCTTCTGGCCGCATCCTAAGATGTGATAACATTATCTTTTGTTACATTCCTTTGTAAGATACATTTCGTAAACATTAGCTAACTACGTAAACTGAGCTGTACTGAGCTGAGGAGCAGAAAGAGAAGTGATCACTAAATAGATATTTGATATATAAATACAGCAGCTATGCAATAAAATGCAATGGCAGCTTTCAGAGCAGATAAAATGTACTTTGGGAATTTTTTTATATATAAACAGACAGACTTGTGCACAAAAGCAAATATGATAACTGTATAGTTGATAAAAAGTAGGAAAACACATTTTTATTGAATGTTATGTCAGAGTTTTACTCACTTTAACCTCCCTGGAGGTAATCCCCAGCTTGGCTCAGGCTAGCTGCCAGGCAGAGTATAGCACGCAGCAGGAGCTTTTACTCAACTCCCAGGGGATCCAGACGTCAATAGCTGTTATCCTTCCTGTCCTCGGAGGCTCTGAAACACTCTGATGAGATTGCCGTCATTGATTACTCCAAAGAGTTACAATGACACCTGGAGGACGGAGGTAAAATTGCAGCACTGGAGCCCAGGGAGGTGAGTGAGAGCAGGGGCTTCTTGTGGCATGAGTATTTCCTGATTTTAGGGTCTGAAACCTTTTAAAAAGACCCTAAAATCCAGAAATAATCATACCACCAGGGGGGTTAAAGAGACACTGAAGTCTCCTAAAAATCCTGTTTTTATTTTAAAAATGTGTTTAACGTTACTGTCCTACCTAAACCACTGCATCTCCACCGCTGTACACTAATTAAATACCCCCTAACTCCCCCTCCCTCTACCCCGCAAAATCCACGACTTTCTTGGTCATGGATTTTGCTGCCCTGTGCGCTTCCGTGTGAGGCAGAGCTATGAGCTGCAGCTCTGCCTCTACACGCGTCTGTCAGAGCGTATCTCCGCCTCTCCCCCGCCCCTCTCAGTGAAGAAAGGCTGAGAGGGGCAGGGGAGAGGCGGTTATCCGGGCTGACAGATGTGCTGAGAGGCAGAGCCGCGGCTCATAGCTCTGCTTCTCATGGAAGCGCTGCCCGGATTGCCCCCCGGGGAGTTAGGGGGGATTTAGTTAGTGTACAGCGGCAGGGATGCAACGGTTTAGGTAGGACAGTAATGTTAAACACATTTTTACAATAAAAACAGTATTTTTACGAGACTTCAGAGTCTCTTTAAAGGGAGCTTGAGCCAAGTAAAATTATTTAAAATAAACTCATGATGTACCTACAAATGAATATTACATCCTTATCTTGCCATCAGTTCCCCTCAGAAGCTCACCATTTTCTTCTAACAAATATCCCTTTTAGTTCTGATCTAGTCAGAACTGGAAACCTTTAGGCAATTTACCAATACATCAGTTGCTGTCAGTTATAAATGAAAAGACAGCTGATATGAAAGGTAAGGTCCATATCAAAATTACAGACTACAATTAACAGGCTGACACATCATTGCATTCCAGCAGTTCTGGAGGCGTGTTTAGTTACAGGGACAAAAAGGGATAATTTGCATATTTAGCTTTGAGGCATCTTGGGAGACAACATATGCTCACTTCAATCCGAATACTCACAAATACCTTCTGTTTTAATAAGGTAAACATTTGTTTTACTATGCACTATGTAAGTGAGAAAAGTAATGTGGAGGTTTGCAAAGACTTCCCCTTCATAAAGTGGCCTTGAAGAAGATTAAGCTGTCTCCCCGTCTCCCCACACGGTGCAGGCTCTTTTTTAGGGTGAGTGGTGTTCCCCACCTGGTTTTTCAATTCTTCTGCAGTAGCACTTTATATTTTCAGCACCTTAGTGATTACAGTACTATCGATTGAACAGCAGGTTCATTCTCTGACACACTGTTGTATAGACAGGCTTAATTGATACTAGGGCCCTTATTCAATTCCCCTTTTCTCCTGAGTTTTCTCCTAGGTGATATTTTCACAACTTGTCATAAAATGCCTTTTAAGCCACCAGCAAGCAAGATAACACCCAACATATATTTAAAAGTACTTTTTTCACCAACTTTTGTGTACTTTTTCAATTGTAAAGTGCTGAAAAGTTAGTTTAAAGAGAAGATGAAAGTTTTTTCCTAGGAGATAACTCAGGTGAAAAAATGTATTGCATATGGGCCTAGGGGCCATATGCAATTCACTTTTTCACCTGAGTTTTCTCCTAGGTGATATTTTTTAATTTGTCAATAAAATGCCTTTTAAGCCACCAGCAAGCGAGAAAATACTCAAAATAATTTTGATAATATTTTTGCACTTACTTCTCAGTACTTTTTCAGTTGAAAAGTGCTGGAAAATTATTCAAAATAGAAGATGAAAAATTATCTCCTAGGAGAAAACGTAGAAGAAAACTGGAATTGCATATGGCCCTAGGGGCCATGTGCAATTAACTTTTTCACCTGAGTTATCTCCTAGGAGATAATTTTAATCTTCTCGCTAAACTAAATTTTCAGAATTTTACAATCGAAAAAGTACCCAAAAGTAAGTGAAGAAGTATTATCAAATTTATTTTGAGTATTTCCTTGCTTGCTGGTGGCTTAAAATACATTTTATGACAAGATGTGAAAATATCACCTTGGAGAAAACGTAGGTGAAAAAGTGAATTGCATATGGGCCTAGGGCCCATATGCAATTCACATTTTCACCTGAGTTTTCTCCTAGGAGATAATTTTTCAACTTCAATTTAAAATAACTTTCCAGCACTTTTCAACTAAAAAAGTACCAAAAAGTTGGAGATAAAGGACTATCAGAATTATTTTGTGTATTTTCTTGCTTTCTAGTAGCTTAAAAGGCATTTTATTGATACGTTTGAAAATATCACCTTGGAGAAAACTCAGGAGAAAAAGTTAATTGCATATGGGCCTAGGGCCCATATGCAATTCACTTTTACTCCTGAGTTTTCTCCCAGGTGATAATTTTAAACTTGTCAATAAAATGCCTTTTAAGCCACCAGATATGACTTTTTCACCTACTTTTTGGTACTTTTTTAGTTGAAAAGTGCAGGATAGTTATTTTAAATCAAAGATGAAAAATTATCTCCTAGGCAAAAACTCACATGAAAAAGTGAATTGCATATGGGCCCAGGTGTCTATCAACCAGTACGGCTAGGATTCATAGATTTGTATGCACTAGACACTTTGGCCCATATGCAATTCACTTTTTCACCTGAGTTTGAGTTAGGTGATATTTTTAAGCTTCTCAGTAAAATGCCTTTTAGGCCACCAGAAAGCAAGAAAATGCTCAAAATAATTTTTATAGTACTATGTCACCTACTTTTTGGTACTTTTTTAGTTGAAAAGTGCTGAGAAGTTACTTTAAATTGGATATGAAAAGTTATCTCCTGTAAAAAAGTCAGGTGAAAAAGTGAATTGCATATGGCCCTTTGGCCCATATGCAATTCCACTTTTCTCCTGTGTTTTCTCCTAGGAGATAATTTTTCATCTTCTATTTAAAATAATTTTCCAGCACTTTTCAAAGTGCAAAAGTACTATCAAAATTATGTTGAGTATTTTCTTGCTTGCTGGTGGCTTAAAAGGCATTTTATTGATAAATGTAAAAATATCACCTAGGAGAAAACTCAGGTGAAAAAGTGAGTTGCATATGGCCCTTTGTCTTACGGATTATGGGCCATGTGCAATTCACTTTTTTTTTTTTTTCACTATTAAATCTTTTATTTGCAAAGACAAAAAAGTTACAAACATTTGGAGCGAAACATAAAGTATCTGAGAAAGAGGAGCTTACAATACAGGATGTAGCTAGCATCTTGATGTATTTATAACCTATTAAAGCAAGGCAGTGGGGCGAAAGTAGTACAGTACAAAGTCAAAATTCAGATTATAATAACATTATAATGGAGATTGGGGTAACTCACATGCCTTGCTAAGGCATAGATGACTAGACAATGTACAGTGCTATGTCCATGTATGCATCTCCCATGTGCCATAACGCAAGAGTAAAGAGCAAGGGGGGTATGGGAGGGGGAAAGAAGAGAAAGGGGGGGAAGGGGGTAAGGGGGAAGAACGAAAGCGATTATTGAGCCATCAGCTCCTTGTATTCATCTGAGCATTGGAACTCTGTCCACACCGACCAGGTAATAGCGTATTGGTCTGACCGGTCTGTTGAAAGAAGGATCAATCTTTCCATCGTGTCAATTGTGTCAACCTTCTGTAACCAGGCTTTAGTGGTGGGGGGGGTCTGGGACTTCCAATGCAAGGGGATGAGGGCCCTCGCTGCATTCACCAGATGTATTGTCAAGGATTTTTTGTAGCTTTTGACTGAGGTAGTAGTGTCGTGCAGCAGAAAGAAGCTCGGGCTGAAGACTAATGTGGAACAAGTGATCTTTTCAATTAGTTTGTGAATAGATTTCCAGTAGTTGACCAAAGAGGGACAGGACCAAAACATATGGAGTATATCCGCATTTTGGTTTCCACATCTCCAGCATGAGTCTGAGATGGATGGAAAGATCGTATGCAGGAGGTTAGGGGTTCTGTACCACCTGGTCAGAATCTTGTAACCTGTCTCCTGTGTTGAGACGTTTAGTGAGCCTTTCTGGTTGAAAATAAAGATATTATGCCATTGATCTTTGCTCAGGGAAATACCCAGATCCCTCTCCCACTTCTCCTGAAACCTCAATCTGTCAGGGCAGGACGACATCAGTATAATTTGGTATATTTGTGAGATCAAATGGTCAAGTGGGGCTGCAGATAGGATCAAATTTTCGAAAGGCGTAAGAAATTTTGCCCAATTGAACTTACTTTTCAAGGAGTTAAGGTAGGAGCGTATATGAAAATATTGCCAGAAGGTAAGTTTTTTGTCTTCCCGAAGTGTTTGCATTTCCCCCATACTTTTCACATGCCCACCTGTAATGAAATCTAAAACCCTTGGGCAGCTACCATTAGGCCATGCCTGCAGGAATGGTATGTCGGCTGCTGATACAAATTTAGGGTTTGCTATTAATGGGGTGAGTTTGCTGGGGAAAGCTGACAGCCCAAGTGCTGGAAGGTGCTTCCGCATAGTTTTGATTGAAGCGGAGAGTAGAGGGTTGTTCCAGGATTTAATCACCTGGCTCGGGGTGTCAGCCCAGCCCAGGGTAGAAGCCGGGGAATTAGCGATTACCTGTTCGATGAGAACCCATTTTTTGGGGGACGTGACATTCGCCCATTCCACCACTCTTGAGAGTATGGAAGCAAGGTGATACCTAAATAAGTCTGGGAGACTCATACCCCCCGAATCTTTGGGAAGGGATAGAATAGTGTGTCTAATACGGGGAGGTTTGTGACCCCAGATAAATTTGTCAATTTGGGTTTGAAGCGTGCGCAAGAAGGAGGCGGGAAGCATGATCGGTAGACACTGGCTAATATATAAGAAACGGGGTAGAAGATTCATTTTGACTGATGCCATCCTGCCAAACCAAGACAGGTGAGGCCTCTGGCCCCAGGACAGAAGATCTGCCCTGAGGACTTCTCCAATCCGAGTAAAGTTCGCTTCAAATAATTTGTGGAGATCATTGGTGATATCTATCCCCAGATAGCGCAGTGATTTATCGGCCCAGAGGAAGGCAAATGAGGAACAGCATTTTTGAACCGTCTCAGTGTCCAAGGATATATTAAGGGCCTGTGATTTGTGAAAGTTTATGCGCAAGTTAGAGATTACCCCAAATTCCTCGAATCTCTTAATCAGTTGAGGCAACGAGGATTGTGGGTCACTCAGATAAAAGAGTAAGTCGTCTGCGAAAGCTGCAACAACATGATAAGATTCCCCAATACACAGACCATTAATTGTCTTGTCCTCTCTGATGGCATTCAGGAATGGCTCTAAGGTGAGAATATAGATCAAGGGTGAGAGGGGGCACCCCTGCCTAGTACCATTGGTGATTGTGAGCGGGGCGGATAGCACCCCATTTGCCTTGACTCTGGCCGAAGGGTTAGAGTATAAGAGACTAATCCATCCCTCCATTGCCGAACCTATGTTAAGGCGTGACAGGGTGGCACGGATATAATCCCATGCCACCCTGTCAAAAGCCTTTTCTGCATCTGTAGACAATATAAAGGCCCCCTTGGCTGATTTTTGAGCATAAGAAATGACATCCACTGTCCTCATGACATTATCTTTGGGTTCTCGTCCAGGGACGAAACCAGCTTGATCAGGATTAATATGTTTAGGAATGTGTGGGAGCAGTCTATTTGCCAATATTTTTGCCAGGAGTTTGGCATCTAGATTTAGGAGCGAGATCGGGCGGTAATTAGAACAGTTTTGGGGGTCCTTACCTTGTTTAGGAATCACGGCAATATGGGCTTCCAGAAATTGTCTGGACGGGTGAACACCCGGCGAGAGCGTGTTAAATGCTGCAACAAAGGCAGGGGCAAGAATACCACTAAAGGACTTGTAGTACTGAGAGGTAAAACCATCTGGCCCCGGGGCCTTCCCTGGTTTAAGGGCTTTAATTGCGCTCAAGAGTTCGTCTGTTGATAACGGCGCTTCTAGGTCTTCTTTGTCAGAATTTGTTAGGTCTAGGGGTTTAGAGTATTTAGCCAGGAATTCTGAGATTAAGTTTTGCCTTCTAAGTTGTTGATTTGGGTCTAGTTCCCGGGAACGCAGATTGTATAAAGAGTTGTAGTAGGAGCGAAACTCCTCGACTATCTCATCAGATCTTACCAGCTTTCGTTGTTGTTTATTAATTACAGATGGAATTTGGGAGGAGATCATTTGCTTTCTCAAAGCTCTCGCCAGGTATTTTCCCGACTTATTGCCGGATTCATAAAATATGCGCTTGCCATTCAGTAGCTTTCGTCTAGCTTCTGAAAATAATAAATGGTGAAGTTTAACCCTGGTGGAGTTCAGTTCCTCCAGGGTCTGGACAGCCAGTGAACGTTTGTGCAGGGATTCCAATCTCGTAACCTCAGACATTAGCTTGAGGATGCCCTCATCCCGTTCTCTTTTTAGTTTTGCACCCATTCTAATCAAGTTCCCCCTCACCACCGCCTTATGGGCTTCCCAGACCGTAAGGGCTGACACTTCTGGACCCGAGTTGGTAGCAAAGTAGTCTGAGAGTGTATTAGAAATTGCTTCTCTTCTGCCAATATCAGAGAGCAAATTTGGGTTAAGCCTCCAGCACCAGGTTTTAGATGTTTTGTTAGAGAATTGGAGATTGAGGAATACTGGGGCATGATCTGAGATAATTTTTGTGCCGATTGAGGCACTCGATATCATAGATAAATCTCTCTGTGACAGAAAGATGTAGTCAATTCTGGTGTGTTTGTTATGCAAAGGGGAGAAAAAGGTGAAATCTTTCTCTGTTGGGTGTGAAATCCTCCACGTGTCCATCAGGGTCAGCCCTTGTAAGCTGGATTTGATTATATTCAAGGCTCGATAGGAGATTGAGGATATGCCGTTGGAACAGTCGAGTAGGGGTTGAAGTGGGACGTTTAGGTCTCCACCCACAATCAAAAGGCCTCCGCAGAAGACTAGCAATTCAGAGAGCACTGACCTCATAAACGTAGGTTGGTGTTGATTAGGAGCGTATAGTGCCACCAGGGTAAACTGTCTTTCTCTGATCATACCCTTAACAAATAAGAATCTCCCCTCTGGATCCTGTCTGACCTCTTCCATTACAAACGGGATGCGTTTGTGTATGAGAATGGAGACTCCTTTGGTTTTTGTAGTAGGGGAGGTGGAGTGAAATGCTATCGGGAAAGCAGAATGGAATTTTGTAGGTATATGATTTGCTCTTAGGTGGGTCTCCTGAAGGAGTGCAATATCCACCTGTTCTTTTCTTAAATACTCAAACACCATCGACCTTTTCTCAGGAGTGTTAATCCCATTTACGTTGAGGGATATAAGTTTTAAGGAGTCCCACCCTGATGTGTGGTTTTTGTTGTGGGCTTGACTCGCCATGTCTGATAGGCTTCTAGTAGTGTCAGACAGGATCCAATAGGGGTCAATTGGAGATGGCTCAAGAGGACAGGAATGAAGAAAGGTATAGATAAGAAGAGAAAATATGAGAAAAGCAGGGAGCGCCCGGCACATGGGCAGAATTGGATGTTTTTACTGGTATGAACAGTAAATTAAAAGAAATAAACCCGCTCAGGAACGACTTGGGGGGTCGCTCCTGGACTTCAGTGAGAGATCAAATGGTCAGTGTGTAAATCAATACACACTAGGCGGGAAGGTGGCAATTGACACTCTATAAACAGAAAAGCAGCGATTTAACC
Source organism: Hyperolius riggenbachi (assembly GCF_040937935.1). Taxonomy (NCBI): domain Eukaryota; kingdom Metazoa; phylum Chordata; class Amphibia; order Anura; family Hyperoliidae; genus Hyperolius; species Hyperolius riggenbachi. The sequence goes on from NC_090656.1 coordinate 135,932,430, forward strand.
ATGTAACCCGCATAACCCGTCTGCGAGGGAAATAAAAATATTCGTTAGGCCCTAGACATATAAATGCAGAAATAGCTGTGCATGTACATTTTAAGCTATAATTGTCAAATTATTAATCTAACCAGGAGTCCCAGATAGGCTAACCAAACTAAAGTAATGTCAGCAGTAACTCTGACAGGTCGCATACTGAAGATATAGTATAACAAGTGCAATGAGATCCTCCACAGACCAACGTGAGGTGGGGAGCTGTGGCATAGTTGCATGCAAAAATAAGAATAAAAAAATCTTTTAAAGAGTCGTTGTCAAACCTTTGGAAGGAAACAACCCAGTGTTAGAGTCCAAGGCATACCCAGAAGAGAGGTGTGGGGCAGCGAGGAGATTGCAAAGGGCAAGAGCCCTTGTTACCCTCCCAGAGTTCAGTCATTCTCAGAGTGGTCTTGATTCTGCTCACTAGCTTGAGCTTGTTCAGGCCTACCATCATCTTCCTGACCTGGTCGGGATGGAGTCATCTCAGAATTGTAGCTTTGAGAAGTGGTGACAGAATCCAGTCCCGGGATTAGACAGATACCTTCCCACGGAGGGATCCTCAGAGTAGGTAGGCCTAGGTCTGAACAGAATTCCTCAAGGCCAGCCGAGTTGCGGAGTAGAAACATCTTGCCATTAGTAAAGACTGATAACGCGAACGGGAATCTCCAGCGGTAGGTTAGGCCTTTGTCTTTTAAAGCTTTTAATAGCGGTTGAAGAGCTTGCCTTTTAGATAGAGTAATAGGAGATAGGTCCTGGTACAGATGGATGGGATGATCGTTGAACAGGATCTCCTCTTGGGTTCTGGAGGCCTGCATGATTTCCTCCTTGAGAGGGAAGGACTCTAGACAACAGATGATGTCTCTCGGTTTCTCAGATTCAATGTTGCGGGGTTTCAGGGCTCTATGGGCTCTAACAAAGTTTATCCCATCTTCCGCAGGTCTTTCGAGCAAATCATTAAAGATGGCCGACAGCGCTTTTTTAATGCTCTCTGCCGCTACCGATTCTGGCACTCCTCTCACCCTAATGTTATTTCTTCTGCCCCTATTATCGAGGTCTTCCAGGTGCGTAGAGTGCGCAGAAAGCAGGGCATTGTGTGACACAGCTGTCTGGTGGAGGGCGGAAATCTGTGCGTCTCTCTTGGTGCCCGCAGCTTCTAGTGTCTGCATTCGTCCCCCCAGGGCTACCACTTCAGTGCGGACTTCCGCAATGGCGGCATGCAGTGAAGATTTAATATCTTCTGCCATCGCCCGGATGTCAGCCAGGGTCGGAGGCTGCTGTTGGCGTTCACCCACCTTTGAGCTGTGAGGAGGCGAGGTCTCAGAAGTAGAAGGAGCGGCTTTGGCGTCTTTCTCCTTTGCCGGCGCCATCTTGGCTGGCTGAGTTGCGCTTTTCTGGGATCTAAAGATCTCCGCAACGACTCTTCCTTGCTGCGATGGAGGGAGTTTGGGGTCTGTGAGGGGGCACTGGGAGCTTCTGGTGCTTCTCATAGCAACCAAGGGCCAAAACGAAGCTTAAGGATGTAGCTTCAGACGGGTTCTGTGCGGGAGCTCTGGTTCAGGCAGCCATCTCCTTACAGCGTCAAGCCACGCCCCCTCTGCAATTCACTTTTTCACCTGAGTTTTCTCCTAGGAGATCATTTTTCATTTTCAATTTGAAATAACTTTCCAGCACTTTTCAACTAAAAATGTACCCAAAAGAAGTTGAAAAAGTACTATCAAAATAATTTTGAGCATTTTCTTGCTTTATGGTGGCTTAAAAGGCATTTTATTGACAAGTTTAAAAATGTCAACTTGTAGAAAACTAAGGAGGAAAAGTTAATTGCATATGGGCCTATATATTTTTTGCATTGGCACTTTGTTCTCATGAATTGTTTGTTTTTGTTGAATTTACACTGAATCTTGCTCAGCAACGTCAATACTCCATTTGCATATTACAGTATATTACACTTTTTTGTTACCTGTAATGCTAAGAGAGCTCTGATTACACTCAGACCTGGGAAGATTTTAATGGTTTTATTGTTTTTAATTATTGAAAGAGTTTGTCAGTAAAGTATTATACCAGTTTCTTCACTTAAGAAAGAGGTATTTTGTTACTATATACTATCCCCCAGAGTGGGTATTCTTTTTCTTGTTGCAATTGGTTGGTTTCTTACACTAGAGGAATGAATACAGTCACTTATATAGTGCAGCTCTACTTGTTGATGTGTAGTTTTGAGGAAAGTTATAGACAAGGGGCTCATCCACACCTCTTGCTAGGGATGATGAGGGTAAATTTGATGACATATGTAATGATAGTCCTATGGTTGACTTGGTGTTCTTTAAATATCCCCATTATTAATAAGGGGATTCTAAGATATCTGCCACCCAAAGGTAGAATGAATATAGTAGTACATTACTATGTCTTACCCATCCTCACAAATAATTGAATATTACATATAAAAAAACAAACATCAAGAAAAAATATGTTATGTAAATAAAAAAAACTTCTAACATTATTTTTAAATAATGAACTCAAATGAAACTCCTGGGAATAAAAATAATCCCATGCCAATAATCTAGGACATCATGCACTGTTAAAACTTGTTTGATTGACTCATTTGAAAGAGGAGGTGTTGTTCTATTCAAAACAGATGCACAATCATTTAATGTATTTTTATTACAAATATATGATTGCGTAATTATTAATTATTAAAGGATAGCTGAGGTGAATGGTTATAACACTTTATTTTCCTTCTTTCAGCCTCTAGACCTCTGTGTGGCCCCTCGCCACAGTTCCTGAGTGCTCCACTGTCCAGGGGTCCCCACCATAATGATCGTCAACTGCTCGTGATTGCGCTGACAGGAGTGTCCTATGTATGCACAGTGCTCTCGTTGCCAGGAGTGCAATAGCGTGCATGCACAGAAGTCACCATCCTACCAGCTTGCGAAACTCCAGTGAAGACCCACACAGATTTCTAAGGGCTGAAAGAAGCTCCAGGTAACTAAAGCTTTATTACAACAATTCACCTTGGATATCCTTTAAATATTGTGTAGGATGTTTACTGTGCTGTGTGATATGATACTGTTTATTTTATGGTGATAGTTTTGTTGCAGGCCAACAATAATAATGTGGGATTAGTTTATTGATATTCTATTTCAGTGATTTAACCAGCTTTTTTAATCTTGATGTTTGGTGAACTCTTTAAAGTTTTCTATATTTTTATATGAATGTGATTTTCTGAAGTTCTAAATGTAGATGAAGAAAACCCAGTTAAATAAATAAATACATAAAATGATTCTAATTGGAAACCTATTTATTGAAAAAGAGGTCAAATTACATCTGACAGTGGCAAGTAAGTGAATTGGGCCTTTAGTATTTGGTGCGACCCCTTTTACAGCAAACTGCAACTAAATGTTGGTGGTAATTATTGATCAGTCCTGCTCACTGACTCGGAAAAAGAAACCACTTGCTTTAGGCTTTTGCACCGGGGCCAGCCCTACCATGAGTCCACTTAAAATGATTCAGGCGCCAAAATCTAGGGAGCAGTGCCAGCGATATATCTGAATGGCAAAGTACAGTCAGCAATGTTTTTGAGGGAGAACTGTGGCTTTTACTGTGCTACCCTGCCCTACAAAGCATTGCTGTTCAGTGCTCTGAGGGGGGATTTATGAACTTGAACATCCATCAATGTGAGACAGGTCTTCAGTTACTTTCAAGCAACTGTGACTTTCTTTGTAATTTTTTGGACTATTCAACGCCTTGCAGTTGGAATTATCTTTGATGGCCAGCCACTTCTGGGTAGTGTTTCCCCCCTTTGCACACAATGGCCCTTATTCAGTTCACTTTTCTTCTAAGTTTTCTCCTAGGACATAATGCTTTCATTTTCTCTTTAAAATAACTGTTCACGTTTTTAGACAAACCCCGGTGACTCTTCCTAAAAGTTTTTTCAAGAAACTACATTCACTGATTTCTGGGTTTCTGTGTAGGGAACAGGTCCCAAGGGTGGGTCTTACTACACTCCAGTTGCCAGCAGACCAAGGTGGGTTGGCTTTACCGGACCTATACCTATATTACTGTGCGGCAGTACTTGTCTCTGTGAGATGGTGGTTTTCCCAAGATAAATATAATGCAGCAGTCGCAGTGGAAGCGGCAAGATTAGGTTCCTATGAAAGGCTAACTCTCCTACCCTTTCGCTCCACTGGTTCTGACGATAGATGTACAACTCCTATGATAACCACAGTCAAAGTCTGGAACGACATGCTTAAATATACTGGAGACAAAGATAAGATATCCCCCCATACCCCTCTCTGGGATAACCTCTCTCTGATCCATTTCTGCCAAATCCCGGATCCAGTGTTATGGTCTAGATACGGTATCAAAACGATACAACACATAGTTGATGAGACTGGACTGATACAATTCAACACACTCAAACTTCTGTATAATCTACTTAACAAAATGTTCTTTAGATTCCTTCAACTGCGCCATGCGTACAGTGCGCAATTTCCACAGGGTAATCCACCCTTGGTCTCTGGCAACCTGGAAAAAACGCTAATGGTAGCGGAACTAGATAAACCACTCTCTGTAATTTACTTTGCATTAATGAATAATAACACATATACTATATCTCGTTGTAAATCCCGCTGGAATGAAGATACCATGGGTTTAGATGATGCAGACTGGGATGAAATACTGGAAGAATTTGTTAAAACTCCTATATCCGCTAAAGAACGGCTAATCCAATTTAAGTTCTTACACAGAACATATCTAACACCTATAAGAATGAATAAAATCTCTAGTACGCACAGTCCTAATTGCCCGAGATGCAGTGTCACTCTGGGTACCTATTTCCATATGTTTTGGGAATGTCCCAAAATACTCAACTTTTGGCAAGATATTATCTCTCTAATTAATGAAATCCTAGAAACCCACTTGATGATCTCTCCTAGAATAGCATTACTGGGATTGCTGGATGGTACTCCGGCGAACAAGCATTCGCAATACTTAGTTAAAATTCTATGTTTCTATGGGCGTAAGGAGATACTTCGAACATGGAAATCTGACAAATCCCCATCTTTTAACTTCTGGAAGTGCACTGTTCTAAAAACTCTGCCACTATATCGTCTAACCTACAAGAGCAGGAACTGCCCCCAGCGATATGACAAGATATGGGCACCATGGTATAACAATGTGGATGCTCTCCCAACTGGCCCAGATGATTAATTCTGCTTCCTTTCTGATAGCCTCTCACTTAACTAAGTCTAATCAAGCTTGGTGGCTGCGGCCGGGTGGGGGAGGCGCTGGAGAATCTCTTCTTTCCTTCCTTTCTCTCTTCTTTCTCTCTCATCTTCCTTCCTCTTCTCTTCTTCTTCACTTCCTTGCTTCACGATCCACAGAGTGCTCTGAATTTGCATTCTGATTTTCTAGATATTGGTTACATGGTCAATTTATATACAGACAAGAATATGTATTTTGTAACTTTATTTATGATTTCTGGTACAACTGTATGATCAATACTGATATCTGCAAGCATGACGTCATTTACTTATGTCGGCGAGACAAATAGTCATACACTAATGTAAAGAATGGACGATGGTAACGTTCAGATCTCTATTGGATTGTTGCACTGACTCTCATATTCTTAACCTTGTATATGTATACTTATAAACAATAAAAACTGATTTGTTAAAAAAAAAAAAATAACTGTTCAGCACTCTGCAATTAAAAAACTACCATTAAGTTACTCTAAAATCATTCCCTAAATGTATCCACATGGAATATAGGAGTGTATATTTGGCCTCTTTTCCGACCATACCAGATGCACAGGGTCGATTTCTCATATTTCTCACGGCAGATGTGTATAGTCTCATCCTACTCTCATCCCTCCAGTCCCTTAGCTACTTTTTTTTTGGCTTCTTTCAATCAGGTATTGCAGCTCTCATATGAGGTCTTGTATTTGTGTGGAGACTTTAATATTGCCTTTAATACTAGTCTAGACACCACTACCCCTCATTATGACAAGCTTTCAAAACAGAAACGTTCCACCTTTAATAAATCATTAACCACTCTGTCATTAGTGGACACTTGGAGGGAACATCATGGTAGCTTCAAAGGGTTTACATACTACTACGCTCTTCACAGATCCCATTGCTGCATAGATGCAATATTCACCAATGCTCCCAATGTAACAAATTTACTCTACACTAGGCATATATCCTGTGCATGGTCTGACCACGATATAGTCCTGTCTGTTTTTGATTGTTATACCCCTAAGTTTGTTAGACATACCTGGAGACTTAACAAATCCCTTCTCACTTCACCCAGTAACGTTTTGGAACTTACTCGTAACCTCACAGATTTTTTAATCTTAACAATACGGATGCGGTATCCAGGGCCTCGCTATGGTTTTCACATAAGGCTTTTATTAGATCTCATATTATCCAGTTGGCAGCACAAGCCAAAAAAAGAGCAATCAGAGATACTTCTCAATCTGCAACATAAGCTATCTAGACTAGTAGCCGAACACCATCAAGTTCCCACTCTTATTATTTATAAGCAGCACGGTGGAGTAGTGGTTAGCTCTCTCGCCTTGCAGCGCTGGGTCCCTGGTTCGAATCCCAGCCAGGGCACTATCTGCAAAGAGTTTGTATGTTCTCTCCGTGGCTGCGTGGGTTTCCTCCGGGCACTCCGGTTTCCTCCCACATTCCAAAAACATACGGATAAGTTAACTGGCTACCCCTAAAATTGGCCCTAGACTACAGTACTTACACTACATAATATAGACATATGGCAATGGTAGGGATTAGATTGTGAGCTCCTTTGAGGGACAGTTAGTGACAAGATATTATATACACTGTACAGCGCTGCGTAATATGTCGGCGCTATATAAATACTAAATAATAATAATAATAATAAGCAAATTAAAGATACTAAGTTGCAGATTGACTCCCTTCTCTCTCGACAAGCAGAAAAGCTTCATTGTTGGACTCTCTCGTTGTCACAAACTTCTTAATAAGCCTAACAGATGGTTTTCAGCTAAACTTGGAGTTTAGCAATGACTGAATGCTGTCAGGAAGATTAAATTACAAGATGGTAGAGAAACGTTCAATCTTGACCTGATACACAATAGATTTTTGCAATTTTTTTCACACCTTTTTTGCACCTTTATTTCCGGATAAAATATTGGCGCTAAATATTGTGATAGGGACTTAATTTAAATGGTGTAATAACCGGGACAAATGGGCAAATAAATTTCATGGGTTTTAATTACAGTAGCATGCATTATTTAAAAACTATAATGGCCGAAAACTGAAAAAGAATGATTTTTTTCCCCAATTTTTTCCTATTTTCCCATTAAAACACATTTAGAATAAAATAATTCTTGGCATAATGTCCCACCTAAAGAAAGCCTAATTGGTGGCGAAAAAAACAAGATATAGTTCATTTCATTGCGATAAGTAATAATAAAGTTATAGTCAAATGAATGGAAGGAGCGCTGAAAGGTGAAAATTGCTCTGGTGCTCAAGGGGTAAAACCCCTCAGTGGTCATGTGGTTAAAAGTAGAGTTCAGAAGCACTTATCTACTATCCGACTGGCAGCACGTGATCATGCTGATGGTAAGCAGTTGACTCCGGTGGCAGAGCATGCCTTGCAGGTCCATGGGGGGAGCACCGGGGGCTGGAAGGTTTGTGGTTTATCTAAAGAGTATCTTTCATCTAGGGGTGGAGATATCACCCAAATGCTTCTGAGACAGGAAGCCCGCTGGATCTTTGACTTGGGAACACTAGCACCGGCAGGTATGAATGAGGAACTCTCATTCCTTGGTTTTTTACATTAATGTTCTCTGCGGCTTCTTTCTTATATATTTTTGTAGAGGGTTGCTCAGTAAGTAGGCATCCTCAGCTGCTGTCCAGCATTCTGAACCAAACCTTAGTAAGTAGGGTGGGCCTTTTCCTTTTGTCTTTTCTCTCTCCCCCTTACTTTTCCCAACAGCAATATTTGATTTTTCTCACCCATTATATACACACACACATGCCAAACTTTCTCCTCATCCCTGATGTTGTTTCCTCAAAGATGTTACCATGACGTTTTATGAAGACCTGGGAATTTTTCGTTATGCAGCTGACTGGAGTCGTTTTAATATTAATTTTATTTATTATGTTTAATGCTGCTGTGTTCTCCTATTCTGTTCTCTCTTTTGTGTTCCTTATATCGTTACAGCTAGCCTTCATTCATTTTTGCATGTAGTTTATTATTCCACTCCTCTATTGCTGCCACGTATCATCCAATTTATTCATAGTGGTGGTGTTATTACTCCTGATACCCAGTAGGTGTCACTATATCCTCCAACTGTCTCATTTACTCGGCCACTATGTATCCCTTTCCTTATTGTATTGTCATTTAATTGTTAAATCTCATATCCCTATATGGGACTTAATTAATTATCTTATCATGTGGTCATCCCAAGTGCCATTATTCACTCATTTGGTAACTTATATTGTTTTCCATACTTGCTTTTAAACGTATGCCTGCTCCTGTCCTCATCTAACATGGTTGCGGGTGGGTAGGACGGCTACGAGGGAGGTGATGGCTGTTCACGTCACTGTGCACGTGTTAGCCAATCCCTGTGTGTGGCCACACACTTTGCACTTCCCCCGGACTACGCCCCCCCACCGACGCATCTGTGACGCTACACACTATGCGCGCTACTTAAGGGCATGCCTGTTGGGCTGTGACATGCCCGGAAGAAGCCGCTCATTGCTGCGAGTCGCGACAGCCTGGCACTCTGACGCCCGCTCTTCCTGTCCACGGCTGGTAAGCCTCCTTTGCACACACGCTCCTCACCCAGTGTTTCCCACTTTTGGGCTTCTGCGACCTGTTTCACCTTTGCTCTGTGTGGTCTCTGCACTGCCCCCCATTCTTTGGGTCTATTCACTCCCTGGTACTAGTGCATTCACCCTGCATGTACAGCTCTATTGCAGGGTGCTCACATTTACACTATTTACAGCTTTTTGCCTGCTTAACATTCCACTTTTCACCTCTGCTTTACCAGCGTGTCAGGTCTGAGTATACATTTCTTATACATATCATTATTTATATTGTCTTCATGTAGACTCTCCTATTGCATATATTAGGGCTCTTACATTATTCTTGTGCCATTGTTTTTATGGTTTTATCTCTTGCTATGGATGAAATAAAGGCTTTTTCCATTTTTGTACATACCTTGTGGTGCGGTTTTTGTAGGGCCAGTCCTGTTCTTTTTGGTTTGTACTGCATTCATTTATGGCCTTTCTGCACACTATTTGGTGTATTATTATGCATTAGCATGCCTTTATAATTACAATATGGTCGTTGGTGCCTGTCCAAAGTTGTTGCGGTGTACAAATTGTTGATCATACTCATTGTACCAACCACCCTTTGGCCATCCCCCTGCTTGATATAGAGAAGGCCTTTGTCTTGGCTCTTTATGTTTCATACACTTCAGGCTTTTGGTATCAAGGGCCATTTCTTACAGGCTATAAAGGTAATCTACTCAGGTCCCACGGCTACACTTAAACTTACCTCCACCAAAACAACTACTCTGAATATTGAACGTGGCACAAGGCAGGGCTGCCCCTGCCCTAGTCCATAGAGTCTGTCTCTTGACAGATATTCAGGGGTATAAGATAGGCTCAACCTCTTATAAGATATCACTATTTGCTGACTATCTTGCCCTCACTATTACTAACCCCTTAATCTCGGCCCCCATACTATTACTCCTATTGGAACATTTTAAGAAAGTTTCTGGTCTATCCCTTAATATTACTAAGTCGGAAGTCCTTCCCTGCAACCTTCCTAATAACATAGTAGATACGGTATCTTCTCATTTTGGTTTTCAGGTCTGGAAGAAACTTGTGAAATATCTAGGGTTCAAATTAACAAAAAACACAGCTGATATGTTTACTGTCAATTATTATTATAATATCCCCCCCATTCCCTTTGGATTGTAAGCTTGCAAGGGCAGTGCTCTCTCCCCCTTTTGTGTCTTGGAAATCATTATACATTTTCTATATTATTTTCCTTTTATCTCTGTCATTACCAATTCTGTATTTTGGATTCTGTATTATTTTTTGTATTTTGTCACTAATTATGTATCTTGTATATTGGTGTACACTATTGTCTATATTATTATGTACCCCATGTTCGTTTTTTACTTTGTACAGCGCCATGGAATATGTTGGTGATTTATAAATCAATAATAATAATATAATCCAATGATCGCTTCGCTCCTCTCCTTGTTGAGATCCTGGTCTAAATTTCCCATCTCTTTTTCTGGCCGTATACATTACATGCTGTGTGTATGACCCTCTTACCAAAGATATTACACCTTTTTAGAGTTCTCCCTGTGCCAGTTACTAAATTGGCCTTGGCTCAGCTTCAGAGAGAGATGACCAAATGAATTTGGGCCAATAACACACCAAGGATTTCTTGTAAGCGCATGCAGCTGCCAAGGTCTGCTGGAGGCCATAGCGTCCCAAATTTCTACAACTATTATCTGGCTTCCCAATTAGCTCACATACCCCCGACCCAAGCTAAATTTATATTTCTACTATGGGTAAGACTTAATTCATCTCTGTTGCACACTTACACTTTAACCTCCCTGGTTTGGTCATCTCGCTCTGATTTGTCTCATTTGGCCTCTTCTTCTCCATAACATATTTGCTACACACTTTGAGGCTTTGGAAGCATTATAGATTCCCTCTACGTTTACAGGCGAGGCCCTCTCTCAATACTAGACTGTTTTCCACCCTGGACTTTTCCCCTGGAACAACTGACAAGCTGGTCTGGCTGTCAAGTCTTAATTACAAAAAAATGTAGTGACTGTCTCTAATGGTAAACTTATTTCCCCTACTGCTCTTGCCGAAGCCCTCCACTGCCGGCCTCATCAGTTCTTCCATCTCCAGCAAGTCTTCCATTACTGGTCCTCCCTGGGATGCTTACCCTCTGATATCACCTATACCTATTTTGAGGGTTGGTGCTCAGATCATCCCCTTGAGGGGGGGATCATTTTTTATTTATATGGACTTCTAGCTGTCCACCTGCAATCTGTTATGGACTCTATTCTTGCTAAATGGGAGGCTGATATGGGCCTCAACTTTACTCCTGCGAAATGGGTACACTGTTATGAGATTCAGATGAAGGGGAGCTTGTATTTTTTAATTTTGGAAACTAATATAAAGTTGCTCCATAGGGCCTATCTCACCCCTGCTCACACTGCCTCTATTTACCCTCTCTCATCGGACACATGCTACAGGGGCTGTGGCGCAAGAGGCTCTCTTTATCATATGTGGTGGACGTGCCCAGTTGTGTCCAGTTTCTGGACTCAAATTTGTGGCATCGTATTCTCAGTTCATCAAATCTCGATTGCCAAAGATCCAGCAACATTCTTGCTTGGAAACAAACCAAGTTCTCTGAAGCACCCCTCCCATAGAATGGTTCAACACATAGCGAATGGTGCAAAAGTTTACCTGGCCTCACGCAGGAAAGTAGCATATTTAGATGTAAGTCATGTAATAACAAGGGTACATAATGTTAGGATTCATGAACGAATGATAGCTATAACAGAGGGTAGGATGCCACAATTTATTAAAACTTGATTCCCTCATGGCTTAGCTTTCCTTATTTGTTTATCTCATGCATTAGCACTCCTTACAGTTAAGGTGAATATAAGTAACCTTTGTAAATCAACCCCATTGTGCCCGAGGCAGAAAATCTAGAGCGCAAATTGCACTTATCTCTGTTCATTACCTGTGGAGCATAGAAGTGCTGTCAGTTTGTGATGTTTCAAGCAGGGCAATATGTTAAAGGGTCAGGCTTGTAAGATTACTTATGTTCGCTGTCTCAGACCTGCAGTTTCAAAGCTCTGAACTATAGTTATCAGGATGGGCAGAAGATCTGCCAAGCTTGACAAATTCAACTTTCTACAACAACCTTTCTTCCACTCCTGTGATTATCTGATATCTGCTAAAGCTCTCCAAAAATAAAATTAGAAATAGTATACAGTATTAGTGACGGGGGTACTAAAAATAAGATGAAATAATGTTTTACTGTGTCTTGTCGGTATTTTGAAATTAAATGACAGACTTCCATTGACAATTCTACGGTTACTGTTTCTATGGCAATCTATTTTTTTTTCCAGAAATTAGCTTTTATTTTGGGAGCCAGATAAAATCTAGAATATCTCATATATTTATAAATCATTTAAATCCTACACTACAATTAAAAGTATCACTTCCCTACCCTGGGATTTTCCCCCTAAAACCCCAAGCAATTTTTTACATTTTACACGCCTCCCATTCATTAGCCAATAATTTTATCAGTACTTATCACACATAAATGATCTATACCTTGTTTTTTTACATCAATTAGGCTTTCTTAGGGAGGAACTTTGTGCTAAGAACTTTTTATTTTTTTATGCATTATATAGGGAATATGGGAAAAAAATGTTAAAAAGTCATCAGTTTTCAGCCATTATGGTTTGAAAACAAAAAGTGCTGGTATAGATTAAACCTACACATTTTATTTGACCATGTGTCCTGGTTATTACAACATTTAAATTATGTTCCTAGTACAATGTATGGTGGCAATATATTATTTGGGAATAAAGGAGTATTTTTTTTGTGTGTTTTTTGTTTTCTCATTTCCTCAGTAATTAAAAGCCCTTATTTGCAAAATTAACAGTAATACACCCTCATGACATACATATTTAAAAAGCTGAGTCCCTAAGGTAGGTAATCATTTATGCATTCTCTTTTCATTTCTGTCACTTTTGGTTTTTATTACAAGCGTTTTATTTTGGTACTGAGTATATGAAAATAACAATTTTATTGCTTTTCATTCAGTTTGCCAGTAACAAAATCCTCATGACACAGACCTCAGTTTTCAAACTCTGTTCTCTCGCTTGTCACAGTTAAAATGATACCCTATATACATAATCAAATAGCTTTTTGGGTACACGGCAGGCCATTTCTTGCACCAAAAGTAATAGAGTCATTCTTTCTTAGCAAAGCCCATAGAGCAGCAGTCGCAAATGTCCATTCTGAAAACTAGAGACCCAGGACTACTCAGATATTGCTATTTTATAACATTTGAACTTATGTCGTTTTGCTGAAATTTGACCAAATTTTTGAAATTTTTTTTTTTTTTTACAGGTGACATACTGTAGGCCTCAGCTATCAAACACCCTCAATTCTATTCTATTGCTTGTCATGGTTAACATTAAACCCCATATGCCTCGCTTTGTGGCTTTCTTGTTGCATAGTACACCATTACACCCAAGGTGCGCAAATGGCTTGTAATACAATTGAAGAGAAATCGAGAGCCCAATATGGTGTAGTATGTCAAGACAGATTGAATAATTGAGACAGTGAGATGGCAATACTCACAAACATGGGTTACCGCTCAGGTAACCACTCAATAGGCAGGTGAGGAGATTAGACCTGTCCTCACTCAGGATTAAGAAGTCGCTCTCTGTAGATAGGAGAAAAAGGGTAGATCACCCCTCCACCTGGGGTGGACTTGAATATACTGGTAGGTGAACAGAGGCGCCAGTAGAATAAAAGTACATACAATTTTTTAAAAATTGCTGGGAGGAAGTGGTGGACTTGCCTCCGTTAAAGCAGACACCAAGGACTGGGATTACATAAATAAATACACATTTGTTGAAGATACCCCAGGGAATGCAATGCGTTTCGCGGACACAGCCCACTTCTTCAGGCAATAAACAGGGGATAAACAACAGCAATTCTGTTATAGCAAGCAGAGCACCTTGCTATAACAGAATTGCTTGCTATTACAAAATTGCTGTTGTTTATCCCCTGTGGGTTCCCACGTTCTAGCGTGTTTGTCGCCGTTGGGAAGGTTTTGTGTACGCCTGGTAGGCTCAGGCGCCCCCAGCAGACTATTATTACCTTTCTCCATATGGTTCTCCTCGCCTGATTTAGCCACGCAGAGGTGGGTATCTTGGCCTGATAAAGGGCATATACATATTTATACAATAGCCCGAAACGAACATGTGTCGTTGCCTTGAAAATCAATACCCGTAAAGCTGCAATTATTTACCAAGACAAACTAGATATCGCCTTTGTGTCTTTGGCTCTATGAGGACCCACTGCTCAATATTAAAGAATTAGGAACTTTTTGTAATTTTGAGATTGCATTTTCTATACGAGTCCTCTTCTAAAGCAATATATCCCCTGTTTATTGCCTGAAGAAGTGGGCTGTGCCCACGAAACGCGTTGCATCCTTGGGGTATCTTCAATAAATGTGTATTTATTTATTTAATCACAGTCCTTGGTGTTTGCTTTAACGGAGGCAAGTCCACCACTTCCTCCCAGCAATTTTAAAAAAAATTGTATGTACTTTTATTCTACTGGCGCCTCTGTTCACCTACCAGTAAATGGCTTGTAATGTACAGCAAGGTTATGTAATGTACAGCATACACATGATTCCCACATGACAAATAAATTATAACACACCACTGGAGATCTAGGAGGCAGCACTAGATGGGCGGAATGAATTGAGACAGTCCAGGAATTAGCTGTGCAGTTGTACAGAGGCGCCAGAAGAGTAAAACATTGGTTAAAAGGTGTAACCAACAGAGGCGCTAAGCTTGTGTAACAATTGTGGAATCGTCTCCGTGGTCAGCGCACCAGACGTGCGCTGACGCGGCGGATTTCCTCCACAAGCGTATAATTGAGGACACCCAGGCTAGGTGCTATGCACCTGCAGAGGGCAATTCCCCCCGGCAGATGGCGCTGTGGAGTGCAGGCAAACACAGCCGCTGCACAGCCACAGATGCCAAATGGGAATTGTACAGATCCAGGACAAGGTACAATCAGGCAGGGCTGGATAGCCCACAGGGAACAGAGCAAAGGGACAGAACCAATGTGTGCCCACCAAACTAGTCGCCACCCAGCAACGGCGAACACACAACGGCGGAAACAAAGTAGGAAACACAATCGCAAGAATGGCGATTGCCAATAGCGACACAAGACTGAGCAGGGCAGAGCACCAGGGTAGCAAAGGCACAGCAAATCATACAAAGAGAAAGATAAGGAAAATAACAAACGCTAGCTGAACGCGAACACCGCACTCATTCGCAACAGTGCACGCGTTCGTGCGCGGTCTCCGCGTGTTACGCACAACAGAGACAAGCACGCCTAACTAACCAAAGACAGACAAACACGAAACAGAGAACGCAAGCGCTTGCTTAACGGTTACCTCACCGAACCTACAGCAAGCGTTCGTATCAGACAAGACAGACAAACGTGAAACAGGAACTAGGCAGAAAGGATCCACCGCTCTTCCCTCAGAGCAAGTGTGATCCAAGCAGAAACACAGATCAGAAAGATCCACAGCCGCTACCGCTAGCGGTTAGTGCAATCCAGGAAGACAGAACAGAAGGATCCACAGCACTAGCAGAAGGTGAGTGCGATCCAGGTAGACAGAACAGAAGGATCCACAGCACTAGCTCAAGGCGAGTGCGATCCAGGTAGACAGAACAGAAGGATCCACAGCACTAGCGCAAGGCGAGTGCGATCCAGGGAGGCAGAACAGAAGGATCCACAGCACTAGCGGAAAGAGGCTAGCGCGATCCAAGGAGACAGAACAGAAGGGGCTACCAGTAACAACCACTGTTCTGGTTAGCACCCAGACACACAGAACGACTTCCTATCGACCACCGCTGGGACAGGACAGTCGCAACAGACAAACAAACAGATAAGCAATCCTGACGGCACTAAAGAAACTGCCTAGTGCAGTCCCCAGAATTACTCTAAGATAACTTCAACAAGAAGTAGCATGGCTGACACTCTCTAAGAGTGTTTACTACAAACCCTGAAGGAATGACCAGCAAAGGACTGTGGGTAATCCCAACCTTTATACTGCCAGTCATCACAGGAGGCAGGTAGGGGATTTGCATAACGAATGTATGCGAATTCCTCAGCAGCAAGCTGCAATACTGACAAAAAGTCTCTCTTAAAGAGACCTGCAGAATGCAGACCTGAACAGTGGTCAAAAAGCTGCCTGTCTGCACAGGCAGCTGAGCAGATTCTCACAGCTTGGTAACAGAGCTGCATGAGTTATATGCTCCCCTTTTATAGCTTGAGGAAGTGGGATATACGTGCGAAACGCATTGCACCTATCTGGAGTATGTAAATAAACTAATTTCTGTTGAAAAAATCAACAGCATTTTGTGTGTGCTTTGAAGGGGTAAGTCCACCAATGCCTTCTTCATTGTAACCCTTTTAATCGACATCTTCACAATCCAGAGGGTCTGTGGGGTGGGCGGTTTAGCCAGATTTTCAAATCAGTGCTGATATCACTTAATCCTGGAACTTGATGTATGAGTTCACATTGCCCAAATCTTTGTAGATGACAAAAGCGTTGTACATTGTCATCTGCAGGAGATAATTTACAACCTTTTTGTACTACGTGTTGTGTTTTCGGTGGACTGCATATTGTGCAAGCACCTGATCAGAGAGGTCGACACCCCCATGTACTTGCTGTACTCTGCAATGGCTACTGGTTTCTTTTTTTCTCACTGAGCTGTTGCTGTCATTGTAGCTTTCGGGTGAATTGTGGACAAAATGAGTACGTCCCTTTTGTCCCTGTGTTTTAGAGTCAAGAGTTCCTTACTTCGGAGACTGAAGGACTCCTCCTTTTGCAATTTTTGTGTAGGACCTGCTGAGGCATCGCTTTTCTATTCAGCCTCACAGGCTGGAGTGTCAGCTGCATACAGGAACTTAAAAAGCAGTACATTCGAGTTGAAATTATCTACATACAAGTGGTACCCTTTGTGCAGTAATGGATTAAGCAGGTCCACAACAATTTTTCCTCTGCTACCCATGTATGATGAGCACCCAATGAGCTTAAAGAGAAACTCCAACCAAGAATTGAACTTTATCCCAATCAGTAGTGGATACCCCCTTTTACATGAAAAATCTCTTCCTTTTCACAAACAGACCATCAGGGGGCGCTGTATTACTGATATTGTGGTGAAACCCCTCCCACAGGAAGCTCTGAGGACCAAGGTGCTTCTGGCAGTTTCCTGTCTGTGAACCTTGTTACATTGGGGGAAATAGCTATTTACAGCTGTCTCCAACTGCCAAAACAGCATACAGCAGCTACATAACCTGCCCACAGTAAAAATGTTGCCATGTGATAAATGTCAGAATGCAAATAAGGGAGAGGAAAGATTTTACAATGAGCAAACACTGACTAAATCATTTATACATAATTATAGTAAAAATGAAGCACTTTTTTTATTACATTATTTTCACTGGAGTTCCTGTGTCTTTCCCTTCATATACATTGAAAGCGTATGTATATCCAGTCCTGCTCTCACAAAGCATATAAAGCTTAACCCCATACTTGGTACATTTGCTGGGGATGTACTGTTTTAAGGCTAACCTGCCATGGAAAGGAAAAAGGGACTCAAGCACTAAAATGTTTTGCTCAGGCATGTATACCTCACAAAATTTCTTGTTGAGGTGATTGAGAAGAGTTTTAAATTAAGATTTAAACATTTTAAATAAGCAGTCACGGGTTGGGTCATGTGAACAGAGATTGTTCTCATTATTGTTAAAATGCAGAAATCGAATGAGCATTTGGTGTCAGAGCTACTGTAAATAAATGTTTACAAACATTTTATTAACTTTTGAATAATGATTTCTGCCATTAGCTACACGGAGGCTACAATTCACACTTTCTGGCACTGTGATTGGCTTATGGGAACACTTTCCCATTCACCAATCAGTACTTAAGGAAAGACACTAAGGGGCGTGTGGGAGCGCGCTCAGGAGTGTGCACTATTGTGCACAGCACCTGTGCACACTTTGCTGTATAATAGATCATTTCTTTTTCACTGCAGCATTGATCTATCATTAATTAACCTCCCTGATTGGTTATGGGAAGGTTCATTCCCAATCACCAATCAGTCCCAGCGGTGGCAGTAACGTGAACATGCACGTGCGTGATCGTTAACTGTACTTCCTTGGCTTACATTGTATTGAATAGGCGCTGCCACGAGATGCAGCGTCGATCATTCAATTGGTGACACTCAGATTGGTCATAGGAACACCCGTTCCTATACACCAATCAGTACATTCACATCACCTAGCTTTCAGAGGCATACACTGGCGGTGTGAATATACTGTACCAGGGCTGCAAACATCTGCTAAAGAATATGGTCACATACAGTAGGTAGGTAATGAGGTTGGTTTCTTATATAAGGATTTTCCTCCTGGAGTTGAATTCGTAGAAAACATGTAATCATTTTGCATGTAAGTCTATACTTGGTTGGTCACAAATCATGTAATCATCTCATTTCTGCTTCCTGTATAGGCTAAACAGGAAATAGATTTGATTTCATACATGATTTCATAATAACAACTGACTACATAAATTACAAATGTTCAAGGAAAAAATGTTTGGTATTAGTTCTATGTTGGAAAAAGATGTGCCCATCATGTTTAACCTCAGAAATCATCTCTCTGCTTGGATTAACAACATATCATCTTCCTACATATAGCATATATAGCTGGGGAGCCCCTTCAAAGTAAAAAACAAAAACATCTTAACCCCCTTTAACCACTTCACCTCCAAGGGGTTTTCCCCTTAAAACCTTACCTGTCAGCGCTCCTTCCATTATTTCGCCTATAACTTTATTACTACTTATCACAGTGAAACAATCTATATCTTGTTTTTTTCGCCACCAATTAGGTTTTCTTTGGGGGGTACTTTTTGCTAAGAATTATTTTATTCTTACTGCATTTAAACCTCCTTGGCGGTAATCCTGAGTCAGGCTCCGGAAGGAAATCCGCAGCTCAGAGTGATAATCCCGTGCCTGAGTGACTTATACTGTATGCAGAAACTGCTGCAGATCTCTCTGTGGTATGTTTTTTTCTTGTTTTTAGAGCCTAAAAGCTTGTGAAAAAATTGCAATTTTTAGACCCTAAATCTGGAAATAATCATAACGCCAGGAAAGTTTTGAACGGGAAAAATAAGAAAAAAAAAAAAGAAAAAAAATCATTATTTCTCAGCTTTCGGCCATTACAGTTTTACAATAATACATGCTACTGTAATTAAAACCCACACATATTATTTCACTCTGCGCAGCACACACATTCCTGTACTGTGTACAGTCTCCCCAGCCAGTCACAGGTCAGCCACAACGCCCCAAATTCCCAAAGATGCCTTTTTGGAGTGTCCGCTGGTACCAGGAGATCCCCAATCTGCCATAACAGCAGCTCCTTCAAGACTCAGCAGCCGTGGAGGAACTTGAATGACAAACTGAACTCTATGAGCTGAATCTGGAGTACTCTGCACAAGGTGCTATTGAGAACTGGATCTGTCTATATCCCTGCACGCTAATTTGAGTGGAAGCTGACAGCCCATAGAGCCTGATGGTGGCTATACATTGAGCGCTATATGACCAGTCTAGTAGTGGTCACAGGAACGGGGTGAGTTTGTTTCTTCACAGGGTGCCTGGTGGTGGATAGGTGGATAGAAGAACACTGTTGAGCGCTGTCTATCAAAAACAAAATTAGTGCCGAATGAGGTGGACTGGTAACAACCCTGAGCTGTAATATGGGACAAGGACATCACTTTGATAAAGACAGAAGCAAAGTGTGTATTTTAAAACTCAGCATTATCTCAATCATCCACAATCATGCTGCCTGCCTGATCTTTTAGATGTCCTATATTCTCAGCCTTTTTGAATTTATGTATTTGTAAAACATTGTTGGATTTCACTCTATATTACTAGAATGTTTTTCAGTTTCTATTTTTTCAATACTTTTTTTTTTTTTTTACAGTTTTTGTTATATTCCTTGTATTACTTTAATCCTGTTGCGTTCTCCTCATGCTTTAGGGCTCTAAAGGCAATTCTTTTATACCTAACCATATCCAAAGTGGTATTATTTATCCATATTGGCCTTTTTTAATTTTGATTTTTTTTACTCCCATAAGGTTGTAATGTTCTACAATAGTCATCAAAATCTGTTCAAAAGTTTGCAAATTACTTTCAGTTTTCTTGTCCTGTAATTCACTGTTCTATCTGCCAAGCTTAGTGAATCCCAGAGCTTCTTAAAGTAAGCCATTTTCAAATTCATACTTTTAGTTGTCCCTTTGCACACAACTCCATTAAATACGTCAAATGTTACTATATTTTGATGATTATTTTCCAAGTGTTCTCAAATTTCCACATTTGATATAATATCTGGTCTATGTGGAATGCCCAAATCAGGAAAAGCATTTCCCCTAGTTGATGCTGAGTCACGAAAATTGATTAAAAACTGCCACTTTTACTAGAGCGAGTAACTTCAATATAACAGTTAATATCTGGATAGGTGAAATTGCCACTATTACCCCATCTTTGCTTTCAGATTTTTCAATCTGTTGTAGTGATTGTACTTCCCCCATGTTGTTTATATGTGGAGGTTTATAGCGTACCCCAATAAGCAATCAATAATCAATCAACTTACTTGTAAAAGTAGCAGAGGCGCCAACAGGAAAAAAAGAGAACCGTATATTAAAAACGATAAAACACGGGGGGCAAGGGTGGACTTACCTCCCCAGTATCAAAACACAACCAATGTGGTCAAAATTGCAAAAGACATTTAATCTGAACTCCGAGATAAAAAATTGCTGATGTGATTTGCATCTGATTTGCATTCAAGGCATGTATTTAGCCCTGTGGGGCTCTGCATGCCTCTGTTGGCCTACAATTCATTTGCAGCCTATGAGCGCTGTCATTTGTTTGATGTCTGTTTGAGAGAAATGTGTATACCATTTTATGACTAACAGCACTAGGAAAAAATCATGTTCTTATCGTTAGACTAGCGGTAGGTCTTCCCCGAGAGGACCCGTCACCGCCGTGGGGAAGTCTAGTAGAGAATAATTTGTGCACATATTATTTATACTGAAGCTAACATCCTCCTTTGCTGTACCTGTTTTGAATGCATGTTGTGTATTTTAGTCCACAATTGTGGAGCTCTGCACATCTATTGCAGGTAGTCAATTCGGGTGCAGCCTCTGTTTGGAAGCGCTGCCAATGTCTCCTGCTGTACAAAACACAGATATTTTACTGCAACTTAACCTAACACTAATCTCACACAGAACCCGAGAGGGGTATAAAATGCACATCTAAACTAGTTAGAATAAATAGACAATAGCAGCCTGCTATTATAAGAGATTGGAGGGATGTGTGGGAAGTACGAAGAGCTTGAAGTTTGAGAAGGTGACTAAATATAAAGCGGTACGATAATGAAAGGATTCCAGAGCTGAAACATTAGGGGAAATGGGGGAAGCAAGCGTGTATGGGGAGTTTCTTTTTAAGCAATACCAGTTGCCTGGCTGTCCTGCTGATCCCCTGCCTCTGACCCTAAACAAGCATGCAGTAGATCAGGTGTTTCTGACATTTTTGCCAAACCTGACAAAATTAGCTGCATGCTTGTTTCTGATGTGATTCAGACACTTCGGCTGTCAAATAGATCAGCAGGGCTGCCAGGCAACTGGTATTGCTTAAATGGAAATAAATATGGCAGCATCCATATACCTCTCACTTCAGTTGTCCTATACACATCTCTCCACTTCCTCAAAGACGAAAATCAATCCATACAATATTGTCTCCACAAGTATTTTAAAATATACATTACACAGATATGCCTGTGATTACACTTGTGTTTTTTTATTTAGGTCACAAATTCGGCAACTGTACATATTTCATTATCAAAGTTGCCTTTCGGTACTCTTGAGCAGTACTGAGATGGGACTGATTATTCCTCCAAGCGCTGTATACAGCCAGGACCCAGTGTATTTCATGGAAAAACTCTGCCTCCGGAAAGACTGGCCTTCCTGATCCCCATGTTGGATCCACCCACACTTGGTGACCTTGTACCTCTGATGATGTAGCAAGTGCTAGAAAATGGCTAAAAAGTGGAGCGTGTCACCATCTGGGTCTCCCCAGTCAATAATTTGAATAAATAAAGTTAATTGACTCAGTGCCCATCTCTCTTTCTCCTACTTATTTAATATACATTTCATAGTTTGTTTGTTTTTATATAAGCTCTTGCTAATGCAATGCTATGGGAGATTTTTACAAAATCACATCGCTCCAGTGAGAACACACACATAGCATTACATTAGCAGGAGCTTTTAAAATCACAAGCGATTCAAAAAGCTCTTGTAGTGCGCACCAGCCCACGGAGAGAAAACTGCAACCAATGCTTATACATAAAAGAACCGCTAACAGTCACGTCACATCATGCATACAGCAATTCATACAAGTCCATGGAAAGGTGACAACGAATTATACAGCATTGTAGTGATACTATATATAATCTCAATACATTTATTAGTACAAAACTCAAAGATTAGTCAGTTTCAGAAGTATATCTGCATAACAATTACCGGTATTATAAAAATAGTAATGTCAGAGACAAAAATAAAGAATGTATTTCATAGCTGATGCACGAATCTCTGTGTTATAAGTAAGCCTGTTATTCTGCTGTCAGTTGTAGCTGGGTGTTTGTTGATTGTTCTTTTGCTATGTAGATATGTAGATAGACACAAACAGCATTTGCTTTAAAGGTGGAGACACATTTTCTTTTATAATACAATATTTCAGCCCTATTTGAAATAATGCATTCTCTCAACTGAGAAATTATTTTTCTATCCTTTCACATGTATCCCTAAATAGGTTTGGGATGAGTTTTACTGCAAGCTGCAACATGTTATCGAAGTATATTCTCAGTATGTGTGTCAAGGAATCCAGGTATGATGGGCTTCCCTGGTAGTTTTAATGTGTAGTTATGCACCTTGGGTGTCTGATATATGATAGGGATACATGGGAGCCCCTGATGAACTGGTAATCCAGCGAAACGCATTGATTGCAACTAAGATGTGATGCTGTGCGTGTGCTAAGCAAGCCAGATATGGTCTTCACTGTAAGCATGCGGAGGAATTCTAGAGTTTGTGTACTGTGAATCAAAGTG
Source organism: Hyperolius riggenbachi (assembly GCF_040937935.1). Lineage (NCBI taxonomy): Eukaryota > Metazoa > Chordata > Amphibia > Anura > Hyperoliidae > Hyperolius > Hyperolius riggenbachi. Next base: position 135,955,472 of record NC_090656.1, read on the forward strand.
GAATTTTCCGGGATGGCAGACACGCAGGTGCCTAGGCATGACTATGCAGACCCCTATCAGCCTATCCTGTATGAACCCAGTATCTAGCCATTGTGTGAATTGCACTAGTGTTTTACACAAATAAAGGTACTATTTATGCTATTGGACTCTTATGTTCTGTTTGGAGGTGTGCCACTGTCAAATACAGAGGAGCCTTGTAGAAGGACTTCCATGAAATATTGCCAGAATGCAAGGTGTGGCTTACATCCCAAAAGCTCTCAATGGCCACACTTGGTCGCTACATTGGTGAGTTGACAACTGGTGGGGGTGGCACTAACAGGTGCAACCTAGTTAAATGGTGGTGGCAATTTATGGGATTGGCACATCTTATATGAAGTCTCCAGAAGCACTTACTATTTGGCTTGAGCGCAGCTCATTTTTGCAAAATTGTATCTGCCGATTGTATCTGTCAGGATACTAGGCACCATGTACCTGATTCTTCAGAGACTAATGTGATAAGGACAACAACTCTTGCAAACTGTCACCCTTGATTCCTGGAGTTGGAACAGGATGCACTGGGTGATGAATGGCAGGAGAGCTGGTGATGGGTTCCACATGTGTAGAACTTTCATTGGCAGATTAAGTAATCACCAGTCAGTAAAGGAAGATACACAAGCAGGAGACACCCTCTAGGCAGGATACAGACTCAATGCAGTGAACAGGCACCAGAACTGACAGCAATGTTCAGTGGAGGTGCGGACAGTTGTACAAGCAGAAGTCAGCAGCAGAGCTGGTAGTCGGGCAAGGCAGAGGTTGGCAGCAGAACGGATTCTTGCACAAGCCAGGATCAGGGGTGAATTGGACAAAGCAGAGGTCAGCAATGGATCGGGTGCTCGGACGGTGATGACCGGATTTATACTTTTAGTGTCCCTAGGCCAACTTTAATGTAGACCCCTTTCATGTGCAGCAGGAGTGTCCCCCATTCCATATGCAGCCCTCTCATGCATATGTAATGTCCATGAACAGCAGCTCCTCTCCTTTATGTACAGCTCTTTTGGGCTGCAGCACCCCTCTTCCATGCCGTGTTCCCTGTTTTCAGCCTCCTCCTCCATATGCAGCAACCCCTCTTCCATTTCTAGCTACCCCCTTGGGCTGCAGCCGCCTAAGGCCCGGGCCTTTGTGACCTTCCCAGAAATCCAGCCCTGTAGACGGGCCAGGTTCAGCATCAAGACAGTAAAACAGGGCAGATACAAATCATGTCATGTGAAACACACACCAGCTGCAATACTATCTGTCTTTGGGACATAAACATGATAGCCCCAACTGCAGATTCTGAGGCATCGACTTCCAGTGTAAAAGGGAGTGAGGTTCACGATGCTTAAGAAGGTAAAGAATAAGTGCTGAAGTAAATGCTGCTTTCAGATTTTCAAAGACTTTTTGAGCATCAGTATTCCAATTAAAACGTGCTTGCAGGTGAGTCAATTGTGTAATGGGAAGATTTAATATGTAGAGTGAAAAATAAGTATTCCAGCACTCAAGGGGTACTGCAGTGCAGGACTGGACAAGCCTGCCTCAAAAGCTTGGACTGTGTGTGATGCGTGGTTCCTGTGAGAAGTGTGAGGGTTTCTCTGCTATTCTCTATGCATGACTCCCTTTCGCCTTACTAAGCAAACCATGCGTTCATTTATGTATGGTTCTCTATGCTGCACATGCCTGCGCAGCCATGTCCACTGCTTCGCATGCCTGTGCAGCATTCTCTTAATCAGGTACTCTACATTACTGCACCGCTCTTGGGGTTTTCAGTGCCTCTCTATCCTTCCGCACTCTTTTGGATTCATTACAGCAGTATGCTGCCGACTCCTTGTCCTCCTATGTTCTTTCTCTTGCATCCAGTCTTAATGATTTAAAAGATTATCTTGCTTGCTGGTGGTTAAAAAGACGTTAATGACTAGTCGAGAGGACTTGCATATGGGCCTGCATGCAATTGACTTTTTCTCCTGAGTTTTCTCCAAAGTGATATTTTTACAACTTGTCATAAAATGCCTTTTAAGTCACCATGAAGCAAGAAAATACTCAAAATAAAATTGATAGTACTTTTTCACCAACTTTTGGGTACTTTTCCAATAGTAAAATGCTGAAAATGTAGTTTACAGAGAAAATGAAAATTATCTCCTAGGAGATAAGTCAGGTGAAAAAATTAATTGCATATGGGCCAAGCTGTTTTATGTTATTACTCTGAATAGCAGATTTATAGGAGGCAATTCTGTGTCCTTTACCTCTGTATAGACTTGCCCACATAGCCTAAGTTACACAGGCATGTAATTAGATACACTACATAAGTGAAACGGAAACGGCTCCTGGGGTCAAACCTGCACCTATTAGCAGATGAGTAAAAGTATTCCCCTGGAGATATTATTACACATATGACAACTCAAGCAGAGGAAAATCCTGGTAGTAATCTCATCCTTTGTCCTTCAGGCTCAGACTTTGTTATCCCTTATGGCAGGACCTCTCTTAAGGAGGCCACACACCATACAATGTTTAAAATATCTTTCCAATTCAAGAATTGCAATCAATTTTTCTGACAGATTGTAACATTTCAAAAATCTGACCAATGTATCACACACTTGTGTTAAATGTTTCCCCAATTATGAAAAAAATGATTGAAAACTCTGAAAAAATTGCTTGTGTGTATATATTAATGAATTGACAATCTACCATACACCATTCTATTTTCATAAAAATTTATCAGAAAAATCTAACAGTCCCGATCAAATTTTATCAAATAAAGCAGGAAATCTGTTCTGATTATTTACTCAAATAAAAAAAAAAAATCTTTAGATTTTTTTGAAAATCCCATCATTTTTATCGAATTGCCTTCAATTGGATAATTTTATATTTATCGTGTGTGGCCACTTTTAACTTGTTGCCGACCGCGTCATGCCGGCGGGCATGGCAGCGGCAGCAGCCACAGGACCACCCAACGCTAATCGGCGTAAAGTCCTTTGGGCTTGTCTTGCAGGAGATCGCGCACGCTGATGCGCGTGCATTTCCGCCTGGTAGGTGGAGCTCCGCTCCGCCTTCAGTCTCCCAGTTGCGATTGCCACTAGGAGACTGTTTAGTCGGCAAAACCACCGCCTAATTAGCTTGTATAGCGATGTGATCCACGGCAGCGCTGTACTGGGGACAGCCGTGCGACTTGGCTGTCCCCTCTGTGGGCTTGGAGGTGATCGGCTGTCATAGGCTGAAGCCTATGACAGGCAGCTGATCATGGAGATTGGCTGGCGGGGGGAGGGAGGGTGGAGGACAAAAAAGACACTTTTTAAATTAAAAAAATAAACAAATATTGATAAAAAAACAAACACGGGGGGAGCGATCAGACCCCACCAACAGAAAGCTCTGTTGGTTGGGAGAAAAGGGGGGATCACGTCTGTGCTATGTTGTGCGGCCCTGCAGCAAGGCCTTAAAGCTGCAGTGGCCCTTATTGTGAAAAATGGCCTGGTCTTTAGAGGGGTTTAACACTGCAGTCCTCAAGTAAGATGGGCATCTGAATTCAGGAGCATGGAGAAAAGCCTCCTGCAGAAGTCACCAATGTATTATCACTACTTGTGTGATCTCACTGCTGCAACTATTAAGAGTCTATCTGGATACCCTTTTAATCTAATGAATTTCATATTATATTAATAACACGTCTCTTAATCACTTGCTGACTGCACTAATTGAAATCCTCGCCCTGTTTGGGACTTCTTATCCCTGCCAGGGCATAGATTTAAATAAGCTTTCCGCATGCACCCGCTGTTCGCACCGCTCTCCCGCCGATGCAGCCTACTCGCCCTGCTATCGTTATGACAGCAGAGCTCCGTGAACCGGTCAAGAGCCAAATTCGGTGGCCTCTGACCTCGTGATCACTGTGAGCCAATCTTATTGGCTTACACTGATCACAAATCAAGGTGCCCACTTCCCATATATACACAATGTATACAATAAGTTATCACAGTTGCAACAAAAAAGTCCTATAGAAATGTGAAAAAGAGAACTGGAAATCATGTGACAAAAATATAAGTCTGTGCAGGAGTACATTTGAAAGTTTGAAAGTTTTGGTGCAGGGTGAAGCTAAAAGACAGCTCACCCTGCTACAGGCAAACTCCTGGGGGGTGTTAATGCTATTCCCCCTCTGAGTTGTCGCAACTCGGGGTGAATACGTAATTCGGATATTGCTGGCAGCCAAATTACCTCTTTTTTCTAATTTGAGCTCTGCTATCGCCCGTGCCCAAATTAGTCACTAAGGGCTGCTATAGCAGTAATTCTCATCTCCCTTCTCCAGCACCCACACTGACTTCTCCCGCAGCAACCACACACATTATGGACTGACCTCTCCTTCCCCCAGCGCCCACAATGACCTCTCTCTCTCCTCTAGCATCTACCCTCCCCCCCACTGCTAGAACCCAGTACTTTCACCCAGGGGCGTACCTAGACATCACTGGGCCCCCCTGCGAAACCTTGGATGGGGCCCCCCCCCCCGCAAAACTTTGGATGTAAACACCCCCCCCCCCCCCGGTGAAGCTTTGGATGGGGCCCCCCACCCCCTTCGCTTTCTGCACAGGAAAACTGAGGACCAATGTGTTTTCCTCATGCAGATAAAAACACTTAGACTTAAAGGAAATGTCAGGCAATCTATGCTACCCCCAGATCTACTTACCCGGGGCTTCCTCCAGCCAAGGGCAGCCGACAAGTCCCTGGTTGCAGCTCTGCTTCCAGTACATACATAGAAAAACAAAAGTTTGCTTTCTTAAAACAGAAAGAATTTGCGATAATTCAGGTTGGAGTGAGCTTGAGATTTCTCCCAGTGCATCACTGCTGAATATATGCAAATTAACCATTGTACCCTTAGAAGCTAAACACACCTCCAGAACAGCTGGAATGCAATGATGTGTCAGCTTGTTAATTTGTACAGAGCCATAATAATCCAACATGCATACAGACTGTTTCGGATTGTTTGATCCTCATCAGTGCATGACATGGATTAATTTGGCTCTATGCAGTAGGGCTTGTTACACCGAGAGGTACAGACTAACCATTAAGCTCATGGTGACCCAGAACTCATTGGAGTGTGTAAGGGACTACAATGGTCCTAAAAGCATACACATACACACACAGCCATATTATTTTACTACATGAGAGCACATGCTATATGGAGGAACAACAATGACATGCTGAACATAAGATATAGTATTCTCTGTAACTTTGGCAAAACATTCAGAATGTCACTGATTGATACTCTTATTATGGTAACCTGGACTCAGTGAGACAGCAAGCTCTCAATGAAGCAACAACAGTAAGACATCAATCTCCACTCTGCTGTGTTGTAAAAGTAATTAGAGGCCATAAGGTCATTTGCCTGTGTGATAAGAATCTAGGATTCCTTTCAGAGTGAAAAAGGGAAAGTCTATAAGTTTTTTTAAAAAATGTGACTCGGTTCTTTGTTAGGTTGTACATGCAGTCATCAGATCTTTGCAGCAGTGAGAGACAGATGTTTTTTACGAACCCTAGGAAGCAGGGACAGTGTACAAATTCCAGAGTGTGTATGAGTCCTTATCTGTGTGGTGGACACATGCAGTCAATATAACAATGGTGAGAGCAGAATACGTTTTTTCTCTCCTCCCCTTAGCTGTCAGTCTCTCAAATGTTTCCCCCCTACGGGCCCCCTGTGGCTTCTGGCCCCCCCCTGCGGAGGCATCCCTTGCAGGGTCTATTGTTACGACCCTGTTTTCACCCACATGATACCCAGTACCTGCACCCAGCCGTGACATGGCACCCAGTACTTACACCTGCACTCAGCCTCCACATGGCATCCACTGTCTGTACCAAGCACCCACATAATAACCAGTACCCACACACAAAACCATCATGGCACTGAAAACTTGTGGTCAGCCTTCACATGACACCCACAGCCCACCCATAGCCAGCACCCAGTACAGGTATAGCACCAAGTATTCGTAATCATGTAGAACTCAATAGCTTAATCTGCAACCAGCCTCCACTTGGCACCCAGTACTCATACCTGGCACCCACAAGACATGTTGTACCTGCTCCCAGAACCCCAATAGCACCTGGTTCTTGTACTCAATATCCACATGACACCTAATACCTACTCATTACCAGCATCCTATACCCACACCCAGAACCCACATGGCACCACGCATCTACAGTCAGCACCCACATGTCAACCAATTCCGCTCATAACCAACACCCACATGGCACCCAGTTCTCACACAGCACCATGTTCCCCCATAGACAGCACTCCACCTCCACATTAGATTTAGTACCCCCATACCTAGCAATTAGCTCCCTTATGAAACCCAGCAGCTAGTACCCACATATGGCAGCAATTATATGGCACCTACAGTAATAACCTTCCCGGCCCACACCAAATACCCAACTATGGTCTGTGCCCACATGGCAACCAGTACCTAGTTGTGAGGATCCGCTGGGCTGCCTGCGCAGGCAGGCAGCCTTTTGATCACTGTTCAGGTCTGCATTCTGCAGGACTCTGGAAGAGAGACCTTTTGTCAGTTGGGCAGCTTGCTGCTGAGGAATTTGCATATGTTTGTCATGCAGATTGCCTAGCCACATCCCCTGTGGGCTTGCTTTATAACGAGCTATGTTTCCCACAGTAAGTGGCTGGTCATAAGAGTTAGATCCTCTGTGACACTCGCCGGGAGTGTCAGCCTTGCTCTTTGTTGAAGATTAGCCTAGAGTAATCCCTGGAAACTGCACTGGGCATGTTTCCTTAGTGCAGTTAGGATTGCTTATCTGTTTTGTTTGTCTGTTGCGATTGTCCTGTCCCAGCGGTGGTCGACAGGAAATCGTTCTGAGTGTCTGGGTGCTAAACGGAAGAGCGGTTGTTACTGGTAGCCCCTTCTGTTCTGTCTCCCTGGATCGCACTAGCATCCTGCGCTAGTGCTGTGGATCCTTCTGTTCTCCTACTCTGTACCTGGATCGCACTAGCATCCTGCGCTAGTGCTGTGGATCCTTCTGTTCTGCTACTCTGTACCTGGATCACACTAGCATCCTGCGCTAGTGCTGTGGATCCTTCTGTTCTGCTACTCTGTACCTGGATCGCACTAGCATCCTGCGCTAGTGCTGTGGATCCTTCTGTTCTGCTACTTTGTACCTGGATCGCACTAGCATCCTGCGCTAGTGCTGTGGATCCTTCTGTTCTGCTACTCTGTACCTGGATCGCACTAGCATCCTGCGCTAGTGCTGTGGTTCCTTCTGTTCTGCTACTCTGTACCTGGATCGCACTAGCATCCTGCGCTAGTGCTGTGGATCCTTCTGTTCTGCTACTCTGTACCTGGATCGCACTAGCATCTTGCACTAGCGCTGTGGATCCTTCTGTTCTGTCTTCCTGGATCGCGCTAGCCACTTTCGCTAGTGCTATGGATCCTATCGTTCGCTTATTCATGTTTTCGTGTGTCTGTCTTGTCTGCTACGAACGCTTGCTGGAGGCTCGGTGAGGTAACCGTTAAGCAAGCGCTCGCGTCCTCTGTTTTATGTTTGTCTGTCAGTGGTTAGTTAGGCGTGCTTGTCTCTATTGTGCTTATCACGTGGAGACCGCGCATAAACGCGTGCACTGTTGCGAATGAGTACGGTGTTCGCGTTTAGCTAGCGTTTGTTATTTTCCGTATCTCCTCTTTGTATGATTTGCTGTGCCTTTGCTACTCTCGTGCTCTGCCTTGCTATAACCTTGTGTCACGTCTGGCGATCGCACCTCTCGCGATCGCATTCCTACTTTATATCTGCTGTGGTGTGTACACCGTCACGGGTTGGCGACTAGTTTGGTGCACACACATACACTCTGTCTCTGTGCTCATTCTCAATCGCCTCTCTTGCGGCTGCGTTCCGTCCCTTCGTGCAATTCCTGTCTGGCGTGTGTGGTAGGGCAGAGGAGCTGTTCCTCTGCACTCCACAGCTCCCCCTGTCGACAGGAATTTCCCTCTACAGGTGCATTGCACCTTCTGCTGGGTTTCCGCAAATTATACGTTTGTGGAGGATTTCCGCAGTGTCAGCGCACACGTCTTGTGCGCTGATCACGGAGAGAATTCCACAATCGTTACAGTATGACCAGCGCAACCAAAATTCCCAGTGTAGAGGGAATTTCTGATTTGTACGATTTTGTCGAGTATTGGTCCTGTGTCTTTAAGACCTTTAAAAGGCTAAACTCAGAGACCAAAGCGGAATTTCTCTCTGAATGTGTGAGGTTTTGCCTGGATCCCACCTTTCAGATTGCTGATCCGTCTACGTCGGCTCTTCAGTTTGCCTATGTGCTCTTAAAAGACGATTTGTTCACCTGGGCGTATGATGTGCTAAAAAACAATTCTTGGAATGATAATCTGTATCAGTTTCTTGCAGTGATATTCTCTCACTGGTTTGGACTGCCTGGCTTACCACCTGCTCTGATTGAATGTGTAGCTGCTGATAAGTCAGCTGATCTTTCCCTTCCATGCAAAACCATTCAGTATGATAATGATGTTGATCTGTCTCCTGGTTTTTTGCCTCAATCCAAAGCTTATGTGGATCCTACTATAGGTAGGATCGCACACTATATTAAAGCAGTTAAAAAATCTGTTCTTGTTCCTGAACTCCACCCATATGGAGATTATCTGGATACTGGCCTGTTTGAACCTCCATTTACCTCATGGGACATTGAGGCCTTGATGGAGGAATTTTATTTTGATTGGAAAGCCTTTTGCGATTTTTACATCGCAAAAAGCGAAGATGTCTTGAATGATTGTCTCGATTCTATGTACCTATTGATTGATTCCGATGAATGTGACGAGGGTGATATGGATCTGATGATTTATGTATGGCAGACGATTTTGGATGAGTTGCACACACACCAACCAATTGATTCCAATAAAGAGACATCGTCGGATGATTGTTCCTGCCTTTTTTGGGTAAAGCATGTGAGTCGTGACATTGTGCGATCTGAAGTGAGTGGGTGCGCCACTGTGGTTGATTCCTGTGCGAATCCTGGAGGATTCTCTCCTGACTGCGTGCAGTTTAAATCTGTATGATCTGATGCCTGTTTCTCTGATGTTCCTGCAGATTGTGATCAGCATGAATGTGCCAGTTTTCTCAAGGATATGTGGGACCCCTTGTCATTTAGAGACAGATGTTTAAGATCTTCCATCTGTGATCCTGCCATGGGGAAAATTCCTAAATTTTGCAGTATCAAAAGTAAAATTAATATGTCTAATAAAGTTTTTCCTGATGTTGTCACAATTTCTACTGCACATGCGTCTTTGTCTCACCCTGTTCACACCTGTAGGGGCCCGTTGCCTGGTGACAGTTGCTCCAGTGTTTCTGTCCTGAACACCTTACAGTCTGCCCCGCAGATCGCAAAGGTTTGCGCTATGGAAGCGTCAGTTTCACAACCTAAAGCGATTTTTGATTCGCAGGTTTTGCGTTCTGCCTCCTCGGATTTGACATTGTTAGCCGAATCTAAGAGTGAGACAGTGCTTCGGTTTTGCGAATCTGACTCTGAAACATTTTTGCTGGGTCCAGAGAAAGTTTCTCTGAGCCTGCCCTGTACCATGAATAACAATATGATGTCCAATCACACTGACATTTGTAAGTCCCTTTCTTGTTCTGAGGACAATGCTGATTCTGCACCCTGTACTCTGGATGAGTTAAGATGGCCTTGTTTAGAGTCTCCTGCAGTGTCCCTAGAGGCTCGTATAGGTATTGCCACTATACTCACCTGTTTTTCTGCAGTTTTAGAGTTGCAAGCTAGTTTGACTGCTACGCAGAATTCTGGGTGCAGCAAGATTAAAGTTAGGGAGTCAGTGTGTGTTCCAGCAAATATTCCTGTATGTTCCGCTCATGATGACGAAATTCAGTCTCAGTTTATGGTGGAACCTTCCCTGGGACGTCTGCCCTGTTCACAAAATAAAGTTCCAGTTTTGCCCTGTAACATGGATAGTACAGAATCCTTCTTAGAAAACTTGAAAAATGATGTTCCTGAAGTTTTGTCTGATGTCATGGAGACCTCCGAGTTCCTCCCAAAGGGTGCAGAACTTGTAGGAGATGTCTCCTGCCCCCCAAGTCCTTCTGAGGTGTTGCCCACTTCAGTAGGCATTGCTGTTGTGCCGACTACCTTTGCAGCTCTGGTGGAGCTTCACTCATATGTAGTCAATGATGATATTGCAGTCACAGAAATTTCTGAATTTGAGTCCGAGTCTTCTTTTGAAAGACCAGTGCCTGTGGCCCCTACTCGTGATGAATTTATGTCCGGTCCTGGTTTTGGTTTTCTCGTGTCGGACTCTGAGGTTGGCAGTTCCCCAACATGTCCTGAGGTTTCTCCTGTGCTGGTGTACCCCAATGTGCTCTGTGACCCAGAAAGCCCAAGGGTGCCTCGGTTACCAGCATACTCAGATGCTTCCTCAGTGGAGACATGCTCTGATATGGCCTGCTTGGTCGCATGCCCAGAAGTGGTCCCGGAAAGTCCTGATCTTGATGGGTGTCTGGGTAATTCTGAACCCAGAATAATCATTGGTTCCATAGGGGTTCTTGGCGGTTCTCCATGTGAGCCTGGTGAGCGTTCTAGCCTCTTGGGATCTCTGCAGAGCTATGATTAAGGACCAGTGTGTGTCCGAAACATGTTAGTGTATCCTGTGCTGTGTCATTAGTTTCCAATAAAGTCATTTTTGATATTTTTGCAACATTGAGCGGAACCTCACTTTTCTTTTTCCACAGGAGTGTGATCACAAGAGGAACGCAGCACACATGCGTAGAAGACCAGGACTCATCCACCTCTTGCGATCTTACGGAGGGGACAACGGTGGCCTGGAGCAGAGCTATACTTCAGCATGGGACCTAATTGACTTGTAGGGGCTGGAAGGAGTTTCAGGTAAAGAAAACTTTTCATTCATATTCTTGCCTCATGTACCAGAAACCAGAGCTGGAGAAAAAAAAAAAAAGAATACATACTTAGCCTGGGGCTTCCTCCAACCCCATAAGCACATCTGAGTCCCTCGTCGTCCTTCCACAGTCTGCTGTTCCGCTGCGATCAGCCCCTGTATCCGGCTCAGTCGCGCCAGTTGGGGTCTTCTGCACATGCACAGAGGTCCCACTCATCCACAGAAGACCACGACTGGTGTGACTGAGCCTGTTACTGGGGCTGATCGCGGCTGAACGGCAGACTGCGTAAGGATGACGAGGGGCTTAGACGTGCTTATGGGGCTGGAGAAAGCCTCGGGTAAGTATCAAATCTTTATTATTTTACATCTCTGGTACACTTTAATGTTCTCTGCTGCGTCCAGCCTGTGAGCCTAACCTCACCTCAGTCACCTGCCTGCCAGTGTCCAACCTCATCTGCTGGCAAGCTGAACTCTGGAGAATGGAGAGTTGACACCACAGACATCGGACCAGGGACGATAGCAGTACACTGTGCCAACATTCACCCCATCAGTGCCAGGGAGATGGAGCCCAGAAGGGATTTCAGCACATCACCCATCTCACCCAATGCCAGCAGGTAAGCATATACGAGGAAAGTTGCCAACAAGGGATCATTACTTGATCCCTTGGGCATCATTGCAGGGCCGATACTGTACAGATGCATCAGTAGCCAACAGGCTAGCGATGCTATGTAATGGGGAGGGGGAAGCGGTAACTGGGGAAGTGGAGAGAACCATGCTCTTGGCCAGCGTTCGACTAGTAATCAATCTACCCGGCATCATCAAAAGGAGAGAAAGTCCGTACTTATCCACAGTGACTGCTTCATTGCTGGACGTATCCAAAAGTTCACAAGGATCAACAGGAATCACTCAGCTTATGGATACGTCCAGTAATATAGCAGTTGCTGTGGATAAGTGTGGACCTTCTTTGTTTTCTTTTGATGTTCATTGGGGTTCTGCTGACCGGGTCGAGCACTGCGCGGAGGCTTTACGAGGTAGAGCGGTATTTACACAAAATACCGGATCGCTTGCTGAGGGGATCAGTGGCTGATGTAAACACACTGGATTCTCAGCCGAGGCAGTGTGTGGGGGTGGGAGGTCCAGGAGGAAGGGGTGGGGGGCCCATAAAAATGTTTGCTATGGGGCCCAGTCATATCTAGCTTCACCCCTACTACTTACTACATCTTAGCACAAACTAGACCTTGGTACCCTCTGCAACTTGGCACAGACTGTACTTTGGCACCTCAGCACCCACTGCAACTTAGCACAAACTGAGCCTTTGTATCTTAGAACCCTAGCACCTAGGGAAGGAGACGTACAACACCTCATTCTCTTGTGCATATTACTGGCCCCCGTATGTGAGTACACCTTTTATCTTTTATGATTTTATAATTCATTTATCCTTAATAAAGCGGTCTACACTTAGTATTGCTGCTTTTTATAATTTTTTTTGACATACAGTATCATCAATCCTACACTGATACTATCTCGAGGATGACATCATGCAATTAAGGTTTGGAATAGTTCCGTGACCATTGGGAGTCATATGCTGTGTATACAACTTGTTAGTGGCTAGTAAGCTTTTTTCTTTTTGGGTGCTGGGACTCTCCTTTATCGGCTTGACAGTTCAGATGTGAAGCACGGTGAAACTGTATTTTATACTTACCTGCGCTGATTTTACTATATTATTACTTAAACAGTGGACATTGTTTTCTCTCAGTTGCGATACTTTGATGATAAACATTGGCACTTTTCTTTTTTGTATCTTAGCACCCGCTGCATCTCGGCTCTTACTACAACTTTGCACCTACTGATGCTAAGCACCCACTGATATTGGCAACCACTTACTCTTTGCCTGAAAAAAAAACCTTGGGGTGGATCAAGAGAGTCAGCGGTCCCACTCATATTAGGTTCCTACGTCAGGATCCACTGTGTCCACTCCAATAGGTGGAACCTATCACTGCTGATTTGAGGGTGGTGGAGCAAATCTGCTAACTAGGGGGTTGGGTTGGGACATAGTGTTTTCCTGATAAGGCTATAAAGAAAAAAAGGGGGGGGGGGGAAGAATGCCTAATACTGCTTTCTGGGGACAGAGAATTATATACGCAATTTCTCACAATTGATTGGTTCCCCTGGCGGCAGCCATTATCACATGCAAGTGCATGATCACGGCGGCTTTTAGTGCTGGAAGTAAGTCTCACGTCCAGTAACCTTTAGTGTAGCTAATTTGGATGTGAGACTTTCGTCCAGGAACCAGAAGTACTGTTTGTACAGTGGGTCTGATACAGATTCATATCCCTCACTGTTGAAGATGTGTTTGGTAGTTTGATTTAATAGCTTTCACACTTTTTTATGTTGTTCTCCTGTCATTTTTGTCCACCTTCAACATGGCTGCTGCCAATTTAGAAATAGATGAACTGGTCTGAAACAGAGAAAAAAAGAAACAGAAATGTTGTGGGCTATCTAAGTACATTTAATATAATAGGTATTGAACTCCAGTCCTCAAGGGCTGTATCCATGCCGGGGCTTAGGATGGACTGAGAAATGTGTTTTTGATCAACCACACCTTTCCTGATTTAGTACCACCAATGAATTTGAGCTGTGCCAAAAATACTTGGGGACCTTGGCCCTTGAGGACTGGAGGTAGATATCCCTGTGCTAGATTCTCAGTAGAGGGTGTCCTGCCCTGCCACCCTGGCCAAGAATCATGTAGAGTGTGTATACATCTTTTAGAATGATGAGTCTGTATTTATTTTTTAACTATAGCTGATTATGCTAAAGAAATAACGAATGGTGCCAAGTCGACTTGTTTTCATTGTAACGTTAAAGGATTATATGTCAGTTTAAACATTGTTTGCATCTTTAACCACCCTGGCGTTCTGATTAAATCGCCAGGGTGGCTGCGGGAGGGTTTTTTTTAAATTAAAAAAAAACTATTTCATGCAGCCAACTAAAAGTTGGCTGCATGAAAGCCCACTAGAGGGCGCTTCGAAGGCGTTCTTCCGATCGCCTCCGGCGCCCAGAATAAACAAGGAAGGCCGCAATGAGCGGCCTTCCTTGTTTTGCTTACATCGTCGCCATAGCGACGAGCGGAGTGACGTCATCGACGTCAGCCGACGTCCTGACGTCAGCCGCCTCTGATCCAGCCCTTAGCGCTGGCCGGAACTTTTTGTTCCGGCTACGCTGGGCTCAGGCGGCTGGGGGGACCCTCTTTCGCCGCTGCTCGCAGCGGATCGCCGCAGAGCGGCGGCGATCAGGCAGCACACGCGGCTGGCAAAGTGCCGGCTGCGTGTGCTGCTTTTTATTTGGCGAAAATCGGCCCAGCAGGGCCTGAGCGGCAGCCTCTGGCGGTATTGGATGAGCTGAGCTCGTCCAGACCGCTCAGCAGGTTAAGTGTCTAATAAATTTTGACTGAATACACTCATCTTTGAGGTGCTTTGTACCAAACTAAATTGTGTTAATCTGATAAAAGACTGCAGGTTGTACCTTAAGCCATTATTTGGTTAAGAGCCTTCAATCTTATAGTATTAATTAAATGTGCCTTCAAATCTCCTTAGTTTTCCTATCAAGCAAACAGACAGACAAGAAATTAGCATTTGTTAAAAGCGAATATGCATGGAAACCTTCATATCCCTCTCACTACAGGTGTCCCTTAAAACAACAAAAAATTATTAAAAATAAGTACATGTATGTAGGAGTTTGGTGCAAGTTTCTCCCACTGACTTATATTACCTTTGTCACCCTTAGGATATCAAGGTCAAGGTAGAGAGTAAATAGACTTTTTGCAGCATTATAAATCGCTGTAGATATGGTCTGACTGTGACTGCAGCAATGAAGTAGTGAAGATTACATTAGTATGTGGCTGGATGATGTAATGGTTAAGGGCTCTGCCTCTGACACAGGAGACCTGGGTTTGAATCTCGGCTCTGCCTGTTCAGTAAGCCAGCACCTATTCAGTAGGAGACCTTAGGCAAGTCTCCCTAACTGCCTATAGAGCGCGTCCTATTGGCTGCAGCTCTGGCGCTTTGAGTCCGCCAGGAGAAAAGCGCGATATAAATGTTATTTGTCTTGTCTTGTCTACATAAGAAGGAAGACCTGAGAAAGAGGACAATAAAATACAGAAAATTCCTTTTCCTGAGTTATCATTACTTTCTGTGCAGGTTCTTCAACCTGACATGTGCAAAATAATCAATTTACTGTGTAATTCATATATGAAACTGGTTATTTCGGCAAGCAGGACTGAGCACTGTGCGCCGAAGCTGGATGATGTCATAGCAGCAATGCTATGCTGCACGCCCCACGTAACGGTAATTTGGGGCTCTGCGGCTGCCAGACTCCAAATTACATCTCCCTCCGAGTTGCGACAATTTGAAGGGGGAATAGTATTTAACGCCATCTCAGAATTTAGCAGCAGCAGGGAAAGCCTTCATTTGGCTCCCCCTGCGCTGAACTGGCAGGCGCCAGGATAAAATGTACTCCCTTATATAAATATAAGGTACAATTGGTTATTACAAATTAACTTACCCACGCACGCATAATTATCAAATATTCTTATACCCCGTCCCCCTGGGCAAAACTGCTTTGAAGACCTGTGTTGCCGCTTAGCAGCTGCCTAACAGACCATGGGCTTGATTCACAAAGCGGTGCAAAGTGTTTGCACGCCTGTGAAAAGCCCTTTATCACGCCTAAACTCAGTTTAGGCGTGATAAGAAGAAACTCGCGCGATTGTAGCGCACCGCGCTGCGCGCGCAGTGTACCGTGCTTCGCGCGCAGCGTCCATTGAGCCCTACGGGACTTTGCGCGCGCAGCGCGGTGCGCCACGCGCGCAAAACTTTGCGCGCGGAAGCTTCGCGCGAAGAGCAGCACAAATCGGTGATAACTCAGCTTTGCACGGCCTATCACGCCTAAAGTCTTTTAGGCGTGATAACTGAGTTATCACCGCTTTGTGAATCAGGGCCCATGGCTGCCATTCTGCCAAGCAAAATGTATTATTTTGTACACTTCTTGTTGACATTAAATTCTTTCAGAACTATGTGATTTTTGGCTGAAGGTGGGAAATAGCTTTTCCTTTAGTACAAATACTCTAGTGCGAAAATAATTTATATACAGTATATATACAGTATATATCATTTTAATACATTAAAATCCTGCATAAAGCTGTGGTATTGGTATTAGAACTGTAGGGGCAACTTTCTTTTCAGCCTTATCCTGGCACAGAACGCAGGCGCTCTATTACTGGATCATGACACCAGCAGAGCTCAGAGGGGGGATATGCATGCAAGTACAGGCATACTTTTAAAATAGCTGCTTGCTACAATGGGTGCTGGGTGTTGCAAAGAGGTAATATTATTCTATGACCAAAATTCTACTATCGACATGCCTGATGTCTAAACCTAACCCTCCTCCCTAAGCAAACCCTTACCTATGTAATAGCCGATCCTTCCTTAGCACCCGGTAAATAAGCAGAATATGATATCTGGATCAGGGCTAAATAATAACTTGGCCCTGGCAAGCAGGTCACCTATAAGCCCAGTTTAACCTGGAAGCAATGCCGTCAGAAAACACTTGATCACGAATTTATAATGGATGTTCAGATATTTGGGGCTTTTTTTTTTACTCTCTGGGCAGCAGTAGGTATAAAGTAAGCTAATCTTATTTTACTGAGCCCATGAGTCAGCTTCATATAATTTATTAAGATACATGTTGAACTGAACAGCAGGGATGACTGGCTAGATATGGCAGGCCATTATTAATCCTTATAAACAGCATGCTCAGGGACTTGTAATACTCTTATAATTTTCAATGGGGACAAAACACACACTAAAAATAGATGCCGTTTTTTTTTCAGAATGTGAATTACATGCACCTGTACTGTAGGATGGTAAAAGCAGAAAAACTGAAAGATGCTGCTAGATGTGGCAGTCATAATATATGCAGTATTCATATTTATAAATAAATAATGCTCACATCTTTAGAGACACTGGCATGGTGACAAAATATATCTGCATAGCTACCGGGAATATTCAGTCTATGTAGAGGGCAAGAATGCTAATTTTAATCTTTGCATCATTTTTTTGTGTCAGGGTCAAAATGATTAGATAATTTGCATGTAGCTGTTAAGTTTCATAGGAATCTCAGCTGTCATATAGCTAATTACATATTCTATAGAAGACGCATCCAATACTGATTTCTTGGCACATGGTGAACCATTTCTGTAACATAAGAATTTATTGCTGTTTAATATATGTCTCTGAGGTTAAGTATTTTCCCTTTTCTTCCAATGTACAGCGCTTCCAGTAGGATCATGTTTTCATTAAATAACAGTTATCAATAATATTATAAGAAATTATCATTGCAGGCTACCTATGCAATTATAACATTGAACAGCAGTGTATGGCACATAGCTTTTCAGCATCAAAATTATTAATATTGCTATTATGGTAAGTGGCCTAATAAGGAAATGTATTAGGAAGTTATCGCGGTCAGGTACGAGTGCCCCCTACACCCAACATGAGGCTAGAGGTATGAAAGATATGTCAAGATAACATAATAACATGACTAAACAAACTCAATCACATGCAGAAGGTTGTTGCAATAATTCAGTTTTAAGAGCTGGTGCACACCAGAGCGGTTCGTTAGCAATTTTGAAAACGCTAGCGGTTTGAAAACCGCTTGGGTAATGTATTTTAATGGGCTGGTGCACACCAGAGCAAACTTGGGGGCTGGAGCATTTTTAAGATTTCTGAGGCATTTCTGCCTCAATGTTAAGTATAGGAAAGTGGAAAACCGCCTTGAAAAACGCTAGATCAGAGTGGTTTTCCAGGCGTTTTTGTTACAGTAGCTGTTCAGTAACAGTTTTACTGTAACAATATATGAATTCTGCTACACAAAAATGCTCCAAAAATGCTAGGCATGTTTAGAGAATCTCTGTAAACATGCCTAGAATCGCTCTAAATATCTGCTTTAAAAACCTCTAGCGTTTGCGGATCTGCTAGAGGTTTTTGGTGTGCAGTAGCCCTAAGTGAGCACCTGTGGTTTCCCATGATGCTTCATTCCCGAATATGCAAATTATCTCTGCCTCCCGAAAGCCAGGCAGATATCCAGAACCATTGGTGTATAGTGAGTCTATAGATTATACCTTTACAGAGCCACACAACCCAACTTGCACAAAGCCTGTTTCAGACTTTCTAGTCCTACTCAGTGCACGGCTTGTATTGATATGGCTGAAGTAAATTATAGTTATTTACTTATCTTGCCCGATTCCCAATGGCAATGCTTTTATGTGTCAAAAAAACATTCTAATAATGAGCATAAACCAAGACAGCAGCATGTAAATGTTCTTCATTCCTGTTCCTTACTGGTCTCATAGTGCAGAGAACAGAAAGAAAGAACTGCTAAACTCCATACAAAGCACACACAAAGCATACAAAAATAGAAACCTTAGAGACTCAGCTTTTTTATTTTGTACAGTATGTCATGAGGGTATTTAACTGTTACTTTTGCAAATAAGGACTTGCAATTAGTGATCTAGTATAAACCAACACAAAACTAAAACTCAGTTAATTTGAAGTTTAAGGAAATAAAAGAATTTATTAAACCTCCAAACTGGGATAAGGTTCCTCTACCAACGCCCAACTGATTGCATATAACCTTTGAGGTGCTTCCTCCCAACTAGTGCAAAAAAATAAAAGGCCTAACAACTGTGTACTACAAATACTATTGGGTGGCTTGGGGTTGGCATAGGAAGCAGCAATCACACTGTTCCCCATCCATCCATCCATCCATCTCTCCATCCATCCACAAAGCATTATAGCCACACAATAGGCACATGTTAGGTGCACATCAATAATAACAGCATGCATACTTCTCTTAGGACAGGTGTACTCTGTTATGCATCCATTTAGCAACCAATGACAGATGTGAAATGTGCCTGGAAAGCAAACTAAGAAGCAATGACATCTTCCATATATGACTAATATTTCTTAGCAAACATGCAGGCTTATGCTGAGTGCTGCTTCAACCCCCACAATACCCATCTATATTGGCAGACGCAATGCATGTTAGCTGAAACGCGCTTTACAAATTGCTAAATTATTGTGCAATGCTAAATGTACAACATATTTTCCCAATTATAGAATTAGCATATATTATGTATTATGAGCAAATGTGTAGAAAATCATTGCCAGCAATTATGCATTTGCTTTCATTAGCTTGTTCTAGACTGAACAATGCTTATTGTCTGACTTAATGTTACCACACCTGTGCTACTTGCTAGTAAATCACTACACAGGGTTACACCATACTGTGCAATGCCATAAGCACTAACTGCATGAAACAGCTGATTAGTTCATGCTGGGTCTGATTTACTACTGCCGCGGCATGCGATATGAACCTGCTATGAGGAAAATATCCTGATTCCCTTATTTAAAGGGGCTGTGAGCATACCCCCTAATGCCACATTGGGATTTTGTTATGTGATTACCATAGTTACATAGTCATTTGGGTTAAAAAAAAGACATACGTCCTTCGAGTTCAACCAGAGAACAAAGTACTACACCAGCCTGCCCCCTCACATATCCCTGTTGATCCAGAGGAAGGTGAAAAACCCTTACAAGGCATGCTCCAATTAGCCCCAAAAGGGAAAAAATTCCTTCCCGACTCCAGATGGCAATCAGATAAAATCCCTGGATCAACATCACTGGCCATTACCTAGTAATTGTAGCCATGGATGTCTCTCAGTTGAAGGAAAGCATCTAAGCCACCCTTAAATGCAGATATAGAATTTGCCATAACTACTTCCTGTGGCAATGCATTCCACATCTTAATCACTCTTACTGTAAAAAACCCTTTCCTAAATAAATGGCTGAAATGTTTTTCCTCCATGCGCAGATCATGTCCTCTAGTCCTTTGTGACAAAAAGCTCATCCACCAAGCTTTGATATTGCCCTCTGATGTATTTGTACATGTTAATTAGATCCCCTCTAAGGCGTCTTTTCTTTAAACTAAATAAACCCAGTTTATCTAACCTTTCTTGGTAAGTGAAAGTGCCATTCATGGAGTACCATTCATTGCTATGCTCTGAGGGATAATTGCATTGATCACTAAGTTTTTCAGATTAGTTCAGATTAGCATTATAGGAAGCTGGATAGTGTACTGGTTAAAGGTGCGTACACACGCACTACTGTAAAGAACGACTGGTCCGTCAGACCCTCCCGCTGAGCGGATCGTTCAGAAACAGCCTTATCAGTCTGCCGACAGACTGTACACACGCTCTAATGACGGCAGAACGCCCGCCCATAGGGAGGGTCTGACGGACCCGTTGTTCTTCACAGTAGTGCGTGTGTACGCACCTTAAGGCTCTGCCTCTGACACAAGAGACCAGGGTTTGTATCTTGGCTCTAGCTTTTCAGTAAGCTGGCATCTAATCAGTAAGGAATCCTTGGGCTAGACTTCCTAACACTGCTTCTGCCTGTAGAGCGCCTCCTAGTGGCTGCACCTCTGGTGCTTTGAGTCTGCCAGGAGAAAAATGTTCTGTGTGTGTCTAAAGTCAAGAAGGCAGACCACTTCAAACCTACAGAGCCTCACCAGTGGTTCTTGGCAAACCCACCACAGTGCGATACATACAGATCCTACAAGGAAGCCCGCAGCACCCCATGATAAAGTAAAATCCAGTATTTTTTTTAGCACATCCAACAGACAGAAAAGCTGCTGACACGTTTCAGACACAACAGGTCCTTAGCCACAGCTCTTTGTCAGGAGCTGTGATTAAAGAGAATCTGTACTCTAATATTCTTACAATAAAAAGCATACCATTCTATTCATTATTTTCTCCTGTGCCCCTCTGTGCTGTTTCTGCCACTCTCTGCTGCAATCCTGGCTTGTAATTAACAGTTTTAGGCAGTGTTTACAAACAAACTAACCAGCTTCTAATAGGCTCAGCTAAGCATAGTGTATGAGTCATTCAGAGTATGCAGGGGGCCTGCAGAAGGTGTGTATCGCTTCTACCAATCACAAGCAGCCCTGCACATTTCACACAATCAAGCTTTAGCCCGACAAACAGGACAGAGGAAAGATACATTGATTTATTACAGAGACAGTGCAGTTAGGAAAGACTGCAGTAAGCCAGAGCAGATTAGAACAGGCATAGGAATTTATAGGATAGAAGAACTAAGGCTGAAAAATTTGTTACAGAGTCTCTTTAAGGAGGACCTGTGCCTCTGAAATGTGTCAGCTGTTTTTCTGTCTGTTGGATTCGCTAAATAAAGTTCCTTTGATTTTACTATCATGGTGTGCTGCAGGCTCCCTTGCTGAATCTGTATTATAGAAATGTTTTTTTCGTTGTTGTTTTTTTAAGCTGGGACTTATTTGAATTTACTGCTGAGAATTCCCATTTTTCCAGATGGACAGACAATTGGAAAGCCTCATCTGCAAATGCATATGTACCGCCGGTATCAAGGCTTCTAGTGAGTTTATGTTGGAAAAACAACAGGAGAAGATGCCCGACTAGTGATGTAGCAAACATCAAATTTTCGGTTTGCGAACACAAATTTTCCTGCTTATATTCCCAAACCAGCTGTTCGAAGCGGTCTCCACAGACTTAAATGGCAGGCGAATGGCCACCAACTTTAGCAGTTAATAGCAAAGTTCCCTTATGTGCTAGAAAAAACACCAACTTTGCAGGGTATGTGGAGGAGGACAGTTGGAGCAAGAGGAAAAAACATTTTTAAAAAGACCCTATAGTTTTTGAGAAAATGGATGGACAATGACGGATAATGTATTAACATGTATATAAATGTATTTATCTTTATTTTTATATATGTTCAGATTGGGGGAAATATAAAAAAAATTACGTCTACCCCCCCCCCCCCCCCCCCCGAGCCTCTCTAACCTCTTGTCCCCCATGCAGGCTGGGATAGCCAGCATGTGGAGCCCCGGCCGTGTGGGGCTTTGCACCCTGAGTTATAACAGTCCGCAGTCCCCATTGGTCTAGACAGATCCCCACTAGTCACCCTGGAGCACCCATAGCATTCTGATATCAGGGTGCTATGGGTGCTCCAGGGTGAAGGCGTGGGTGGGCACTATAGGTGCGGTGGGTGGGAAGGAGAGCGGAAGTCACGCAGGAGGGAGGACGGAGCAGGCTCTAGCTATACTAACTATAGCTAGAGGCAAAGTATTTTACATTTTGGCTCCAAGGCTCCCCATTGGTCTAATAGCAGACCAAATGGGGATTAGGAGGATCCCTATTGGTGTATTATTAGACCAATGGGGAGCCTTGGAGCCAAAATTTAAAGATGCTTTGCTGCGCTGCGAGGAACGGCAGTGTGTGTTGGTGGGTGCACGGAGCGGCTTGGGAAGGGGAACCCTACATCATTTGTTTTATATTTCCCACACTCTGAACATATATATAAAAAAATAAAAATAAATACATTTTAACACAGTAACTTTGCTTTTCTTCCTTTAAGTTTAACATAAATTTTTTTATCAAAAACTACAGTATAAGGTCTTTTTGATTTTTTTTTCCTTCTTGTTCTCAATGCCCTCCTTAACATACCATGCAAGCTTGGTGTTTCTAGCATGTAAGGGGGCTTTGCTATTAACCGCTAAAGTCAGCGGCCGTTAACACATTTCCCAAACTCAGAACGAGAACTTTAAAATAGATTTTCTCAAAAACTATAAGGGTGTTTTGATGTTGAAATGTTTGAAATGTTTTTCCTTCTTGTGACCACTGTCCTCCTTCACATACCATGAAAATGTGGTATTTCTAGCACGTAAGGGGTCTAAATTTGGTGGCCATTGACGATAATGTAAAATGTGAACGTGATTTTTTTTTTTTAAAAAAAAAACACAAATGGCGAACAGCCCAAGTTCGCCGGGAACTGTCTGCCGGCTATTTGTTCAGGCCATATCTATGCCAGACACCGTTGTGCAATCAAAAGAAAATAAATATGCCATAGATGAAGAACAGAAGAAAATAATATTGTAAAATACATGTGGATTACAATGCCCCAGCATTGTAATCCAATACTTTAAAATCTGTATCTTTATTTCATCAAAATATTTTTTCCAGTGTTGATTTGTTTTTTCTTTCTACCCTTTAAAAAGAGGAGGTGATAAATTATTCCCTTTACTTACTACATAGTTTTTCTGAAAAAAAAATAAATCAAAATTCAGGTTTATCCGGTAAAACGGAGGGTGGTAGGTGGTTTTATGGCATTTATTAGGTCATGAGCATCCCTATGCTTCGATCTGCAATCGTTTTTCGCTTTTGTAAGCTAATGTGGAAGTGTGAAAGCTAATGTAGCATTTAACCCCTTGTCTCTCATGCAAGCTATCAATTCCCAAAAAGGAGGGTGGAAGTTTTAAATGGGGCTCCAAGCACCCTATTGATATGGAGCCCTAAAACCTATCAAGGATAGTTGCAGTGTCACAGAAGTGTAATCAGAGAAGAAAATAGCTTGTTAAGAATTACCACTATTCAATGCACATATAAAAGTGTTCATTATCAGCATAGCACCAATGAAATGCTAAAAAAAATGGATGAAGGAGGGCCCCGTTGTGGTCGCAACCTTTGCATCTCCTATTGCTATGCCTCTGATGATTGATAACAAAAGCAGCATAGACCAATGGGGAGCTGCGGCAGATGGTTCAAAAATGCAAAGCTGGGGTTCCCAGTATACAGAGTGAAGGAGTTGAGGCCAGTCAGAATCCTAAGGATGATTCTCATTGGTCCTTTTAGTGAACCAATGGGGAGTCCAACCAGGAGTTAAGGAGTTATGATGATGCTTTTGTTGGGGCTCTAGTGTTCATTCATACTAGTGGAAGTGGAGGAGAGCAGCAGGCAGAGGTCCCAGCAGATCCGGCTGAGAGTAACAGAACAGTGCCAGGGGAGTCTGACATGTAGTGGGAGGACGTTTCTGGCCTTAGAAATTGCTAGCAGTAGATGGTGGGTGACAGAAGGGGAACGTCTCTCGGGGTAAATGAGGCATCAGTGCCGTGGTGCTGAAGGACAGCTCCATGGCGCCAAACTTCACTCCTCATCACCTGGTACATAAGAGCATTGCTCAGGCGAATAGCTACTATTTACCGGAGTAATACTATTAATGCTCGGCAATCGTACAGGTATAGATGGCAATTGGATTTGTCTTTAGTGCTTGAGCATTGGCCAGATGATAAGAAGCTTGCATGGTTCAAGCTACGTATCACTCTGAATAGAATATGGCCCCATGTATGCAGCTTTACTGTTGCAAGAGTTCTGGTTTGAGATGAATATTCTCTTATTTGCTAATTGCTCTTATTTCCTATTCTATGGAAAGGTGCTATTTTTTTTTTAAGCCAAATACTTTTATTGCGGACTCACTAGTCATGAAAATGTTCTTCAAGTGTAAAAAGTAAGCAATTAACTTTAGTCTCCAACTGCAACAGCTGTTTGTCAGTCCTTTACAGAAGATTAATTAACAATGTGAAGGAGCAATGACGCTTGCCTTCAAGAACCTTGACCTGCTTTATGTGTGATTCATGGCTTTTAGCTTGTTTCTGGTCATTGTTATATAAAGGCTGAAGACACTCTCTGTACCTCACGTTAGAAATACTGCGTATTTCAGTTGTATGGAAGAAAACAAACCAGTCAAATAATTGCACAGTCACTGTTAATATGCAGATGTAGTGAAAGGTAGGAATGGTCAGTAAGGTGGTAACAATAATTTTAAGTTGGTGTAAATTGTATGCATTTTTACACAGCTTGACTCTTCATGAATGAAATTCATTACTGTATGTTAAGTGAGAGGGTTAGGGTTAGCTATCAGTATGGAATGTAATTTTTGGATGGGGTTAGACTCAGGCATTATGAAGAGATTACTATTAGGGGAAGATAATTATGTTAGGGGAAGGTTATTGATTGGCATTAGGAAGGAGAAGGGCATTGTTTAGGGTATAGCTCATCAATGGGTTATAGCGCTAAAAAATCCCAATGAAAATACCATCAAAAAGCTACATTGGTAACAGAACATCACCAGTATTGTAATTATTGGCATCACTTGATGCCCCGATTTCCTCCCATACAAATCAAACATCTGCTCATGCAGGCTCACTGTAACGATTGGTGTCAACACGCAGAGAGAATCTGATTATTGGTGAACTGCAGATTCACCAGTAATGCAGATATACACCAGATTATGAATGATCTGCAGAATCACTAATAATCCAGGTATGACTAACCTCTGGACACCTGAGTGATGTGAGTGTTTGGTGTAACAGTAACACTTTGAGTGAGAACCACCAGAGGAACTGGTGGTAGGAAGATGAAGGGAATTCACCCTGGACTGTGGGTGAATCCCTATAAGCCCAATGGCTCCCTAGGAGAGGGGCCTGGGCTAGGTTGCAGGAAGCCCTGCTGCTAAGTGAACCAACTTGCCCTACTGGATGAGAGATCCTGGCTCTCTACACCCTAGTGGCGGGCTAAAGTAATAAGATACACCGTGCTAGTCTTGGGTGTGAGGAAAGTAGTTACAGCACCCTGGAACTAGCATACATGACATAACATAGAGACAGTTTCCTAAGCTTGGGTGTGAGGTCCGTAGTCACAACACCCTGAAACTAGTCTATAGCATAACATAGCATTGAGACAGTTTCCTAAGCTTGGGTGTGAGGTCCGTAGTCACAACACCCTGGAACTGGTCTAAAGCATAACATAGAACTGACACAGTATCCTAGTCTTGGGTGTGAGGTCCGTAGTCACAACACCCTGGAACTGGTCTAAAGCATAACATAGAACTGACACAGTATCCTAGTCTTGGGTGTGAGGTCCGTAGTCACAACACCCTGGAACTGGTCTAAAGCATAACATACAATGCGAGAATAATCTAGCTCAGTGTGAATTCCCAGGTCCTCCTGGTTCTAACACACTGTGGGATCTGACTGAGGTCTGTGTGCTAACACATAAAGCATTTGCAATGGAAGACAACCAGCAACTGACAAGCAAGCAGAATATATAGTTGCAGGACTCATCTGCCCCGCCCGAGCCACCCAGCCAATGATGCGTCCAGCAGGAATCAGCTGATCGTCCTGATCAGCTGACACTTCCCCTGCTGGTATAAAGGTCCTGACTTCTGGCCCGCGCGCGCGTAGCTCTCCATCCATCTATGTGGACTAACAGACCCAGCCACTTTGGACGCGGGAACAGCCGCTTTGCTATTAGAACATGCGGCGGCTTTTCCGCGTTCTGCCACACTACCAGACGCGTGCCTACGCGTGCAAACCGCCGCGTTGGACACGGAAACAGCCGTTTTGTTGCCAGAACATGCGGCGGCCTTTCCGCGTTCTGCCACACTACCAGACGCGTGCCTACGCGTGCAAATCGCCGCGTTGGACGCGGAATCAGCCGCCTTGCTTTCAGCACACGTGGCAGGTTTTCCGCGTTTTCTCACACAGTGCTTTGTCAAGAGCAGCTACTCTGGTATGCTGGATGTTAAAGCGACAATGGGTGGTGAAGTCCATTGTTCTCCTTGCTCACCCACACACAAAAGCGGCACTATCATCCCTCCTCTATTGTTTAGACACACCAATATGACTGATGTCTAGCTACATATCTGTACTGCATTCAGGCCTGCAGTGGTATTGCAGGATTAAGTTAAATCCAGCATTCAACATCGATTGCAGGCACATTGTGTGTGTGTATACATCTAAAGTAGGAGCTTTAGACAATGAGGAACGCTCAATAGTGTGTTACTGTTTAATACATTTGTAAAAACATTATAAACTGCACTTACAAGATCATGTTTGGATTTGTGCATATAAGCAACAGCCGCTGATCCATTCCTCCTCAACACACATCCTGGAGCCTTTAGACTGATTATGCTAAAGCAGAGCTTCACATCTTATAGTGGTTAAATATTAGCTTCACAATAGTGCTGGAAGTGTTCACTGAGAAGTAATCAAACAGAAGAATCAGAGCAGAAACATACCACGATTACACTTAAGGTACATACACACGGCGGATTTACGCAAACGACCCATCGTTTGGACGTCAAATCGGGCGTGTGTACAGTCTGTCGTTCAGCTGAAGGACAGACTGTACACACGCCCGATTTGACGTCCAAACGAGGGGTCGTTTGCGTAAATCCGCCGTGTGTATGTACCTTAAGTCTTCCTGTGCCATGTACATTCAGTTAACAGGTCAGCTGCATAGTGTACTGGTAAGGCTGTTGCCAGTAAAGAATCTTTGGGCAAGGCTCCCTAATGATCCCGGTGCCCAGAGAGCACACCTTAAGTGGCTGCAGATCTGGCACTTTGAGTCCACTTGGACAAAAACACAATATAAAAGTTCTGTGTTTTGTTGCAACAGATCTTGTTAGATTATATCTTCATGTACTATCATTCCCTGCCTGCTGGTGAAGTATTGAGTTGGACTGCCCTGGAATGCCACCAGCCACCAGCCACCAGCAGCAGAAAGGTAGCCTTTCATTGGGTGAAAGAAGGACTTGTACCTCCTGTTTTGGCCTGTGGGTGGTTCAGTAGCACTTTCTGCAGAAGCACACCACCAGCTGCTTTCTGTTACTGTTTACATGGACTATTTAAGAATTGCCTCTTAAAGAGTAACTGTTAGCCCCAAAAATCAAATTTAAATCTCTATTGCAATGTTTTAATTACTTTGTAAGGGAGCTAAAAAGGCAATGCAGAAGTTAAAAAGCAATCTAATTTTTTTACTGTGTAGCCTTTTCCCCAAGCTCCTAAGGAGGACGCAAAGCCGCATAACAGATACTGCAGAGCATGCAGAGCATGCCCATGTCTGCCCGACCCCCCTCTCCCCCCCAGTACCAGGTGCCGATGTCTGCCCGACCCCCTCTCCCCCCCCCAGGACCAGGTGCCGATGTCTGTCCGCTCCGCCCCCCCCCCCAAGAGCCGATGTCTGTCCGACCCCCCAGGACCAGGTGCCGATATCTTCTCACCCCAACAGCTGACACGGAGAGAGAGCGGGAGCGGAGTACATCTACACACTTCCAGCGCCGCCACCGCAGAGCAGCCGCCGCCGAGTCACATGTGAGAGAATCACGAGCAGGAGAGAGATGCACGGCGGCGGCTGCTCTGCGGTGGCGGCACTGGAAGTGTGTAGATGTACTCCGCTCCCGCTCTCTCTCCGTGTCAGCTGTTTGGGGTGAGAAGATATCGGCACCTGGTCCTGGGGGTCGGATAGACATCGGCTCTTGGGGGGGGGGGCGGGTTGGGGGGGGAAGCGGACAGACATCGGCACCTGGTCTGGGGGGGGGGGGAGAGGGGGTCGGGCAGACATCGGCACCTGGTCCTGGGGGGGGAGAGGGGGGTCAAGCAGACATGGGCATGCTCTGCATGCTCTGCAGTATCTGTTATGCGGCTTTGCGTCCTCCTTAGGAGCTTGGGGAAAAGGCTACACAGTAAAAAAATTAGATTGCTTTTTAACTTCTGCATTGCCTTTTTGGCTCCCTTACAAAGTAATTAAAACATTGCAATAGAGATTTAAATTTGATTTTTGGGGCTAACAGTTACTCTTTAAGAATTGCCTCCTGCTAGTTATCAAAACTGTGTTGCTTCCACGCCTGAGCTATTCCTGTAACTTGTTCCTTTATCTTGTACCCACTTATTTGTTGCCAAACATGTTATTTTGCCTTAACTCTGCTTTGTACCTGCTCCCTTGTACTGTACCTGATAAAACTGTTGGTGAACTTCTTAGCTTGTTCTGCTCCTTTGATGCTATGTATGATTGTATATCTGTATGCTGTACAGGGCAGCTTCTAGGCTAAATTGCACCCAGGGGGAGGAAGTAAAAATTGTGTTCCCCCTCCCCCCTGACGGTGTATGGATTGTGCCCCCCCCCCCCCGTGGTCTTGCGAACACATACTACACCCCCAGTATAGGTAGCCAGGTATGGATGCCTTCAGTATAGGTAGCCAGGCATAGGTGCCCCCTAGTATAGGTTGTCAGACATAGGTGCCCCCAGTATAGGTAGCCAGCTGTAGGTGCCTCCTGTATAGGTAGCTAGCTATAAGTGCCCCCAGTATAGGTTAGCCAGGCATAGGTGCCCCCAGTATACAGGGGAGGACTGGCCAGGGGGGAAGGGGGGAGATTTCCCCCCAGGCTGCCTCTCATTTAATGATTTAGGGCTGGTGCATGGCCTGCTGCATTCAGGTTATTGTATAAGGCAATATGAACCACTAGGTTGGCTGAGGGAAATTAAAGCCCAATTAGCAATTAGAGAGCGGGAAAGTAAATATACACAGCATGATGCAGAGCAGAGGCTTGCCTGGAGGGTCTGTGGGGAAAAAAACTGTCTGCTCTCTTACCATCATAGCTCCCAACTTTCCCTCTTTTGAAGGGACAGTCTCTCTTTGGATATACAGTAAGTGTGTGTGTGGGGACCATTTGGGCTGAGGCTGCCATGAACAAGGGCCTCTAGTTTGAGTTTTCCCCCCAGGCCAAAAGGTCCCAGTCCTGGAGTATAGGTAGTTAGCTATAGTTGCCCCCAGTATAGATAGCTAGCTATAGGTGCCCCCAGTACAGCTTAGTTAGCTATAGGAGCTCCCAGCAGGGCTGGATTTAAGCTTAGCCAACATAGGCCGTGGACTAGGGCGCCTGAATCGCCAGGGCGATTATCAGCCTCGATGAAGTATAGTTCTGCCGGTGAGCTGTGTAGTGTGTGCTGTGCAGCCATGCAGACCCGATCCGCTGCTGCCCTGCTTCAGTGATTGCTGTACAAAGCTGCGGGTGGCTATGGTGGCTGACACCATCCCCACTGTCAAATATGGTGGTGGCAGCATCATGCTCGGGGGGTGCATCTCTTCAGCAGGGACAGGGAAGCTGGTCAGAGTTGATGGGAAGATGGATGGAGCCAAATACAGAGCAATCTTGGAAGAAAACCTCTTGGAGTCTGCAAAAGACTTGAGACTGGGTCTAAAGTTCACCTTCCAGCAGGACAACGACCCTAAACATAAAGCCAGGGCAACAATGGAATGGTTTAAAACTAAACCTATCCATGTGTTAAAATGGCCCAGTCAAAGTCCAGATCTAAATCCAATCGAGAATCTGTGGCAAGATCTGAAAACTGCTGTTCACAAACGCTGTCCATCTAATCTGACTGAGCTGGAGCTGTTTTGCAAAGAAGAATGGGCATGGATTTCAGTCTCTAGATGTGCAAAGCTGGTAGAGACATACCCTAAAAGACTGGCAGCTGTAATTGCAGCAAAAAGGTGGTTCTACAAAGTATTGACTCAGGGGGCTGAATAATTACGCACACCCCACTTTGCAGTTATTTATTTGTAAAAAATGTTTGGAATCCTGTATGATTTTTGTTCCACTTCTCACCTGTACAGCACTTTGTATTGGTCTTTCACGTGGAATTCCAATAAAATTGATTCATGTTTGTGGCAGTAATGTGACAAAATGTGGAAAACTTCAAGGGGGCTGAATACTTTTGCAAGCCACTGTATAAGTGGTAAGGGATATACAGTATATTAAGCATAAAAGTCCTTGTAATTGCAAATGGCAAGATGTATGCAGGGTTTTGTCTTCCCTGCAGAATTCTGCAAGTGCTGATTTATAGAAATGTAGCAATTCCCCCACAGCAGCACAAAATAGCAATACATCTGGATACATCCACAATGCAGGAGCTACACAAATGCATTTATTATGTACACATGTATATTTACACACTCATTCTTCCCCTTTCATGCAGCCACACTGAAGCAGTGACAGCTACCCCTTTAAATCCAGCATGCCTGCAGCCAATGGTTTTATAGAGAAGTGACATCACCCACCAGCAGTGACGCAGACCCTATTATTAATAGGCCAATAGATCTGCTCATTCATGGTCACATGACATTAGGCAGAAGAGCGAGGGGGGAGGAATAGGTTTGGGTTTTGTCATTGTACTGATCCTGCAGCTACAGATAAAGCAAGACTGCTGCTATTGAGGAAGAAAAACAAGGAAATCCTATTAATCTCACACAAGCATTGCATCCGTCTGCAGGCTGGGAACAGAGAGCTGCACATCTTTGTAATTAGAGAAAGACATTTCTATGGATCAAGGACGGGATGGCAGAAAGGAGGGTCATGGGGGCCTAAGCAAAATCCTTTAACGGAGGGGATCCTAAAAGCAGGAGCGTCTGCACTACAGACAGTGGCAGCTGTGCCGGCTTTTTGTTTAATTGCCATCCTGCAGAATTTCTCATAATTACAGGTCCCACTGGAGGGTCTGGGCTTTATTTGAATGCAATGCCCCAGTTGTTTCAGCCTCTTCCACCTGATCCCTTGGGGAAGCAAGAAGGGAAGAGGTGATTGTATCAGCCAAGGAGTCACCGCTAACAAATCTGAAATAACAGTGCTTTAACCTTCCTTTCGCTAAGGGATATTTGCGCCAGTAACCGCTTAAGGAGGAGAAGCACAGAATGGGTTACTTTGGAGTTTATCAGGCCTCGATTCATATTAAAAATTAGGCATGCACTGGTTCAGCAGCACTCAACGCCGGCTGTCATATTCAGTTTCTTGAATAAATTATCCCGCTGGATTCTACAGACCTCATATGTTCCGCCTTCTGTAAACGCATGTTCTAGAGAGAATTCAGCTTCTGGGAATATCGGATGCTGTGTGAAGCCTGTGCATGTATTATTAACTCTATAGTGCACAGAGGTGATTGTCTTTCAGAAACGCTCCATTCTATTGTACAAACCTGAAATCTGGCATAGGAGGCACCTAAGAAGCTGCATGTTGGTGCTATATGGGGCGGCTGTTTTCTTGTTTCATTCCTGAAGCTTATGCGAAGGACTAACTTCTAAGAATCCCGCTGAGAGGTGTAAATTCCCCGCCTCTGTTTTGGAGCACTACAAAGCCACCTGGATATCTCTGCAGCTTTGTGAATTGGCGCTGCTTGATTTAGAAGGATTGCGGCCTAATTCTGCGGGGATTAGTGCAGAGATTGCTTACAGAGAGCATCATAAGAAGAATTCTTGGAGAAGGCACTAACAGGCAAAGGTGGAGCAGTAAGTTCTACCTGTCATGTTGAGAAATGGTTATGGTCTTTTTCTTTTTTTTTTGGTTTACAGTGATTCTGGCATGGTAGAAACAGTGGTGCGGCCATTGCAGACTTTGATTTTAGTTATTCATCCCCTGGCTGCTATGCTCATCGTATGGCCTTTCATACAGTCACCCTAAGCAATCCTGCATTCCATAAAGTCACGCCATGCATGCCTGTTTCCAGGGTCATCAACTTATTGAGACACGGAGGCAGGAGATGAGCATAGAAGCACCCTCAAAATCCATAGTGGCAACTGTCCTGTTTTTAATATGTGAGCGTCTTTCTTATACTTGAAATTAAGGAAAACCTCATAATGTGTGCTAAAATTTTGGTGCTGTAGAATGAATGGAGTATAATGTGTCTATGTTTAGTGTGCCAAATTTCACAAAGGTTTAAACAGCCAATTTCAAAACATATTAGTCATTTGGGCGCTAGTCTAGTTTAGGGGACCCAGCAGGAAACCTCATAGTGAAATTCCACTACGTGATTAGGTGGACAGCACCATTTCAAACTGCTAGGTTTCAGATAGGTTGTAGTAAACTACACCTACGCTATTCAGCCAATGAAAACACTTCATACTGTAGAGCAGGGGTCTCAAACTCGCGGCCCGCGGGCCATTTGCGGCCCTCGATACAATATTTTGTGGCCCTCGCCGGCAAAAGCTTCCTTATAGTTTGCTTCAGTGCTCCCAAGTAATCCGCCGCATCCCCGCCGCTAAACGAGGGCTGCAGAGCCCCCAAATCGCCCGGGGGGGCAATCCGCCGGCATTTCCTGGAAAGGGCAGAGCTTTCAGCTTCAGCTCTGCCCCTCCTGACGTCAATCGCCGCACGGATCGCCGCCTCTCCTCGCCCCTCTCTGTGAAGGAAGAGTGAGAGGGGCGGGCAGAGGCGGCGATGCACCGCGATTGTGAAATTCCTTATGCGGCCCAGCCTCATCCTGACTTTGCCTCCTGCGGCCCCCAGGTAAATTGAGTTTGAGACCCCTGCTGTAGAGGGAGCTGTGACTGGACAACTGTTCCCAATGAGGTTTCCCTGCTGGGTCCCCTAAATTAGACTAGCGCTGTCATCTGTACCATGCAGCAAGCTGGGAAACGATGGAGTAGAGATCATTAATTTGTCCTATAGGAGAAAACTCAGGGAAGCCAAGCTGGCATGAGTCATTTCTATGTCTATGATTGGCTAGTCATAATTATGCATCACTGCTGCTTCATGTAGGCTAAACAGGAAGCAAAGGTGACATTTGGCCACATGATTATGATCAACCAGCCATGACTGTGTGCCCCTGTGGTTTATCCTATTTTGTAGGAGGTATTGATCATTTCTACTGTGGACGCCACATCTCTGTATGTAAGTATTATTTTATGATCAACCTTCATTGCCTTCTACCAAAATAATAAAATATGCTGCTGCAGAAAAGCCTTTAAGAAGGCCAGTACCCTGGCTCTAATGGTGATCGTCTCGCTACAGTACTTCCTGAGTCATTCATCCAGAACAATTTACATATATTAGGTTTTTTTGACTTCCCTTCTCTGCATACTTGTTTCAAGTGACTGAATCTGACAGTATTAAGATTAGCATTACTGAATCCAAGCACAAAGCCTTTTCAGGTGGAGTTCAGCATTGATAGCCTCCATTTTTCTCTGACAGGTTTTCTATATATTTCTGCAGTGATCACATACTAATTTGGAGCACTAGGATAAATACTATGATATAGGACAGGTTCAGTTTCTACTATAAACTATTTCTACATATACACATGGGGTACCTGCTTCAGGGGTTGTTCACACTACGCAACCTATAAAGCAGTACAAGGCCTAGCAATGCATTGCTGCTGTAGTTCCATTCTCTATAGATGAGTGGGAAGGCCTGGGCCCATGTATTGAGGGGCTGCTGGCTGTATGTTTTACAGCACACTGATCTATCCTGTTCTGTTATGGAAAAGTGCATAGCATTTCATGCAAAAGACCTGCCAACAGTGGTTTGGGGACATTGCCTAGCAGCAGGAGACCACACTTCCTGAACTTTACCAGTTAGCATGGTTCCTCCTCCTTGTCATGCCCCCTGTACTCCCACCTTGTGCTCAGGAGGTGGGGGTATTCACCCCACACATGTGTGGTAGGACCTTGGGAGCTCATGGTAAAATCTGGGAGCACCCTTTAATAATAAGGGGCCCCTTACATCTGTCCCCATATAGAAGAAAAGGTTAAATGTAAAATCTTTATTCACAATAAGCCAACAATACCATTTTTTTTAACTATAGCCTTTTTTTAATTCTGCTTAGTTTTACCTTCTCTTCTATAACATTCTTTCTTCTTCTGTATACTTGCATCTTGTGACATCATCGTACTGTATCCTTCTTCTTACATGTTCATCTGAAAGCTTCTTTCTTCTTTAAACTTTTTTATTCTAGTCTTCTGCACTTTTTGTTTTCTATCTGCTTTCTTTTCAAATCTTGCTTGCAGAGTTGCTGGCACATGAGGATCCCCACCGCATAGCCATTGCCACTGCTGAACACCCGCTGCAGCTCCCCGGCCACTGACAAAATCCCCACTGCAGCACTGTCACATCTTCACTGGGAACTGCCACACTAAGTATAGGTATAAGAGAGCCGTTTGCAGAAGCATCTTCCACCAGGGCTCCTCATTGGTTCATTGATTGGACCAGTGCAATTACTCCCTAAAGACATTTCCATTGGTAAGAGGGGCCAGAGCGGGACATTGGCATATAGCATCTTTGAATCTGCTGCCAGGACTCCCCATTGGTCCTTTGATCTAACCACTTTAAATACTTCTCAAGGAGGAATCGGTGGGTAGCCCTGGCGAGCACTGGGTAGCCCTAGTGGAAGTTCCTAATACTGGCCTTCCCTCTCCGGCACCAAAACGACTGCTATTGTAGCCAATTGTCTATTCTTTCCCTACCTAGTATATGATCAGCTACTTATGTAGCTAATCAATTACTAGTACGAAATTGGGTGCCAAACTCACCGCCTGGGAGCCTGATTACTTATGCCTTGTGCATGCACTCACCAATTCCTTCCCCTAAATCACCTGATCCACCCGTATTCCTATTGCAGCTTCCTGCAGCAGTGCTCAGGGCAGGTCATGTGATGCTGTGACAGGGAGATCCAGTGTCAGTGGAGCTGCAGCTGGACTCTAGTGGTGTAAGTGGTGCTGCGGTGGTAGTCAAATGGTGATGCAGTAGTGATCCTTGCGCAGTGCACAACTCTGCAAAAAAAAAGATTTAAAAAAAAATTAGAACAAAAGACTAAAAGAAAATAATTTTAAAGGAGAAGAAATAAGTTTAAAAGATGAAAATACCGGAAAATAGAAGTACACAGAAGATGAAATATAAGATGTAATTATATTGAAAAAGAAAGTAGATTACATAGAAGGAAAAAAAAAAGGATACAGATGGGAGAAATAAAGTTTACTTTGATAAATATTTTATTGTCCTTTTTATTCTGTATAATAATATTTTTACATTTAACCTTTCCTTCTTAATAGGTAGAAGGCCTAACCTGACCTCCCCTCTTTACCAATTTATCTAGGAGGTGAAGGACATCTGAGGGTTCCCTTATGTTTAAAGGGGGCTTCCAGATTCCACCATGAGCCACCACCAAGGACAAAACATGTGGCATTGTTATCCCCACTTCGACAAACACTAGATAGTGATGAGCCCCTTGTTCTTGACATGGACAAGGGGGCTTTGCAAGAAGTAAGAGAGGTTTCTGCCACCTTCTTGCAGAATACCCTGATGTCTTGGACCATGAAGGCTTGTATTGTTCAGGTGTTGGAGGAGGCCTACACTGGCTCAGCCATTTTGCCAAAACCAGTCATGGGGAGGAAAGGATACAGAGGCTTAAGGGTGTGCTTATGTCTTTTTTAGTATCAATAAAATGCTCAAAACAAAGAAAAAAATTGAAACAAAAGAAATCAGTTGAGAAGTGATTTGTGGTGCTGAAGACAGCTCCATAGAAACATTAGAAATCACCCAGCATCTCGCTGTAAGTCCACTTGTAATGCTCAAGGCAATTAGTTTATTGTGCCAGGTGAAGTTAAAACTGCACAGACATTGGGACCCTTAAACTATGACTTGAATCTGCCATTAACTTGTGTTTGATGCCCTGGAGATAGGAAGCTCATATGCAGCGAGTTTTTTTTATCTCCTGAATTTCATCATAAGGTGTCTGGTTTTTCATTGCACATTGCCCATGCTGGAAGCATAATAAGACTGTGTGCAAATTGGCTTATTTTTGTCTTATTATTCTTCACAAGAAGTATCAATAATGACTGAAGGATTAGAGTAGCTGAATACCCAAGTCACATTTGCCTACAGCTGAGATCAATAGAGACAAAGCAGACCTTCCCCATGGTGCTGTTAATACTCATTGAACCTTGTGTGCCGCCTTCCCACACTGTACACGGCTGCTTGACTGTGTTTGTAGCTTGTAGTGGAAGGACCACTGTGATCAGCAAAAACAGTTAAGTGTACTTGGGAGGTCATAGAATCCATTCAGAAAAGTATCATGTGGGAGGTCTGCTCTGGGTTAGTCTCACTGACTGCAGCCAGAGGCAAATCAGTCTCAAGTGAATGTCTACACCAGATTTAGGTTGCATTCACAGCTAAAATGTCACACATCTAGATGGTATTGTTCCTGCATTCGCATGTCCTTGTATTTCTAATTCATTTTGCATATATTTGCTGCCTGCTTGTCAGAAATGACACTTCCTGCAAGAATAACCTGCACAAATTAAACAGCACAGCATTTATGTGTTTCAAACCACACCAATTGGGTTCTGCTAGTGATAAGACGTGCAACAGAGTGCATTACTCTGCTCTATACCAATATGCCCATGATGTGATGGAAAGAAAGATGCAGGAGTATTCTGCAAGTATAAAGATTTGCACCAAATATACACATGGAAACGTCTGCAAAGTGGAAGGGCCCTAACTGAGTTCTTCACAGAGTCTGAACAGAGATATTAGGAAATTTCTTAACCACTTCCATCTTCCTTTTTTTTTTTTTTTTTTTCGCTGCAGTGCTAAACAATATGTGCTAAAAGAGGAACTAGAAGAAGGCTACTGCCTTATAACACTGCCATTTTCCACAGTGCTTACAGTGTGTATAGTCTTGTCACAAATTGTCCCTCAGAGAGGCTCAATGTCCATCATATGTCCATCATAGACTAAAGGGGCCCATACATTGGTCGATTTCAGCCTTCGATCGATTGGAAATTGATTGCTGATCGATTCACCAATTGATCGATTTGCGGCCGATTTCGATCAATTTGATCTGTCTGACAGGATGGAAAATTTAGGTCGATCTGCTGCTGGTAGCAGATCGATGGCCCATAGAGTTGCACTGGATCTAATGGTCCAATAATGGATTTAGATAGATTTTTCAATAGATTACCAATAGATTTCATTCTGAAATCTATTGGAAATTTGTTCCTAGTGTGTGGCACACATCAGATAGAGTCCTGTCAGATTAGACTTGACAGGCATCTGACAGAAATCTATCTGCTGTAAATCTATAAGTGTATGGCCACCTTTACTAGGCTAATTTGTTTTTGTTTTGGTGAGGGGGGTGGGGCAATTAACTTATCTGTATATTTTTGGGATGTGGGAGGAACTCCATCCTCTATAATAAAACCCCCGTGTCTCTGCTTTCCGTGTGTGTGTCCCTGCATTGGCGCTACTGCGCATGTGCCGCAGGGACGCCCTTTGGACAGGGAGCAGGACAGGCCAGGGGGCCGCCGGGCGGGTGTGTGTGCGCGCACGCATGCGTGCTTACTGTGCATGGTGGTGGCGATCATATGGGAGGGGAGGAGAGGGGAGGAAGGGGGCATTCCAACACAGACCTAGAGCCCATTTTTAAACGGGCTTAGGTCTACTAGTTCAGATAATATTCTGGTCCAGATTTAAGCTAGACTCAGCTCTTCAAGACAAGAGTGTTCTCCACCATGTCACATTTGAGTTTAATTTTGAACTTTCGTAAATTTATGGTAGCATAGAAGACTACAGGACAACCAGGACACCTAGCCAGCACACCGTGTACTTTAAAGAACAACTGAAGTGAGAGGAATATGGAGGCTGCCATATTTATTTCCTTTTAAGCAATACCAGATCCTTCATGCATCGGTAAAGTCTAAACAAGCATGCGGCAAATGCAGTGACATGTTAGTCAAATATCTGATCTGTATGCTTGTTCAGGGCCTGTGACTAAAAGTATAAGAGGCAGGGGATCAGTGGGATAGCCAGGCAATGTGCATTGTTTAAACGGAAATACATATGGCAGCCTCCAAATGCATCTCACTTCAGTTATCCTTCACAATTATTGCCTCTGTTCACAGCTAGCAAAGGCTTTATTTAAGAGCAAATGGTAGGCTCCCATCATTGCCAACATATATAACTCTATGGGTATTGCTAGCCTGTTGGTCACTCTAGGTCACATGATGTAAATATACTATAAGAAGCCACTAACATGAGAAAATTCCAGTGTACGATTTTGTATGATGGCAATGATTGATAGTTACCCTCACTCATTTACAGAAATTCCAGTAGTAAACAGTAGCTTTGTTAGCTGTGAGTAAGTTGCAGTTTTTTAGTAAATACACTGCAGGACAGAGGCCCAAAATAAGAGTCATGAACAAATTTGAATTCAAATAGCTAATATAGGAGATATGAAACTGGTTTACCCCAATTGTTTTACAACTTTGTGAAATGAAAATGTGATTACAACCAACACTAGCTAAGAGTTAAGCCCATTTCAAGAAAAGAAAATACTGTATTGAGTTTTGCACAGTGTGATAAGGGGCTAGTCAGGGGTGTCAAACTCAAATACAAAGTGAGCCAAAATTGGACACTGGGACGGCCCAACCTCAACCTCTAGTGGCCCCCTTCCTCCCCTATACAGTTCCCTAGTGTCTAACGCCCCCTTCCCTCCCCTATACAGTTCTCAAAGGTCTCTAGAGCCTTCCTCCCACCCCTATACAGTTCCCTGGTGGCTAATGGATCCCCTCCCCTACACAGTTCCCTGGTGTCTAATGGTCCCCTCCATCCATTAAACCCCCTATACAGTTCCCTAGTGGTCTCGTGGCCCCCCTCTCCTCTTATACAGTTCCCTGGTGTTTAGTGCTTTTCCCCTCTCCCCATATGACATTCCTGGTGATCATTCCTTCACCTCCGGTATAGCTTCCCTGGTGGTCTACAGTGGGCCAAACAATGCAAAGTGAGGAAACCACTTGCAGGCCAAATTTGATGACTCTGCACACTAGATTTGGCCCACGGGCCGGAGTTTGACATGCATGGGCTAAATAATTTTTGGATTTTATTGCTGTCTTGTGTCTTCATTTGTGAGATTTGCCATCTTCCCTGTACAGATAAGATGTGGTGAAACCTTTCCCAGGTTGACAGAGAATGCAGTGAACAAAACATTTTGAGTGGAGAAAAGTGGAGAAAAGTTATATTCCCTGTGTAGTCTTTACGGCTGTGCTTCATTTTTCCTCTCCCATGACTACCTATTTTACTGTTAAAGCTCCACAGTGAGGTGCAGCATTAGATCAATTGTCAAGTAACAAACCAATGGGTCAGCATACACA
Organism: Hyperolius riggenbachi; assembly: GCF_040937935.1. Taxonomy (NCBI): domain Eukaryota; kingdom Metazoa; phylum Chordata; class Amphibia; order Anura; family Hyperoliidae; genus Hyperolius; species Hyperolius riggenbachi. The sequence goes on from NC_090656.1 coordinate 135,995,046, forward strand.
TTTCCCCAAAAAACAAGTAGAAGCATATTCAGCAAATTATATCTAGGATGATATTTTTGCCAAGTAACACTATTAGCATGTCAAAGTGAAAGACCAGACCAACAGTGCAGGGCAGGCCCAAATATAGACAAAAACCCATTATGGTATTCCTGTGACAGACTGCATCCCATCACAGCCTCATAATAACAGACAGCACCCATGTAGCAGACTGCATCCCATCACAGCCTCATAATAACAGACAGCACCCATGTAGCAGACTGCATCCCATCACAGTCTCAGAATAACAGACAGCAGCCCAGTAACAGACTGCATCCCATCACAGCCTCAGAATAACAGACAGCAGCCCAGTAACAGACTGCATCCCATCACAGCCTCATAATAACAGACAGCAGCCCAGTAACAGACTGCATCCCATCACAGTCTCAGAATAACAGACAGCAGCCCAGTAACAGACTGCATCCCATCACAGCCTCAGAATAACAGACAGCAGCCCAGTAACAGACTGCATCCCATCACAGCCTCATAATAACAGACAGCACCCATGTAGCAGACTGCATCCCATCACAGCCTCAGAATAACAGACAGCAGCCCAGTAACAGACTGCATCCCATCACAGCCTCATAATAACAGACAGCACCCATGTAGCAGACTGCATCCCATAACAGGCTCAGAATAACAAACAGCAGCCTAGTAACAGACTGCATCCCATCACAGCCTCATAATAACTGAAAGCATCCCAGCCTCATAATAATTGACAGCACCCATGTAACAGATTTAATCCCATCATCACAGCCTCAGAATAACAGACAGCAGCCCAGTAACAGATTTCATCCCATCATCACAGCCTCAGAATAACAGACAGCAGCCCAGTAACAGACTGCATCCCATCACAGCCTCAGAATAACAGACAGCAGCCTAGTAACAGACTGCATCCCAGCACAGCCTCATAATAACAGACAGCACCCATCTAACAGACTGCATCCCATCACAGCCTCATAATAACAGACAGCATCCCAGTAACAAACTTCATCCTCTTACAGCCTCAGAATAACAGGCAGCACCCATATAACAGACTGCATCCCATCACAGCCTCAGAATAACAGACAGCAGCCCAGTAACAGACTGCATCCCATCACAGCCTCATAATAACAGACAGCACCCATGTAACAGACTGCATCCCATCACAGCCTCATAATAACAGACAGCAGCCCAGTAACAGACTGCATCCCATCACAGTCTCAGAATAACAGACAGCAGCCCAGTAACAGACTGCATCCCATCACAGCCTCAGAATAACAGACAGCAGCCCAGTAACAGACTGCATCCCATCACAGCCTCATAATAACAGACAGAACCCATGTAGCAGACTGCATCCCATCACAGCCTCAGAATAACAGACAGCAGCCCAGTAACAGACTGCATCCCATCACAGCCTCATAATAACAGACAGCACCCATGTAGCAGACTGCATCCCATCACAGCATCAGAATAACAGACAGCACCCATGTAGCAGACTGCATCCCATAACAGGCTCAGAATAACAAACAGCAGCCCAGTAACAGACTGCATCCCATCACAGCCTCATAATAACTGAAAGCATCCCAGCCACATAATAATTGACAGCACCCATGTAACAGATTTAATCCCATCATCACAGCCTCAGAATAACAGACAGCAGCCCAGTAACAGATTTCATCCCATCATCACAGCCTCAGAATAACAGACAGCAGCCCAGTAACAGACTGCATCCCATCACAGCCTCAGAATAACAGACAGCAGCCTAGTAACAGACTGCATTCCATCACAGCCTCATAATAAAAAACAGCACCCATGTAACAGACTGCATCCCATCACAGCCTCAGAATAACAGACAGCAGCCCAGTAACAGACTGCATCCCAGCACAGCCTCATAATAACAGACAGCACCCATCTAACAGACTGCATCCCATCACAGCCTCAGAATAACAGACAGCATCCCAGTAACAAACTTCATCCTCTTACAGCCTCAGAATAACAGGCAGCACCCATATAACAGACTGCATCCCATCACAGCCTCAGAATAAAAGACAGCAGCCCAGTAACAGACTGCATCCCATCACAGCCTCATAATAACAGACAGCACCCATGTAACAGACTGCATCCCATCACAGCCTCATAATAACAGACAGCAGCCCAGTAACAGACTGCATCCCATCACAGTCTCAGAATAACAGACAGCAGCCCAGTAACAGACTGCATCCCATCACAGCCTCAGAATAACAGACAGCAGCCCAGTAACAGACTGCATCCCATCACAGCCTCATAATAACAGACAGCACCCATGTAACAGACTGCATCCTATCACAGCCTCATAATAACAGACAGCAGCCCAGTAACAGACTGCATCCCATCACAGCCTTTTTGATTGTCTAGTCTTACCACGTCTCTTTAGTATAGGGGCCAACAGGTAGTGAATATTGTGAACAAATTATATTGTTTATGCAAAGTCTTATGCTACATATAAGTGGTAAGATTGTAGTATTAAGATTGTATTGTGTATGGCCAGGTTAAGATAAAGAAAAGTCAATTGGAGGAGTGGGGTGTAGCTGTTTTTGGGGTACAGGGATATATGGAAGCAAGATATATATATATATATATATATATATATATATATATATATATATATATATATATATATATATATATATTATGGAATATGCTGTATATTCCAATATATGGAAGCAAGGCTGTGTTACTATTAAGCATATGATATATGTGTATTTGGACCAGGGCCATGCAGAGGATCCTCAAGGGGGTGGTGCTCAAATTTGAAAAAAGTGCACTAATCAATCAATCAACTGAACAATTGTGCTAAATTGTGTATGTAATACCTTCTCTCCAGAACACAGTATTAGGCAGTCTTACCCCCCCCCCCCCCTTTTCTTTATAGCAGTATCAGGCAGACTTTGTGTTTGTGCCTCCTTCCAATCAAATCTTTTGGTGCCACCACCCTCAAATCAGCAGTGGTAGGTGCCCACTGTTAGATGTCGGCACAGACTCACCTTTTATTACTGGGACCTCTGTCCCGCTTGATCAGCACCCAAGCTTCTTTTCAGGCAAAGAAGAAGTGGTTGCCAATGTGCAGTGGTTGGTAAGCATTAGTAAGTGCAAAACTGCAGTTAGTGCCAAGGTGCAGTGAGTGCCCAGATGCAGGGGGTGGTAAAATGCAAAGGTCCAGTTTGTGCTGATGTTCCAAAGCACAGTCTGTGTCAAGCTGCAGTGGGTACCAAGGTCCACTTTGTATTGGGTGTTTATTTGCAGTGGATGCTAAGCAGTATTGTAATGAGTAGCAGATAGTGATAAACAATAGTGGGTGCCATATGAGTGCTAATAGGTACAGGGTGCCATGTGAGTGCTAATTGGTTCAGGGAGCCATGTGAGTGCTGGGTACAGGTCAAGAGTGGGTACTGGGTGTATGTAGGTGCAGTGGGCAGGACATGAGTGAGTAGGGAGTGCCATGGGAGAGTACTGAGTCTCATATGGGTTCGGACCAAGGGTGGGTACTGGGTGATATTTAGATGCTGGCCATGGATGGGTACTAGGTGCATATAATGGCTTGGGAACTTAGTACCGTGTGAGTATTGTGCCATGTGGGTGTTGATTATGGGGGTATAGGGTGTCATGTGGGTCCTAGGTGCAAACACTAAGTTCCAAGTGGGTACTTGGAGTAAGCACATTGTGCCATATGGGTGATGGGTGCTGACTAGTGGGGTATTAGTAGTAGTCATGTGGGTGCTAAATACAGATGCTGGAAGCCATGTGGGTTCTGGGTGCTGGCACAGGGTGTCATGTGGATTTTGGCTGTATGGGTGGGTATCAAGCATCATGTGAGTGTTGATTGCAAGTACTCAGTCCCTTGTGAGTTCTGAGTGCATGTACTGGATGTCATGTGAGTGCTTGGTATTGGTACTGGGCACCAAGTGGAAGCTTGGTGCAGCTGGAACTACTGCAGATGAAACATGTGGGTGTTGGGTGCAGGTACTGGGTATCACATAGGTGCAAATACTTTGTGCCATGCCTGCACTGGGTTCTAGTTATGGGTGGGCATTGTGTGACATGTGGGTTCTGCGTGCAGGTACTTCGGGTGCTAGTACTGCTTATTTGGGTGCAGATAGTGGGTGCCATGTGGGGGCTGTGTGCAGGTGTGAGTAGTGGGTGCCATGTTGGGACTGGGTGCAAGTACAGTGCCATGTGGCTGTAAGCACTGGGTGCCAGCTATAGGGTGAAGGGGTGCAGGTACTGGATGTCATGTGGCTGTTTGATGCAAGTACTAAGTGCCATATAGAGGGTGAATGTGAGTATTTGAAGTATTGGGTGCAGTGTGTGGATGGCATAGTTGCTGCTAGGGAAGATAGAGGTCAATGTGGTTGCTGCAGTGGGGGTAAGGGTCAGTGTGGGAGCTGGGGAAGGGTAGGTCAGTGTGCGTGCTGGGGGAGGTAGAGGCCAGTATGGGTGCTGGAGGAAAGGGAGGTCACTGTGCGTGCTTGGGAGAGGTCACTGTGGGTCTTGGGGAGGTAGAGGTCAGTGAGGGTGCTGGAGGAAGGGGAGGTCCCTGTGGGTGCTGGGAGAGGTCAGTGTGGTTACTGGAGGAGAGAAAAGTCATTGTGGGTGCTGGGTGTAGGGAGAGGTTGCTGTGAGTGCTGGGGGGGGGGGGGGAGGTAGAAGTCAGTGTGGGTGCTGGGGGAGGGAAAGGACACTGTGGGTGCTGGGGGAGGTAGAAGTCAGTGTGGGTGCTGGGGGAAGGGGAGGTCACTGTGGGTGCTGGGGGAAGGGGAGGTCACTGTGGGTGCTGGGAGAGGTCAGTGTGGTTACTGGAGGAGAGAAAAGTCATTTTGGATGTTGGGTGTTGGGAGAGGTCATTGTGGGGGGTGCATGACATATCAGCGCCGCTCAGTTTGGCGCAGGGAGAGACGAATGACGGCTCTCCCTGCTGCCACTACCAACTCCGAGGCGGCGTCAAATACTATTCCCCCTCTGAGTTGTTGCAACTCGGAGGGAGATGTAATTTGGGGTCTGGCAGCCGCCAGAGGGGGGGTGCCTGGGAACCCAGAGCACCCCCCTCTGCACATGCCTGATTTGGACAAGGTTTCATTGTGATCAAAGTCCTTTTCAATTGTCTTATTTGATAGCTTCTGACATTTCTTTGCTAAGTGTGCTCAGAGAAGGCTGAATCCATGTCCACCAACTGCATTTATCCAAACTGAGGAATGATTCACTCCTTTCTTTATAGAACAAACAAACAAACTAAACACAGAACATTTATATTGCGCTTTTCTCCTGGCGGACTCAAAGCGCCAGAGCTGCAGCCACTAGGACGCGCTCTGTAGGCAGTAGCAGTGTTAGGGAGACTTGCCAAAGGTCTCCTACTGAATAGGTGCTGGCTTACTGAACAGGCAGAGCCAAGATTCGAACCCAGGTCTCCTTTGTCAGAGGCAGAGCCCTTAACCATTACACTATCCAGCCACTACCTTCCTGGTTTAAGGTACCATGCAAATCATCATCTCTTGTAGTGATATCAGAAGAGAGTAGAGTGGAGTTTGTGAGGGCCTGAGCCCACTAACGCAGTTATATCCATTTCTGTCCGCTTTTCAGCATCTATAAAATTGATGTGTAACTGAAAAGTGGACACAACTGCGTCAGTGGGCTCAGGCCCTAAAGAATCTCCAGGTTTCTGGAAAGCCAAACGGATCCAAATATCCGCTGCTGAATTCTGTAATGTATAGCACTTCTTTAAACAGGCGGTGGTACAGCTTAAAGTGTACCAGAGACGATAGAACATAAAAGTTTTATACATACCTGGGGCTTCCTCCAGTCCCACGCCGCCATCCTCAGCCTTCTGTATACCAGTTCCTGTAACTTGGGTCAGTCGCAGTCAGTCTGCGTAAGAGAAGTGCGCTCTCTACGTATCTCTCTGGTGGCTGCTGGAGAGATACGTAGAGAGCACACTTCTCTTGCGCAGACTGACTGCGACTGACCCAAGTTATGGGACCTGGTACCGGCGATACAGAAGACTAAGGATGGCGGCATGGGAGTGATCCATGCGGATGGGACTGGAGGAAGCCCTAGGTATGTATAAAACTTTTATGTTCTATTGTCTCTGGTTTTCTTTAAGTAAACTCCGCATTAAACAAGGCACATTTTAAAGGGAACCAGAGAGGATCTAAACAAAAGCTATTATACATACCTGGGGATTCCTCCAGCCCCATACACGCTGATCGATCCCACACCGCCATCCACCGCTGCCCGCATCTAGGAGAACCGGCTCCCGTCGCTGACATCATTGGAGCCGGACTACACAGGAGAAGTGCGCCCTCTACGTCTCTCTCCATACACTGCTGCAGAGATACGCAAAGAGCGCACCTCTGCTACGCTTAGACTGGCTCCGACTGGCGGCAGAGCGGGGTCCCGGTTCTCGTAGTTGCGGGCTGCGCTGGATGGCGGCGTGGGATCGATCAGCGCGTATACGGCTGGAGGAAGCCCCAGGTATGTATAATAGCTTTTGTTTAGATCCTCTCTGGTTCTCTTTAAAAGCAATGAGGGAACAGAAAGAGAAAAAGTGCTGTACAAAATACATTTTCTTTGGTCAGATGTGTTCGCCAGTGCAATGCAGCCTGTTGCCTTGTCTCTCTGAATGCAGCTTTGTCTTATTAAATTTTGGGTTTAGTTTGGACCAAATGTGTTTAAAGGACAACTGAAGTGAGAGGTATATGGAGGCTGCCACATTTATTTCCTTTTAAGCAATACCAGTTGCCTGGCTGTCCTGCTGATCCTCTACCTCTAATACGTTTAGCCATAGACCCTGAACAAACATGCAGCAGATCAGGTGTTACTGGCATCATTGTCAGATCAGATAAGATTAGCTGCATGCTTGTTTTTGGTGTTATTCAAGAAACTACTGCAGCAAAATAGATCAGCAGGACTGCCGGGCAACTGGTATTGTTTAAAAGGAAATAAATATGGCAGCCTCCATATACCTCTCACTACAGTTGTCCTTTAACATGTCTTTAGATGGGATCCTAATCAATAATGTAATGTTAACTTATGTTTCACACTTACCCTCCCCAACTGTGCCTAACACTAACCTCCTTCCTTCTTTTATCTAACAGTAAGCCCCGATCACTTAAGTCGCATCTTCCTATGCCTAACTCTAGTGGCATGTCATAGCCGATTGAACGCCACTTGCTCACCCTGCCACAATCTTCATTATCATCGGAAGTTCACACAGTAGCAAACTTCATATGCTGCTTGGTGGCCACTGTTCTCTGTCATTATATGAAGTTTGGCTGCTCAGTAGTAATGTCCACCGCTGCCACCAAAACTGTCTGGAATTCGTCTATATATTAGCCAAACCCTGGGGCCCAAGTTTCGGCTCCTGCCGCTAAGCACCAAAATTACTCAGTAGGTGCCACCATTGCTGCAAATTGTGGTCCATGGTGGCGCGATGTATTGGGATAAATCAATCCTTATTTAAAGTGATCCTGTAGGGGACAAAAGTGCCCCTCGGGGGTACTTACCTTGAGAGGGTGAAGCCTCTGGATCTTAAAGAGGCCTCCCTGTCCTCCTCAGCAGAGGTGATCCAGTGCTGGGACACCCAGAAGTCCTCATGTTAGTGCTTGTCACTGCTGCATGCAGGTGCTCTAGCAACTTTCTGTTCGGGCTCCAGCAGAAATAGCCGAGCCTGATAGGGTCTGCTCTACTTTGCAGGTGCGAGCCATCTGCCCCTGCTCAGTAGAGCGAACCCGAAAGGCTTGTGTATTTCTGCTGGAGCCCAAGCGGAAAGCCATTAGTGCGCATTCACAGGCACGTCACTAATGTTATTTATATTGTTATGATTATTGTGATCGTTCAGGGCTGCCAGCGCTGGATCTGGCTGGCTGGATTCTAACATGGTCTGACAATAACACAGCCTTCTCTATTCATTTAGGAAACCCATACATGATAAGACTCTGCTCAGTTTCATTGCGAGCTGCAATCTCTATAACGATGGAGGATGATAGTTTTAAAAACTATCATTTGCCAAAAACTTAAGCCCTACAGCAGACAGTTCTTTGGTATTTAAAATTGTACATTGAAACATGCTTGTAATCCAAAGCACTCTTATAGGAAAGTGAATTTACCCATAAGGATTAATAAAAAAACTCAGATAATTTATTCCACAAACTATTATTATTATTATTTATTGTATTTATAAAGCGCCAACATATTACGCAGCATATTATAGAAAAATATGTAATAAAAAATTACGTACTGTAGAAAGTGATAGTATAACTAACTTATTTTTTTTTTTGTATGGCTACTATTGAGTATTTTACTGAAATGTGACATTGTACTGTTCCTACACTCAGATTAAAGGGATACTGTAGGGGGGTCGGGGGAAAATGAGCTGAACTTACCCGGGGCTTCTAATGGTCCCCCGCAGACATCCTGTGCCCGCACAGCCACTCACCGATGCTCCGGCCCCGCCTCCGGTTCACTTCTGGAATTTCTGACTTTTAAGTCAGAAAACCACTCCGCCTGCGTTGCCGTGTCCTCGATCCTGCTGATGGCACCAGGAGCATACTGCGCAGACACAGACCATACTGGGCTTCTGCTATACACTCCTGGTGACATCGGCGGGAGCGGGGACACGGCAACGCAGGCGCAGTGGTTTTCTGACTTTAAAGTCAGAAATTCCAGAAGTGAACTGGAGGCGGGGCCGGAGCATCGGTGAGTGGCTGCGCCAACACAGGATGTCTGCGGGGGACCATTAGAAGCCCCGGGTAAGTTCAGCTTATTTTCCCCCGACCCCCCTACAGTATCCCTTTAAGTACAATGTAGTGCAATCCTGCAGTGTCAAAGGGTCGAGAACCATCAGCTCAGTTGTGATGACACATGTATACATTCTTTACTTGTATATCAAAATTTAGCTTAAAGTATAAAGTATATTGAAGTTAAAATTTCATGAACATTTTTGCTTGTCTTGCAAAGTCCTCTTAAACCAAGACTGAAGCAAGTGACTAATGCTGCTAGCTCACATTTCAAGATTCTAAGGATCTGTGAAGCACTGTAAGGATTGTGAAAATAAAAATGAAATAGTATAGCTTGGTGCAGTTTGCATTAGAAGATATTAGCCTTTACGGTAATAATTAATTTGCATTTTCGTACTAATAGTTCTTGTACATGCATATTAAAGATGGAGTATATTTTGTTTAGTGTGTACTTCTGGGCCTTGTGGTTCTCTCTTCATCTAATAACCTAATCACTGAAAGATTCTCCATAGTGTTCAGCAATTACTTAAATGCTCCATCGTTATTTTTAAAGGTTTTAAACCTTCACCTATTGGTCAAACTAATGTCTGCACAATAGCTTCTGCCTTCGTAATGATCCTAACATCTGTCATGCTTTTAGGTACTTGCTTTCATATGTATACAGTCTTTACTTCTCTTTATAGCATGGATTATAATGTAGAATCTGTATTTCTCTGCACACAAGGACACAGACGTGTAGAGTCTATGTGTGCCAGCATACACTGTATCTATCATTTGCATTCCATTTGCATTTCAGTCAGTATTACCTGTACAGTCACTGATCGTGCAAGCCGAAGCCTAGAGATTTTAGAAAGGGAATCAAAGGGCCCCCTTAAAGGATACCCGAAGAGATATGTGACATGATGAGATAGACAAGGGTACATACAGTGCCTAGCACACAAATAACTGTGCTGTGCCTTTTTTTTCTTTCTCTGCCTGAAAGAGTTAAATATCAGGTATGTATCAGGTATGTAAGTGTCTGACTCAGTCCTGACTCAGACAGGAAGTGACTACAGTGTGACCCTCACTGATTAGAAATTCCAACTATAAAACACTTTCCTAGCAGAAAATGGCTTCTGAGAGCAGGAAAGAAATAAAAGGATCAATAGTTCATAGATTTTAGCTCTGGCATACTTCAATGAGTGTGTCATTGAGCAAAAACAATAAAACAGTTAAAACTTAAAAAGTAGATTTAAAAATAAAATAAAACCGTGGAATATTTAAAAAAGTCATTTTTAGGAGAAGGAAGATAGATACAATTGTTTATTTCATTAGTTTATTTTCACTTCGGGGGTCCTTTAACATTGGCTGTGAATTCATAATTAGGGCTAAGCCTCAGTCAACCTTCAGTTAGAAGAAGTTACACACACAGACAGGGTCAGGTCTGCACAATCTATTCCCTAATTCACAAGGTCTTAAGAGCATCCTTTATATAGGATTCAAGTCATGTGATATGAGTTGCAATACATATTTGCATAGAGTACACACTTTCTTTCAACACAGAAACTTAGTTGTGGCTACCAGTTTATAAGGTATTGTGTAAAGAGACTCTGTAACAAAAATGTCATCCTTTTTTCTATTATCCTACAAGTTCCTAAACCTATTCTAATGTGCTCTGGATTACCGCAGCACTTTCTACTATCACCATCTCTGTAATAAATCAACGTATCTCTTTCCTGTCGGATTAGTCGCCCAGTGTCTGGAAGGCTGCCAACTCTTCAGTGTTGTTGATCTTTTATGCATGTCCCCCCCTCCAGGCCCCCTCTATGCACACTCCCGTGTGTGTTATTTAGATTAGGCAGCCTCTCTGCCCTCTTGTCAGTGAGAGAAGAGAGCTGATAAATCATCCTCTGTTAGGCTGTGAAAGGAGATAGCTGGGCTGTCACATACTGAGGAATTACAGACATCGGCAGAGCTGTCTGCAGGAAAACAAATCAGCCTGTTACTCTTCAGTGGATGAGAGCTGCAGGGGGAGGAAGGTAAACGCACAAATGATCTCTTGAGATTCAAAAGGAAGGCTGTATACAGCCTGCTTGTGTATGGATGTATTTTCTATGTGTGGACATACTGTACATCAACCTACTTCCGGTTTTGGTGGCCATTTTGTCTGTTTATAAACAAACTTTTTAAACCTGTTTTTGACTACTTTTAATGCGGCGGGGAGTGGCAAAATTGTGACAGAGGGGAACAGGAGATGTCCCCTAACACACTGCTATGTTTACTTTTGTGCGATTTTTAACAATACAGATTCTCTTTAAAGTGTACATCAAAGAAAGTCTGTAGAGAATGCTATACCCTGTTTTGTTATAGTACTTTATTTAGGGTAGTAGTCTTTCCAATTACACAGAAATGTTAATCAAACGGCTAATACTATTCAATAGTGAGGAAAAACAGGAAATTATTTGATCAGGCAAGAAAACAAAAACTGTACACAGACAGACAAGCCAATCTGGTTTCATACTGACAGACAATTTTCAGTACATCTGTTCAGTTGACCTTTGATATTGAAATGAGTTATTAGACAGCTTAAATATATTTTCATCATACAGAATTGTAAATATAAGAATTGTACATTTCCCCAACATCACAAATTGGGTAAATCTGTTGAATTGAAGCAGCATTAAAGAAACCATTTTCCATTTTGGTCAAGATTTTACTGTGAAGTGTCCCCTCCATTATTACTCCATAGGTTCAAATTTAAAGCGTACCTGAAGTGACATGTAACATGATGAAATAAAAATTGGTACCTATAGTATTAGTCTTAATAAGCAATTGTCTGATGTCCCTTTCTATTTTCCAGTACAGCAACATTTAACAAAAAAATCGAGTTGTTATCTATGTGAATCTTGTCAAATTCAGTCTGGTTTTCCTGAAAAGCAAATAGAAGCCAAAAGACTACTTTTGTTTTCAAAACCATTTTGATTAACCCCCTTGGCGGTATGAAACATCCTGCCAGGGGGCAGCGCAGCAGTTTTTTTTTATTTAGTTTTTTTTAAAATCATGTAGCGAGCCCAGGGCTCGCTACATGATAGCCGCTGCTCAGCGGCATCCCCCCGCCCGCTTCGATCGCCTTCGGCGATCTCCGATCAGGAAATCCCGTTCAAAGAATGGGATTTCCTGGAGGGCTTCCCCCGTCGCCATGGCGACGGGGCGGGATGACGTCAGCAACGTCGGGACGTCATTGGGACTCCAGATCCACCCCTCGGCGCTGCCTGGCACTGATTAGCCAGGCAGCGCACGGGGTCTGGGGGGGGGGGGCGCGCGCCGCAACAAATACCGGCGATCGGGCGCGCGGCGGCGGCGATTGGGGTGCTGGCGCAGCTAGCAAAGTGCTAGCTAAAAAAAATTATTTAAATCGGCCCAGCAGGGCCTGAGCGGCACCCTCCGGCGGCTTACCCCGTGTCACACACGGGGTTACCGCTAAGGAGGTTAAGTGGTATACAGTATAAGTACAAAAATTGCAAGTTTGTGACTTGTTGTAAAAACCACCATTTTTATTGAACAAGCATATACAAATATGAGACTCATTTTTATTTTACTAATGTTTAAATTACCATTTCTACTACACATAAAATTATTTCATAATAATTTATTTTCAGGTTTTCTTTAAGCTCATGGTGTTATGAGGACAAGTGTTATGGGCACACAGACACCATTGACAAGTGAGCAGAGGGTCTTATCCTTCCCCACTCTTAAACTGGAAAACAGAATACCCAAGTAGCTTATTGTGACCTAGAGCCACTAGCAGCAGACCAAGAGAGACTGAAAAGCCCTCCTGCCAAAAAGCAATGTTCAGTTCAATTTGCCTTCTTAAAACAGAAGGTATTTGCAATAATTCAGCTTTAAGTGAGCAACTGTGGTTTCCCATGATGCATCACTCTCGAAAATGCAAATTATCTCCTTTCGCCTCTGAAGCCACACATCTGATGGTGTATAGCAAGCTTATCATTTTTAAAGCTGAATTATCTTACATTCTTTTTTAAGAAGGCAAATTACACTGAGTTAAACTGGAAAAAGGACAGGGAAGTTGTGTTTAGCAAATTGCCTGGCTCACGCTGTAACATAGTGAGGGTGGATGAAAACTTGTTTACTTATTAAATAGGTGTGCGAAGTCACCCACATACACACCCATAGCTAGAACTTTTGTTTAAAGGGAACCTTAACTGAGGGGGGAGAAAAGAGTTTAACTCACCTGGGGTTTCTACCAGCCCACTGCAGACGTCCTGTACTCGCAAAACCTATCCACCAGTCTCCCGCAGCGAGCTAGTTTCATTTCTGGCCAGTCGGTGACGACTGTGCCTGTGTGCGGCCCTGGCCGCGCGCATCCTCAGTCATGCTCCTGTAGCCATCCTGTGTATTTGCAATATGAGATTTCTTGTACTGCGCATGCGCAGGATGACGGCGGCGACGTGAGCTTGGTTAGTCGGTTGAAATTAAACTAACTCACTGCGGGGGGACATGATAATTTGTATTATATTTCAGAATCTATGTAACTACTTGTTCATGTACTACTGCATGATGATGACATAATACTGTAACAAAGGAAACAAACACATTTCAAATGTGGGAAATAAAAAAGCTAAAATATTGATAGATCCTAATTTCCTCCTTAGCAACTACAGCTCCCTGCTCATTACCAGCTAGTCTAAGCCACTCCCTCTTCAGTCACATGAGCATGCAGGGAGGAGAGTGATCGCTCTGTCAGCTGATGCCTTGTTTCTCTACTATCAAGTCTGCTAACCTCAACTAAGGGGATGTGGCTTTACAATGCCGGGGGATCCTGGTAAATAAGTAGTTGATGATTTCTCGATTGGAACAATTTTTTATTTATTTTGAAAAGAACTGCTGTCTTTATTTTTTTTTTTTTTGCTAAACTTTTTTGATGTATAATTTCACATAAAAAAATGTTTTATTAAACGCAAATAATGAACTGAATTATATGGGTAGGTAAAAAACAAACTCTCAGTACCTGAACGTCTTTCTTCCTCTTTGACGAAAACAGCCAGCCTGTCACGCTTTTGTAAAGGGTGTTATTAAATACTTGATTTATTTTTATCAAGAGCGAAGTAGAGAATTCAGGAGCAGAATCTTTTCTGCCTACTGTGGTCTGTTATGTTTGTGGATATACATTTACAGATGTCATTTGTAATTAGGTTTGGTTCATATATTTGGTTGTGTGAATAATTCAATAACTGTTTGTTTTCATTCACTTTCCCTAGTGAAATAAATGTAGTAACTATAAATATATCTCTTTGTTTCAGCCTTTCCATCTGCTCCACATGGCTACTCCTGTTTCTACCATGACCCACTTGGGTCTAGCCAATTAATAATTCCCTGGTGTGTGTCCGTCATCTTCTGCTGCATTAACCACGCAGGCCTTGCTGTGACTATCCTGTAAACAGAAATGGAGACCAAACTTCCCGTCACTCCTACCAGTCCGTCCTCCCCGGGCCTCTCCCCTGTCTTGGCAGCTGATAAGGTGGATGGTTTTTCCCGTCGATCTCTCCGCCGACCCCGTCAGCGCAGATCACATAGTTCTTCACAGTTCCGCTACCAGAGCAAGCAACAGGAACTGACACCATTACCGCCTCTGAAAGGTAGGCATGATATAGACATACCGTGTGCTGCAAAAATGTTTCAAAGCAGGACTGCTTTCAAAAATATTGCTAGGAATATTTTTCAAAAACCTTAATGTTATGGCTCCCATTGACACTGTACCTGGTGATCACTTTTGGCAGCATATACAAAAGTCTGGACACAAATATGAAATTAATTTGTGCTTTTAATGAAATGGGCTATATACATGTGTGAAAAAAAAACCAATCAACTTTCCAAAAAACACACAGCAAATAGTCCACACACTAACAATATACGCAATATACAATTTTACAATACTCAGGTAATCGTGGTACAGGATCAGATAACAGGAGCAAGGTCAGGAAGCAAGCGGAAGTCATACACAACAGATCAGGATATTGAGTACAGAGTAGAAAACAGAGAGGTGAACCAGCAACAGAAGCCAAGCTAACTGAAGTTCTGGCAATATTGCAAGGAGTGTGACAGTCTTTAATAGGAAGTCCAGGTGATTGATTACAAGCGAACACCTGCTGATCAGGGACAGATGTCTAACTGAGAAACTCCATCTTGTGTTGAAACTAGGAACTGCAGATAAGTTGTAAAGATAGCAGAGCTACCTGTTGGTGACTAGTGGTAACAGCAACAGGTGAAGCAGGGTTCAGCAGTGTTTATAACACTTAAAGTGAACCAGAGACGAAGCACCCTTATGTATTTTACCAAATATATCAGTGTGAGCATTAGAGAAAACACCTACCTGCTCTGTTTCATTCTTCACTGCTCAGCTTGCTTGTTATCAGCCCTGATAAAATCCCAGACTGAGTATTCTGTCTGGCTTTGCTCAAGAATCATTATAGCTGAGTTTGTCTTCTCAAGCCCAAGCCTGTCCCCTTCTGGCTCTGCTACAATGACTCAGCTATAATGATTCCTGAGCAAAGCTAGACTGAATACTCAGTCGGGGATTTTATCAGGGCTGATAACAAGCAGGCTAAGCAGTGAAGAATGAAACAGAGAGCAGGGTAGGGTTTTTCTCTAATGTTCCCACTGATATATATGGTTAAATACATGAGGGCACTTCATCTCTGGTTCACTTTAATGGGCTTGATTCACAAGGCCGTGCTAACTCATAGCACGGCCACGCTATGCTTCGCATAAAACTTTATGTGCGCTATAACAAACGTTTGTGCGTGTTCACGCGGCCCAACGCGCACAGAGGTACGTGTTGTGCCACGTGAACGCGCGCAAATGTTTGTTATAGCGCGCGTAAAGTTTTATGTGCGGTAAACCGCACATGAAGCATAGCGCCGCCGTGCTATGGGTTAGCACGGCTTTGTGAATCAGGCCCAATATGTGTGCGCCTATTTCATACCTTCATGATTATAGTAAATTTTGCCATCTTGGAGTGTTCAGATTCAACAGCTAACTTTAAAAATTATTTCACACAGTATATGGCCTTGTCACTAACTGTCCCTGAAAAGGGCTCACAATGTAATTCCTACCTTAAAACCGAAGGAAGAGACGGATTCCGGCACTCAAAGACCATTGAATCATTATTACAACGGAGCACAAAGGCTGCCCATGTCAACAGCTGTTTCACGCGTTTCCACACCTGCTCAGGGCACCAAGGCACCCTAATTCCTACAATAAACAGCAGTTTTTGATGATAGCCAATTAACTTATCTGCTTGTTTGTTTCAGAGGAAAATGCATACCTCCCAACTTTTTGAGATGTGATAGAGGGACACTTAAGCTACGCCTCTGCCACACCCCTGGCCACACCCCCACCATGCCCCTAGTCACGAATACCATAAAGAATTCATATGAAAAATATGTTGTTTTATAATGCAAACCACACTGGTTCTTTCTATCCTGGTTCATTTTCCTTAATATTAACATATGAAAATAAGATATGTATCAATTTAAATGATGGGAATGAAGTTTAGACATTTAACACACATTTTTTTTAGTAGAGAAATATATATATTTACATAGAAAGAGGGACAAAGTCCTGAAAGAGGGACAAATGAGGAGGAAAGAGGGACAGAGGGACAGGGCTCCCAAAAAGGGACTGTCCCTCCGAAAAAGGGACAGTTGGGAGCTATGGAAAATGGAGTGCCCAGAAGAAACCTATGCAAACACAGGGAAACCATAGAAACTCCATGCAGATTGTTTCCCTAGCCCAGATAAAAATGGTAACCCTTCATTTAATGATGTTGTATTGTTTTTCTGCATATACATGCAGCACACATACATAGAGTTCCCCTTAAAAAGGAAACAAACAAAGTAAACAGTTCCTGTATAAAAAAAATAGGCCTGGTTTCTACAAAGTCCCCGAAAAAATCGCACATAGTCCTTGTCAATCAATGATAGACAGGCTCTAATAGTAGCCTCTGTCATCCAAGTTTGTCTTTCTCAGTTTATTAGATGGGGTTATGTTGGTAAGCTGTCTGGGCTAGGAGTAGCCTGTGGAAAGACGGGCAAGATCTGCCTGGTAGCCTGTGGGTAATCTGAGGGCATTTTGGGATCACTTCAAAACTCAATTTAATAACCTGAGAAAGAGGCACTCGGATGAGGGAGGCTAGCATTGGTACCTTTACTGTATAAAAAGATTAAAAAAAAATATTTATAAAAATATATATTAAAAAGAATATGTAATTTTATTTGTTAAGTTATATTCAGTAAAAATCCTCTTTAAAGGACTTCCGATGTGAAAAGAAAAATCTATATTTTACTCACCTGGGGCTTCTTCAAGCCCCGAGCAACAGTCTCAGTCCCTCGCCGCAGCTCCGGTTGTCCTTGGTGTCCCCGCTGGGTTCACACTTGACTGCTGGATGCCCCAACCCCCCAACAAAGTGAAGTGAGCAGGAAAATCATTTGATCTCCAAGAGAGAGTGCTGTGGGGAAAAATGCTGTGTGACATCATAGCCTATGCAAAACATCACTGGGAGGGTAGGGCTACATACCAGTATACAGCAATATACAGATATAAGAAGCAGTGCTGGCGTTACAACCAGGATAATCAATGAAGCAATGTAAAATATTTTATTATGTTATGAATATTTTTTATGGTATGTTAGGAGTTGTTATGGGTCCCCTTTAACCCAAGACTAGGTTAGCTAAAGGCCAGTTCCCACTAATCCTATCACCAGAGACAGTGACAGGTCAACAATGAAAGATTTAGTGAGGAAGGAAGAGGTGGGAGTAATTTACAAATAAAGCCTGGTTTACACATCCAATCTTGATTGGCCAATTTTACCACTTCCAACTAATACAACATCCAACAGATTTTTAATACGTTAAACAAATTGTGGAGGTAAGCTCACAAACTACGGTACATGTAATTGGTAAAATTGGCCAATCATGATTGGACGTGCAGAAATAGGGTAAAAACAGAAGCGCCAAAAAGGATAACATACACTAAAAGCTGTTTGAAATGGGAGGTAGTGGTGTACTTACCTCCCAACAGAAGAAACAAATAATCAGATTCAGGAAAACACAATACAATCTTTACTAATGTGGTATGAAACTCAGCATTTCTTCTTTGCTCTAAAAGATTATTTACAGCCTTAAAGTGTACCAGAGACTTAGTAAAGTAAAGATTTGATACTTACCTGGGGCTTCCTTCTGCCCCATAAGCACGTCTGAGTCCTCACATGGTTTGCCATTCAGCCGCAATCAGCCCTGGTAACTAGCTAAGTTGCGTCAGTCGGGGTCTTCTGCGCATGCGTGGGAGGTCTGCGCATGCGCTGAAGACCCGGACCGACACAACTGAGCTGAACAGCAGACCGTGGGAGAACAGTGTGGGACTCATATGTGCTTATGGGGTGCGAGGAAGCCCAGGGTAAGTATCAAATCTTTACTTTACTACATCTCTGGTTTACTTTCAACCTACTACTACAAAAATAAATGTGTAGCAGAACAGCATTCAAACAGCTAAACACAGCACTTTTGTTCTTCAGTGGAAAGTTCCTTGCTCCATCAGCTTCTGGTCGCATGCAATGAGGTGATAACATTATCTTTGTTTACATTCATTTGTCAGATACATTTAGTAAACATTAGCAAAGTGCTGCAACTCTGCTCTCTCTGATTCTAGTATGTGTGCAGTTGAGAAGTGATCACTTGCTAGATGTATAAATACAGCAGCTATGCAATAAAATAAATAATTGCACTAAAATGCAATGGCAGCTTTCAGAGCAGATAAACCTTACTTTGGGAATTCATAATTTGTAAACAGACAATATTACTTGTGCAAAAAGCAAATATGGTAACTGTAATAAAATGGGTAATGGGTAACTGTAATTAAATGTAATGTAATGGGTAATAAAAAGTAGGAAAACGCATTTTTGTTGAATGTTATGTCAGAGTTCTATCCCTCTAACATATGCTCCGCTTTTTAGGCTCAGGTTCTGTTGAAGGCTTAAAGTGATCCTTAAGTCAACTGAAAAAAATGAGATTTACTCACCTGGGGCTTCCCTCAGCCCCCAGCAGCCTATCGGTGCCCTCGCAGCTCCGCTCCGATGTCCCAGGACCCGCCGGCGAGCACTTCCGGTTTGGCCGTCACCGGCCGACAGGCATGGGAACGCGAGTGATTGTTCGCGTTCCCAGCCTGTATATCGCCCCCTATGCTGCTATAGCGGCCAGGAGGCTGCAATAGCAGCATAGGGGGCGATATACAGGCTGGGAACGCGAACAATCACTCGCGTTCCCATGCCTGTCGGCCGGTGACGGCCAAACCGGAAGTGCTCGCCGGCGGGTCCTGGGACATCGGAGCGGAGCTGCGAGGGCACCGATAGGCTGCTGGGGGCTGAGGGAAGCCCCAGGTGAGTAAATCTCATTTTTTTCAGTTGACTTAAGGTTCACTTTAAGTTTTACTCTATACCTAGATGTGAAAATGTATAATGTCTTTACTAGTTTACTTTATTTTACAGGACTTAGATGTGGGTGCATTTTAAAGACCCGTTCTAACTTGGGCGATTAAAGGGTCATTACTGCTAATCGCCAAAGCGATAGCACTTTTTAAAGTGCTATTGCAATATTAACCTATGGCAGTGATCTCAGTGACGCGATTGCCGCAGGTGTTTTATGATTAGCAGCAATCGCAAAACGTGTTCCCTGCAGCATTCTGCCGTGATTCTGAAACAAACGCGATACAGTGCTTATAAAAGCGTTGATTGCGATCGCTCTGAATTGCGAGAGTGTACAGTGATTTTACCGTGCTAATCGCAGTAAAATCACCTGCGCAAAGCGGTAGTGCTAAGCGCTTAGATATTCCTCCCCAAAAAAGACAAAATAGACCGCCTATTGCATTCATTAAGGCATACTGCAAGAAATCTGCAGGTTTGTTGATGTGACTTGGAATTATATTTAAGAATTGTATTTTTTACAGGTGCATTTTTCTTAAAAATGTATCTTTTTTGCAAAAATCCGAGATTTGAGAGCCTTTGCTATACACGATACCCCCTGTATATGATGTGCAGTAAATCTAATAACAGCTTAAATTTATGAAGGATGTTATGATCTTTAAGGCACAATTTTTCTATAGCCATAATACTGTCAATCTGTAATGCCGACTTATTTATTTATTGTATTTATAAAGCGCCAACATATTACACAGCGCTGGACATTAATTTAGGTTACAGACAATATTTAGGGGTGACATACAGCAATATGACAATACAGAAATACAAGAAAACCAGATCACACAGCACAGTATGAGTACAAAGTAAAGCTTAGTCAGTCACTGGGTGGAGCATGGAGATTAGGCAAGTTAAGGTCCGTACACACGCCTGATCAAAGGCAACGACGGGTCCGTCAGCAACCTTCTGCTGGGCGTGTTTTCAGCAGACAGTACAGCGTGTGTACAGTCTGTCGGTGGACTGATAAGGCTGGTTCTGAGCGATCCGCCCGGCGGGCTTGAGAGGTAGGGCGAATTTTAGTGTGGTTAACAGTGACATGCACATCTGGGAGGTTCAGGGATGACCGGGGTGGGAAGATCATAAATTCCGTTTTGTCTAGATTTAGTTTCAGAAACCTAGCGGACATCCAGGAGGAGATGGCTGATAGGCAGGAGGAGACCTTGTCCATGGTAGTGGTGGATTTGGGTGTCATCTGCATACAGACGATAGTTAAAACCCATGGAGGAGATAACCTTGCCAATGGAGGATGTGTACAGGGAGAACAGTAGGGGGCCAAGGACCGAGCCTTGGGGGACTCCCACTGAGAGGTGGCTGGGGGTGGACGAGGACTCATTGAAGGAGGTCGTGAAGGAGCGGTTGGAGAGTTAGGATGAAAGCCAGGTCAGGGCGAGATCGTGAATGCCCATGGACTGGAGGGACTGGAGGAGTAGGGGATGATCTACTGTGTCAAAAGCTGCTGAAAGGTCAAGGAGGAGGAGGAGAATGGAGTATTTACCTTCAGCTTTAGCTAAGGCAAGGTCATTGACCACTTTGGTGAGAGCCGTTTCGGTTGAGTGGGCAGGCCGAAATCCAGATTGCAGTGGGTCTAGTAGTGAGTTGGCATTGAGGTACTGGGTCAGGCGTTTGTGAACCAGACGCTCAAGGAGTTTTGAGGCAAAGGGGAGGAGGGAGATAGGGCGGTAGTTGGAGGGTAGCGAGGGGTCGAGGGAGGGTTTCTTGAGCAGGGGCAGTACTGTGGCCTGCTTGAAGTCTGAGGGAAAGGTGCCTGTGGATTGTGAGAGGTTAAACAGAGTAGTGAGGACTGGGGCCAAATCTGTGAAGTGAGGCTGAAGTAGATCAGAAGAGATGGGGTCAAGGAGGGGGGGGGGGGGTAGTGGTATGGGAAGTCTGCAGTAGGTGGTTGACTTCCTCAGTGAAGGAGGGGAGGGGAGGATAGGGTGGAGGAGGAGTTGGTTGTGAGGGTGTGAGAGGTGAAGATTGAAGATTGGATATTTCCTGACGGATGGAGACTATTTTGTTGGTGAAGTGGGTGGCTAAATCTGTGGCAGAGAGGGAGGAAACGGAAGGTGGTGGTGGGGAGGAGGGGGGTTAAGCAGGGAGTTGAAGGTGCCAAAAAGACGCCGGGGATTGGAAGCTTGTGCTTGATAAAGTATTCCTGCTTCGCATCAGCAAGGGCAGTGTGGAACTGCTGCAGGGGCCCACGTATCAATGACAGCTAATGGTAAGATAACCAGGGATGAGCAAGATCAGTTTCGTAATAAGCTAAACTGTGTCAGAGTATTCAGGGTTGCAAGCAACTTACCCATTGTGCCACTTCTTGTCGCTGTGTTGCATGCTGAGCACCATGTTCCCAACTTCCGGCTAATGAGGCAGAGTTGTCCGGAATTTGGAGAGCAGGGTACATTGCAGTGGCAAGAGCCAGTGATATGGTAAAGTTAATGATCTCTGCAATGACCCACAACCTTGTATGCACTAGGACAGTTTTGCATTTCACAAAACAATCCTCAATTGTAACGATCGGTGTCAGCACACAGAGAGAATCTGATTATTGGTGATCTGCAGTATCACCAAGAATACAGATATATACCAGATTATTGATGATCTGCAGAATCACCAATAATACAGGTATAACTAACCTCTGGACACCTATATAGTGTAAGCGTTTGGTGCAACAGTAATGACTTTGAGTGGGACCACCCGAGGAGCAGGTGGTCCTTGGCAGTATGGGAAATACCTCCCTCTGGAAAGTACAAAGACCTTTCAGCAGCCTGAGACATCCAAAGGGGTGGAGCCCCAGGCTGAATAGCAGGAAGGCCCTGTGGCTGAGTGACACCTGGAAGGTGGGAGTCACAACAGGTCTGGAAACTAATCTCTCAATGGAGAGGGATCGCTCTCAAGGTCGGCAACACACGGGCAGATAAAGTACAAAGACAGGAGGCTGATTCGGTAACCAGGGGCAGGCAGGGTTGGCAACAGGTACCCAGATATGCGTAGGTACCGAATCAGAAAGCGGGGGGATAGTCAGGAATGCAATAGGTCATAACAGATATCAAACAATGCCTAGTCTTGGGTGTGAGGTCCGTTTTCTCAACACACTGGAACTAGTCTGGAGTATAACACAATGGTAACACAGTATCCCTGGTCTTGGGTGTGAGGTCCGTGGTCTGAACTCCCTGGAACTAGTCTGAGGTATAATATGATGGTACACAATATCCCTAGTCTTGAGTGTGAGGTCCGTGGTCTCAAGACCCTGGAACTAGTCTGAAGTATACCACAATAAAAATACAGAAGTAATCTGGCTCAGTGTGAATTCCCAGGTCCTCCTGGTTCTAACACACTGTGGGATCTGACTATGGTCTGAGTGCTTTCACGTAAGTGTTCGCAACGGCAGACAACTTGAGACTGACCAGCAATAACTATATATAGAGCGGCGCTCCCCGGCGCCACCCACCGCTGATCAGCCAATGACCAACCTGGTCAGCTGATCCCTCCTCGTTTGCCATAAAGGTTCTGCCTCTCAGCGCGCGCGCGCGTATTCCTCAATCTGTGTGCACTAAGAGACCCAGCCACATCAGACGCACACTACTGCGTGCAAACCGCCGGGCTGGACGCGGAATCAGCTGCCTTGCTGTCAGTCCGCGCGGCGGCTTTTCCGCAATCTATTACATCAATCCTCCCTAAAATAACCCTATAATGAATACCAGAGAATTTTTGTTGGTATTGTGAGATTTAGCCACATTAAATATTTTGTATAAAACTTATTTTTGGATAGTAAAACTGAATACATTTATGATTAACAGTGTTTTCATTGACCTTGAGTGTATTTAATTCATGTTATATACTGTAGATTGCCTCTTAGTCCTTCTCATACATGTTAATTAAAGAACTAAAGAATCTCTAAAGAATCTCTTTTCCAAGTTAAATAAGCCTCGTTTGTCTAACATGTCTTGGTAACTGACAGCTGATGACCATTTTAACCTTTTCTAACACAATAGTGTCTTTCCTCTAATTAGTAAACCAAAACTGCAGCCTATACTCCAGATGTGGCCCCAGAAGCACTTTACAGAGATAGACGTATAATGGTATATCATGTTTTTTTCCCCCCATTTTTTGCATCCCAGAATTTAATTTGCTTTAGCTGCTGCTGCCTGGCATTTAATCCAATTTATATAGAGTTCTGCCACTGTCACAACCAACATGCATTACCTTACATTTATTGACATTAAATTTCATCTGCTAAATGTCTGCCCATATAGCCATGCTGTCAAGACCCTTTTGTAGTATGTCCCTGTCGTGCTGAGTGTTGCTAATGCTACATTATTTTGCATCATCTGCTAAGATAGCAGCATTGCTTTCTATTCCATTTACTAGGTCATTAATAAATAAACATGAGGAATTCTCTTAGGCACACTTGCATGCATTTTCTGAAGATGATGGTGTGGTAGGTTGTTTCAAGCATACTGGATATCCTGCCACAGTTCCAATGCAGACTTTGGGTGTCTTTCTTGCTTCTTTCTTGCTCAGCAAGTAATCCCAGACAGGCTCAGTGATGTTGAGATTAGGCCTCTGTGGGGGCTACACCATCTGTTGCATCATTCCTTGTTTTTCTTTTCACTGCAGATACCTCATTATGACTTTGGCTGTGATTTGGGTCTTATATACTGCAGAAAGAAGCTGGGAGAGATCAGACAACTCCCTGATATTATATTATGGACAAAAAATAGCCAGTATTTCTGAGCATTGAAGGCGCTATCAGTTTTGACCAAATTACCACCACCATGTACACATGTGGACAGGCCTCCACTGTGTTTCACTGTTACTCTGGTGGAGATAATAATTTCTAAGGGTCTGCTCACATTGGGCCAAAAATGCTCTGATCCAGTGGGTGAAATCGGAAGGGTAAACGGAAGCTATGTTAAAGTGATGCTGAAGTGAAATTTACAAAGAAAATCAGATACTTGCCTATAGAGAGGGAAGGCCATGGTCCTGTAGGGCATTCCCAGTCCCCTCATTGCAGGCGGATGTTCCCATACTGCGCTTGCGCAAGCTTACATTTGCACGCGCTTGCGCATGTGCACTACGGAGCCGTCGGTCTTTAAGAGCACTCTGAGACACAAGTGTTCCTGAAGATGTTTGAAATGGCAAATTCAAACGGTGGACAGCGGGGAGTCTTCTGACACTGAGAGAGGACCAGGAAGGCTCTATAGGATTCAGAGCCTTCCCTCTCCATAGGTGAGTATGTGACATTTTGTTTTTTTATCAGCTACAGATTGCCAATTTCAATGGAGTGGAACAGAGCGTGAGGAAAGCGCACGTTCCCTACCTGCACTACATTTTACAGAGCCTGCATATGCTGTGCATGCTCCCGGAGTTAGTGCAAGCCTATGGGAAAGGACCCAACAACTTTAGGTGAATTATATCCTAGGTAAAAATATTCCAGTGAAAAGAGAGATTGCATATAGGTTTGAAAATTGCTTTTATTCTGTTTGTATAACTTGGCAATAGGGGTGCTTGACTGCTCTTCTTACCTCCTACCCTCTCCCACTTCATGGATGTAAACAATCCTTGAATGAGCCGAGTGTACATATTTATGGGCACATTGACAATCACTTCAGATTCCTTTTAAAAATGAATATCCTGGTGATGACAACCTCATCATAGCCCCATTGTGATAAACTAGCATTGAGGCAAAAAGGATCTGGCCAATTTAACACATGACTTAAAGGGGCACTACAGCGAAAAACTGTAACATTTAAAATATGTGCAAACATATTCAAATAAGAAGTACATTTCCACTAGGAGCGGTGCGATGCGGCTACATAGCCGCACCGCACCGCGGGTGTGCTGAATCACATGCACGCCAGTGAAAGAGTTTCCACTGCGTGCATGTTGTGCGGTGCGGAGCGATCCGAAAATCTGCAGCATGCTGCAGATTTTCACACGGCCGCATCCGCCCGCAGCCACGTCCCATCTCCTCAATTCACTTCCGCATCGGGAGATGCGGAAGTGATGCAATGGGGCTAGGTAGCCGCATTCGCATCACTTACTAGTGGAAACGGGCCCTTCTTTTTTTCCTATGTTACTGTCACTTACAGTAGGTTGTAGAAATCTGACAGAAGTGACAGGTTTTGGACTAGCCCATCTCTTTATAGGGGATTCTCAGGGATATATTTATTTTCAAAAGCACTAGTGAATGGCAGTTGCTCTGTCCAACTGCCAAAAAACTGTGTAGGGAGCAGGGAAGCTGGCCAGCATCAGGGCCTGTTCAGACTATATGCGTTCCTAGCCGTTTTCAGGGAACGCGTACTGGTACCAAAAACGCATAGAAACGGCTCGTAATGCTTTTTAATGGGGTAGTTCACATGTATGCGTATGAGACGCATACGTTTCTCATCCGCATTGCTGCACGCAGTTCTGTGCGATACGCATAGAAACGGACGCAATGAAAGTCTATGGACGCGTATCAAAAACGCGTACTATTGCGTTTTTAGCGTCCGTTTTCCTCTGCGGTTCCCATAATTCTTTTTTTTCCCCTGGGTCACGTGTTTGTGCAAAACGCAATAGAAAACGCATTCAAACGCAAGAAAAACGCATGCGTTTTTCAACTTGCGTTTCTTTGAATTTATACGCGTTCTACAAACGCAGCAAGTATGAACAGGCCTAGGGAATATCTTTATAAAGAATAAAAGCCTTGCTGAGAATCCCCTATGAAGAGATGGACTAGTCCAATACCTGTCACTTCTGTCAGATTTCTACTGCCTACTGTAAGTGACAGCATTATAGGAGAAAAGTAATTTATGACTCATTTTACTCTGGAAAAAACGTACATCTTATTTGTATATGTTTGCACATATTTTAAATTTTGCAGTTTTTCGCTGTAGTGCCCCTTTAAATTCCCATGATCCATAGTCATGACTGACATTAGGTTGTATTAGCTGTGAGTTGGCTGGCTGGTGTCAATTTCTTATTCTGTTGGCCATCCTTTGACAGCTAAGGAATAAATTCATGGTAACCAATGACTGCTGTCATGGAAAAACAAGAAGTGTGGCCATATTTATATTTATTTTATTTAGAAACTGCTGTGGGAAAATATGGAAGATGCATATAAATCCACAGCGCTTGGATTACTACTAAGGGTCCCTGTCAAAAGGACCCTGGAAGTAAGTCATTGTATATGTGATATAGATTCAGCTTCTAATAAATGTTTTATGTGATTTTCGGATGGAGAAGTGACCTTTCTCGATTTATTTCTGGTGATGGTCACTGTGGAAATATACGTTTGAGCACTGTGGGGTGACTGCAGATGCCGATTTGAGTACCAAGCGCTGTGGATTTATATGCATTTTTCTTGAAACCGATGGTGGATGTGGTTGATCCTGAGCAGCTGGTGGAACATACACGAGATAAAGTTTGGATCAGCGCCTGTATATACTACATAATACGAAAATATGGAAGATGACAGACAAACAGGTGCAACCAGGACCGGTTCTCCCATGAAGCAAGCTGAAACATTTGCATCAGGCACAGAGATTACAGGGGTGGCATGTTTATACTGTGTGTTTACACTTACAGCATGCAGTCAGAGTAGGTGGAGAAGCGAGAGGAGTGCAAGGAAGGCGAAGAGGTCATCATTGGGGAAAAGCAGCTTGTTGTGCTGTGTGAGAAGTGTGACAGTGATTGAGGAGGGGGGAGGCAAGAGTGCAGCAGTATTTCATTTGACTTGCACAGCAGAAGGGAGGAGGTGGCACTGCTGTCCTGACTGAGGGCTGAGGGTGAGCAGTTTGTTTGTCACAGACTCGCAGCCATCCAGCCAGTGTGTTATTGTGCGGAGCTGCAGCATGTCTCATGTCTCAAGTTGTTGCTTATGCTCCCTTGCTGACTGAAAACATTAAATTAAGCAAAGTAAATTGCTGGGTGCTGTGCGATCATTCCAAATGGTGGTGGTGGTAGGGGGGATGGGTGACAAATGGGGATTAATGTAAGTAAGCATAGCTCTTACTTCATGTCCTCCGGTTTCCATGGCTCCCTGCAGCGACATCCCTTCCCCCCCATGACCTACTGGTTTGCTATGTCAGTGCATGTGTGCCAGAAGGGAATAAAGAGGTGCCAGCAGGGTGATACAGGATGTTGGCGCATGCTGAGGGAGAAAGGAGGGAGTGTGGTGCAGAATAGGTGAAATATTATGCTTCACTGTGCTTTCCTTTGTTAGGGGCAGGCAAAGGCCACCTAATACCACTATCTGGGCCTGGGGAGCTAAAGCCCACATATTACTGCCATATGGGCTGTGGGGCTCTTAAAGTGACTCTGTAACAAAAATTACAACGTTTTTTCTACCATCCTACAAGTTCCTAAACGTATTCTAATGTGTTCTGGCTCACTGCAGCACTTTGTACTATCACGGTCTCTGTAATAAATCAATGTATCTTTCCCTTGTCAGACTTGTCGGCCTGTGTTTGGAAGGCTGCCAACTCTTCCCTGCTGGTCTGTTCCTCTATGCACACTCTAGTGTGTGTTTTATTTACATAAGCCAGCAGCTTCTCTGCTATCTTATCAGTAATAGAAGAGAGCTGGATAAAAATCCTCCTCTGTGAAAGTAGCTGGCTGACACATACTGAGGGATTACAAACACAGGCACAGGCAGAGCTGTCTGCAGGAAGCCTGTAATGTTCAGTGCATGAGAGAAGAAGGGGACAGAAGGTAAACACACAAATGATCTTTTGAGATTCAAAAGGAAGGGTGTATACAGCCTGCTTGTGTATGGATGTATTTTCTATGTGTGGACATATTGTACATCAATCTACTTCCTGTTTTGGTGGCCATTTTGTTTGTTTATAAACAAACTTTTTAAAACTGTTTTTGACTACTTTTAATGCGGCGGGGAGCGGCGAAATTGTGACAGAGGGTAATAGGAGATGTCCCCTAACGCACTGGTATGTTTACTTTTGTGCGATTTTAACAATACAGATTCTCTTTAATACTGGGGGGAGGGGGCACAAAGGAAATCTAATATTGCTATGTTGCAGGGGGGGGGTGCAAAAGGCCCCCCAATACTGCTATCTGGGGAATAGGGGTAACATGCTCATCTACACCCAGGGCAGTCAACAGTGTTACATGACTTATTGCACAAGCTCATGGCAATTCACAGGAACCGTTACAGATATATCACAGTCTATTACTAGAGAAATCCATGTTCTGTAACTATGTGCCCTTCTCTGCCACTTCTCTTATACTTTATATCTAAAAGAAAACCTTGCTTAGCAGTTCTGGGTAGTACTATAGCAAAACTCCCAAGCCTCAGAGGCAAGCAATATCTAATTGTAAAGAGAAAACTCCCTGACATGCCTCCAGCCACACCCTCCTCACGCCTCCATTCAGGCTCAACAGCAAAAGACATTTCCATTTCTCAGATCTCTCTGCTTCTTTCTTCCCTAGCTCATCTTCATTTATGTTTGCATTTGGAGATAAGGGCAATTATTTAGATATTGGGCAGACATTTTTGTACAATGTTACCATTTTTAGTATGTAAATACAGCACATGTATTGATACAAATCTGCCACTGAAGTCAAAATGCGGAAAAGTGGCAGATTTGGGCTTTTAAATGCAGATTTGCATGTAACAGAGGGGAAGGTGTGAGCTATGTTATAGAGCTTTTATGTTTGCAGCTGTTATTTTTGGAAAATAAAGGGAAAGGGGTTATATTTGTGCATGTTATTTAGTGGCGTTACCCTTTAATTTCACAGTTATTTAGCAGCAGAGGTGGTGATGAGCTGGCCACTGCTGCTGTGACGTTCTAGGTTAGCAGCAAAGTGTTCTTAGAAATGATTAATGTCTGCATGGCTTTCTCTCCATGACTGTCATGCATCTCTCCCCCTTTCTAGCGTTTCCATCCCATCCGCTCCTCCTCCTATCTCTGATGCTGATCCTCCGATCAATAGCTTTCTCTGCTCAGATAACATCATCATCTTTTATACTGACATTCAGAGGGCTGGGCCCATCCTACCTCTAGAATCTTTTTTTCTCCCTGATTTTCTAGCACTTTTGCATGCAATTTGCTTAGCTGTACATCATCACTCAAACCCACAGTACTGAGTGCATTGCTTTTTTTTCTGAGAAAAGGCCTTCTATATAACATGCACACATGTATATGTTATGCACATGTATTGTGCTTTGCTCTGTTCATTGTTATAGAAGAAGTGGACTGCATGCCTCCGTCATGCTGAGCAGCATCTACAATATTAATGTACCGTATTCATGCACAGCCAGCACTTACATCATTTATAGCTCATTGCATGTATCACAATCTGTGTGTGTGTGTGTGTGTGTGTGTGTGTGTGTGTGTGTGTGTGTGTGTGTGTGTTATTGTGGTGTGTGTGTAGCATCCTTATAATTACTGACACATTTAACATACATATTCCATGGTTCATTTCAGTTAGAAATATGAGTGCGTCTAGTGAGAAACGATTTTAAAGTTGCATGCTTACCTTCGCCTCGCAGTGTATTGCCTCACTTCAGCCATTTTTTTAACATCACTTGATGCAGGCTTCATATCAGTGACTACCTGATAGTGAAACAAGGATTGGGATGACAAACCTGGAGGCTGCACATTTCAAAACAAGTGGGCAATGGCAGATTGGCAGATACTCTGATAGCATACATCCAGGTCAGCTCCTTGCATAGATTTCAATTTCCCATCTGACAGCTCAGCAAAGAGAGTGTTCGGATATTACATTTTTGTGTCACAGGAGACTTTTGCAAAGGGGGGAAGAATTGGTTGACACACAGACTGTAATCTCTGATAAGAGTGTGACTGTAGATAGAGCGGTCTGTGGCATAGGAAATGGCTGGTGAAGGGGCTATAGACCAGGTACTCTAAAGGAAATTAAGCACCTATGTGACAAAATATCTAAAACAAATGTTCCAATAAGGGATGTTCATGAATAGAGTGGGCTGGGGGGTTGACAGGCATTACTTACCTTCGGGGACTGCTCCCTAGTCCCCTGTCATTATGTGCTCCGCAGCTGCACCAGTTTGAAGTGCCTGTGACGTTGTTGCGAGCTTCCGGCCACCACAATGCATATCAGGATACATCTCCTGCACCGCAATGCCTATCAGAATATATCTGCTTGGGGGAAAGTCAGGCCCATGCAGAGTGCGCAGTGGAGCAGAGGGTTGAAGTGACTTATGTCTCCAGGATCCACCAAAGCATGTGACCAACCTTTGTCCTAGGCGTCCCAGTCTCGATAGTTCCACCATTGTCTGTTATGACGTGACTCCCTGGCATGTCCCTTGGTATGCAGACAAGTATTCTAATACCATTTGAATCCACCTCAAGGTTCGAGTGGCAGCTTCACAATGCTGAAAGATAGGAATGTGGTAAATAATCTATAACTACCTCACATTGTTTGTCTAATATCTTGTCATGATGTTCCACTCGATAATAAATCAGATCCCAAGCAGACATCTGACCCAATATTATTCCCACCTTCAAGCTCTGAGTCCCTGGTTCAAATCTTGAGCAGGACCCTGTCTGCATGGAGTTTATATGTTCTGCCTGTGCATGGGTTTCCTCCCACATCCCAAAAATTAGCCTATATGATGGATAGCATACCTCCCAACTTTTAGAGATGAGAAAGAGATACACTTAAGCCACGCCCCTGCCACAACCCTGATCACGCCCCGTTCACACCCCTAGTCACGCATACCATAAAAATTTCATAAGAAAAATATGTTTTATGAATCAAATCACACTGGTGCTTTCTATCTTGGTTCATTTTCCTTGATATCAACATTTTAAAATTAGTAATATATTAATTTAAAGGATAGGAATAAAGTTTAGAGTCAATCAAACACATTTTTAGTAGAGAAATATATATACTTACATAGAAAGAGGGACAAAGTCCTTAAAGAGGGACAAATGAGGAGGAAAGAGGGACAGGGCTCCCAAAGAGGGACTGTCCCTCCAAAAGAGGGACAGTTGGGAGCTATGATATGACTATGTTAGGAATTAGATTGTGAGTCCTTGTAAGGGATTGTTAGTTATAAGACTATGCTGGGGAAGATGTCAGTGCTGTATAAATACAAAATAAGGAAATAAAAGTTGTTTGCACCATCTGTTGAGGTCACTAGCTTTGTACTGCCCAGTTTATTCCAAATCTAGTGCAGCTGCGCTCTTCTACCACTCCTGGCTGCCACGCCCCTTCACTCCATGCTTCCGGTTAGCTATCTCTCAAAGAACAGTCTTTTCAGATCAATGTCTGATCTATAAAATGACTAAACATCCTTCAAAAATCCCTTCATTTTTGTTGGATTTTATGTTTTTATAAAATGTTTTTAAAATGTTGTACAGCGGATGCCTGCCTTAGGCCAGGGGTCCACTACAGATCGCTGTTCACAATCGCTTAGCGCTTTTGCTTGCATTTTGTAAAGTGATTTTAGAGTGATTTCTGGTGATTTTAGAAGCAATTTTATTTTAGTGCGTTTTCAGAGTGATTGATTTTGGTTGTTATGGTGTTTTAAATCATTGCGATTTAAAGTGATTGGTTTAAAGCCATCTAAACTTGTGGTTGGCTATTTTATAAATTGTGGGGTATAAAAGCCAAGTATCTCTGCAGTTTGTGTGGGTTTTTGTGATGAGAGTTTGTTGCTGGATTGAGAATTGCTGAGTTTCGTGGATTATATTGGATTCTTATCATAAATTCTTTGGTATGGATAATTTGGATGGCTGGAGCTGAAATTCTGGCTCGAAGGAGGAGAAAGAAGCCCCTAGAGGGGGGCGGAGCTAGGCAGAGAGGAGGCATGACTGGGGGAGGGGGCAAGTTGTTGCAGTCTTTCATTGACCAAGTCAAAGCAAAGTCACATGTTGCCCCCTATCTATGTCAGGCCCCATAGGTTTTGGATCCACCCTATGCTCGAGGTGTGGGAGACAAGGGTCAGTGTTCTTTGGGTACACCTGCATGCCCATTGCTATACAGGCATTTTTCACCCTTCCTCACATTTTGTATTCATTACATCCTTTCTTTTCATACATAATAGGGAAATGTTGGACCTTTCTACTTAGCTCCTCCATTGTAAACCAGTTCTTCTTGCTGGCCATCTCTGCTGTTTGCACCCCACAAAGCTAAAAATAGCAGGTCTCTGTGGAAAATTGTGTAACAGTCCTCTTTCACTATCTTGACAGGAAAGAGAGGAAGTTAACACAATTTTTCAAAGGCTTCTGGGTACAGCAGGTGATTGTGGGTAGTAAAAGTGCTGTAAAATTGCTTTGTACAGCAACTGAAAAGCGATTTTGCTGTGGTCCTATCTTTTGTATTGAATCGCAATTGCAATTTCCCTAATCGCAATCGCTCCTGTAGGTTTGCCTCTATTGAATTTTCTTAGCCTTGAACTTTTGAAATTCCCTGCAATCAGTGGAGATTCCAAAACATGACTAAAAGCGCTCTAGTGAGCCATAGCCCCTTAGGCTGTGCTGGGAATAATGTTGGATGTTTTTACTGGTACAGTATCTTTGCCATTGTTTTCTCCAGTTGTCATAGTACATCAGTGAATTATGGAGAATGCTTGCCATTGACCTATTTGGTCAAATATTTCACCAGTACAGCATTTAGTATGTTGCCCATGCCTGCATGGTCTTCATCACTAAACGTCATATCACTGGAGAAAACATAGACATTGCTGACTGCATTGTGTTATTTTCTAAGCTTGTATTTGGCACTGGATATAGATGAATTTTCTGAGTGAGGCATATGGTGGCAGAGGAGCTCTGTGGGTGTCCTTGGTTACAGTCTCTGAAGACATTCACCCATGTGTATCTGCCTGAGCCGTATGTCTCTCAGTTCTTCTGCCTGTGTCTTCACATAGCTCAATTTTAATGCCCAGAAATGTGCATTTTTTGTCTTTTTCTTATAGCCTTTTCTTTATGAATTATCTGTTGTGTGTATTATTATAGCTTTTCTCTCATTATTTATCCTCTGTGCTCTTTCCCTCATTCTGAAATGCCCTGTTCCCCTCCCTGTTTCTTTTCTTCATTCACCATTTCCCCTGAGTATTATTCTGTGCTCATCTCACTCCCATTTCTTTCTGCTGTCAGCAAATCATTATCCAGCCACTCAGGAAATGAAATAAAACACAAACCGCGTCATACAGTCTATGCTATATTAGATTTTCCTAAGATAGATGAGTTTGCTCCTCTGCAGAAGACTAGACAGATGGACAAACTGACAAATGGATCATTCTGTCATTGTTTCTCACTATTGACAGCCATGTACTGGTATTGAATATCACGGGTATTGTCAATAATATAGTACATCATTTGGAAATGTCAGATATAATTACTCACATGAACATTTTCACAGTGTTTTTCATTGGGATGTACACAGTTGGTGTTGAATAGTTTAACCCATCATAGTTTATATCTTTCACTGACAGTACCATGCGTAATACAGAGTGTGAGGTCAATATGCCCTTCTCTGCTGTGGCACTGTGACAAAAAGGTTAGTGGGCACTGAGGCCAATTACACAAACTTAAAGGAATACTGTAGGGGGGTCGGGGAAAAATTAGTTGAACTTACCCGTGGCTTCTAATGGTCCCCCACAGACTTCCTGTGCTGGCGCAGCCACTCACCGATGCCCCGGCCCCACCTCCGGTTCACTTTTGGAATTTCAAACTTTAAAGTCTGAAAACCACTGCGCCTGCGTTGCCGTGTCCTCGATCCCGCTGATGTCACCAGGAGCGTACTGCACAGGCCCAATATGGTGACATTAGCGGGAACGAGGACACGGCATATAACTCTGCTTCAATATTACACTGTTCCTAGTATGTCAGACTGCAGAGATGGATACCTCTGCAAATGAGACTTTCCAAACGTAGCTAAAATCTACACACAGTGAATTAAAGCTTTTGCCTTTGATATTTAACATGAAAAGTATGAAAATGTTTACACAGCTACTTAAACATTATTTGTGCATTGTCATTTTAGAACACTTGGGTATTGATAGTGTTCCTTTAACAGACACAGTTAATGTGTCTCTACCTAAGGAACGGGAAAGCGGCGACGAGTGCTATCCGCTCATTGTGTTGCATACAGTGAAGCACACAGTCAATGAAAAGTATGCTTCACTGTGCTGTTAACGCAGGTGTTATGTGGTAGACGCATTGCATACAGAGCATTGGCACTCCGTCAGACCGCACTGCAACTGTCGCATTGCTTTTGCATTCATGTGTGAGTGTGACGCTCTGAGTTACAATGCGGCCGTTACGACACACCACAGTTGCCCACTCCTAATACTTTAGCCATTAACCTTGAAAAAGCATGCCGATCAATGTTTGACTGAAGTTTGACTGGAATTGTATGCACACCACTGGGTGTGCTCTGTGTTTAATGCTATGAAGAATAGCACAGTCACATTTTGTTGCTTGTAGAAGCGTTGTGGAGATGCAGAGGAGAATTCTATCAAGAGAAAAATTGCAGCAGCATGTGAATGTGACAGTCATTCTTTCTTTGCAAAGTCTGAGGTTTCCTTTTATATCGGGGCTAGTGTGGGTGGACATGTCCTACACGTCCTCCAGCCCTACATTACCCAAGTCCATTCTGCAGCACTATTTCAGTGAGCTAAGAAAGGAGCATAACTACAAATGAGCATACATAACCTTCTATTTGCTATCAATCAATTTACAGCGCCCAGACTGCCTCCTATATCCTCCAGGCAGTACCATGTCGTTAGTGGCCCATTAGAGAGTTTCTTTCCAAAGGGGTGAAAGTGTGCATTTTCACCAGGTTTTAAAGAAACGTTTTGTATGAGTTTCAAGAGATGTGTAGGTGTATAGCTTCTCATGGGTAAACAGAGCAAGCATGCCTTTTTTTAAGGCCAAGGTCGTAGAATGTTGAGATGAGATCCTGTGTTGAAAAATCACTCTCCTAGCCACTGCTAGTATGATATGATAAAGTGCTGAAGGCTTTTGTGTCACATCTTCACCCTGTCCATCAAAATAATTGAAAAGGCACAACAATGCATTCTTTGTTTTATTCTTATTACACATTCGATTTGCATAATCCAAGACGTTATCCCAATAATGACAGAAAGGGATACCGAGAGCCTAACCTAGTGAATCACAAAATTACGAGATAACAACGTCAGACATTTCTACTCACAAGAGTGGGTTACCACACAGTGGCATAGCTAAGAAGCTGTGGGCCCCAGTACACGTTTTGCATTGGGCCACCCAAAGCTAGTTAGAGTCTGGTGTGGAGACAAGCAGAGGCACTTGGCTCCACACCAGACTCTAACCAGCTCTGCTCCTTTATTTGCCTGATGAAGCAGGATTGAACCTGCGAAACGCGTTGCATTGTAGAGTATCTAATAAATTTTATTTTTTTACATAAAACAACTGAATTGCGTTTGTCTACTTTGGAGATAAGTCCACCACTACCTCCTTTTTAAACAATTTTTAAAAAGGTTATATCTTATTTTGGTGCCGCTGTTCAAGTACTTTCATATTTATCCCAATAATGGTCAATAGCATAGCAGTACTGGACACAATACATTGTTTGCTTTTGGACACCTACATTTGGGACACTCAGGGGTAAAATGAGCTGGGGGAGGGGGGGGGGGCAATATCTTTGTTAAAAGCATATTTTGCTCTGAATAAAGAGAAAATGTGATGTTCTATATTGCTCAGAAAGCAGCCTTTCTCAGTTTACTCTTGCACTGTGCAGTAACTCTAATCTCACTGTTGTTAATCTCACTGCTCTGTTGGTGAAGATGGAAGGAGGTCAATAGGCAACTTGTTAATGGGCCGATACCAGCAATTCATCATTCAGTTGACTTGTACTCCAAGCTTTTAAAGAGGAACTCCAGTGAAAATAATGTAATAAAAAAAAAAAGTGCTTCATTTTTACAATTATTATGTATACTGTTGGCAGTTGATGTAGCTGCTGAATGCTTTTTTGGCAGTTGGAAACAGCTGTAAACAGCTATTTCCCACAACGCAACAAGGTTCACAGACAGGAAACTGCCAGGAGTACCACCTCAGAGTTTCTTGTGGGAGGGGTTTCACCACAATATCATGTCATACAGCGCCCCCTAATGGTCTGTTTGTGAAAAGGAATAGATTTCTCATGTAAAAGGGGTTATCAGGATAAAGTTCAATTCTTGGTCGGAGTTTCTCTTTAACTGTAAGGCAGCATTACCTATTCACAGCTTATGGAGGATAATCAGTGTTAGGCTAAATTGCTCATGAGGATGGAAAAGACTGCTGCAAAGCAAACATGGAGAAGAAATAGGAACAGTTCTTGGAGCTTATCTTGACTTCTGTGGCTGTGATATTGCTTCCTGTCACCTTAGAGCATCAGTGTCTGTTAAAAAGGTTTCCTGGTAGGCTGTACAAATACTATCTCCAGTCATCGGGCTCAATTCAAGCTTTTTTGTACACAGTAGGAAGAAATGGCAGCGCATCCAAAAGTAGGCTGCATCTTAAAGACTTAACAGCAAGATGGTGTGGAAAGCCTTTTTAAAGGCATTAATGCACCCAATTGCATCTGAAACAGTTGCTACAATTTGCACTCATGGAGGATGTTAGCTTCCAAAACAGTTTGCATCCAAAAAGCAGCAGCAATGGAGTTTTGCAAGGGAATATGACTGATGATAAGGGTGTATATGTATAATTGGGTATAGTCCTTTATAGAGTGAAGGACCAAAAACACAGTCCTTTTAAGGGCAATCCACCTTGCCCGTATAAACCTTGGTTACTTTACAGAAAAGGACATAGATTCAAAAAATTGAGGAACCGGAGTGCAGTCTTGTTGTATCAAAACTTTGTAGAAAAACTTTATTAATATGTACAGAAAAAACATTAAAAGAGGGTTTCTTCAATTCCATATAATCAATCTTCATATAATCAGTGATACATCAAAAAGAAAAAATGAAGCTGGTGGAACTGACAAACACTATGTTCTGGCTTGGTTTGATTGTGATTTTTAAATAGACGTTGTGTCTTAAAGGCAACGACACATGTTCGTTTCCGGCTCTTTATACAATAAATGTGCCCATCATCAGGCCATAACACAAGATTCTGTATGGCTCAATCAAGAGAAAAAAAGGCCAGAAGTATATAGAACAAATGGTACTGGCATCCGAGCCCACCAGATGCACAGGGTGGTACTCCCCAGGCGTACAAGAGGGATAACGCTGCTACAGAGGAAGCCCGATCCGATTAACATAACATATACGCTATAGCAGCATAGAGGGTGATATAGCGGCTGGGAATGCGGAAAATCAGCCGCGTTCCCAGCCTGTCGGCGGCTGTCGCCGAACCCGGAAGTAGCCACCGGCGGGGACAGGACGATCGGAGCGGGGCTGCGAGGGCACCATCCAGCTTCGGGGGGCTGAGGAATGCCCCGGGTGAGTAAATATCATTTTTCATTTTTGACTTAAAGAGAAACTCCAACCTAGAATTGAACTTTATCCCAATCAGTAGCTGATACCCCCTTTTACATGAGAAATATGATGCTTTTAACAAACAGACCATCAGGGGGCGCTGTATGACTGATTTTGTGCTGAAACCCCTCCCACAAGAAGCTCTGAGTACCCCGGTACTCTGGGCAAACTGCCACAATGTAACAATGTAACAGACAGGAATTAGCTGTTTACAGCTGTCTCTAACAGGCAAAACAGCTAGGAGCAGCTACATAACCTGCCCACAGTAAAAATGTCACCATGTAATAAATGTCAGAATGTAAATCGGGGAGAGAAAAGATTTTACAATGAGCAAACACTGACTAAATCATTTATGCATAATTATTGTAAAAAATGAAGCACTTTTTTTACTACATTATTTTCACTGGAGTTCCTCTTTAAGTTTTCCTTTAAAGGGAACATAAACTAAGAAGGACATGGATTTTTCCTTTTAAAATAATACCAGTGGCCTGACTCTCCTGCTGATCCTGTGTCTCTAATGCTGGGGATACACGGTACGTTTCTGTATCGTGTATCGAGCAGCTGATCTGGCCAGCTGATAATAGTCAGCTGGTCCAATTACGCTGCTCGACCCCCGCCCGCTCGATCCCCGCCGGCGGACAATGGCAAAGGGAATCGAGCCGCTGATAAGGAGCGCTGGCGGGGACGAGCGGTAATCGATCCGCGCGCACTCGCGGGGATGCAGCGGGGGTCGATCCGGCGGCTAATCGGCCGCCGGATCGACCCGTGTATTCCCTGCATAATGCTTTCAGCCACAGCCCCTGAACAAACATACAGATCAGGTGCTCTGACTGAAGTCAGACTGGATTAGCTGCATGCTTGTTTCAGGTCTGTAATTCAGCCGCTACTGCAGTCAGAGATCAGCAGGACTGCCAGGCCACTGGTATTGTTTAGAAGGAAACATCCATATCACTCTCAGTTTAAGTTCCCTTTAAATCAGCCTTCCTTCCAGATAATTCCATCCTACTTCTGGTACACTACATAAAATCATTTT
Organism: Hyperolius riggenbachi; assembly: GCF_040937935.1. NCBI lineage: Eukaryota > Metazoa > Chordata > Amphibia > Anura > Hyperoliidae > Hyperolius > Hyperolius riggenbachi. The sequence continues at coordinate 136,033,826 of NC_090656.1, forward strand.
TTTCAACACTATTTTGTATAGCTCCCAACTGTCCCTCTTTCGGAGGGACAGTCCCTCTTTGGGAGCCCTGTCCCTCTGTCCCTCTTTCCTCCTCATTTGTCCCTCTTTCAGGATTTTGTCCCTCTTTCTTTGTAAATATATATATATATATTTGTACTAAAAAATGTGTTTGATTGACTCTAAACTTTATTCCCATCCCTTAAATTGTTATATTACTAATTTTAAAATGTTAATATGAATGAAAATGAGCCAGGATAGAGAGGACCAGTGTGGTTTGAATTATAAAACAACATAGTTTTCTTATGAAATCTTTATGGTATGTGTGACTAGGGGGTGTGATGGGGCGTGATCAAGGGTGTGACAGGGGTGTGGCTTAAGTGTCCCTCTTTCTCATCTCAAAAAGTTGGGAGGTGTGATTTTGCAATGTTTCCTCTTCCTTTCTGTAGATTGTCAGGTCATATACCCTCAGACATCATCTGCCCCACAGTCAGGAATATAATAAGCAGCATCACTGGAGTAAAATAAAGCTCCTGGCCCAGTCTGACCTTTCCTTTTGCCACAGAAACCACAACTACCCACCATAACAAAAGTTGAGATTTTGTATGCTTCATATAGTATCTTCAGACTCCTCATCACACACTACGCACTGATAATTTTCATATATTGCTGAATCCTAAACGTTTCCTTCTTAAAGGGAACCTGAAGTGAGATAGATATGGAGGCTGACATATTTGTTTCCTTTTTAAACAATGCAGATTGCTTGGCAGTCTTGCTGATCCCCAGCTGACAATGCTGAGGGATCAAATAACAGTTGTGATTAGTCACAGATGAGGGGGAATTAGACAGGCTAAACTCTCTAAATACATACAGGGTGCATTTCTCTGTTTTCCTTCTGTCCTATGCAAGACTTCAGGTCCACTTTGATAGAAGTCTTCTTCCTACCACAGTAATGTCCTACATCTTATCTCTGTAAATGTAGTACCAAACAGATGGGAATCCCTGCCGAAATGTATATTCATATACCTTATAGGTTTTGCCAGTGACATTATTGGATGTTGGAGGAACCTTTTTAAAAAGAACAAAAAAACAAAAAAAGAAACAAATGTTTACTTTGATTTGCTCTTTGTTGACAAAGTGGTGGTTTTGCCATTCTTAGATCTCAAGTCTTCTTTTTCCTAGCTGAAGGTGAGGTAAGGCAAGTGAAAAGCTATGCGACTAATGGATGCCCCGAAATTTTCCCTCAAAAGAGGCTACACTGGTTGCAAAACTGAGGAGAGCACAAAGTGCAGGGGGCGGACCATTTTTGAGGCTTTATTGACTGTGTAGTGTTTCAACCTTGGATTGCGCCTAGTAGATGTCTATGTTGAAATCCTATATTTTAACACGTCTGATATTGAGAATACCTTTTGTCCCTCAGATTGCAAGTACCAGTACTAGTCGACTTTATTCTTTAGTGTTAAACTATTTCAATAAAAATATTGCAACAGAAAGAAGCTACACAAACTAGTTATCAAGTACATAGTAGGTGAGCCAAGAGGCAAGCTTTGCCCTGCAGAAAGAAGACCAGGATTAGCAGTTGCTCCTTAAAGAGAACCTGTACTGAGTAAAAATATTTAAAATAAACACATGAGGTAACTTCAAATGAACATTACATAGTTACCTTGCCATCAGTTGCTCTCAGAAGCTCAGCATTTTCTTCTCACAATGATCCCTTCCAGTTCTAACAACATTTTGTCAGAACTGAAATATATCAGTTGCTGTCAGTAAAATATCAGTTGCTGTCAGTTATAGCTGAGGAAAACGGATGTACCAAGTGATGTCCATGTTTCCCTATGGCTCAAGTGGGCGATGTTACAGTTTAACTGTGTGCTGACCAGAAACCTGTTATGGGTAATGGCCATTTTCAAAATGGAGGACAGAAAATTTCCTTGATCACAGTGAACAAACAGGATGCGGGACAGGAGAAAGACACTGAGGAGTAGACTACATGGAAGGTAAGTTTGACTTGTGTATGCTTATTTTGACTTTCAATTTTCAGTTCAGGTTTTCTTTAAGGTGCCCATACACTCGTCAGATTAGCAGCAGATAGATCATCAGATAGATTTCTTATCTATAAATTGATCTATGTCTCGTGCGCTCACTGCTTACAATAAACAATTAGTGAACATACATACATAAAATATTTCTTACACATACAATAGACTAGAAAAAGTCCCTCTCAAAGTCCAAGAACTAATTTTACGTGTCCATGGATCGCTGCACCAGTCATCAAGCATCAGATGTGTATAACAATATTCCTTTTGCGATGCTGCGCTCACATGTAGTTGAATCTTCATATAGTTGTATCACTCAGAAAAAAAGAGAAAAAACAAAACCATAGCATAATACTGTATTGTGACAATGCCACATCCCTCACACCCAGTGCCAGGAATTAGTCGTGAGCTCTGCCCAAAAAATCCACCACAGGTCACCAGGTCACACTGGTCCTCACCATGTGCTATGGCCGCCAGCCACAGACAGCAGTTATACACTTCTCAACCCGTGCAAGTTTCCTCAGGCTTACGCACCACCACCAACATACGTGGCCTCTCACCTTCTGCTTTGCTGCCCAAGTTAAAGACAGCAACTGCACTTAAACACCCAACGGAACTCTCGCTGTCAGCCTCGAATAGATGTTTCCATGGAAGCAGGAGTCTCACATCAGCCTAATAACTGAGAAGCTCCACATAGTGTAAAACCATTCGCTTTAATAAAAATGTTTAAAAGTAGTGCACTCACAATTTCCCAATAGAAACAAGCATTTCAGTAAAATTCTCCACGCCAGCTCAGTCCGCCCGTAGCTCCGCCCTACGCGTTTCGTGCATGCGCACTCATCAGGGGCTTGAGGCGCATGACCGGCCAGCGTCTTAAAATACTCCTATTTCCCTCCCCTCATCCAATCGCCAGTTTCCCTCACTTAAGATGGCCGCCGGAATACTTCCGCCCTACACCATCCTTTTCATCACCCCATGAGGAATTGCCATGTCAGCAAGGGTATACCCCGTCATTGCAGTCCGCCCACTGCACCTCCATTGGGAGGCCAGCCACGTCTATTTATTGACTGTGTAGTGTTTCAACCTTGGATTGCGCCTAGTAGATGTCTATGTTGAAATCCTATATTTTAACACGTCTGATATTGAGAATACCTTTTGTCCCTCAAATTGCAAGTACCAGTACTAGTCGACTTTATTCTTTAGTGTTAAACTATTTCAATAAAAATATTGCAACAGAAAGAAGCTACACAAACTAGTTATCAAGTACATAGTAGGTGAGCCAAGAGGCAAGCTTTGCCCTGCAGAAAGAAGACCAGGATTAGCAGTTGCTCCTTAAAGAGAACCTGTACTGAGTAAAAATATTTAAAATAAACACATGAGGTAACTTCAAATGAACATTACATAGTTACCTTGCCATCAGTTGCTCTCAGAAGCTCAGCATTTTCTTCTCACAATGATCCCTTCCAGTTCTAACAACATTTTGTCAGAACTGAAATATATCAGTTGCTGTCAGTAAAATATCAGTTGCTGTCAGTTATAGCTGAGGAAAACGGATGTACCAAGTGATGTCCATGTTTCCCTATGGCTCAAGTGGGCGATGTTACAGTTTAACTGTGTGCTGACCAGAAACCTGTTATGGGTAATGGCCATTTTCAAAATGGAGGACAGAAAATTTCCTTGATCACAGTGAACAAACAGGATGCGGGACAGGAGAAAGACACTGAGGAGTAGACTACATGGAAGGTAAGTTTGACTTGTGTATGCTTATTTTGACTTTTAATTTTCAGTTCAGGTTTTCTTTAAGGTGCCCATACACTCGTCAGATTAGCAGCAGATAGATCATCAGATAGATTTCTTATCTATCTGATGTGTTTTTAGAACATTTTTTATTAGGATAGAATTCCAATAGATTTCAGTTTGAAATCTATTGAAATTCGATCTGATGGCATTTTTTTGCCATCAGATTTCCATTAGGGCCAATGCAAAATGATAAGCAATCTCAACAGATTGACCTAGATATTCCACCCTGCCAGTTCGATGGAAATCGTCCATCGATCGGTCGATTGGCCAACCGATTTGCGATCGATCGATTTTGATCGATCGATCGGCCAGAAAATCGGCTGAGTGTATGGGCCCCTTAAACACCTAGACCAGTGATCTGCAAACTTGGTAAGTTAGTGATTATTTGTTTAGGTCAGTGATCTGCAAACTTGGCTTTCCAGCTGTTAAAGAACTATAAGTCCCACAATGCATTTGCCTTTATGAATCATGACTGACTGTCAGACTCCTGCAATGCATTGTGGGACTTGTAGTTCCTTAACAGCTGGAGAGCTAAGTTTGCAGATCACTAACTAAAACAAATACCAAGACTTCTAGAATAATGTGCTTTGGACAGACAAGGCAAAGATAAATTAATCTGGCCACAATACCAGAAAGCATAGCAAAAACTAAAGATACAATTTCTCTAGAAATAGAAATATTGTGATTTAGGGCTGCTTTTTGGTATCAGGGCCTGGACAGCTCACCACTAGGAATGATCAGTTAGATCCAAATAATACTGAGTTGATTTAGGATTATACAACGTTTGTGTCCAAATTTATGCATCTTGAAAATGGACCAATCAAATCCCACTTTTTGGTCCATTTTTAAGCTCCATAAGTTGCCATAAATCATTTGCATAGTTCCACATCTACTCAAATTATTTGAAGCTGGGTTCACAGTAATGAGCGTGAACTGCAACAGAGACTGGACATAGACTTTAATATAAAGCCTGCATGCAGCGAGATAGAATAATGCGATCAGTTACAAAGTAGAGATGTGAACAGGCCCAACGAACTGTATGGACAGTAAGTTGACATGCAGAATTACTCTACATCACAACTGAGCACTATAAACTAGCCCATAATCTCACTGACAATCCCTAGCTGCCATCACAAAACCCACTATGAATTATTCATTGTGCCAGAGGGTAGTTGAGGACTATGTAAGTTTATGTCCCTTATTATTATTACTGATTTATAAAGCACCAACATATCGCGTGGCGCTGTACAAAGTCAGAAACAAACATGGAGTACATAATAAAACAGACACTGGTACAAAATACAGTATTGGAAATAACAGCGACAAATGTAACACGATGAAAAAAATGTATAAAAAATTGCAAGACACAAAATAAATAACAAATTCCAAGACACAAAAGAGTGAGGGCCCTGCCCTTGCAAGCTTACAATCTATATCATATCCTTTTCCTTTTTTTCCTGTTTTTAAACCTTACCAATAAAACACCCTTAAAGCTCCCAAGATGCCAGAAAAAAATCAAAATAAATGTGCTATTACTTTTTTTTAACTGTGTTTTAGTACTTTTTCAATTGCCAGGTGATGAAAAGTTATTTTTAGGAAGTACCGGAGGATTTAGCCCTGGGGGTTTCAAGGGAGGGGGGGGGGGTGTGTTAAATACATCAGTCAGCCGTGCAGATGCAGCGATCCATCCTTGCTTATACTGCTGAAGAGGGCTAGATAGTAAAAAGAGGTAATTTTATTCACTTCAGACTCTCTTTAAAGAGACACTGTAACATCAAAAAGTTCTCCTGGGGGGTACTCAGGGTCCCAATGAGGCTTCCCAGGCCTCCTCTGTCCCACGGGGGTCTCGCTGCAGCCCTCCGAACAGCGGCCTGACAGATCCGACAGCTTGTTCAATATTTACCTTTCCAGGATCCAGCGGGGGCGCTGTTGCGGCTTTCGGCTCCGAAGTAGACGGATATACCCGATCTCAGTCAGGTCTGCTCTACTGCGCAGGTGCTGACATCATTTGTGGGAGGGGTTTCACCACAAAATCAGCCATACAGAGCCCCCTCATGATCCATTTGAGAAAAGGATTCGATTTCTCATGGTAAAACGGGGTATCTGCTACTGATTGGGAGGAAGTAAAATTCTTGGTCATGGTTTCTATTTAAGAAACTCCAGTTGTTATCTATGTAAAAAAGCTTCACTGAACTTTCCAACTTTCAAAGTCGCCGAGAGCTCTGTCTTCTGAAGCTTATTATCTCAAGTGTCTGTCACTGTATTTTTTTTTCTGCAGAGGAAAGTCCAAAAGGTCATTAGCCTGCTCTGTGAAATCATGTGTAGTATGTAAACTGCAAATATTAAAGAATGATGCAATATTATAAAAAAATCTGTATAACTGAAAGTAAAAATATGAGACTATTTTCATTGCTACTAATGTTCTATTAATCATCCGTACTCATTATATAATTTTTTTTTTGCTTCAGTGTCACTGTAACTGTACTGTAACGAGGCACTGTACAATGCATGAAATGATACAGGATATGTACTTTAACTGTAATTTTCCTGGTTTCAGTCTAACTAACACGTCCTACAGTATATCTATATATTGTTGTATGTAGCCCTGCACTCCTATTGATGTCTAAGCTATGCTAAGCACTGTACATACACATGTCTATTTTATCATGTCACATGTCACTTCGGGTATCCTTTAAGGTTTTTATACTTAACCACTTTACCCCCCGCGGTACGAATTACTCCGTCCCTTTTTTCGCCCCTAAAAAACCAAGGGACAGAGAAATCCGTACCTTCCACGCTACTGCCGCTGTCCGCGCTCCCGCCGCTCGTGCGCGCGCTCCCGCCACTCGTGCACGTCGCCGCACGCTCGCCCGGAGATCAATGAACGGGAAAATCCATTCTCGTTCGTTGATCTAAGCCCCCCGCAATGAACTGCTGCTTCTTTGAGAAACAGCGCTATTATTGTGATCTTCCCAGCCTCGTAGTGCTTCCTGTAAGCGTCCTTCCGGACGCTTACAGGTCGCATGTAAACAAACTCACTGTGGCCATCTTGTGGCCAAATAGTAAAACTACACCCTAAAGCATTTTACATATACATATACATTAGTTTTACACAATAAATTAACTCATTACCTCCCACACTCCCCAATTTTTTTTTTTGTAATTAAAAAAAAACAAAAAAAAAATAAAAAAAACATAAATAGTTACATAGTTACATAGTTATTTTGGTTGAAAAAAGACATACGTCCATCGAGTTCAACCAGTATAAAGTACAACACCAGCCTGCTCCCTCACATATCCCTGTTGATCCAGAGGAAGGCGGAAAAAACCCTTACAAGGCATGGTCCAATTAGCCCCTAAAGGGAAAAATTCCTTCCCGACTCCAGATGGCAATCAGATAAAATCCCTGGATCAACATCATTAGGCATTACCTAGTAATTGTAGCCATCGATGTCCTTCAATGCAAGGAAAGCATCTAAGCCCCCTTTAAATGCAGGTATAGAGTTTGCCATAACGACTTCCTGTGGCAATGCATTCCACATCTCAATCACTCTTACTGTAAAGAACCCTTTCCTAAATAAATGGCTAATAGAAGGCCTAGGGACAAAAAGCACATCCGCCAAGCTATTATATTGCCCTCTGATGTATTTATACATGTTAATTAGATCCCCTCTAAGGCGTCTTTTCTCTAGACTAAATAAACCCAGTTTATCTAACCTTTCTTGATAAGTACAGACTAACCAGCAAGCTCATGGTGACCCAGAACTCATTGGAGTGTGTAAGGGACTCTAAGGGTACAATGGTTAATTTGCATATATTCAGCAGTGGTGCTCTGGGAGACATCTCGAGCTCACTCCAACCTGAATTATCGCAAATTCTTTCTGTTTTAGGAAAGCAAATTTTTGTCTTTCTTGATAAGTGAGACCTTCCATCCCACGTATCAATTTTGTTGCTCGTCTCTGCACCTGCTCTAAAACTGCAATATCTTTTTTGTAATGTGGTGCCCAGAACTGAATTCCATATTCCAGATGTGGCCTTACTAGAGAGTTAAACAGGGGCAATATTATGCTAGCATCTTGAGTTTTTATTTCCCTTTTAATGCATCCCAAAATTTTGTTAGCTTTAGCTGCAGCTGCTTGGCATTGAGTATGATTATTTAACTTGTTGTCGATGAGTTACCTTAGGGAAGGAACTTTTTAAATATTTATGTCAAGAGGGTATAACACTGTTACTTTATAAACTACTTGTAATTAGGGATGGATGCAAAACTGAAAAAATTGCACCTTTATTTCCAAATAAAATATTGGCGCCAAACATTGTGATAGGGACATAATTTAAACGGTTTTATAACTGGGGCAAATGGGCAAATACATTTCATGGGTTTTAATTACAGTAGCATGCATTATTTAACAACAATAATGGCCGAAAACTGAAAAATAATATTTTTTCCCCACATTTTTTCCTATTTTCCCATTAAGACACATTTAGAATAAAATAATTCTTGGCATAATGTCCCACCTAAAGAAAGCCTAATTGGTGGCGAAAAAAACAAGATATAGTTCATTTCATTGCGATAAGTAATAATTAAGTTATAGACGAATGCATGGAAGGAGCGCTGAAAGGTGAAAATTGCTCTGGTGTTCAAGGGGTAAAACCCCTCAGTGTTGAAGTGGTTAATATTGTGGTGTTTTGTTTGAGGAAAAGGGGCAGGGAAAAGGATCTACAGAGATTCTGTGAATAGATGCAGCTGCTCCTACATAACTCTGCTGGCCAATAATGGCGTGATGCAGCTGATCTCTGATGTCCACTGTCTCGGACCCCTGCAATTTTTGGGGCGTCCAGCTCCCAGAATGTTGCCGCAGTGCAATATATTGGAAAGGCAGAGTGCTTGGGCTCGATTCACAAAGCGGTGCTAACCCAGTTAGAGACTTTAGGCGTGATAACCATTGCACCACGCTGGTGAAAAGCCAGTTTAGGCGTGATAAGTTTAGGTGTGATAAGTTTAGGTGTGATAAGTTTAGGTGTGATAAGTTTAGGCATGCTAAGTTTAGATAAGTGTAGATAGCGTGCAAAGTCCTGCACGCAAAGCAGCGCCATTAAACTCTATGCGAATTGCACCAGACTTTGCAAGCGCAAAACTTTTGAGCAGCTGTGCACTGCGGTGCTAACGCAGTTGGTGCTTAAACTTATCATGCCTAAACTTATCACACCTAAACTTATCATGCCTAAACTTATCACATCTAAACTTATCACACCTAAACTTATCATGCCTAAACTGAGTTTAGGCGTGATAAAGGGCTTTTCACCAGCGTGTTAACTGTTAGCACCGCTTTGTGAATCAGGCCCCTTGTGTTTATGTCTAAGGGGACGGGAGAGGGAGGAGCCAGGAGTGAAAGACAAACAATGATGATGCCTCTTATGTCCATGAGAAAGCAAAGCTATCAGGATTTGTACCCTGCTTTATTAAGCCTTGCTCTTGAAAGCAGTCATTCATTAGTCATCTCAAAAGCACTTGTCTTCAAGAATCTGAATCATTGCTCTTAAATGTTATAATGAGCTAAAGAGTCATGGGGGTTGATGCACAACACTCCGATAATACTGCCATTCACAAACAGCGAACTGCAGTATTAACCTTATTTCCAACAGCAAGTACCGCGAGTTACAGTATTAGCGCAACCCTCAGTGCTCGAGTAGTGCAATCCTTGCTACGGTAATGAGTGTTACTAATGCCTGTCACAGTTGCAACTGCCCCACTACTCAAGTACTGAGGGTCGCACTAATAGTGTATTTTGCGATACTTGCTGCTGGAAATAAAGGTAATACTGCCTGTCTGTGCACTGCAGTATTACCTTGATGGTGTGCATCAATCTCATGGATTCCAACTTTTATACAGCTATTTAACAACTTGTTAAGTGCAATATATGGAAAACTATAGCTGTAGGAAGAATGGACTGGGACAGCAAAGGGGAAAAAGTGTGGGCCCTGCAGAATTATGGTAGCAAAAAGGAGCCTAAAAGCCTTCTGATGTGTAACCTACCATAAATGTTTGCTCTGTTTAGCTCTTCCTCTGGACAGTACTTCAGACAGAGAACCAAAGTTCTCCAAACCTTGAACTAATGATGGCTATGTAACCCAGAGGTGCTGTAAGCATGTTGAAAATCATGGCTCTATACATTTATATCTGTATTTAAAGGGACCCTGAGCTAAAGCTTAATCCGCAATTTGGACTTACCTGGTGCTTCCAGGGACCTCGCGGGCTGGGGGGAGTGGCCGAAGGAAGCCCTAGGTAAGTCCAAATTGCGGATTTAGCTTGAGTTCAGGGACCCTTTAAAGTGGAATAAAGCTCTGACATAACATTCAATAAAAATGTGTTTTCCTACTTTTTTTATTACCCATACAGTTACCATATTTGCTTTTGTGCACAAATAATATTGTCCATTTACCAATTACAATTTCCCAAAGTACAGTTTAACGCTCTGAAAGCTTCTATTGCATTTTATTCATAACTGCTAAAAATTATATATGAAAATCTTCTAGTGAGCTCTTCTGAATTGTGTGCATGTTTGACGCACAGAAAGCTTGTTTTCAGCTAAGCTAAGAATGCAACAACACAGGAATGTAAACAAAAGATAATAATTTCTCCTCTTCAGATAATAAGCTGAAGATGCTTTCCAGTGCAGAGCAAAGTGTTGTCTTTAACTGTTTGGATGCTGTTCTGCTACAATTTTTTGGGGAGTAGTAGGTTTAAAACTGTAAGTAATCTTTTAGATCAAAGAATAAATGCTGAGTTTCAGACCACTTTAAGCTATAAAACCTCTGTTTTGGATGTTTTGTTGTCCACAGGAAAATGGAGCAGGGATTTACATTATTACATGCCCTGCCCTCAAATCATGACTATGCCTCTTTTTTGTATATGTGTTGTAAAAAATAATCCTAAATATCTTGTCATGTGATTAGTTACTATATTTTCTGCTGTTTCATCTACAGATGCACCTGTATCTGAGCTCCATGACTTATTCTGTAAGAAGCTACAGCAATGCTCAGTTATCTTCCATTTTATGGACTGCGTGGCAGACTTGAAAGGGAAGGAGATCAAGCGAGCCGCTTTAAATGAGCTGGTAGAGTGTATTGCCACCAACAGAGGAGTCCTGATAGAGCCCGTCTACCCAGAGGTCATTAAGATGGTAAGTGGCTTTCACTAAAGCTTGGCATGGGTCAGGATAACGTTTCAGTTGTGGGAACTTCAAAAGCGAAATGGCCAGGGGTGTAACTACTAATCAAACTTATGGGATGCCCTATGTTCATATCTCCTGTGGTGAGCCCAACCACCTGGAGGCCCATCTACCAGGAATCAAAAATAGGTGAGGCCACCATTACTCCCCCCCCCTTAACTGCTCTAGAGGAATGCAAGTAAACGGTGTCAGGACTTTTATGGGAATATGTTTTTCAACAAGTATTTAAACTCAGTTATAGTTCATTTGTTTAGTTTAAAAAACAATTATATTTATATAAAATACATACATATGTATAACTTTTTAAAACAAATACAATCAAGAAATATAGGAATAGCCATATCCAGGTACACCATTATTTAAAATGCATATATCACACAATCTGCATATTTTATTAAATCTCCAGTCAGTGATTTCTTATACCCTTAAAAGTCCCTGAGATTCACACCTTAGTATTGTAAACATGCAACAGTGGGCAATACAAAGGTACTTGTTACATAGATCACCTCTAGAGAGTATTGTTGTTCCAAGTTAAATGAGCTCAATTTATCTAACATTTATTGGTATGCAAGACCATCCATTCCTCTAGGCAGTTTTGTGGCTTGTCTCTGTACTTCCTGTAATGTGGTACCCAGAACTATATTCCATATTCCATGCATTCCAAAATGTTATTTGCTTTATCTTCTGCTGTTTGGCATTTAAAAAATTATTAGACTTATTGTCAACCAGTACTCCTAAGTTCTTCTCCAAAATTGATGCCCTTTTCTGTATCTTATTGGTGCTAGACCATTGGTAGGGCTAAGATGCATGACTTAACATTTTTGTACAATACATTTTAACTGCCTTATTCTTGGTCATTTAACCATCCTGTCCACATTTGTTCTGAAGTATGTCACTATGTACCTGTGTGTTGATAATTCTGCAAAACTTTATATCACCTTCAAAAATGACAACACTACTTTCTATTCCATCTACTAGGTCATTAATAAATAAATACATTGAAAGGTACTGGACTTAGTACCAACCCCTGTGGGCCCAGCAGCTAACAGTCACCCATGATCTATTGACCTTGCATCATCAACTTCTGCAACAGGCTGTTGTGGGGAACAATATCAAAGTCCTTTGCAAAGTCCAAGTATATTACATCTATAGTTTTAACCAAATGCATTTTGACATTCACCACCTTGTAAAAGCGTAGCATGTTAGTCAAACAAGATCTGTCCTTAGTAAACCCATATGGAAGATGAGAAATTAGATTGTTCTTTGCTATGGAGTATTGTATAGTATCCCTTAGACCTTGTTCACAAACTCAGATGACTGTGTGTTCGTAACGCCCATCATCTGCATTGCCATCTATTGCCCTGCTGAACACATTCACTGCAGTGAATAGATTAGTGCTGCGTTTGGGCAAAAATGCATCGAAGTAGTGTGTAATTGCAATGTACTGATGCGCAGAGAAATAGTGAGAATATCAGACAGTGCAGTCTATCCACTTCTGTTGTTCTTGCGTATCGCACACAAAACTCATTGCCGAAATGAACCGCAATGCGTATAGTGGTTGAGAGGCCTTAAGAAATTTGCACATAACTGATGTTAAGCTTGCAGGTCTATAGTTTCCTGGTCTAGTCAGATCTATTGAAATGACAAGTGCATGTGCCTATACACCTCCCTATTCTTTGCTAGCCACTTTGGAGGTTTCAAATGGGCAGTATCTGAATAATGTGGCAATTAACTGATCAGTTTAGTACCTGGAAATCATGCATCAAGCAGGCAAGAATGCACAGTGTGCAACCAAAAAAAGGAAAAAATTAAAAGAACTGTATATGCGCCCTGAGACTTAACCTCCCTGGAGTTATGATTATTTCCAGATTTTAGGGTGTTTTCTGAATATTTCAGACCCTAAAATCAGGAAACCATCATGCTACCAGGAAGCCAGCAGCAGCCCCTGCACTCACTCACCTCCCTGGGCTCCAGCGCTGCAATTTTACCTCCATCCACCGGGTGGCACTGTAACACTTTGGTGAGATCAATGACGGTGATCTCACCAGAGTGACTCAGAGCCTCTGAAAACAGGAAATAGAAGGGCTACCGATATCTGGATCACCCGAGAGGTATGTAAAAGCTTCCGACTGCCTCCATTCACTTCCAAAAGGGACTCCAAGCAGTAAATAAATACAAAATCGGAACTTACCTGGGGCTTTCTCCAGCCCATCGTAGGTTGGGAGGTCCCTCGGCGTCCCTCTGGCTCCTCTCCCAGGACCTGGCCAGAAATGGCTCCCGGCGACACTGGGCCCGAGTGTCGGGCTCCTTCTTCCGCAAAGATGACGTCAATCGTAACCACGCTGGCCGCCTCGCGTCATCACGCCGGCCGGCGTGACAGTACTGCGCATGTGCGATTAGACCGCACATACGCGGTACTATCACGCCGGCCGCCGTGATGACGCGAGGCGGCCAGCGTGGTGACGATTGACGTCATCTTTGCGGAAGAAGGAGCCGACACTCGGGCCCAGTGTCGCCCTGGGAGAGGAGCCAGAGGGACGCCGAGGGAACTCCCGACCTACGATGGGCTGGAGAAAGCCCCAGGTAAGTTCCGATTTTGTATTTATTTACAGGTCAAAGTCCCTTTAACCCTCCGGCAGCTAGCCCGAGCTCAGATCAGGATTACGGCCAGGGAGGTTAAAGAGGAACTGTTGCGAAAATCTTAAAATTTAAAACACATACAAATAAGAAGTACGTTTCTTCCTGAGTAAAATGAGCCATACATTACTTCTCTCCTATGTTGCTGTCACTTACAGTAAGTAGTAGAAATCTGAAATTGCCGACAAATTTTGGGATAGTCTATCTCTCCATAGGGGATTCTCAGCATGACCTTTATTCTTTATAATGACACTCCCTGAAAAAGATTTATACGAAGATGCTAGCCAGCCTCCCTGTGCACCGAACACTTTTTTTGGCAGTTGGACAGAGCAACTGCCATTCACTAAGTGCATTTTAAAAATAAGGAAAACTCTGTGAACCCCCCCATGAGGAGATGGGCTAGTCCAAAACCTGTCGGTTCTGTCAGATTTATACTACCTACTGTAAGTGGCACCAAGTTAGGAGAAAAGTAATTTATGGCTCATTTTACTCTGGAAGAAATGTACTTCTTAATTGTATATGTTTACAAATATTTTACATTTTAAGATTTTCGCGACAGAGGTCCTTTAACTCTTTAATCAGCTATGTAGGTATACAGGAGTGCTGAGGCAACAATCATTGGACTCCTCACCCATACGATTGTCAACTTTATTGTTGTACTTTGCGAGTAGACTACAAAGTTCACTGAAGTATCTGTACAGGGCAATGCTTACTAAGTCTCTTTAAATGGCAGTTGCAGTAGCATAGTAGACTACTGTGTAATGGTAGTGTTCCGTCAGTCTCTTATTGTAACATAGAACTTGGCGTGGATAAAATATTGCTGAAGGTAAAGAAGTTGAAGTGCAACATTTATAATATTTTTAGGAGTGGACCTTGGGTGCAGAACAGTGGGAGCATGGGGGGGGGGGGGGGGGGCAGGGGTGTGTCATATTTTTAGGAGAGGACCTTGGGTGCAGAACAGTGGGAGCATAGGGGGGACAGGGGTGTGTCATATTTTTAGGAGTGGACCTTGGGTGCAGAACAGTGGGACCATAGGGGGGACAGGGGTGTGTCATATTTTTAGGAGTGGACCTTGGGTGCAGAACAGTGGGAGCATAGGGGGGACAGGGGTGTGTCAAACCTTCAAAATCCATCTTACCTTGGAAGCATTCTGGGTGCTGTGAGTGTGATGTCTAAAATGTATCCCACATCTACTGTGTTATATTTATTTTATTGTTGCTGTACAGATTGGAAATACTTGTGTATAGTGTAGTTGTATGTACACTCATCTTGTAATTCTTGTATTAAGAGCAAAAGGAAATCCAGTGTGAAAAACCAACATGGATCTTGATAATGGCCTTATTCTGCTAGGCAAAATGCCCAGATGGCCGTCTCTAAAGCCTGGTACATACCTTAAACTTTGATTGGCCAATCAGTGACCCATTTTATTACCTCCCCCTAGTATGGGGGATTACCTACACAAAACTGTCCCTAGTATTCAAAATCTGCAGACTCTCATACTACATGAGGTGGTAAAATTGGCCAATCAGTGACCAATTAAAATTGAAGGTGTGTACCAGGCTTTAATCTGGGATAAATGCTGCTTGCATCAGCACAATGTGAACCCTGGTCATTTGAGGGGGATGCACTTCATATGGAATTAGGAATTAGATGAATTAGATCTACATTTAGGTCTGCATAAAGAAATATCAGCTGTGATTGAGTGAATAATTCATATGAATAAAGAAAATATAAATACTGTATATATTGAATATATAAAGAAAATAATAAATACGGATTGAAAATAGACCCTTCCCCTTTTCCACTTTGGTTTAATAAAGAAATTATATATGCTGAAAAACACAGTGATGTTGCCTTGCCTTCCTCAGTGCTCAAGGCTACCTACATTACTTTTATAGTGTATCTTCTGTTTTAGAAATTGGACAGTATTGTTGTAATCTTGATATATGATGCACAGATTGTTGTATTTCTTCTGCCTGACTTGCATGGTAGTTTCTGTACTCTCTTATCTGGAGTAAATCACAAAAATTGATTTCTACAGTAGCCTTACTGCGTTTCTATACAATTCTTGGTAAAAGATGAGGAACTTGGAGAAATTGAGAACGTTTAGGACAGTGCCAAACTTGGATGGAGTTTAGCTGACCTCATTCCAATAGCAATTTTGAGTAACAGGAAATGGTATTTGATTATGTCCGGTTTTACCTTGCAGGTTTTCTGTGTTTTTCATAAACCACCACAGACTGATTATGCTCAATCCTTTCTTGTCCCCAGATCTCAGTGAATATATTTCGCACACTACCGCCAAGTGATAATCCAGAGTTTGACCCAGAGGAGGATGAACCAAATTTTGAACCTTCCTGGCCACATCTTCAGGTAAAACATGCTGATAGTAGACTCTCTCTAGGAGCAGAGATCACCTTACCTTTCCCCCCTCCTCCCTCTGCTGAGAGATTATTTATGGCCAGCACTGCAGCTATAGCTTAGTGCTATAATGATAAGAATCTGATGAGCTGTAGTGCTGGCCACAAAGAGTTAATCTTTCAGCAGCACCAGATATATATATATATAGGGTTAGTGAGTTTAGTTTCATTTTTGAAGTGAGCGCTCCAAACTCGAAGATGCTATTTAATGTGTTTGAATTTATAATAATTGTCTGCATGTATTGATGAGACTCATTTACAGGAGATAAAAGGGTCATTTTCAGCAGTGAGCTAGCAGACTGGTTGTAATTGTATAATGATCCAACACAATGAAAGTTAGCAGGCGTTGTTTGCGAAGGCTGTTGCTGTCTGGACTACACTTTTTGTACCAATGTGTAAGTTCATTTATTGTATAATATGAAATTACATATATAGTTAGGTATAGTGTAGCACCCAGATAACTATGATTTTTACTATTGGATACACATACTGGACGGGTGTTTTTCTTTTCTGTCCCTGTACCCCAACTTGAAAACTCCTATACACACATTGGAGAGCAACGGCAGATACAGAGTGTGCGTTATTGGAGCGTGCTGCAGCAAGTATATCTACCTGTCCTCATTCCAGCTCAGGTTCTCCCGACTACCTGGTAGCTTCTGAACTGGCCACTAGAGCTCCAAGCGCACTGTCATATGACTGCAGTGAGTATGTAGCTATAGTAGCCAGTTCAGCTGGGGAGACGAGTGAATGCAAGCTGGAGCGAGGAGAGATTAGATATATATGGAGCGCTGTGTAATATGTTGGCGCTTTATAAATACAATAAATAATAATAATAATATGGTGTAGCATGCTTCAACATCAGCTCTATACAGGGGCTGCATATGTAACCTGTGGTATATTACCCATGGATAGGCCAAAACTCCCCTCCACTTTACTCCCAAAATGTAAAAGTTGGATGTCAAGTCAGCTGATCCATAGTGATATCTAGGGGTGGGACGACGAATCCGGCGAATCCACGAATCCCTCGAATATTAGGAAATATTCGAGATTCGTGGATTCGAATCCCGACGCCATTTTCCACTACACGAATCCGCCGAATCCCGACGCCGCATCGCCGCGCATCCGCCGCTCGCACTCGTCCTCCTCCGACCTCCTCCGACCCCCCCGCGCCTCCTCCGCTCGCCCCCCCTGCCCGCATCCACTCACCTAGCCATAGCGGAGCGCAGAGCGGCAGACCTCTCGCCGACTTCCTGGTTCCCCCTAGTGACCGGCTCTTACAATGACGTCATTAGTAAGAGCCGGTCCGGCCACTAGAGGGAACAGGGAAGTAACGAAGAGGTCTGCCGCTCTGCGCTCCACGGGAAAGGTGAGTAGATTATGCAGGGGTGAGCGGAGGAGGCACGGGGGACGGAGGGGGCCGTGGGGGGGTTGGCGGGGGAGGGGGGTTCTATCTATCTACCTACCACTATCCCTACCTACCTACAGGCCGCTATACCTACCTACCTACAGGCCCCTATACCTACCTTAAGGCCCCTATACCTACCTAAAGGCCCCTATACCTACCTACCTAAAGGCCCCTATACCTACCTACCTACCTAATGGCCCCTATACCTACCTACCTACAGGCCACTATACCTACCTACAGGCCTCAATACCTACCTACCCACCTACCTACAGGCCCCCTATACATACCTACCTACCTAAAGGCACCTATACCTACCTACCTACCTACCGGACACTATACCTACCTACAGGCAACTATACCTACCTACAGGCCACTATACCTACCTACCTACCGGCCACTATCCTTACCTACCTACAGGCTGCTATACCTACCTACCTACAGGCTGCTATACCTACCTACCTACCTACCTACCTACCTACAGGCCACTATACCTACCTACCTACCTATTGGCCACTATCCTTACCTACCTACAGGCTGCTATACCTACCTACCTACCTACAGGCCGCTATACCCACCTACCTAAAGGCCCCCTATACCTACCTAAAGGCCCCCTATACGTACCTACCTACCTACCTAAAGGCCCCTATACCTACCTACCTACCTAAAGGCCCCTATACCTACCTACAGGCCACTATACCTACCTACAGGCCTCAATACCTACCTACAGGCCCCCTATACGTACCTACCTACCTAAAGGCACCTATACCTGCCTACCTACATACTTACCTATACTTAAGGCCCTATACCCTGCTACCTATACTGAAGGTCCCTTTACCTACCTACCTACACTGAAGGCACATGTACCTTACTACCTATACTGAAGGCCCCTATACCTAGCTACCTACCTATACTGAAGGCACATATACCCTGCTACCTATACTGAAGGCACATATACCCTGCTACCTATACTGAAGGCCCCTATACCTAGTTACCTACCAATACTGAAAGCACATGTACTGTGCTATCTATACTGAAGGCCCCTATACCTTGCTACCGATACTGAAGGCCCCTATACCCTGCTACCTATACTGAAGGCCCCTATACCCTGCTACCTATACTGAAGGCCCCTATACCCTGCTACCTATACTGAAGGCCCCTATACCCTGCTACCTATACTGAAGGCCCATATACCCTGCTACCTATACTGAAGGCCCATATACCCTGCTACCTATACTGAAGGCCCATATACCCTGCTACCTATACTGAAGGCCCATATACCCTGCTACCTATACTGAAGGCCCATATACCCTGCTACCTATACTGAAGGCCCATATACCCTGCTACCTATACTGAAGGCCCATATACCCTGCTACCTATACTGAAGGCCCATATACCCTGCTACCTATACTGAAGGCCCATATACCCTGCTACCTATACTGAAGGCCCATATACCCTGCTACCTATACTGAAGGCCCATATACCCTGCTACCTATACTGAAGGCCCATATACCCTGCTACCTATACTGAAGGCCCATATACCCTGCTACCTATACTGAAGGCCCATAAACCCTGCTACCTATACTGAAGGCCCCTATACCTTGCTACCTATACTGAAAGCTACCAATATTGAAGGCACCCATACCTAGCTAGCTATACTGAAGGCACCTTTACCTCGCTACCTGTGCCTGGGTACCTATACTGCGGGCAACTATACCACGGATCGCACAATTTTTATGTGCAGGATTCGTTAGATTCGGGATTCGAAAGGTTCGAGATATTCGAGAACCTTTTTAGATTCGGATCCGGATTCGGATTCGAAGAAATTGTGGATTCGTCCCATCCCTAGTGATATCCGATAACTATACAATTAGAGGTTGGAAGACAGACTTTTAATGGTATTGTGTTCGTTGGAACGAAAATGTGTAGCAATTGGGAGTTCAGATTTGATATCGTTAATAGTGTGCCTGTTTCCATTCATACGTTTGCGCAGAGTTTGTCCAGTTTCTCCCACATACATAACATTGGGGCATTTAGCACACATGATCAGATATACCAGATTGGTGGAACCACAGGAAAATGTGCCTTGTACTCTGTACTCCTGTTGTGAACCTGGTATCGTTAACCTGTCAGTGGAGTAGTGTCTGCAGGTCCCACACCTTTTTTGTCGGCAGGGTGATGTTCCGTTTTGTTGTTCTTGCTTTTACTGATGGCTAACATGGTACAATACCCTACTGCTACTACTCAGGCAGTTTATCTAATTCAAGGTGATACACTCATGTCATGTCCAGCCTTTGACCTGAGTGATTACTCAGGGTGCCAAATAATTCTTTTTGGAAGGGGTGCAGGGACTGCCACAAAGCCAATGACTCTTCCCCGACGTCTGGATCATTGGAGTTGCTTCACCCCTACGCTCTGCACTCTCATGAGGAGGGGGCTCTCTATCTCCTCATATACTGGGCGGCTCTCTGAATACTACTAGGGGGCTTGCTGGATACCTATACTGGAGGGAAGGCTCTCTGACTACCTGTACTGGGACACTCTTTATATGACCCTGTGTGGCATAGGGTCATATTAAGCTTTAATTCTGTGGTGTGCTCTGCATCGCACACATCCAGTGTAAAAAGATAGCGGCTTGCTATTTCCAGAAAGTACTTGGCTTTTCATAACGTCATCTTTGCCCTCCAAGGAATTACATTTCAGTTTACATTTCCTTTCCCTTCTGTGTATCTTGCTATTGCTGCAGGTTCTGCAATATATTGAGCGTTGCAAGATGTAATCTGGTTGAAATAACTCTCTCCATATATTGATTCAAGCACAGTGTGCCATGTATTATAATAATTTAAATCTCTGTGTAATGGCATGAATTACCTTTGAACAACAGCATTATGGTATTCTTGCATTTATGGAGTTGATGATACAATGAAGCACTTTCCAATGTGATGCTTTGTGGTTTTTCAGTATGAGAAATTAGCCTAAGCCTGATACAATTTGGAACACATATGCAGGAGGAAGTTACCATGGTTACTTCTTGCATATGTCCTTAATAATAGCTGTATCACATGGATGAGTAAAAACCCTTCTGAAGATGATTTGTCAAAAACAACTTTGCTGATATAAAGGAAGAATTAGACTTCGTACTTCGTGCATTCAAAAGGCTTATTGTTCTTAAAAGGTACATACCGAATTGATTGATCATCTGATTGTCCTACTATTTAACGCAAACTGTTTGTTATAAATGTGAATCTGAAAAGAGGTTAGAAACATTTAGGTCACTTTGGATTAGGGTAGTGTGAGGCATTCCTTGGGCAGGGATCCCACTTATGAAAACGGTTGCAGTTTGCCCTGGACGATTCTTTGCATTTTAGATCTTGATTGCTTACACAGGCCTTAAGGCAACCACTCACAATACAATTCTACAGACGAACGATTGTCTGATTGATGGAATCAATCAGAATAAAACAGATCGATTCCATTAATCTGATCGAATTGGATAGCAGCTTTTCTTCTGTTAGTGAGCCTGAACGGTCGTTTCCTATCAAAATTACGAATGAATGGGACAAGCGATCATTCGGAAAATTGTATCGTTAATGGCCACCTTTAGGTACACTCCTCCCCCTAGATCTCTTGCTTCCTCCCCCTAGATCTTTTGCTGACATTGGTATAGGGAGGTGCTTCCCTCCCACTTTTTCCAATCAGACTCTGGTTGCAGCCTGCCCACTTACTCAATCAAATCGTCTGAGAGAGTTCCTTCCCATTTCACCCCCTACCTATAACCCAGTTTACTATCATATCCATTGAAAGAAAGCAGGCTACAGATCTAGTCATTTCTAGTACAGGCTAGTCATAAATGCTGGTGCTGGAAATACCTTTTGAGGTGGAACCGAGAGGATAAGAAGGTCCCTCACATTTTGTGGTGAAGCTCAAACATTTACAGTCACCTTGTGTAGTTTATGGTTGTTACCTGATTTTCTCCTACTTGCTCTCAGTAAATCTCTCTTTTATCTTCTCTAGCTGGTATATGAATTCTTTCTGCGCTTCCTGGAGAGCCAGGATTTCCAGCCTTCACTGGCCAAGAGATACGTGGACCAGAAGTTTGTCCTCATGGTGAGTGAGCTTTATGCTGGGATTAGCACTTCCTTTAGTAGCTTAGCTTTCTAACAGGTCTATTGCAGTTGTAGTTAGTAAGAAATAACGGACAACTTACCAGAGAGGGATATAGAAGCTGCCATACGTATTTCCTTTTAAACAATGCAAATTGCCTGGCAGGCTGGTAGGGAGGGATAAATATAGATGAGTCACTCAGTTCATATGGTGGTGGAGAAGAGTTCATGGGGAAGTGGGCCCTGCCAAATAGTCTAAAGGTGGCCATACACTGGTCGATTTGCCATCAGATCGACCAACAGATAGAACCCTCTCTGACCGAATCTGATCAGAGAGGGATTGTATGGCTGCCTTTACTGCAAACAGATTCAGCATGAAATTGATTCACCATCTGTGAAGCTGCCGCCCCCCCCCCCCCCCCCCGCCATACATTACCTGATCCAGCCGGCGCGAGTCACCCGGTCTCCGCTGTCTTCTTCTCTGCTCTGGGCTCCAGCTTCACTGTACTTCCTGTCCGGGGAAGTTTAAACAATAGAGGGCGCTCTACTGTTTACACTTCCTGTCAGGACAGGAAGAAGTGAAGCCTGCCGGGGCCCAGCAGAGAAGGGGCAGCGGTGACAGCGGGGATACGCGCCGGCCAGATCAGGTAATATATTGCCGCTAGCGGCGGTCGTCGGACATTCGAACACCACTATCGACGCACTCCCAACCCGCCGGCGATGGAGCGAAATCTTCCGCACGGACGGATTGACGGAAACATTCAATTTTGGACGGAAATCGATCGTTCGGTCAGCGTTTGCACAACGATTTCACAGCCGATTCGATCACAGTGATCAAATCTGCTGTATATCGGCAGGAAAATCGTTAAGTGTATGGGCCCCTTTACAATCTTAGTGGGTCGGGATTGGGGAAAGGAAAATAAGTAATAGGGGAGGGGATTGGAGCAGGGGCCCCCCTGCAAAAATGTTGGATAACCAGATCCTGCACAAGTGGGTAGGCTTTCTATGGGAGTTTCAGAGCATTTGGTTTCCTTCCAACAGTGTGTTCAGGGTATGTTGGAAATCTTGGATACTGGTTTACAATAACACATTTTCCCCTTGTTTAGCTCCTGGAACTGTTTGACAGTGAGGATCCCCGTGAGCGGGAGTATTTGAAGACCATTCTGCATCGTGTGTATGGGAAATTTCTGGGACTCAGAGCCTACATTCGGAAACAGTGCAACAACATTTTCCTGAGGTATAGCTAACACAGTAATATCTTTTTCTTGCCATCGATACTTGATGTTCCAGCCAGCTCAACAAATAAGGCTAGATTACCACACTGACGCTCGGTTGTCTTGTTTCCCCATCTGTTAGTATTGATCAGAGGGACAGATTCAGTTACACGAGTCCTACAGCTTGTCAATAGAAAAATGTGTTTTTGGCCTTGCAAAAGTATTCAGACACTTAATCAAGTTTTGTCATTTTAATGGTACAAAATACAGGAAAAACAGGAAGAGCACCTGTTCCAGCCTCTAAAAAGCTGTGTTGAAGCTTGGGTGATAGCTTCAGCTTTAGCTGGACAATTGTCTCAGATTCAAGTAGAGTAAAGCTATTTACACACTTAAATGAACTGTCACCTGAAATTACATTTGTAAGTGACAGTTTTGGAATGAGCACTGTACAGACACACCTTTTATCTCCTGGCCAAGCAGTGTGCTGTAGGGGGAGGAGAGAGGGGTAACGTGCAAGCAGCACAAAGAGTGTTGGTGTCATGTCCTAGGGAAAAAAACAAACCATAAATTAAACAGGTCTGATGTCTTTAACAGCTATGACCAGTAATAAACAGCAGTCAGGGGGAGAGAAGAGCTGATGATTCCTGTCAGTGAATGCATGGATAAAGAAATTAATCTTAACTCAAAAATTCTGCTACTTGAGCCCATATATTTTTCTTCTCACAGCAGCTTGTATGTCCCCTCTCATCATACAGAGGACAGGATCAACAGGTGACAGCAGATGCTGACTGTCATCACACACACTTTGCACAAGTGAGAAAGATGCAGGGATGTCTGGAATTCAGGCAGACCAGAGCAAAGCAGGAGAGATGATTTACTTTGACGTGTGACCTCTTATCTCTCCAAGTCCTGCACCCTGCTGATTTTTATCGCTCTAGGCCATGGTCTTTGTGGCCTTCCCAGAAATCCGGCCCTGCTGATAGTTGCCACCTCAGAATCAGGTGGATCTAGCATATAAGGCATAAAAGGCTCCTCTGCCACAGAGCAGATTCAGGGTATAGTAAAACCAAATCGCACATAGCATAATCTAATAAGATAAATGGCTTCAGCCTACCAAAAAATGTATTGCACTTACAAGATAGTAGAAATTATTGGTACATATAATAGGGCTTTCTCAGGGCTCTTTCACATTACCAAGCGCGTGCACGAAACGATTTCATGGACACGTTAATGACCTGCGGCGTGACTAGAGCCGGTTTAAGGCCAAATGGGGCCCTAAGCAAAGTAGCAGATCTGGGCCCCCTCCCTCAACCCCCCCCATAATGTCATAATAGAACTGCACATAGAAAAAAAAGAACCTGTGAAGCACCAATGTGCTATATACTGTACACATATGAGATATACACATATGATAGATGCTATAGCAATGGAAGACGCTCAGCCTCAGCTTGGTTCCAGAAACCAGCGCCGCTGCAAGAGGCAGACTCCGGCTAGAGACAGGTAAAAGAGCCAGATGAGAGAGCGTGACTACACGCAGATGGGTCCCCTTCGCAGCAGCAGAACTGAAGTAGGCATGTAAATGGGGCCCCTTGAATAGGACCACAAGCTGGTGCTTGAGGTGCCTGGTCGATGATCAGGCTCTAGTCGTGACGTCAGGAGAGGCTCCAGCCTCAGGGTGCAGTGTAGGAGGGGGCGCACAATTCATTCAGCTGTAATTCCCAATTGTGTTTGAAGCAGAAAGAAATAAGAAAAGGGGATACATGACAGTGACTGCAAGCCAGATAACTAGAGATGAAGGTGTTGGGGAGGTTGGGGGCCTTGGGGCACCTATTAGTCTAATAGCAATCAGTGTGTGAAGGCTGGGGTGGGAGGGATGGGGGGGGGGGCGCACTTTGTCCAAGAGCTGGGATCAGAGTTAGCCAGCTCGTGGACAAGTGGTGAGATAACAGGACACTGCCCTCCCTGCAGAGGAGTGGGTGAAATCTACAGAATCAAGTTTGCAGCAATGACAGCTACATTTAAGATTATGTTTTTGCTAAAAGATTTTAGAACAGAAATGTTATTGCTGCAAATGTGATCTTGTGAATTTTACCCTCTCCTCTTTAGTAGCAATATGACTTCAGAACATTCACAAACCCCAGTTAAATATGACTTATTTCCACTAGATGTACCATGACCTGGATAAATGAGAAGCTTCATAGACAAGTGCACAGCTATCCAATACTTATGTTTTTTTAATGCACTTCATCTTTTACTAATGTTAATCTGTGTATCCATCCACGGTTAAGCTGGAACACAAGCACATGTCTTTGGAATGCCCTATATAACAAGGCACATATCACAATTCCGCTAAGCTGTTAAGACACATTTTTGCAGTCTGGATATTTGAGATGCATCTATGTTTTCCATATCCTCTTGTGAACAAGAATCTTATACCATTTCCTGCACCTGGAGCAGCTTTTATACTTGTTGCTATTTGCTCACAGAGGCTTAAAGGGAATCTGAAGTGAAAATTCACTTATGAACTAATGCATTGTATGTATAGTACAGCTAAGAAATAGAGCATTAGTAGCAAAGGAGCAAGACTCATATTGTTTCCAGTACAGAAAGAGTTAAGAAACTTCAATTATCTATGCAAAAAAAAGCTTTTCTGAGCTCTTTTACCCAACTCCCTACTTGGGTCAGAGAAGGTCCCATTTTCTGAAGCACTTATACATCAAATAAACAGTCAAAGACAATTATCCCTACATTAAATCATAAGGGGTTTTTTTCCGCTTCAGTGTCACTTTAACTATAGAGGGAGCAGGCATGAGGGCCCAGGGTTGCAGGGATTCTTACTGTCCCTCCTTCTGATACAGGCCCCACACTTCTCTAGAGCTAGTGCTGTTGAGGCCTCACTTGTTGTGGGCGTGAGGAAGTCGTGGTTGTTGCATTTGGTATATTATTCTTAGCAGGTGGGCCTCCTAGTTGTAGAAAAATACAGCAATCCTGCAGGCTAAACAATAAAATCTGTGTAGTGCGGGAGCATTCGGGTCTTTCAGGGTAGTCCACCAACAGTGAGAAAAGATGGTTACGTGAGCTCAGCGCATCTTTTCTGGCGGGGAGCACTTGAGAAAGGACACCCCCTCCAAACATTGTGCTCATTTGCTTTAAGTACTCTGCAGAATAAAAAGGACATTTTCTATATTGTTGGTCGAGCTCAGGTCATCATCTTTCCTCCTAGTTGTATGGACAGGGGGCACCTTGAAGGACAGGGCTGTGACAGAGGGGCCACATCGAAGTTTGTAGAAAGTTTTAGACTTTGGAAACTTGTGATCTTCTCAGGCTATACAAATGCCTATGCAACAGCTGAAAGAAGCAGTGATTGACAGAAACACCTGGCGTGCAAAAGTTCATATGGTCACAAGGTTGGAGTCGACTAAATGAATGAGGAGGATCTTCTCAGTCTCAGGATCGTCACAGCCAGGAGATTCCCTCTTGCAGTATATGTGATCTCTAGAACAGATTTATATGTAGCTATGTGATCTCCACCTGCCTATCATACCCTAGGGCCAATTTTTAGGTGGAAGCCAGTTAACTTATCTGTATGTTTGTGGGATGTGGGAGGAAACCCATGCAGACATGTGTACAAATTAAGATAGGATTCTGTAGTAAGTACACACACACTATACATGCTGAGCTTCAAAAGATTAATTCAACTATTAACAGTCAATGGTGATCAAGTACAGACAAGTGAAATCAGAAGACGCAGCACCCAGCCTTGCTAATCAAAAAACATTGCAATATGTTTACCTCGAGATGCGATAGAAATACAGTATGCTTTTTTTTAGTAATCATCATCTAAGCCAGTCATAGCATTTGGCAAATTTTCCCCACAAAGTTATGTAGGAAAGCATCCAGACACACATCACTGATGGCGGGAACACCTATTGTGCACACCATTAGTCCCAAATCAGGTGGAATTTAGGGGATGCATTTCTATGAGTATATATGAGCTGCTTGTATGGCAAAGCAGCATCGATTTGCTTAACCCATTCAGATTTGACAGGGGGCTGTGGTCTGAAGGCGCATGCACATGTCCAACTTAATGCACAACCAACTGAACAACATGACCATGACCAACCATACAACAAGTTGTTTACATGACAAGTACGTACACACACGCCAACCAACTAAACCACCAACTCACTTAAGTACTATGTGTGCAAGTTAAATGACAAACTGCACAACATGTCTGCATTCAAAAACAACAAAGTTGTTCAAAAGACTTGTGCACACATTCCAACCTGCATGATAGTTGGGCAGATTGATCCTCCGGTTGGATCTGGCAAACAACCTGTTATCAGTTGGTCATCTGGTTGTTTGCCAGTTGTACACACACCCAACTTCCAACAGACAAGTTTGGCAGATAGTTGGACAAATTGTTGGTAGGAGTGTATGAGCCTTAAGTCAATTCGGAGCTATCTCTTGTCTGGCCACATATAGCATCTCTGACATAAATCTCCTCATCAGTGCCTGGAAAACAGTAAACACTCCTAAAATGGGTGACTTGTCTCAAGCAAATTTGGGGAAGCATATTTGGCCGCTGCTAAACCTCATTCCATGCTTCATAATCCAAATCTATAATCATAATAACACAAGGGAAATAAAATCTCAGCCTGTGTAAGGGATGAGAGGCATTTTTCCCCCTGTTGTGTTACCCACCCTCCTTTGGAAGGGGTGTTCTATTTTGGTTAGGTGTTCTCCCACCCTTACAACCAACTTGGAATCCTTTGCTAAGAGTGCAACCGCGCCCAGCACTTCTGGACACCCTAGTGGAGTCAGAGTTGTTGATCTCCACCTGCCTTTAGTGGTTGGTGGTGGCCCACCTGCAACCTTCGTTTGTGAGTACCACTCTCTACTTAAATCAGCCGACTCTTTGTTGTGATTTACTACACCATTGGGGCGCCTATGTTCTTTGTGCATTTTCTCTCAGGGTGTCCCTCTATGATCACCCTAAACAACCGCACGGTTATCATAGTAATCCACTTCGACTTGGATTGGCTAGTGTGATCAAGCACAATATGATCAACTAATGTCTTGTAAATGTCGTTGATTAGGTGTCAAGTAGGGCCATCCTGTATGAGCGCTAAGACGGGACAGTTGTGGAGAACAATGGAGTCTCCCCCAAATTGTCAATGCATATTATGTTATAGCTGCATATATAAAAAAAAGTATGGGTAGGACTGAGTTCTGAGCTACTAGATCCTCAAAAGTGATGAGTTTACCATGTTGTACAACATGTTTGTGGAATACTTTACCTTTATTGATCCAGAAATGTGTATTGGGTAGGGATGATAACTCACTGAGTGAGGCGTTCCACCACAGTGGTGTGTGGTAATCGTGTCCTGCCAACTTCAGGTAGACCATTAGCCATTTCCAGAACAGCACTGCCTAGTGTGGCGCTATCTCTGATGAGATGCAGCACAAAGTGATGGGAAAAGTGTTGTTCATCAGGGACATAACGCATGTGTGGTGTGTACGTGTGCATGCTTGTGTGTGCATGTGTGTATGTGGTATGTGTGTACCTCTTCTCTCAGGTTTGCTGGGATATAGGAGTTGAAGAAAAAACTGTTTCCAGGTAGGAATGCAGCACATTGTATTGTTGAAATTACAAAAGTTAGCAAGTGACATTGACGTGAACGTGAAATGGTTCTTTAACTTTTCTTTTTTTTTCTGGATGCAGATTTATCTATGAGACAGAGAGGTTTAATGGTGTAGCAGAACTGCTGGAAATCCTGGGCAGGTATGTTATATAGCCTCAAACATGATTTTTAACTGCTCCAATGTTAGCTATTACTCACACCTTCACAGTAATTATAATACACATGGTTTCATTTGAAAGCACAAGTGTTTGCGCCTCATTTGTTTCTATAAGTCAAAAGAGAATGCAGCTATGAACTCGTTTACCAGTTCCAGGCAAATTAATAGTATCTCTTCATTCCTCGATAAAGGGGGACCCTGCAACAAATGTTGGTAGATGATGGTTGATTAAAGTGTTTTGGAATTACCGGTACTCCAGGCAGACTAAGGCACATGACAGCCCTAAAAAAAATAGTGGTACCAGCATTATACTGGGTATTTGGTTTTACTGAACATTAGCAATTGTGGTTACATAGTTATATAGTTTGGTTGAAAAAAAAATTGTCCAAGTCCAACCAGAAAAAAAAGAAAACATTAGGTACCTTTCTCACCTGCACTCACATATCCCAGTTGATCCAGAGGAAGGCAAAAAAAACAAACCTTACAAGGCTTGGGCCAATTAACATTTGAGGGGGAAAAAGCCTTTCTAATTTCAGATGGTATTCAGATAAAATCCCTGGATCAATTTTGCTAGGAATTAACTTGTAATTATGGCTGTGGTCTGCAGATGTCCTTTAATGCAAGGAAAGCATCAAAACCTATTTTAACCTCCCTGGCGGTATGCCCAACACAGTGACGGGCAAGCCGCTGCAGGGGATCGCATGGCCCAGGGAGGATTTTTTTTTTAATAAAAACTGTACCATAGTCTTCAGCTAGCACTTGGCTAGCTACCTATGCACCCCAAGTGCCTCCATTCTCCCCCCGATCCCCGCCGCAATACATACCCCTCAGGGATCCCGCGATGGCGCAGCCTCCCGATCAGCTCCAGGCTTCGCTATGGGGAGGATCGGGACTGCGCATGACATCATGTCCGATCATTGCCATAGCGACGACTGAAGCTAATTGGGAAGCTGCGGCTCTCGCGGGATCGTGGACGGGTGAGTGTTGCCGGCAGCGATGGGCGGGAGCAGATAGGTGCCGGGAGACTTGGGGGCCACAGGTAGCTAGCCTAGTGCTAGCTACGAAGGTAAAAACAAGATTTATTCAAAAAATCCCTCCCACTGATGCAGCCTCATAAACTGCGTACCGCCAGGGAGGTTAAATGCAGATGTAGAATTTGTCATAACTACTTCCTGTGGTAAAATATTCCACATTTTAACAACTCTTCCTTAAAGAACCTATTCCTAAATAGATGGCAAAACCTTTTTTGTGGTAAGGTTGTTCTTTTACAGATGGTAGCAACATTTCAAAGGTAGAATAATATTTTTCTGGAGCTCAGCTTGTATATTATTAGGCTACAACATATATAACACTGGATAGATGTTTACACCACCATTTCACAGCACTGGCATTTAAATCCAGCTTTGAAAGCAAATAAGTTTGCGATTGTGCAATGAACAGATATTATGAAATCCATCCAGTAAGATTTTTCACAAACTCCCTCTTCTGCTGCCAATATCTTACTCAAGAGCAGATGTAGATCATCGGCAGTATATATGCTTTCCGGACATCTTTCATCATTCATAGTAGTTGGCAGCAGATTTACAACTGTCCAGATTGCAACTACTTCACTTTAAACAGGAAGTGATATTCTGCTTTGGCTGTTCTATTTATTGGCTGGGAGTTCAGACATTTTTTCCTTTTTCACTAGAATAATATGTACAGAATATTCAGTTCCTTAGAGCTTTACACCAGGAAAAATATATATTAGGTAGTATTCAAAAGGGTAAAAGGGTTATTGCCTGTTTTGATAAATCCTACTGGTTGCACATATTTTTTTCCTGAATTCTTGACCCTAAAAACCATGTTTAGTATGATTCACTCCTAATGATTGGACGCCCATTTGTGTGGATATGCCCCATCCATCATTAACTCTATTGGCATCCTATACTTAACTCCAACTCATAATCCTATCTTATCCCTTACCGACCCTTAACAGACCCCAGGAAAAACACCTAAGGTCCTTAATCTCCACTGGTCTCCTTGTCATAGTTACCTACTGGAGAATGTCAGTACTGGAGAGTGTTGGGTGACTCCATGTGAAACACCCCATCTGTGGATTTTTTGAACCCTACTGGATCTGAAGACAGGAAATGATGGACAGCAGTATGAATTTAATGGAGGATCCCACACTACAGGCAAATATGGAATCCGGTATTGGGCACCACATTACAGGGAAGATATTGCAGTTTTAGAGCAGGTGCAGAGATGAGCAACACAATTGATTCAAGGGATGGAAGTTCTTACTTACCAAGAAAGTTTAGTTGAACTGGGCTTATTTAGTTTGGAGAAAAGATGCCTTAGAGGAGATCTAATTAGCATGTATAAATACACCAGAGGGCAATATAAATACCCCTAGGCTTTTGCAAAGGACTAGGGGACATGATCAGATGGAAGAAAAAAGTTTTAGCCATTTATATAGGAAAGGGTTCTTTATAATAAGAGATTAAAATGTGGAATGTATTGTCACTGGAAGTAGTTATGGTAAATTATATATCTGCATTTAAGGGCCGCTTAGATGCTTTCCTTGCGTTGAAAGACATCCATGGCTATAATTACTAGGCAATTCCCAGTGGTGTTAATTCAGGAATGTAATCTGATTGCCATCTACTGTAGAGTCGGGAAGGGATTTTTTTCCCTTCTGGGGCTAATTGGGCCATGCCTTGTAAAGGCGTGCACACACGCCATACTTCCACAAACGACGAGTCCGCCAGACCCTCCCGCTGGGCGGATGTTCTGCTGACAGTAGCCCGTGTGTACGCATTGTCGGCAGACTGATAAGGCTGTGTCTGAACGATCCGCTGAGGACCCATCGTTTGCGGAAGTATGGCGTGTGTACACGCCTTAAGGGTTTTTCACTTTCCTCTAGATCAACAGGGATATGTGAGAGTGCAGGCTAGTGTTGTACTCTATTTTCTGGTTAAACGCGATGGATATATGTCTTTTTTCAACCCAAATAAATATTGAAAAGGGGGACGCAAGCTCTCCTGTAGCCAGACACTCTTCCCTTGAACATGGCAATAGCACTAAAGGGGTTAAATTTATGGTCCTTGACCGTATACATCCGACGATTAGAGGGGGGAATCTAGATAGACTCCTCCTAAGATGTGAATCTCAATGGATTTACAATTTACATGCCTGTGAAATACCAGGCCTGAATGAACATATGAGCTATGCCCACTTTCTACCCATTTGAAGATTGCCTCTGTGTATCCTGACACCCTGGGGTGCGCCGTTGCTGTTCCTGTGGCCTGATGGGGGCCGTTTACACATTTTTCTTTAAAAGGCCCTGTGGGTTCCATCCCGTCCACCTATGGATCTCTGGTTGGGACAATTGGTAACCCAAAAGGTTTGTTCTAAACTAATTATTAGGGCATTTCCCCTACAAGTTCCCCATTGCAAAATAATGATGGGGAGTAATGTTTATAGGTATTGTTTATTTGGGTGATTTCAGCTATCCACCTGTGATATATATGCTATGTATATATATATATATATATATATATATATTTTTATATATATATATATATATATATATATATATATATATATATATATATATATATATACAAAACCATTGTTTATTTGGCCTATTTTGTTTGATTGTCGATGCATGGGGTTGGGGTTGGATCTGCTGCGGGCCATGTGGACGAGGTGACAGTGTCAATGGGACTGACTGTCATTGCTGATGCTACACTAACTTGGGTCTGCCACACACAGATGGGTTTGGCGTTGCTCTTTGGGTGACGCTATGCAGGCGCTTTTTACCTATATAGACCGATCTGTCGGTCCCCTTTGCCTGTCTGCTTGCCGTTCGCTGGGTTCCCACAGCACTTTCTGCTCCGGCTCCTCCTCCGTGCATCGACATGCGTGACGTCGTGTGGATGGGCGGAGTCTGATGCTTTGATTGGTGCTTGCAAAGCTAAAGGCTAGAGAGCGTTACGTTGCAGCAGCCACGCCACTTGAGAAAGCCGGAAGCCGGCGAAACGTTGGGGAGAGCTGCTCGCCTCATGCATGGGACGCCACGCTGTCCCAACCTCCGCACCCGCTCACTGTGACCCGTTCCAGCGGTCCTTAT
Organism: Hyperolius riggenbachi; assembly: GCF_040937935.1. Classification (NCBI taxonomy): domain Eukaryota; kingdom Metazoa; phylum Chordata; class Amphibia; order Anura; family Hyperoliidae; genus Hyperolius; species Hyperolius riggenbachi. The sequence continues at coordinate 136,066,586 of NC_090656.1, forward strand.
TCACCTCTCCACGCTGACTCTATGGATGGTGGCTATGGACACTGATGGGTTATCCCACGCACTGTTGCAACCAGCCTCAGACCGCATCTGACATCCTGAGTGGATAGCATCTGGAGATGCTTTACATCATTGCATACTGACATAGGGGAGATGTAACGATCGGTGTAGCAACACAGACGTCTGATTATGTGTGATCTGCAGTATCACCAATAATACACGTATAGCTGGCAAAATACAAGGTATGTGTAGTGCTTAGTGCAACAATAGACTGGGCCTTACCAGAGGAGCTGGTAGACACTAAAGAACTCAGTAACAATACGTTTAGCAAGACCTCACCAGAGGAGCTGGTGGGGACTTATTAGAACACAGTAACGATAAGTTTGCAAGACCTCACCAGAGGAGCTGGTGGGTACTTATTAGAACACAGTAACAATACGTTTAGCAAAACCTCACCAGAGGAGCTGGTGGGTACTTATTAGAACACAGTAACAATACGTTTAGCAAGACCTCAACAGAGGAGCTGGTGGGTACTTATAGAACACAGTAACTGATTAGTTTAGCTGAGCCTCACCAGAGGAGCTGGTGGGCACTAATAGAATACAGTAACTGATTAGTTTAGCTGAGCCTCACCAGAGGAGCTAGTGGGCACTAATAGAATGCAGTAACTGATTAGTTTAGCTGAGCCTCACCAGAGGAGCTGGTGGGCACTAATAGAATACAGTAACTGATTAGTTTAGCTGAGCCTCACCAGAGGAGCTGGTGGGCACTAATAGAATACAGTAATTGATTAGTTCAGCTGAGCCTCACCAGAGGAGCTGGTGGGCACTAATAGAATACCTCACCAGTGGCGAGGGCCCACTGGTGAGTCGGAGCGTCAGACAGGCTAGGTTCGGCAACTAAGAGGCAGAGACAGTACAGAGTCAGAAGGCAAAAGAGTAGTAGGTAATCAGGCAGGGATTCAGCAACTAGATCAGATGGGCAGAATTACAAAGACAAATAGCAGAGTCAGAGATTAGCCAGAGTCATACACAGAATATCAATAATATACAGTAAACAATCTCCTAGTCTTGTGTGAAATCCCTGGTTACCTCCCAGATCAAAGCACACCGGATACTAGTCTAAGGTACCACATAAGTATTCGCAACCGCAGACGAGTTGCGAGTGAGCAGAGACGGCTTAAGAAGCAGAGGACACCTGCAAGCCGCGCCCACTCCAATCAGCCAATCCTGAGCGGCAAACGTCCACTCTGACTTCAGCCGACCAGCGGGTCAGCTGACGCGCCTCCTCCCAGCATAAAGGTCCTGTCTACAAGCGCGGCTGCGCGATACAGAAACCTTATGTGCAAATGACAATTCCGTCCTCGGCGTGCTAGACGACGAGGGAACGTAAAATGACTCTGAATAGGGGACCGAAGCGGCTGCGGAGACGCCCTGCGTGCCCGCAGCCGCATATGTTACAGGAGATCGTCCTTCGAGTTTGGTGAGATAAGATATACACTGTACAATCTTGTGCACTTGTGCTGTGGAGCCGACAGCACAAGCAATGGTCACACATTGGTGAGCTGCTGTGAATCGCTGCAAGACTCTTAGCTGCTGTGACACTATATTTGGCTGTTGGACAGACTGTGCACCATTGCCTTGGGATTCTAATGCTGCTTTACTAACTCTGCTTGGCCATTAAGGAGTCTGCTTACTCACCATCTGTGTTTAATTGATCCTGAGTAGTACTGTATATACTTTTTTGCATGCAAAGTCTTGCTTTTTTCTCTCCGTTGCTATGCTGTGGCAATATTGCTTCTAACAAATATACTAGCTGCTGCTGGAACTCTGTTGGTTTTTTGCTATGGAATTAGCCAAGACATATAGTTACCGGCGTGTTATTGTGGTGTTAGTGAGGGTTAGAGATGGGCCGAACGGTTCGCCGGCGAACGGTTCCAGGCGAACTTCGGGAACTTTCCCGGAAGTTTGATTCGCCCCATAATGCTCTATGAGGGTCAACTTTGACCCTCTGCATCACAGTCAGCAGGCGCATTGTAGCCAATCCGGCTATACTAAGCCCTGGAGCCCCACCCCCCCCCTTATATAAGGCAGGCTCCGGCGGCCATTAGCCTCACTCGTGTGCCTGCTAGAGACAGAATAGGGACAGCTGCTGCAGACTTGTTCTCCTAGGGACAGATTAGTCAGGCTCTTGCCTTCTTAGCTTGCTTAGCTGAATCTTATTGCTATAATAGCGCCCCAGAAAAGCTCTTTTCAGAGCTTATCCTGCTCGTGTGATCAATTTTTTTTCCTGTGTTTGAAACTGACACTTGTGTTGTTTAGATAGCATTGCTAATTCATACTGTGTGTCCCACTGCCAGCAGCAGCAGCACATTCAGTGACTACTACCTGTGTGTGTGAGACACTTGTGTTGCTTAGACAGCATTGCTAATTCATAATGTGTGTGTCCCACTGCCAGCAGCCCACCAGCATTCAGCAGCACATTCAGTGACACCTGTGTGTGTGACAGGGAGCTGCACATTGTACTACCTACCCAGTACTGCATTTACCTACTACTAGTACCTGTTGTGTTTAGTTAACCCACCTCATCACTGCATACACCTACGTTTGTGTTGAGTTAACGGGCGTCACTGCATATAACTACCTTTTAAGTTGAGTGAACTCACCTCACTGCATATCTAACTTTTCTGTAGAGTGAACTCACCTCACTGCATATAACTACCTTTGTGTTGAGTGAACTCAGCTGACTGCATATATAACTACCTTTGGGTTGAGTGAACTCACCTCACTGCACATAGCTACCTTTTGTGTTCAGTGAACTCACCTCACTGCATATATAACTACCTTTTGTGTTCAGTGAACTCACCTCACTGCATATATAACTACCTTTGGGTTGAGTGAACTCACCTCACTGCATCTAACTACCTGTTGTGTTCAGTGAACTCACCTCACTGCATATATAACTACCTTTGTGTTGAGTGAACTCAGCTGACTGCATCTAACTACCTCTTGTGTTCAGTGAACTCACCTCACTGCATATATAACTACCTTTTAAGTTGAGTGAACTCACCTCACTGCATATCTACCTTTTCTGTTGAGTGAACTCACCTCACTGCATATAACTACGTTTGTGTTGAGTGAACTCAGCTGACTGCATCTAACTACCTGTTGTGTTTCATTGAACTCACCTCACTGCATATATAACTACCTTTGGGTTGAGTGAACTCACCTCACTGCATCTAAATACCTGTTGTGTTCAGTGAACTCACCTCACTGCATATATAACTACCTTTGTGTTGAGTGAACTAAGCTGACTGTATCTAACTACCTGTTGTGTTCAGTGAACTCACCTCACTGCATATAACTACGTTTGTGTTGAGTGAACTCAGCTGACTGCATCTAACTACCTGTTGTGTTCAGTGAACTCACCTCACTGCATATATAACTACCATTGGGTTGAGTGAACTCACCTCACTGCACATAGCTACCTGTTGTGTTCAATGAACTCACCTCACTGCATATATAACTACCTTTGGGTTGAGTGAACTCACCTCACTGCACATAGCTACCTTTTGTGTTCAGTGAACTCACCTCACTGCATATATAACTACTTTTGGGTTGAGTGAACTCATCTCACTGCATATCTACCATTTCTGTTGAGTGAACTCACCTCACTGCATATAACTACGTTTGTGTTGAGTGAACTCAGCTGACTGCATCTAACTACCTGTTGTGTTCAGTGAACTCACCTCACTGCATATATAACTACCATTGGGTTGAGTGAACTCACCTCACTGCACATAGCTACCTTTTGTGTCCAGTGAACTCACCTCACTGCATATCTACCTTTTCTGTTGAGTGAACTCACCTCACTGCATATACCTAGCTTCCCTCCGAAATGGACAAAATGGACAAACCAGGTAGAGGAAGAGGTAGAGGCAGACCCAGAGGAAGGCCACCTGGCACTGGTAGGTCTGTGCGAGGTGGTGTTGCTGTGATTTTGTGCGGACCTGAACCAAAGTACAGTGCTCAGAAGAAGGCACGTGCCATCACTTCCCAAAATTGTGAGGACGTGCTTGAGTATTTAACACAGAACACCTCATCTCCCGCAGCCACCATTGCTACGACAAGCACCACATCCGCTGCATTTGACACTTCGCAGGAGTTATTTGGTGGTGGTGGTGGTGAAATCACTGATTCACAGCCACTACTGCAACAACATGAAGAAGGCGCAGGTATACCACCTCATACGTCTGAGTTAGGTGGCGATAGTATGGACGTAATGTGTGAGGAGGGGCATGATGGACCAACTGAAGTTGGTGCAGTTGGTGTTGTCTGAGGAAAGCGAAGCTGGGCAGGAGGATTATGATGACGATTATACGGATGTCACTTATGTTCCCAATAGAGGAGATGACCAGGGGTCAGTTCAGAGGGGGAGCCAGAGAGGAGTAGGAGGAGATGACTCCATGATAGAAGCAGAGGGAGCTCGTCCTCAGAAACAGCTGGGGGCAGTGTCCGGCGCCATGTATCGCCAGCTATGGCCAGCCAGCCAACATGCCCTTCAAGGTCAGCTGTTGATGCCACCATAGTGCCATCACCCCAGGGGGGCTCAGCGGTTTGGAAATATTTTACGGTGTGTGCCTCAGATAGGAGCAAAGCCATCTGTTCTCTCTGCCTCCAAAAATTGAGCCGTGGAAAGGCCAACACTCACATAGGGACAAGTGCCTTACGAAGGCACCTGGAGAAAAGGCACAAACAGCTATGGAAAGAACACCTGAGGAAAAGCAGCACCCCTCAAAAGACAGGGCCACCCTCCTTCTCCTCTTCCTCCTTCAGGTGCATCGTCTTCATCTGCTTTCTCCCTTGAACCTTCACAGCCACCCTCCTTCACACCGCCTCTGCCCTTGAGCGGTTCCTGCTCCTCTGCCCACAGCAGTAGCCAGGTGTCCGTGAAGGAAGTCTTTCAGCGGAAGAAGCCAATTTCGGCCAGTCACCCTCTTGCCCGGCGTCTGACAGCTGGTGTGGCGTAACTATTAGCTCGCCAGCTATTACCATACAAGCTGGTGGAGTCAGAGGATTTCCGTAAATTTGTGGCCATTGGGACACCACAGTGGAAGATACCAGGCCGCACTTATTTTTCACGAAAGGCCATACCCAAACAGTTCGGAGGCAAGTGGTGTCATCTATTGCGAAGAGCATTGGGTCAAGGGTCCACCTGACCACGGATGCCTGGTCTGCCAAGCATGGGCAGGGCCGCTACATTACGTACACAGCCCATTGGATCAACCTGGTGACCAATGGCAGCAAGCAGGGAGTACGTGGCTGTTCAGCGGACCAACTTGTCACACCTCCGCGGCTTGCAGGCAGGACTCCTGCCACCTCCTCTCCTTCTCCTCCAGCTACATCCTCTTCGCTGTCAACCTCCTCCTCCTCAGCTGAGTTTCAGTTGAACTCTAGCGGTGCTGCCATCTCCTCTTCCTCTCCAGCTACACAGCCCCATCTCCCCTGAGCCTACGCTGCATGCCAGGTACGACGGTGTCACGCAATTTTAGACATGTCTTGCCTCAAAGCGGAGAGTCACACTGGAGCAGGTCTCCTGGCTGCTCTTAACAAACAGGTGGAGCAATGGCTGACCCCGCACCAGCTGGAGATCGGCAACGTGGTGTGTGACAACGGCAGCAATCTCCTTTCCGCTTTGAATTTGGGAAAGCTGACACATGTACCCTGCATAGCACATGTGCTGAATCTGGTCGTGCAAAGATTTGTCTCAAAGTACCCAGGCTTAGAGGACGTCCTGCAGCAGACCAGGAAGTTGTGTGGGCATTTCAGGTGGTCTTATACGGCCATGGCACGCTTTGCGGACATTCAGCGGAAAAACAACTTGCCGGTGAGACGCTTGATATGCGATAGCCCGACTCGCTGGAATTCCACCCTGCTCATGTTCTCTCGCCTGCTAGACCAGGAGAAAGCCGTCACCCAGTACCTGTACAACTACAGTAGAAGGACACAATCTGGGAAGATGGGGATGTTGTGGCCCAACAGCTGGACACTGATGCGAAATGCATGCAGGACCATGCGGCCGTTTGAGGAGGTGACCAACCTGGTGAGTCGCGCTGAAGGCACTATCAGCGACTTGATCCCCTACGCTTATTTCCTGGAGCGTGCCGTGCGTAGAGTGGTGGATGAAGCTGTGGAGGAGTGGGAACAGGAACAGCTATGGCAGGAGGAGTCGTGGGACCAATTTTCAGCCGAACCACAGGTTTCCTCAACACCTGCGGCACCACAGAGGGGGGAGGAGGAGGAAGAAGAGGAGTCGTGTGGGGAAGGAGAGTAGTCAGACTCGGATGATTATGAAGAAGATGTTTCTGTGGAGGAGGAAGAGGCGGCAGCGGCAGAAGAACAACCGCAGCATCCGTCACAGGGGGCTTCTGCTGCTCCACGTTCCCGTGGTATTGTTCGTGGCTGGGGGGAGGAAGAGGAGTTGCGTGACGTCACTGTGGAAGAGCAAGAGGAGATGGAGAGTACGTCTGGATCCGACTTTGTGCAGATGGCCTCTTTCATGTTGTCCAGCCTGTTGAGGGACCCCCGTATCAATAAACTCAAGGGGAATGACCTGTACTGGGTGGCCACTCTACTAGACCCTCGGTACAGGCACAAAGTGGCAGACCTGTTACCAACTCAACACAAGGCGGAAAGGATGCAGCACTTGCAGAACAAGCTGTCAATGATGCTTTACAATGCATTTAAGGGTGATGTGACAGTACAACGCAATAAAGGTACCACTGGCAGTATTCCTCCTCCTTCTCACCAGTCCACGCAGGCAAGGACAGGACGCTCCAGCGATCTCGGGGTGATGTCGGACATGCGGACATTCTTTAGTCCAATGCCTCGCAGTAGCCCTTCGGGATCCACCCTCCACCAACGCCTGGACCGGCAGGTAGCCGACTACCTGGCCTTACGTGTGGATGTACACACTGCGACTGCGAGCAGCGACGATGAACCCTTGCTCTACTGGTTGCGCATGCTTGACCTGTGGCCAGAGCTGTCCCAATTTGCCATACAACTTCTCTCTTGCCCTGCCGCAAGCGTCCTGTCAGAAAGGACCTTCAGTGCAGCTGGAGGAATTGTCACTGAGAAGAGAAGTCGCCTAAGTCATGACAGTGTTCAGTACCTGACCTTTATCAAAATGAACGAGGCATGGATCCCTGAGGGCTATTGCACGACCGAAGACTAAGTCAGTCCCCACACACAGCATCTCTGCCTGCAGGCCACTTGACTGCCTTCTCCGCCACCATCACCAGGGTCCAGGACTCTAGGTGGATTCCAGAATTTTTAAGGCCGCTGCTAGCAGCGGCCGCTATACTAATTATTCTGGGGCGTGCACATGCCTGCCTAATTCTTCTGGCTGAACTGCAGGCGGCTGCAACAAAAAAACAAAAGGCATGTACATGTGCCCATCCCCCTTCGTGATCATTACCTTGCCGCAGTGAAGGGGCTTGCGTATCACAATGAAGCAATGACCGCCGGCTATATGAGTGTCTCGGGTGGGGGTGGCACACCAAAGATAATAAGGTCGTTGTTTCATTGTGGTCAGACCAAATTTGATCAGCTGGACAGTCACTGTTCTGTCATTCAGCTACATTAGCTGGGCGACCATATGGGCTGAAAAGCCACCATCACCTGCACTCTCGTCATGGTGCGCACCAGTCCAGCACGCCCGTCACTACACAAACGGCTGTTTGCAGTCACTGCATACCTTTCACTGCATCTGTGACTGCACATTATACCTGGCAGTCAGTGCATAACTTGCACTTGAATGGATACAGTTTTAAACAATTGAAAAATACAACCATCTACATAGTTACATAGTTATTTTGGTTGAAAAAAGACATACGTCCATCAAGTTCAACCAGTACAAAGTACAACTCCAGCCCGTCCCCCACATACCCCTGTTGATCTAGAGGAAGGCGAAAAAAAAACCACAAGGCATGGTCCAATTAGCCCCAAAAGGGAAAAATTCCTTCCTGACTCCAGATGGCAATCAGATAAAATCCCTGGATCAACATCATTAGGCATTCCTAGTGATTGTAGCCATGGATGTCTTTTAACGCAAGGAAAGCATCTAAGCCCCCTTTAAATGCAGGTATAGAGTTTGCCATAACGACTTCCTGTGGCAATGCATTCCACATCTTAATCACTCTTACTGTAAAGAACCCTTTCCTAAATAAATGGCTAAAACCTTTTTTTCTCCATGCGCAGATCATGTCCTCTAGTCCTTTGAGAATGCCTAGGGACAAAAAGCTCATCCGCCAAGCTATTATATTGCCCTCTGATGTATTTATACATGTTAATTAGATCTCCTCTAAGGCATCTTTTCTTTAGACTAAATAAACCCAGTTTATCTAACCTTTCTTGGTAAGCGAGACCTTCCATCCCACGTATCAAGTACAGTTCCAAACAATTTAAAAATACAACCATCTACATTTTAAAACAATTTAAAAATACAACCATCTACATTTTCAAACAATTTAAAAATACAACCATCTACAGTTTCAAACAATTGAAAAAAAATGCAAAAAACTTGCCCTCCGTAAAACATTCTTGGCAAATGCTTTCGACTTGGTTTGTCTTCCGCTGGGTCAAGGGTCCATCTGATCACAGATGCCTGGTCTGCAAAGCACGGTCAGGGCAGCTACAGCATGGGTCTCAGCAGGCTCCCACTTCGGGCCGGAATCCAACCTTCATTCCCCGCCCAGTACCCGTGGTGACAATGTCAGACTTGCCCGCCTCCATATGATTCTCGTGAAAGGAATGTGGTGTCATCTTTGCCCATCATAACTGGTTCTCGTTAAAGGATTTAAAGTACATTCATTTCAAATACAGCAAGCCCTCGATAGTCCTCCTGTATTGTTATTTTTAGTCACTACCTTGGGGCGGGCGTGCATGCCTGACTGCTGCCCTCCTTGCCTGGATGTGTGGTGGGAGCCGTTTGTTAGGCTACAACTCCGGAACGGAATCACACCAGGAAGGGTTCCCCCGCCATTAGCCATGGTCAGTGGTCACGATGGCAGACTTGACCTCCATAACAGATTCTCGCCGGAGACCAACCTGGTGAATCGCAGTGAAGGCACCATCAGACTTGCCCTCCATAACGGATTCCCGTTAAAGGATTTAAAGTTGATTCATTACAATTAGGGCCTCAAAAGGTCCTCCTGAGTCCTGTATTGTTATTTTTGGTCACTACCTCGGGGCGGGCATGCATGCCTGCCTGCTGCCCTCCTTGCCTGGATGTGTGGTGGTAGCCGTTTCTCAGGCTCCAACTCCGGAACGCAATACAACCATCTACATTTTCAAACAATTTAAAAATACAACCATCTACATTTTCAAACAATTTAAAAATACAACCATCTACATTTTCAAACAATTTAAAAATACAACCATCTACATTTTCAAACAATTTAAAAATACAACCATCTACAGTTTCAAACAATTGAAAAAAAAGGCAAAAAACTTGCCCTCCGTAAAACATTCTTGGCAAATGCTTTCAACTTGGTTTGTCTTCCGCTGGGTCAAGGGTCCATCTGATCACAGATGCCTGGTCTGCAAAGCACAGTCAGGGCAGCTACAGCATGGGTCTCAGCAGGCTCCCACTTCGGGCCGGAATCCAACCTTCATTCCCCGCCCATTACCCGTGGTGACAAACAATGGCAGACTTGCCCTCCATAACGGATTCCCGTTAAAGGATTTAAAGTTGATTCATTACAATTAGGGCCTCAAAAGTCCTCCTGAGTTCTGTATTGTTATTTTTGGTCACTACCTCGGGGCGGGCGTGCATGCCTGCCTGCTGCCCTCCTTGCCTGTGTAGTGGTAGATGTTGCTCAGGCTCCACACCGGATTCCATCCCTCATTCCCAGGCCATTACCCGGGGTCACAAATGGCAAACTTGCCCGCCTTCATATGATTCTCGTGACAGGAATGTGGTGTCATCTTTGCCCGCCATAATTGGTTCTTGTTAAAGGATTTTAAGTACATTCATTTCAAATACAGCAAGCCCTCGATAGTCCTTCTGTATTGTTATTTTTGGTCACTACCTCGGGGCGGGCGTGCATGCCTGCCTGCTGCCCTCCTTGCCTGTGTAGTGGTAGCCGTTGCTCAGGCTCCACACCGGATTCCATCCCTCATTCCCCGGCCATTACCCAGGGTCACAATGCCAGACTTGCCCGCCTCCATAGGATTCTCATTGTAGCGGTACTGAACAAGTACACAGCAAGTAGAAAATGTAATTTAAAAACAAAACGTAAGCTTTTTAACAATGCCATGGAAAGTTGAGAAGGCAGTCACACATTACCTGACATCACTGAGTGAGGAAGAGCAATCTCGCCATGTTGCGCAGTAGTCAAGCATGGCCGTCACTACACAAACAGCTGGTAACTTGCGGTGCGTTACACAGTTAGTTTGGTGCGTCAGTGTGAAGCAGTACTCTAATTACACTACCTGATTGATGTATACACATGCAAGATGTTTTGAAGCACGTTAGGCCTGCAATTTAGCATTCAATGTGATTTCTGCCCTTAAAACGCTGTTTTGCGTCACATCCAGATTTTCCCCCGGGACTTTTGGCATGTATCCCACTCCGCCATGCCCCCCTCCAGGTGTTAGACCCCTTGAAACATCTTTTCCATCACTTTTGGGACCAGCATAATTTTTTCTATTTTTCAAAGTTCGCCTCCCCATTGAAGTCTATTGCGGTTTGCGAACTTTTCCGCGAACCGAACCTTCTGCGGAAGTTCGCGAACCCGGTTCGCGAACCTAAAATCGGAGGTTCGGCCCATCACTAGTGAGGGTGTGGTTGTGTTGTGACGGGGTGGCCATCCCATGTGTTTTTTAAAGTGTTTTTATGGAATATTCTACTCTTTCATTTACTAATAAAATTTGGGATATGATCATTTGTTGTGTATATTAATTGAGTAGAGCATGCCCCACCATTTATTATTTTGCACGGCCACAATTGCGATTATTAACTATGTATATATACTTATTATTGTGTTTGTTTGTGATATTTACCCAGTTAGGGGTTGGTGCACTATGCACTGATAATATTGATGTGTGCAGGCAGCGCACGGCAATAACACCATTACTACCACCAGCATCGCAGTTTACTCTATTAGCGCGACCCGCAGTACATGGTTACTGTGCATGTTACTATGGTATCGCACGTTACAATGGGCATTGCTATAGTAACGCATGCAGTAATTATGTACTGTGGGTCGCACTAATAGCGTAACCCTCGGCAGTAATGGTAATATTGCTGTACGCGGTCAATATTACCATCCCATAGTGCATCAACCTCTTTATGCTGTTTGGAAAAGAGATTTTCCAGATGTAAATTCAGAAATTAAAACCTAACTGACATTCTAACTCATTTCCACACTTTTCAAAACTAAATGGGCTTGATTCATCAAGCAGCGCAGCTTAATGAGAGGAGTGCGAGCCCAGTGCACGCTATGCTACAGTAGTTCAGTGTAGCGTGCGCTGGTATCTTACATGCTCTCCTTGTAACTAACGGCTGCTCCACTGATCCTGCACTGAGCCCCAGCGGGTCCAGTGGCTTCATAGGAAGCAAGCCATGTACGTTGATAGGCCCAATCAAGTAATAGGCTATCCTAGAAAACCGCTGAACCCACCGGGGCTCAGGGCGGGTTCAGTGGAGCAGCCGCAAGTTACCAGTGCACACTACGCTGCACTACCGCAACATAGCGTGCACTGAGCTCGCACTCCTCTCATTAAACTGCGATGCTTTAGCAGCACAGCTTGATGAATCTAGCCCAATGATTGTTTTTCTTAGAATGGAACTTTAAGGTAGCTATGTGTTTTTTGTTGTTGTCATTTCTGTGGTAGGAATTATGGTGAAGGATGAGTTGCTGGGCTGGCAATGTTCAACAAGTCTGCATCCTCTTCTGTATTGGTCCTGTGCCATAACAGAAAATGGGTATTTGTTTGATGGAACCATCACAGGATTTTAGTCAGTTTGAATTTTGGCAGAAAATTGGCACAAATCCCCTGGGGGAGACTACAGTAGATGATCAGCTCTGTCATTCATCATCTGCTTTCTTTTTTAAGTAGGCCATCTACAAGACATTAGAAGTGCTCATTACCTTATGTAAATTCACTCCTGATTAAGAAGCCTAATAATTAATTTATTCATTGCGTTTTGTTTTGCAGTATCATCAATGGGTTTGCTTTACCTCTGAAATCAGAACATAAACAGTTTCTTGTCCGAGTACTGATACCACTGCATTCCGCAAAATCACTCTCTATATTCCATGCACAGGTAAGCGACCACCCAATCATGTAGAAAGGAATATACAAAAAAATGCCATTACCAGTGGATTCGAGGATAATGGTCACCCTACTTGGGTCATTCTTTTTGTCCACGTAAAACCTGTATCTGATGATAGGATTGTAATTACCTGGGTTCAGAGTTTATATCATGCTGTAAACTGCATCAGCTAATGGGTGGAGTCAGTTACTCATCTCTTTTAATGGGCCCCCAGCCCGAGAAGCTGCAGTTCAAGAAAGCCAGCGCAAGCAGCACTTATCATCCCCAGGTTCACTCTGAATTGCTTGCTAAACGATCTTACCATTTACGGTCTTAGGCAAGGCTTTGAATAGGTCAGCTGACCAGGGAGATGGAGCTGCAGACAAGGGGCAGAATGTAACTCACAGTCCTTCTAGAGATACCAGCTTGACTTTTATGAGGATAATTGCGGCTTCTGCTGCATGCCTTTGTACCTCAACAAAAAGGGGTTTTGTCACAGTATAAATCTGTAACTAGCCCCAGCTCATCAATTCATTAACAGCTAGACAATTCTTTCATTTAAGGTATAGTTCCAGCTCTGAAATTAAAAATAAATAAAAACAAAAGGGAGGTTCATTTAATTGAACTAAAAGTCTGCATGTGAAAAGCTCAAAGGGCAGAGTAATTAATCACACAGCAATAGATAAAAGAACCCCAACTCAATGCTCCTGACACCAGTGCATACACATAACACTCCTATAAAGGAGCCATGCTTTAGCTCTAAATCAACTTGACAAAATCCCTAGCCCAGCTTTAAAACATTGCTGCCTTGTGGCATTTACCAGATCTCTAACCAGAAACACAGTTGTCAGCAGTTTTGCAACTCCATCTAGTGGCTTTGTAGCAAACTGCAAACACAAAAAACTCCTAGTACATTAGTGTGTAGATCAGATGTTCTAACTCCATTCCGACTTCAGTGGGTGTGGGCTTGTTGCAAGTGTGGGACTTAAAGTACTGAAGATATAAGATACCGTGAGCATGAGAGCCTGTTATTTGCAACTGTTTTACACTGTAAGGGCCACATCTGGAGAATGGGATACAATTTTGGCCACTACACTTTAGGAAGGACTTTAACATACTAGAAAAGGTACAAAGAAAAGTCACTGAACTAATAGAGGAATGGAAGGTCTCACTTACCAAGAAAGGTTGGACAAACTGGGTTTATTTAGCTTGAAAAATGTAGATTGCTAAGGGGGTATCTAATAAACATTTATAAATACATCAGAGGGCAATACATAAGCTTGGTAGAACAGATTTGGTTCCCCAGGTGTATAAAAAAGGACAATGGGACAGGATCTGCGTATACAGAAAAAAAAAGTTTTCCAATCTATTTAGAAATGTGTTCTTTACAGAGTGGTTAAATTGTGGAATAATTTACAACAGGAAGTATTTACGGCAAACTCTATGTCTGCATTTAAAGGAGGCTTGGATGCTTTCCTTGCATTTAAGGATACCCACAGCTATAATAACTAGGTAATTCGCGGAAGAGTTGATCCAGGGATTTTATTTGAGGGATAATTAGCCCAGCCTTGTAAGGGTTTTTTGCATTCCTCTGCATCAACAGGAATATGAGAAGGCAGGCCCGGCCCTAGACTTTTTGCCGCCTGAGGCAATTTTCAAAGAAATCGCCGCCGCCCCCCGCCCCCCCCCCAAGCCGTGGGTGTGGGGGGCCGCCCAAGCTGGAGGGGATAGTGGGCAGGAAGGGGGTATTGGGCTTAGCAGCGGGGAGGGGGGTCGGACCCCCCCCCCTCCCTCGCCTGGGTCCCCCGTCCTCCGCTCCCCTCCCCTCCAGCTTTAAAAAGTTCCTTGCTGGCTGCAGCTATGTGTAAGAGGCAACGGGCAGGGATTACTCACCTCTTCCTCGTTCCAGGCCAGCGTGCGCTCCACTGACGTCACTTCCTGCGGCGTAAATAAAATAAATAAATAAATAAAATAAATATATAGGTGATAGTTGAAGCCCAGAGAGGAAATATGTTGGCCGATGGAGGCGGTGTAAATAGACAGCAGGGGGGCAAGAACAGAGCCTTGGGGGACCCCAACTGAAAGGGGGTGGATGTTGAGGAGGAACCATTGAAGGAGGTCTTAAAGGAGCGATTTGAGAGGTAGGAGGAGAACCATGCTAGGGCAAGGTCTTGGATACCCGCAGATTGCAGGGATTGGAGAAGCAGGGAATGATCGACTGTGTCGAATGCTGATGAGAGGTCAAGGAGGAGAAGGATGGTGTACTTTCCTTAGGCCTTGGGGAGCTTGAGGTCATTGACAACCTTGGTCAGGGCAGTCTCGATTGAGTGGGCTGGCTGAAATCCTGATTGAAACAGGGAGTTGGAGCCAAGGGAATGGGTCATGCATTGGTGGACTAGACGCTCCAGGCGTTTAAATGCAAAAGGGAGGAGGGAGATAGGGCGGTAGCCTATGTATTTTCTCAAAGTGGTTTTAAATGAAGGGAGTTACTAACATGTATATTCTGGAATGTGTGCTAAGACTGATGCTTGTGTCCCCTGTAGTTGGCGTATTGTGCAGTTCAGTTCCTGGAGAAAGATTCTTCACTAACAGAACATGTAAGTACAGCAACATCTGCATGATCTTATGCCATTGTACTGTGTCCAACATTTTATTCTTATGCAGTATTTCACAGATTACATAGAACCACTGTCCTCACTAAGCGTACAGTCCAATGTCCTTTCTATATGAAATTTCACATAAAAGTTCCTCTATTTGAAATTCAGGTCCTTACCAAACCATAAACTGCAATATATATATATAAAAATGTGCAAAAATGCATAAATAGATTGCTGAGGTAAGGAGGAGCATAGAAAGATTTATATGCCCTTGCAGCTTAGACTAGACAAACCGACTAAGTTGCTAAGCAGTTGTTACTGCTGCTCTGAAAAGCAGTTGCTAACAGGAATGGCACAATGCTGAACGTGTGGCTTCAGTTCTAGCTTGCCACAATTGTCATATGCATTACATTTTAGCAACAGGTTAGCAGCTTACTAGATGTGACTATTCACAGCTGCTAAGCCATTACACAGACAGACACAGTAGGACTGGTCCAATGCCAATACATCTAGTTAGGTTTCTGTGATATGAAAGAAAATAGAGAGAACATACTACTACAATGATGTAATGGGTTGGAAGCCGCTAACTATAGAAGCGATAGTTATGCTAAAAAAAAAAACTTCAGCGCACAGAAGAAATTCAAAGCAGCACAACTTCATGCTTCTAGCTCACTCTCTGATGGAGCATGTCCTGTGCTATGTCAATCCTCTACAGTTGACTTCAGAGGTTTAAATACAGTTACATGACAAGAGCATTGGTGGAGGCACCCGGTTTATAATAATTGGCAAACAACTTTGCATAGACGCAATATCAATCTTACCTCTCTAGAAGGATTAACTAATATTATTTGAAAAATTATATTTATTTGTTTAAGCATTCAAAAAGACAATGCATTTCTCGGGTGCTGGCCCGGTTCTTCAGGTCAATACAGGGGCTGTATCAGGAGCTGTGTCAGCATGAACGTCTCTCTCGTTTTCATTTTCTTCTTTTCGTAAGCTACCACCAGCCTTCAATTTTCATTATTCCATTACCCAGTATTTAATTATTGCCATTATCCATTATTCTATTATTACCATTATTCTATTATCTCCATTATCCATTTATTGTCACTTTGTGCCTTCTGCATCACAGAGCGAATTAGATCCTTTAGAATCTACCTCTACTATATTATTATTGTTAATGTTCCTCTGTTATTCGTTCTTCTGATGCCTGGGCGAGCTCTGCAGCAAAGACTAAACATGCATGCCTCCATAAACCTAACCCTGACCTTCACCTCTAACTATTAGTGATTGGCAAACTTGCGGCTATGCAGTTCATCAGGCAAATGTCAAACACTCACAGGCCTGCTCGCAAACTGGTGTGTTTGGAAACAGGCTAATCCTGACATGAATGCATGTTAGCATATGCAAGTTTACACACAAACTCAATTTCTATTGGCTGTTCCAGCCCAGCTAATCTTAGTTGAAAGGTTCTGCTGGGCATTGTGGAGAAAAAGTTCACCGCTGTCAATTTCAGCCAAAACTTTACATTTGCCAGTGGCTGCTAATGTGTCAAAACCTACACAAATGCTCATTCACGAATACGTTTGTTTGTGCGGACCACCATTCCTACTAACCATCCCTACAGTTGGCCATACATGTTTTTTTTGCTTGTTTTTTTTTATTACCAGCCAAGTTAATCTCTCCAATCAAATCTGCCTATTACCTGTTGCCCCAACATGACTGATCTATTCCCTTTCAAATGATCCTAAGCAGTTTAACAAAAGCCTGATGAGACACGTTGGAAAATCACTGTGCAAGGGTAGCAGGATAGGTATGGTCGGGGTTTGATTGCCCATAGTGTTGCACTAGACCCAACTGTACCGCGCATGCAGTTCGATCATTGCGATATAGATTTCTGCTGAGGTCTGGTGAAATTGAGTGTGATGTGTAGGGACGGAATCACTCACTATCTGATCAAATTTGAATTTGTTAAAGAGAGCCCGAGTTGGGCTCAATTTTTTTTTTAAAAAGTAGGCTACCTGATCCATGGGGCACTGGCCCACTTTCACTTTTGTGAGATTAATTCTCTCATCCAGCGTGCAGGGAGGCGGGGGAGTGGCAGGGGGGGGGAGCGGCCAGGGAGAGACAGCTGCCCAATGGCAGCTCTGAAAACACTGTAGGAATGCCTCTGGCGGGCGTTTTGAACAGGGAATTCCTTTCCCCTGTGTTTACCTCTGAGATGGCAACATATAATGACACCAATCTCGGGGCGCTATAGCACGGCAGTGGGGGGCAGAGACCGGTGGTGTGGGGACACAGAGGCATGTCATGAGGCAGAGAACATGCCTCGGTGTCCATTCTGCCCCCATCTGCCCAATTCGGGTTCTCTTTAAGTATAAGATTGGCCTATTGGGTTTTAGCTGAATGGTGTATGGCATGATACTAAACTAGGTGATCACTTCTGCTTAGTGCAGAACTTAATCCCTATTCCCTACATGAACATAACACTTACACTGACTAACCTTGTATTGGTGTAGACTAACCATGCTTAACCGCTTTTGGACTACGCTAATTGAAATCTATGCCCTGCTTGGGACCTGTTATCCCTGTTAGGGTGTACATTTTAATTGGCCCGCCGCACGCTCCCACCGCTACCGACAATTGTTCCGTTCTCCCACCGCTACAGCACACTCACCCTGCTGTTGGTATGACAGCATAGATCCATGACCCGGGCTGGAGCCAATTTCATTGGCTGCAGATCTAGTGATCACTGTGAGCCAAGTGGCAGGTATGTGCGGCATGACGTCGGTAGGCCCGGTTTTTGTACCAACAGTCTCTGTTCCTTAAGGGGCCAGAGACTGCTGGCACTGAAGTGGTTAACCCCCTGAAGCTGTGATGTTTACCAGCATTGTAAGTATTTGTATTTAAGCCATGGCAAAGGTGAACTTACACAGTAAGTGTTCTATGTAAGAGTAGGTTCACACTAGGTCCGGAAACATATCAGTGGTGCAGTTTTTAAAACCTGACGAAAACTGGAGCCACGGATAGCAATGTTAAAAATAGCAGCCGTCTTGACCCAAACAAAAAACGGATCCATCTGCGTTTGCGGGGACCGTTTTCAAAACCTGAACAGACGGTCCGGATCTGCTGCATTTTCAAGCAATGCATCTGGATCCGGATACATGGAGGGATAGTGCAGGGGAATAGGAAAATGGATCCCCCTCTACACAGGCAGTTTTGGACACAGAAACGGATCCATTTCTGTGTCGCAGCCTGTGGGTGGGGAGGGGGCCGCCATGCTGGAGGGGGTAGCTGCCAGGATGGAGGTGGCAGCGGTCGGTGGGGAACCCCCCCCCCCCCCCCTCTCACCTGGGTCCTCCATCCCTGCTCCCCTCCAGCTATTTGTGCAAAATTGGTAAAAATGTAAAAATGTAAAGTATGCCGCAAGTGGGGAGCTTACCTTCTCTCTACTTCCTCCGCTCGCCGTGCCACTGCCTGCAATGTCACCCTCCGAAGTAAAGAGGGCAGCATTGCAGGCAGTGATGCGGCGAGCAGAGGAAATAGAGAGATGGTAAGCTCTCCGCATATTTTACATTTTTTCTTACCAATTTTGCACAAACAGCTGGAGGGGAGCGAGGAGAGGGGGGGCCCTCTCCGCCAAACGCTGACGCCCCCATCCTGGCCGATACCCCCTCCAGCATGGCGGCTGTCTCTCCCTCACGGCTGGGCATACGTTTCCACAGACTGGAAGTGTATCCTGTAAAAAGGCATTTTTAGGAAAACCGGGGGGAAGAAAACAAAAAAGTTTCGAAAAACTGATCCGTTTTAAAATGAATCCGATCTGCAACGGACTGGTGTGGACCAGGCCTAAGTGTGTGTGCTCCACATGAATCAGTTTCAGTAATGGCAGCCCCCATATTTCTCTCAGTACGGGTTTTGTTTCTTCACTTCCATTAGAGAGAATGAAAGGTTGAACCTAACTGTTGATTTGTGTGTGTCAGTCCAAGTGTACCTCGCTGTGAATTCTAGCTCTCTTTCATGAGACACAATGCTCAACTGCAGTAAGTATATATTATGTTATTTTTGAAGAGACTTGCAAAGATAATTGAAAGGTAATAATATGTTTTATTTGTAGGTAATTCGAGGTTTGTTAAAGTATTGGCCAAAGACCTGCACTCAGAAGGAGGTAAACCACTATTGTAATTCCTTGAGGGCAAGCATGAACATTATAATTGCATGGAAGAGCAATGCTAAAATTGCTTCAACTCATCAGCTGATACAGCAACGCAGTGCTCACATCTGTAGCTTCACAAGCACAAGGCAGCCGCAGATGACATAAAACTGTATTGTGTGTTAAAAGCTTGTAGACTTACACAAACAGAATATATGTGATGAATAAAATGATACAGGAACAGAGGCGTATGTACAGGGGTACAGGTATGGCATGTATCATGGGCGCCTCATACTGGGGGCACTGCTCCATAGCATCCTTGGCATTCTCTATATAGATTCTACTTTTTAGCTGGGGGATTCTGCTGCCTGGTTCTGTTATTTGGGGGAACAAGCTGCCTAATTTTTATTTGGTGATATGTACAGGTTGATCCATTGCCATACTTCATTCTTACAGGCCATGCTTCATTTCAACTTGAATACAACCAATTAAACCTACACCTTATATTTTTTGGATGGTGCCCCAGGGCAGATTTCAGTGTTAGCCATAGGCGTGGTTTTCCCTAGATACGCCTCTGTACAGGTATATCCTAAAACATTCTGTAACCGTGTAAACACACAAAGGTGTAAGGAAAATATTCCTAGCTTTCATGCTTCAGGCAGGGAACACATTTGTCTTTCAGTTTTCTGCGTGCGTTTTTCTGCATACGTTTTCTGCACACCAAGTGTGTTTCTATTCAGAAAAACACGTGCGTTTTTTCACAACAGCTAATGTAATTGATACATAAAACTGACAAAATGTGCAGAATCATGATACACATCATGATGCACAATGCCAGTTTTTTTTCTGCGCGCAAAAAACACATTGACCTATTGCCGACCTCGTCACCCCGATGGGCCTGGCCGCGGCGGCAGCCCCGTTTTGCAGGAGATCGCGCACACGCTGCACATGCATCTCCGCTCCGCCTTCAGTCTCCCAGCAGCGATCACCACTCGGAGACTGTTAGACGGCAAAACCACCATCTAATTAGCATTATTATTAGCATGTGATCTACAGCAGCGCTGTACTGGGGCCAACTGTGTGACATGGCTGTCCCCTCCAGAAGCAGGGAAGTGATCACCTGTCATAGGCTGAACGCTATGACAGCCGATCTCGCTGGCTGGCGGGGGGAGGGAGGAGGGAATATATGAATAAAAAAAAAACAGGGAAATTTATTAAAAAATAAACAAATATTCATAAATAAATTAATAAAAAAACATCCGGGGGGCTATCTGACCCCACCAACCGAGAGCTCTGTTGGTGGGGAGAAAAGGGGAGGGGGATCACTTGTTTGCTGTGTTGTGCGGCCCTGCAGCTTGGCCTTCAAGCTGCAGTGGCCTATTTTACAGAAAATTGCCTGGTCTTTAGGGGGGTTTACCACTGTGGTCCTCAAGAGGTTAAGTGTGAACTAGCCCATTGATTAACAAGAGTTCTCAGTTTTTCTGTGCAGAAAACGTGTACGAAAACATCGAAAAACGTACGAAATCAAGTGTGTTCCCTGCCTCAAGGTACTTTCTGTATTTAGAATAAAGGAAATAATTCGCACCTATCATGCAAGTGAGATATTGACATATTGACAAAGGACAAACAAAGACTAATGGTTCCAAAATGTCAATCAGCAGCACCACTCAGATGATCAGTCATATAACTATCTTTATTCATTAGTTATCACAATACTTAAACATATACTTAAAAAGCAAATAAGCCTCTCGTTTATTAAACAGGGGCGCAGCTGTAAGTTATGGCCCCTCCCCCCCCCAAAAAAAAATAAAACAACAGCCATGCACTGCTGCATGCATACTTGTCTGAATGAAGAGCTATCCCATTTAGTGTCAGTGAATGGGATCAGCATTGCAACCTAGAGTAATAGACTGCTGCCTGCATTGCATAGTGTGAACAAGGCCTTACAGTGCACTGCTACCTAAATTACAGAGTGTAACAAGACCTTACAAGGCACTGCAACCTGCATTGCAGAGTGTAACAAGGCCTTACAGTGCACTGCTACCTGCATTGCAGAGTGTGAACAAGGCATTAGGCTCGGTTCACATTGAGTTACGTTCCGCTCCGATGAGCGGAACGCAGCAGCGGCAGCAATGCTTTCCCGATGGGAAAGTTCACATTGCTCTGTTCCGTTCCGTTCCCTGCGCTCCGCTCATCAGAGCGGATGTTCCCGACATGTCGGAACCTTGCGTTCCCGCTCCGCTAACAGAACGGAATGGCAGCGCAGGAGCGGATGCGCTCCAATGTGAACCTGCCCTTACAGTGCACTGCTACCTGCATTGCAGAGAGTGAAAAAGGCCTTAACGTGCTTTGACAAGACACACACTTTGCATTTTCCTGTACAAACTTCTGGGACCTAGAAGTTGTTCCATAACTTACACAACTTAAAAGGAGATAATGGATCATATCCTATTAACTCATATCCTATTAACTTCTCCTGAGTGTTCTCTGAGTAGATATTTGCAAACCTTACCAATAAAATACCTTTAAAACTTGTAGTTTTTCAGTTGCTAAGTACTTACAAAATTATTTTAGATAACTAGAAACATTGTTTCCTTGGAGAAAACTCAGGAGAAAAAGTTAATTGGATATGGCCCACAGTGTCTCCTCAGTCACTTTAAAATTCCAGTTAACTTTGACTTCAGGTAGTCAGGTGACCACATGTAATGTAGTGTCATGTGCAGTGGTGAGATTATAAAGAAGAAACAGACACAGCTGAACTGTCACACGTTTTCTACCCCTACCAGGTGGTTATTATGCATGTGTATCTTCCTACAGGTAATGTTCCTTGGAGAGCTGGAAGAAATTCTAGATGTTATTGAACCTTCCCAGTTTGTGAAGATCCAGGAGCCACTGTTTAAACAGATCGCCCACTGCATTTCCAGTCCTCACTTCCAGGTATTGAAATGTGTATGTGTATTGCATATAGAGGCTTGGATTTACATCACAGGAGCCTATAGGCACAGATGTCTTGGCACCATAGACGCCGCCCTCTATTATCCTACAAACCTCCACCAAACTGCAGTGCAAGTGTTCTGGCTGGCCCAGCTGTCACTTCTACCTTACTTCCTTTGCCCGTCATAGGTAGCTACATGTGCCCCTTAGTATTAGGTAACCAGAGGTATCCTCAGTATTAAGTTGCCCCGGAATGAAAAGAGATCTTGTAAGTGGAATGCAGAGAGCCGGGTGAGTAACCTCTTATTTGCACTCCACTCAGAACTCTGCATAGGGAAGGAGTGAGAGAGGCACTCGAGGAGCAGAGTGAACCACCTTTCTATTATCATGCGCCTTTAGGCAAGAGCCTACAGTGCCTTATGGTAAATCTGTCCCTGTGCATATGTTCATTTAACCAAAAATTGTACGTTTACCTTTTTTACTTTACCCTTACAGTATTTACATAATTTTAAAAACTAAATAACCAAGCACTTCACCATCAATGGGATATTATGTCAATACTATAGAAGCAATGCATAACAATGAACCAATACTATATTTCGTGTAAATTCAAATGTTGTAGTTTGGTAAAATCAAATAAACAGTTAGGGTTTGTTCACACTAAGGGCGTTTTTGGCCTTTTCTTTAAGTGCAGGCAATTTTCAAAATCGCCCACAAAACGCTTGTGCAATGATTCTCTTTAAGAAGGCGCATATCAGCACGGTGCCTGGACCATTTTTGGGGCGATTTTGCTCTAATGGAAGGTATAGGAAGAGCACTAAACGCTGCTCTGCTGCAATTGTGCTCGCGATTTTAAGAATAAATACATTGTATTTATTATTTTGTGGGTCGAAGAGTTGACTTCCTGACTTGCGTCAGGGAATGAATTAAAAAATCGCTCTGCAAAAGAGCTTTAGAAAAGCACTCTAAAAAAACGCAGTGCGCAGGCAATAAAAAAAATCGCCCACAAAATCGCAAAACGATTGCATTTGTAATTTCGATTTTAGATATGAACAGAGCCTTACTGAGCTGTAGTAGCCTCAAGGAAGCTGGGCTAGAATGACATTCTGTCTGCTGGAACACATGCCAATGGGGCTCACTGACAGAGAGATGGGATCACAGAGGAGGAAGAGCTGGCATTATCCTAATATCAGTTCCCATGCCCCAGGGAAAGGGGCTTTGTCCAAGAAGGAGAGGAGGAAGAAGCCCAGTCTTCATTATATCACTCACAAGTCTCCATCCCTGCTGGAGAAGGGCAATGATAAGGAGGAAGGGTAGGAAACTATTCAAGAAACATTCTATCCATTGCCTTCCACGGATGACAGGAGCAGTCAGAGGACACTGGTACCACAGGCATCTGGTTGCTGGTTGTCATCTCAGCCATGGGAACATGAGTGCCTTTATGTTGGAGTAGTATGAGAATGGCTCCTGCATAGAACACACGAAAAGTAATGATGACTATTGAATTGGCACGTGCTTTTTGCTACTACGCATGTGCGCAGCACTGACCCAGCCTCACAGAGACAGGAGGACGGGGACAGGGAGCCGAGTGGGCGGCGTGTGAGCGGGTGGCCGAATGTGCGGTGGGTGAGTGGGCGGCCGGATGTGAGGCGGTTGAGTGGGCGGCCGGATGTGCGTCGGGCGAGCGGGCGGCCGGGTGTGTGGTGGGTGCGCGTGGTGAGAGTGCGCGCGCCCAGAAAAACAGACCTAGAGCCCCTTTTTTTGAAATCGGCTTAGGTCTACTAGTCCATGCTATATGTCAAGATAGGAAAACTAATTTCAGTCATTGCAGAAGGAAGGCAAAATGCATCACTACAAAGAGATGATTGTAAGGCACTTGTGTGGAACCCTCCCCTACAAAAAGAGGGATAACTCTCGCAGCTCTACAACTCATGGCAGAGAAGCAGCAGCAGTACGGCCAGCAGGGGACATCTCACAGAGGCATTGCAAGCCTTATAAAGGCCACAGTGACCAGGCCTAGCACTAGGTATCAAAATAATGCTTATCAAATATGTCCAGATCTGACATCTTCAACCACCAAAGTGAATGCCCACTGTACTACTGGGGGTCAAAAAATGGACAGTGGCTTCCAGAACATGCTCTACAGGTACTTGCCTGCCCTGCTGCAAGCGTGTGTTCAAAAAAAGTCTTCAGCGCAGCTGGGCAGTTAAGACCAACAGGTGCATCTGACCTTTCCAGCCAAAGTAAACTGGATGACTTTTATTGTAATGAATCAGGCTTAACGAGGAACTTCAGTGAAAATAATGTAATAAAAAAAGTGCTTAATTTTTACAATAATTATGTATAAATGATTTAGTCAGTATTTGCCCATTGCAAAATCTTTTAAATCCCTGATTTATATTCTGACATTTTTCACATGGTGCAATTTTTACTGCTGGCAAGTGATGGAGCTGCTGTATGCTGTTTTGGCAGTTGGAAACAGCTGTAAACAGCTATTCCCCACAAGGCAACAAGGTTCACAGACAGGAAACTGCCAGAAGTACCTCGGTACTCAGAGCTTCTTGTAGGAGGGGTTTCACCACAATATCAGTCATACAGCGCCCTCTGATGGTTTGTTTGTGAAAATGAATAGATTTCTCATGTAAAAGGGGGTATCAGCTACTGATTGGGATTAAGTTCAATTCTTGGTCGGAGTTTCTCTTTAAGGAGGCCTCAGTACTCTCTTGCAGACCCCACTGATAAGCTGCAACCTGGTGCTAGGCCTGCCAATTTCCTAATATCAGTTAAATAGTCCTTCAGACTAGGCTATGTGGCCTGTCAAATATCATCCAGTATATTATATACAGTCCCAAAATTTCAGTGATTCTTTAAAAGTGTTATCAGAATTATGGAACCCCACTCAGTTGTAAATGTAAGGATTGGCATCTCTTGCATGACGGCCCTGAAGTTACATAAAATGCTCCTCCCAATGGATATAAATCCCCCAAACCAACATTTTTTTATTTTACAGCATGCTGTCTCTTCAATGCCTTTTTTTGTATCTGCCTGTTGTAAAAGCAGAGACTAGAACACAAATCAGAATTTGCACCCCAATTGTCATCTATAGCATTGCAATTCAGCTGCCAAGTGAGCCATAACATTGTTTCTAATGTGGGCAAATTGCTGTTGAACCGAACTGAGGGTAATTCAACCAATACTGATATTGCAGTCAGGACTTGTTCACATTATAAGCGATTTCACTTATTTTTAAGCCCTGGCAATTTAAAAAATTGCCTTAAAAGCGCTTGTGCAATGTTAGCTTATGTGAGTGTTCTCACATAAGCAATGAGCTTTCTATCCAATTGCAAACGCGGCTCCTGCACCATTTCCAGAGCGTTTACGATTCAATAGAAAGTATAGCAAAATCGCTAAGCACTTGGAAAAGCGATTTGCTGAATGAATTGTTTTTATTCATTTCCAGGTCAAAGAGTTCACTTCCTGATTGATGTCAGGAAGTGAACAAAACATCACTACACAAAAGCGCTTAGAAACAAGTTTTTCTAAGCGAAAATCGCTCTGAAAGTGCTTAGAAAAGCGATTACAAAATCGCTCATCGCTTGCGATTGTGCTGGCAGTTTATAATGTGAACAAGGCCTTAAGGTGCTTTTCCCCTAGCTGTGATTTTGCAGCATTTCTGCAGTGTTTTGTAAAAAGCATTGTCATTCACTGGAATGAGATCTGTGGCAAAATGATTGCAAAATCACAGCGCTCTACTTTACCGGGATTTTTCAAAATCAATGCAATTTTCCAGTGAATGAGAATGCATTTTTCAAAACTTAACAGATACACTGCAGATTTGCAGTTAGGCCTCTTTCACAGTGGGACGTTGCGTTTCATGCGACGTTAAAGTCGCACAACGCGCCCCTAACACAGTGCATGTAGGTTATGAAGTTGGACGTTATTTTGCACTGTGTTATGTGTCTCTCGGTGCGCCGTTTTCATCGCCTACTGATGGAATGAAAATGGCGCATGCGTTACATTTAAAAAAAAAAACTTTACTGAGCATGTGCAACACACATAACACAGCAAATGTATTACTAAACGCACAGCATGCAGCACTTTCTAAATATTGCTACACGTTGCACACAACACAACGTGTGCACTGTGAATGTCGCACAGACTTTGTATTGCTGTGCGTTAGTCTGCGTTATGATTTTTTATAATGTGCGACTTTAACGTCCCACTATGAAAGAGGCCTTAGAGAAAAGAGACCTTTACATTTTGTAAATTCTATGCACAGGTCATTTATTGTGGTCTCCAAACTTAAATTCTGCTTTAGCTTTAGCTGAGAGAGCAGTTCAGCTAATTACATCCCAGCTGTATTTTATCTAATTGTGTATGATTTTGTGTACATATCATCCTTGTGAAAAAAAGCGGAGTTTGTATTCTCCCTCCCTAATACTCCTAGCAACACCCGCACTAGTTGACTGACACAGCAGGTAATTATACGATGTAAAAGAAGTCTGGAAAGATAGACACGCCTATGGTAGTTGTGTTCACTAGTTTAGAAAAACTGCCACATATCATATGACCAGTAAAATAAACAGTAATTTGGGTTAAGAAATTAGGCACTTCTGTTTTATTTAACAGCAAAAATTACATATCTTTTCTCAGGTTGCAGAGCGAGCCCTTTATTTCTGGAACAATGAGTACATCCTAAGCCTGATAGAGGAAAATTGTCACACCATCCTCCCCCTGATATTCGGCACCCTCTACCAAGTCTCCAAGGAGCACTGGAATCAGTACGTACTGCTCCATATCTATCTATATATCTCTCTCTCGCGCGCTCTTTCTCGCTTTCTCTCTCTCTCTCTCTCTCTCTATCTACTGTATACTTATGTGGGCTAACTGCCCTACATTCAGTATTTCAAGATGCTTATGTTTACTTGTAATGAACAATATTATTAGAAATTTGTAATTACGGTAAAAATTGTTAATAAGAATATAAGGTTTTGTGAACAGACAGGCAGGTAAGTTGCTCTTATTTCATTTCCCACGTGCTAGTGGCATGTCACTGATCCAGAAAACACACTAAAGTATAAAGCATAAGTATAAATAAGAAAAACATGACCGCTAAGCAAGGGACACACAATGGTAGCAATACAAGGAAACTGGAAAAATGTGAATATTTTGCAAGTCCATTTATTTCAGTAATTCAACTTAACGTGTGTGTGCAAAGCTGGACTGAAGAGGAGAGACACATCGGGCTGTGCAATGCAGGCACTGGCACTATGCTTACCTCCTTCTGCTTCCTCCAAGACAGCAACCACCCCTGTGCTAATGACACCCAAATCTACCTTTCGACACCCGATCTTCCTTCTTTATCATTGCTCTCCTAACTGACTAATAACATTTCCTACTTTGTCTTCTCGCTTCCTGAAATGTAACATTGACAGAACTGAATAATATTCTTTTTCCACCTTCTGGAACTACCATTTGTCCTGAAATCACAATCAGTATCTGAGCCACCAACAGCTTCCTCTCCTCACATTACATGCTTAACCTCCCTGGCGGTTTATTAACCACCCTGGCGTTCTGATTAAATCGCCAGGGTGGCTGCGGGAGGGTTTTTTTCAAATAAAAAAAAAACTATTTCATGCAGCCAACTGAAAGTTGGCTGCATGAAAGCCCACTAGAGGGCGCTCCGGAGGCGATCGTCTCCGGCGCCCAGAATAAACAAGGAAGGCCGCAATGAGCGGCCTTCCTTGTTTTGCTTATATCGTCGCCATAGCGACGAGCGGAGTGACGTCATCGACGTCAGCCGACGTCCTGACGTCAGCCGCCTCCGATCCAGCCCTTAGCGCTGGCCGGAACTTTTTGTTCCGGCTGCGCAGGGCTCAGGCGGTTAGGGGGGCCCTCTTTCGCCGCTGCTCGCGGCGAATCGCCGCAGAGCGGCGGCGATCAGGCAGCACACGCGGCTGGCAAAGTGCCGGCTGCGTGTGCTGCACTTTATTTGATTAAAATCGGCCCAGCAGGGCCTGAGCGGCGACCTCCGGCGGTGTTGGACGAGCTCAGCTCGTCCAGACCGCTCAGGTGGTTAAAATCCGCCAGGGGACAGCAAATACGTTTTTTTTCCTTTTTTTTTTTTCTTTTTCATGTAGCGAGACAATGTCTCGCTACATGATAGCCGCTGCCGAGCGGCATCCCCCCAGCCCCTCCGATCGCCTTCGGCGATCGGAGATCAAGAGATCCCGTTCAAAGAACGGGATCTCTTGGAGGGCTTCAATCGTCGCCATGGCGACGGGGCGGGATGACGTCACCGACGTCATCGACGTCAAAGGGGAATCCGATCCACCCCACGGCGCTGCCTGGCACTGATTGGCCAGGCAGCGCACGGGGTCTGCGGGGGGGGCGGCTGCGGCGACGCGTATAGCGGCGGATCGGCGGGTAGCGGCGGCGATCGGAGGTTACACACAGCTAGCAAAGTGCTAGCTGCGTGTAACAAAAAAAAATTATGCAAATCGGCCCAGCAGGGCCTGAGCGGTGCCTCCCGGCGGCATAGCCCGAACTCAGTTCGGGCTTACCGCCAGGGAGGTTAAGAGTCACTCTGCTTAACCTCAAATGAATACACTAACCACCTTCTGTCATCTAAGGCTAGTGGTCCATTGCATAGCGCATGCGTTATAATGAGCTTGATTCACTAAACCGTGATAACTCCTATCCCGGCCATTTTCGCTTGCATTTTGACGTTTGCGCGCAATTGCGCATTTTCGTGCAGACATTCGCGTTTGCACACATACATTTGTGGTTGCGTGCAAAAGCAAAAGTGCGCGTGAAAACGGCCGTGATATGAGTTATCATGATTTAGTGAATCACGCCCAATGAGTGCTGCTTCCATCTGCTATTCCCTCCACTGGCTGCCAACTACATGATTTCCAAATGAAACTTCTAACACTAACCTATAAATCTGTTCATAATGCAGCTCCTTCATACATTACAGGAGTCATTCCTAGATACCACACCCAATAGTATAATTCCCTTATGCTGGGAATACACAGTTCGTTTCTGCCGGGCGTTTCTGCTCTCGATCGCTTTTGCCGCTCGATTCAACTCTCGATTCTCTTATCTTCAGCTCTTTTTCTTATCTTTTTCCATTCACTTCTATTAGAAAACGAGCGTCCAAAGAATAGAAAGTGAGATCAGACATGTTGGAAATTATCTATCGAACCATCTTATCAGCTTAAAAAGCGTACGTACAAAAAGGGCGCCTGGACAAAAAGGGCGCGGGGTGTAAACTCTAAATAATAATTAATCATTAATAGGGTTTATAAAAATAGTGTGCTATATTTCGTTTACAAATAAAGTTTAACAAAACTATAAATCATTAAATAATGTTTATAAAATCGGAAATTGTGAAAACGTTAATCTTCCCTATTTCTAAAGTTAAACTTATAATTACGTTTATTAAAAAAACAATAATATATGTTTAATTGTTATAATTGTATATTATTGTGAATAACCTTCATTTATGGTTTGTTCTTATAATAAAATCTGAAAATATTCTTTATAACGATGATATAAATATAAGTACGTTCGTAATAAGTGTTGTAAAACATTAGTAATTATTACTAAAATTTGACTAAAACTATACCTAAGCCTACTCTTACACAGAACCCTCCCTGTACCTATCCCTAACCCCTAGACCCCCCTGTTGGTGCCTAAACCTAAGACCCCCCTGTTGGTGCCTAAACCTAAGACCCCCCCTGTTGGTGCCTAAGTAACCCTCCCTGTACCTACCCCTAACCCCTAGACCCCCCTGTTGGTGCCTAAACCTAAGACCCCCCTGTTGGTGCCTAAACCTAAGACCCCCCCTGTTGGTGCCTAAACCTAAGACCCCCCTGTTGGTGCCTAAACCTAAGACCCCCCCTGTTGGTGCCTAAGTAACCCTCCCTGTACCTACCCCTAACCCCTAGACCCCCCTGTTGGTGCCTAAACCTAAGACCCCCCTGTTGGTGCCTAAACCTAAGACCCCCCTGTTGGTGCCTAAACCTAAGACTCCCCTGGTGGTGCCTAAACCTAAGACCCCCTGGTGGTGCCTAAACCTAAGTCTCCCCTGTTGGTGCCTAAACCTAAGACCCCCCTGTTGGTGCCTAAACCTAAGACCCCCCTGTTGGTGCCTAAACCTAAGACCCTCCTGTTGGTGCCTAAACCTAAGACCCCCCTGGTGGTGCCTAAACCTAAGACCCCCCTTTATTATGTGGATAATAATGTTTTACAAATTGTGACTCCAAAAAATATATTCCAATTTACATTACGTACTGATCGCTTTATTTTGTGAATAATGTTTTAAAAACAGTAAGGGATAAAACTTTAAATAAAAAAATATATTGCAATTTACATTACGTACTGATCGCTTTATTTTGTGAATAATGTTTTAAAAACAGTAAGGGATAAAACTTTAAATAATGTTTTAATTATTTAAATTAGATAAATATATTTAGTATTTTCATAAACGTTATTCGGCACGGGTGCATTTTATAAACGTAAATCAACACAAGTTCAGTTATAAATCATTAAACAGCTCCGGGAGCCGTTTGTAAACTTTATTTAGCTCCGGGCGCCGTTTGTAAACTTTATTTAGCTCCGGCGCCCTTTTTTCCTGCTCGGCGCCCATTAAACGTTATTTATTATGGGAGTGAATGGCGGCGCCCTTTTTGTCCACTAGCGGCCTGCGCCCTTTTTTCCCAGCTCCGCTTAAAAAGGAACCGTGTATTCCCAGCATTAGTCTACTCTAGGCATCTTCTTCCATACCCTCACTCGGGACTTCTCAAAGCTTCTTCTATCTTCCACAGTTCATGGCCCCTCCCGCATGATCTCAGGTAACCTCTTAAAGGATACATCTGGGAAATTTAAAAAGATTAGATTTACTTACCTGGGGCTTCCTCCTTATTTTTTATGGCTACAATAGATAATTGGTGCTACAATTGGACCCTTTATGACATGGCTGCAGGAGTCACCTGATTTTAAGGGCCTGTTTCCACTAGGGCTGAATGTGGCCCAAATCTGCAGCATTTCCACGCAGGCGAGGCAGGCTGGGAAACGCTGCCTATTCCTCCTATGGCTTGCCTGGATGGCATGCTGCAGTTTGCCAAAGAACACATGGCTCAGCTATGGATATGGGCAACAGCTTCACAGCGGTACAGGTGCCGTGGCCAAATCTGAAATGGCCGTGGCACCTAGTGGAAATAAGCCCTTACTGTCGGTTATGTCTAGCACACTGCGAGTCAGAGCTATCTCAAGAGAAAAGCAGTTCTGTATTGGTCAGTCATCATCTCATGCCAGTTGCCAGTTTAACAGGTTTTTAGGCAGTTCTTTGGTTTTGTATATTTGGAGACCAAACCAAAGGTTCAGATTAGGATTATAAAATCAAATAATTTGTAGTAATACTATATTAGCAGTCACTGATGCCACTGTCATGCATATGGTTGAAAGTTTAAATCTTATTAGTTAATTGCTCTTCCTTACACACTGTCATTGTGTCCTATTGAATAAGCTAGGGATGGTCAATCAGATGCAGTGAATTTGAAGTTGATGCAATTTTTATGCAACTTTATACACTTTGAAATTAGACCTATCAAATGCAGCAGCTGCTGCCCCCCCCCCCCCCCCCCCCCCAATCCCAGAAGTTCAGTAACATGACCTGTACACTGTATATTTATACAATTCCTACTATGTACTTGTTCACTCACTTGTGTTACCTGTACTTTACTAGTCCATTTCCAGTTGTATAACTGTGTCTGTTTGTGCCCTAGAACAATTGTCTCCTTGATTTACAACGTCCTGAAGACTTTCATGGAAATGAATGGAAAACTCTTTGATGAACTCACAGCATCCTATAAACTTGATAGACAACAGTAAGTCATGTTAAAAATGTTCTACTCAAACTAGGATTATTTATTATTATTATTTCTTGTATTTATAAAGTGCCAACATATAACGCAGTGCTGTACAATAGATAGATGGGTTAACAAACAACATAGGACATACAAGGGGAACAGAACAAGAAATAATAAGCAGGATCATGCAGGGTTGATTGTCTTTGGCAACAATGGCTCAATGTTTTGAGTAGAATAGACCAAGCTTGTTTTAGTCTGTGAAAGGGGGGGGGGGGGGGAGGGCACCACCAGTAAGGCTGCATGATCAAGCTGGAAAGAATTTTCTGTTGTGTCCAGGGTTTTAGAACTCAGTCTCAATGGGCCTGATGCACAAAGCGGTTGCCCTCGTAACGTGCATTGTGCCAATAGCATAACACGCGCTTCTCCCCTGCTGTTAGTATGGGTAAAAATTGCTGTGCGCTGCCTGCACATGGCGCATTTAGCACTGCTTTGTGCATCAGACCCAATGACATTACTGTGGTGTTTCCTGACCAGTCAAAAAATGGAACATAATGGCCATTTAATATGCATATTTCAATGTTTGAGCAAGTACAATTATGCTGTATAAAACCCTGCAATCTGGGATGGAGAGGTGTTCAACAGGTCACAGATGTAGCTGACTAAATTGGGACTTGGAAACAATTTGTGTACCTTCCTAAAAGAAAAAAAAAATGAGTTGTAATGAAAAAGCTTTGGGATTTAGAAAGGGAACTGAGAGGCTGAATATAGACTGTGGCCCGTACATAGATATATATCTGAGTATACAGGGAGGAAACTGATTGCCCAGCATGATGTCCCTCCAGTGAACATCTTGATACACTAAATCAATTCCGATTGTTCACATTTTCTTGAGACAGGAAGTGGAACAGTTGACTTTTTTTGCGGAAGCTAGAAATACCAACTAATAGCTTAGTAATCACAGAGCTTGGATGTTACCTTCTTTTGGGGCTTCAGCAGCTTAAAAAATCATGTCTTGAAATGTAGATCATATAGCTAAAAACTGAGTATAGGGAGTCCGTTTTCAGATTCTAGCTGCTGCCTGGATTGCATCATTCCACTGTTCAGACTTCAGGAGGTACTGTAAGTCACACTGAATCTTTTTGAGATGATGCAGTTTAAAGCAATTATAGTTTGTGGTACAGGGAAATGCCCAGTGTCTAGGCTCCCAACAAGGCATTTTACAAGTTATTTATTTGACTGTGTCTAAGCATACATGCAAGCAAAAACAAACTCTGTAACTGAGTTCACGCATAGGAATACATTTGTTTTTAGAATGGACTTTAACTACTTAAAGACTGCCTCACGCCAATGGGCGTGACCGCGGCTGCCGCCCCAGGGCCGCCTAATGGCAATTGGCATCAAGTCCTGGGGCTGCAGTTTCCCAGGGAACGGCCGCGCGCATGCGCAATTGTTCCCTGCCGTTCCGTGAATAGCCTGATAGCCGCTGATCGCGGCTAGCAGGCTGCTTGTAAACGTAAGGGGAAAGAAATCCCCTTTGTTTACAAGCGTACAGCGCTGCCGGGGCCGCAGCGCTGTACGAAATCAGCGATCCCCGGCCTCTGATTGGCCGGGGAGTGCCATCCTCTCATAGGCTGATGCCTATGAGAGGCGGAACAGGACGGATCGCCGTCCTGTTCCAAATCAGATGCCGGAGGGGAGGGAGGAGGGAGGGAGAGAGAGCCTCGTAGAGGCTAAAGAAAAAAAAAATACAAACTGCCACAGCGATCGGACCCCTCTGGTGGCATGTCCCCTTAGGGACAAAAAAAGGAGGTGAGTCCGATCGCTGGGCTCCTAAGCTGGGCTGTGCAGGAGGCTGAAAAGCCTGCACAGCCCAGCACTGCATAAAACGGCCTGGTCTTTAGGGGGGGTTAGCACTGTGGGTGTGAAGTGGTTAAATTGCAACATATATTTTGAATACCTCAGGTTCTCTCAGATTATACATGTGAAAGAAAGAATTCAGATTTTATAACTTGTGTTTATTTTTTGTCTTTTTAAAAAGAGAAACTTTTCTTATTTGTTTGAATTTGTTCCTTACAGGGAGCTGAAGCGAGAAAAAGATCGTCAGGAGCTTTGGCGAAAGCTGGATGAGCTGCGTCTCAAGAAGCTTAACGGTCTGGAAGAAGCTCAAATGAACCAGCTTAATTTACAGCACAGTTGAGCGAATAAGAGTTAGGAGACCTCCTCCATCACCTTTCACTATTTAACAGAAGACCACTGCAGCCGGTCCACACCCCCTCCTCCCCACATTGCACCCTGTCTTTGTTTAGAATTCCTAAGTCCCCTGTAAGGGGGCAGAGCAACAGCTCGCACCGTGATGCCAGTAATATTCATAACATACGGGATTAGAACATTCCAGGGATGTCTCCTTTCCATGTTGTAGCAGGTGTATTTTTTTCCCAGGGGAAGGAACACACGCCAAAAGCTTGTCAGAGATAACCACCTTTCACTATCCCTTCTTAGCAGCATCAAAGACTTCTAGGAAAAGCCATTTTGTATTTAATGTCACTTCCTGTTCATGTATATTATGGCATCCTATGAAGAAGGTTACCTAGACTAATCACTGCAACATTAAAGGCTTCTTGGAGAGAAACAAGGAAAAGTTATGTAACTTCCTGTCCAGTGGAGGCAGGGGCTTCTGGGAAGCTCCTTGCATCTCTAACTCTTTGTGAAAGTAAAGGCTTCCGGGCAAGCCTGTCACAAAACCATTTCAGTCATGTTTTGACCATGAAAGCTAAGGCTTCTGGGAAAGCCTCCTTAATATTCAAAAATGGTCTCTTTCTGTTTGTGAAAACAGGGGCTTCTGGAAAGGCCTATGTCTCCTGTCTGTCAATTTCTGTCTCTGGGAGCAGAGACTTCTGGGAAAGTCTCTCCACCAGTCATCTTTATCCCGTCAATAAGAGTCTGAGCTTCTGGGAAGCCAGATATGAACCACCCATGTAACAGAAAAAGAACCTCAAACCCCCCATCCACACACATCTCTACAGGTTGTAAGAAATGGTCAACTTCCTCCCATGCAATTCATGATCCATGGACCTGCAGAATTAACAGCATGCTGGATTCAAAAGCAGCATAGGCTTTCAGGTAGCCTGATCTATCCTCTACTGCCCATTGGTGTTCAGACTATGAACATTCCATGTCAGTTAACAGGGCTGTTAACTTCCATTCAATAGAAGGCAAGGGAAACTTGCAAGAAATTTTATCAGTAATGAACTTCAAGAACAAGAACTAAGGTGTAATACCATAATTTTGTCTCAGATGAGAACAGTTCAGAAAATACATTCCACTGTTATTTATAAGGTTTCAGCATAATAAATAAAATATAGTCATTGGCTGATAATGAGATTCTAATGGTACAGTTTAGACTAATGCAAGAAAGAGTCTGGATTTTTTCCAAGTCAATGAGATGAACATGTTCTCAGTCAGTCCTGATCACAGTTTGCATCAAACAAATCTTTGCATTAATCGTTGGCTGTCAAATCTTTCTTCAAGTAGAAATCATCTAAAGGATATGCTGTATCTGGAACACAAACTCTTGACTGTGAAATATATTAGTGAGGCAGATTACAGATTTTGGAATACCTACAATGTTGTAGACAATGCTCTCCCCAACTTCTGTTTCGTGTGGGCATTGAAAAGAGCAAAGGTTTTTGGGTTCCATATCTAGAAATGACCTCAGTTAGCTGGATCTGCATTAACAAGTGGAAGGCTGCTACAAGGTGAAGATATAACGTCTTTAAAAGCTGAGGATTCAGCCTCTAAGCTCAATCTCCGCCTTCCAGGCAAACTAGTTAGCTGCTAAGTTTATATTTGTAGATGTAACTGCTGTTAATGATTAGTCTTTGATCAAATAGAACTGAGGTTTTCAAAGCTGCATAATCTCCAGTAAAATATGAAGTACAGTATGTGCCTAACCATAAAGGAGAAACATAACATACAAGAATGCAATGATACTAGCGCAAACAAATCATACAAACTACCACCACCCCATTTCTCTCTCCCACCACCCCATTTCTCTCTCCCCTCTTCCCATCTGTGTCTCTCGTCTTTTCTCTCTACTCCTGTATTATTTTTATTGAATTTTCCAAAGCTAGTCAAGATGTAGACTTGAAATACAATTTAAAACAATAACGTTTTGAACTGTGAGTGGGTTGACAAATACAGTGTCCCTGGTACCCTCCATCCTGTACACTTCCCCACTTTTGTAAAGAAATAAGCATCAAATAGTAGGGTGAAAGTAGAAGTGACATTACTACCTCCTTCTACTACTGGTCCCTGAACCTTTATGCAATGTGCAGTGCTGCCCTCCTTTGGGAGCAGTGGTTGCTGGATCACTCTAATGCAATATGATGTCCATTTTCTAAGATTGTACAGGAGAAAGAAGCAGTCACATGACCATAACTTTTAAGTTGCTTGTAAGGTACTTTGCAAACCTGAACTTCCATATCACAGTGGACAGGTGTGGGGGAATAGGAATTGGAGAACTGTATTTATCACCTTTAAGCTTTAAGGATAATGTATACTTTTGCTGACTTTTGTTTTCAAAGGCCTAAAATCTATTGTAAAACAACAGTGCAAGAAGTAATCCGTAAGAGCAAATCTCAAAAGAAAATTGCATACATTGTATAGAAAATAAAACCCATGTACGGCCGCCCAAAACAATTAGCAATGAGTTCAGTAAATCTTCAAGATAAATTTGTTTGTGCAGGCTTAATTGTATCGCAGAACTTTGCAAATGACCGAGTTAACTGTAAGCATGAAACAGGTCTCTTGCCCTAGTAGCAATTCAGGGATCCGATATGAATGAGATTCCACAAGTGTTTACACAAAGGAACCCCCAATCGTAGCGCGTATATAGCAAGATCATTTTGTCAGTACGAATGTCCTGCTTTCATTAGATTGCAGCTCTCCATGGCAATAGCGACAAACAATGAAACTGTGCTGCCTTCCTTTACATATGTGTGTGCATGGGGGGAACATCTATCCTCTTATTAACGGTATAAAATAGCCTATTCTCAAAGAGTATATATAAATATAAATATATTGTGTGCAATGTTTTCATTTTAATTTTTATTTTTTTAAACAATTATTTATGGTATTATTATTATTATTTATTTTGTATTTAATATGTTCAGCGTTGGATTTGTTTAGTTCACAGAGGGAAGGGGGAGGAGTGGGGTGAATATGATATTTAACCTGTTCACTGCTGAATTAAATGCTGGGTCTCAGAACTACAGTATGTCCTGTCTTCATGTCTAAACTTTCTGTCAACCAATATTTATACAGGCACTTAGTTAATATTAGGTTGTAAAAAGATGTAGGATCATCAAGGTCGACCATTCATTTTCTGCTATTTTGACTACAGTATGTTTTGCATGACTTTTCTTGCTAAGTAAAATAAGGGTTCTTCCATGTCTGACTGATGCGCCTTTCTCTTAATGCTCCGTTTCCTGTTTCTTATGGGACTCCCTGTAAAACACTTTATTAAGTATATTTCATGTCAAACTAATATTCACCCAAGACTTTTTTTTTGCTAGGAAAATATTACAATTTACATACTCTAGTGTTAGATCATCAGCAAAAAGACTAACAAGCTTATCCTCAGTTCAAGACCCTGCTACTGGATAACATTAACTAACAATCCAGACTTAAAGCACACCTCAAGAGAGAGGAATATGGAGGCTGACAAATGTATTGCCTTTTAAACAAAGCAAATTGACCGGCTGTCCTGCTGATGATCTGTCTCTAACACTATATACAGCAGATTTGGTCACTGTGAATTTGCTTGAAATTGGTAATGCAAATATTGTATGATCGACCGCTTTCTGTCCAAAATCGATCAATTCGGTCAACTGGGCAGGATGGAAAATTTAGCTTGAAGCAAGTCAGAAGCGCATCACTAGCACCATTGGATTTGATGATGACGAACGCAGAATAACTGTAGTACTGTCACCTGTCCTACTTGTGTGTGTCCTCCTGGATCCAGTGGTTTAACTTCATGCGGTAAGTCTCCTTCTCCCCGTGTCCTCTTAGTTGCCATTTCATGTGACACAAGCTGAAGTTTAAGCACTGGAGCTCTAGTGTTTACACTTTAGCATGCGTCACATGACACGAAAGAGAAGAGGGAAACAGGGAGAAAGAGACCCGCTGCATGAAGTTAAACCACTGGAGGAAATGTGAAAGCCGGTCAGGTGAGAGCGCTCTGTTGCTGGCTGGGGAGAGCACAGATGGGGGACCTGGGCGGCAACTCCACAAATCTGTGTGCAGTGTGTGGGAAGCCAATACACCCCTCTCTGATCAGATTCAATCAGAGAGGAATCTATCTGATGGTTCATCTGGTAGCCATGTGTACCGAGCTTGTCACCTGCAAGTATTGGGACTCAACCCCTCTGTTCAGGGCACTCTATACTGACATGTCAGTCTATATTGTCTATATACTGTATTTCTATACTGACATGTCAGTGGCCTACTGTCCCTGGAAATTTGCTATGCGGGTTCTGTGCACTATGGAGCCTCTGCATTCAAATATCTACTGATCCTCACCCACCCACTCACACAGAAATTTTCCAGAATGTCTGATCACACTTCCTGTCACTAAACTGCCCAAAATCAATCAAAAGTGAATCATTTGGATATGTTGGGGAAATAGATGACTTGCAAATTGATCAAAATGATCAAATCAGTTGAAAAAAATGTATATGTGCATGGCCACCCTTGGGTACAGTCCATTTATACATATTGTTGAGTAGTGTTGGTGTTCAAATTAAGCAAAGCTAATTCAAAGCATTCGGATACTCCCAATTACCACTTTCAGCACTGAAGAAGTAGACAGGCTCAGGTTCACTGACTTGCATGTCATGTTGTGTTTCACATGTCAGTGAACTCCTCCTGACCCTGTCCACGTGTTTAGTGCTGAACAGTAGTAAACGGGATTATCGGGGTGCTACGAATTTGCTAAGCCAAATTTAAACACCAACACTGTCTCTAGTCATGGAGCTACTGCTGTACTTATATTCAAAACCCCTTAGGGCCCGTTTCCACTACACGTGGTGCGATGAGGTTACATAGACACATCGCACAATGGCTGTACTAAAACCAATACATGGCAATGGAACAGTTTCCATTGTATGCTGGTTATGCAGAGCGGTGCGGAGTGAAGAATCTGCGGCATGCTGCAGATTCTCACACAGCTGCATCCGCCCGCTGTCTCCTCCTATATACTTCCGTATTGGGAGATGCAGAAGTGACGCCAAACGGAGCGGATACGATGCGACACTATAGTCTCATCGCATCCCTTCTAACAGTGGAAAAGTGCCCTCTTAAACATGTATTAGATGCTTATTAGAAAAAATAAATGTTGAAACATAATATAAACAACATCTCTTTGAAAGTAATACTAAAAATAGTGTTTAAATAATAATGAACTGAAAACTACCAGATCTCTGACACTGAAAACACAGGATCTTCCCTAGCATGACCCCAGCTCAGTACCCTGCTGCAGCCATAGAAGCGTACATTAAAACTGTTTCATAGGAAAGTGACATGTCCTAGTCACATTTGTTGTTTCATATCTAAACCTGGAACCACACTTTGAATTTTAGAGGTTGATATGGGTGACTGAAAGACTTTTCTTTAGAACAGTTTTCATACAAGAAGCTCAGCCAATATCTCTTACATGAACACAATTATCAAAGCGCTATAGCCGATCCAATTTTCACATAGGGTGCGCTATCACCAGGTTCAGGTTATCCTTTTTATGCAGTTTACAAATGTTCAGCGCACACCCTCATCAATCCAACTCCATATAGTCCAGTATATTATCCATATTCTTATTCCAGCATTAATGCCTCCAAGGTCAGCAATACCTCCACCATAGACACCCACTAGTGATACACTCACCAGATGCCTTGGCCACTGTTAGACTGGCCAACCACGCTCAATTCCAGTGATCCCAGGCTCCTCAGGATCCCTGCATCAATTGTAGCTCTATTCCCTTATTCCTTCTATAGATTGCAGTACCTCAAAGGAAACAAATCCTCTCATAGCATAATACTGTTTTCTTAAAATCAAGTTTATTAAAAATTACACTCACATGTCCCAATAGTCATATAGCGCACAGAGTTTTTCCACGGGCTCTCCCCCGTTGCCAGGCTGGGCACACTTTATGGACTCCACTGTCGTCCGACCCTTGCTAGTTCTATTTCCACGAACTCCTCTCTTGTCCTGGTATGTCCACCTCCGCCCAATCGATTTCGTTACTGCCTCGTAACTCATCAGGTGTCCCTGATGAGTTACGAGGCAGTAACGAAATCGATTGGGCGGAGGTGGACATACCAGGACAAGAGAGGAGTTCGTGGAAATAGAACTAGCAAGGGTCGGACGACAGTGGAGTCCATAAAGTGTGCCCAGCCTGGCAACGGGGGAGAGCCCGTGGAAAAACTCTGTGCGCTATATGACTATTGGGACATGTGAGTGTAATTTTTAATAAACTTGATTTTAAGAAAACAGTATTATGCTATGAGAGGATTTGTTTCCTTTGAGGTACTGCAATCTATAGAAGGAATAAGGGAATAGAGCTACAATTGATGCAGGGATCCTGAGGAGCCTGGGATCACTGGAATTGAGCGTGGTTGGCCAGTCTAACAGTGGCCAAGGCATCTGGTGAGTGTATCACTAGTGGGTGTCTATGGTGGAGGTATTGCTGACCTTGGAGGCATTAATGCTGGAATAAGAATATGGATAATATACTGGACTATATGGAGTTGGATTGATGAGGGTGTGCGCTGAACATTTGTAAACTAAACAACAATATCTCTTACATCTCTTACTTGACTTTTGAAGTATTTTTTGTTGCTTTTTAAAACATTTCCTTCTCACTGTGGCACATGAAACTGAATCCCCCCAATGTTGGCTTTAAAGAGACACTGAAGCGAAAATAAAAAAAAAATGATATAAAGGATTGGTTGTGTAGCATGGATAATTACTAGAACATTAGTAGCTGAGAAAATATTCTCATACTTTTTTTTCAGTTATATAGTTTTTTTTACAACATTGCATCATTCTCTAATATTTGAAGTTTACACACTACTCCACATTCTAAATGATTTTACAGAGCAGGCTAGTGAACTTTTGAACTGTCCTCTGCAGAAACAAAACCAATACAGTGCCAGACACTTGAGATAATAAGCTTCAGAAGACTGAGATCTCTGTGACTTTGAAAGTCGTGGAGCTCAAGGGCTCTTTTGCATAGATAACAACTGGAGTTTAACTCTTTCTGTACTGGAAACAATATTAGACTTAGGTCTCTGCTCCTAATGTTTTATTTCTTAGCTGTACTACACATACAAATCATTATGTCATAATTTTTTTTCTGCTTCAGTGTCTCTTTAAGAACCACCAGCTAATGTCAAGCATTGCTTCACAAGATCTCTGTTCTAGCAAATCTAAATTCTAAGGAAGCAATGCATGCTTGCAGATTTTTTTTATCCTACTCGATATGAAATATTTACTACCTGTTGAACTGCCTATATAATCAAAAAATATTATAGGCAGGGTAGCAACATTACCCGTCATAAAGCTCAGATGGATTTGTTATAGTTTGAGTATCCTAAAGAGTTTGCAAAACAGAAGTTCTTAAAACAGAAGCTTCTATTTCATCATGAGCTTGCTGGGCAATCTGTAACTAAAGAGTTTGAAGAAATATCTAATTGGACCTGGCAGGAAACCTAGAAGTTTGGAAAAGAGCCACATGGAAAGTGTTACCCCAGGAGCCACTGAGGTGACATTTTTCATAAGAATCTAAGATGGTTGGCATGGGCTGAGCATTAGAATATGTATTGTGGGCTGAGCAGAGGCTTTATTATTGAGTGAATGAATTTGACCATTAGTTGATTGTAGAAAAATGCATTCTTCCCAATGAAAACCATCACAAATCTTTTGGGTACGTTCAGTTTTCAGAAGATCCTGAAACTTCATGTTGTGCTGTTTTACCACTCAATCCCTGATGCAGATACTTCCCTGGTGAAGAACCAAGAAACTCACCAAACCGCCAGCAACCAATCAAAAGATGGATTCACTAAGTCTGAAACAAACGAGCTGTTACTGTCCCGAAAATTGGATTAATAAAGTCAGATTTTATCAATATCCAACTGAGTTGCGGACCCATCCTTTGAAATTTTGAAGCTGCATAAAACTTTAATATATGAATGGGAGTTTCCCACCACTGTATAACTAACCACATATAATGTAATCATTAATTTTTAATGTGTACATTTAAGAATAATTTACAAAAGAAGGTTGGAACATACTGTATATACAAGTATTATTAATGTGCAGCTGATTGCATCCACTGCAAGCATGTTCAACCATAAAGGTTCATGGCTGATGCACTGTTTTGTTAAGCATGACAGACATGCTAAACTTAGGTATTGTATAAAGTGATCAGAGGCGCCAAAAGTATAAAAAATGCTAAAAATGTTAAAATTGTCAGGAAGGTAGTGGTGGACTCACCCTCCCCAAACAGACATGAAGCTGTGGATTTATCAGCACGAAAATGTATTCACATACTCCAGTAATAAGAGGCAACGCGTTTCGCAGGTATATTCCCGCTTCCTCAGGCAATAAAAGGAGTATCACACTATAGGACAGAGACAAAAAGGGGGACCATCAGACTGCTGTGTATGGTATAAATATGTACATACAGGTCATTTTAAAAAAATTAGCATATTGTGATAAAGTTCATTATTTTCTGTAATGTACTGATAAACATTAGACTTTCATATATTTTAGATTCATTACACACAACTGAAGTAGTTGAAAGCCTTTTATTGTTTTAATATTGATGATTTTGGCATACAGCTCATGAAAACCCCAAATTCCTATCTCAAAAAATTAGCATATCATGAAAAGGTTCTCTAAACGAGCTATTCATCTAATCATCTGAATCAACTAATTAACTCTAAACACCTGCAAAAGATTCCTGAGCCTGTTTAAACCCCCCAGCCTGGTTCATTACTCCAAACCGCAATCATAGGTAAGACTGCCGACCTGAAGGTCATCATTGACCTCCTCAAGCAAGAGGGTAAGACACAGAAAGAAATTTCTGAACGAATAGGCTGTTCCCAGAGTGCTGTATTAAGGCACCTCAGTGGGAAATCTGTGGGAAGGAAAAAGTGTGGCAGAAAACGCTGCACAACGAGAAGAGGTGACCGGACCCTGAGAAAGATTGTGGAGAAGGACCGATTCCAGACCTTGGGGGTCCTGCGGAAGCAGTGGACTGAGTCTGGAGTAGAAACATCCAGAGCCACCGTGTACAGGCGTGTGCAGGAAATGGGCTACAGGTGCAGAAACAGCGGCAGAAGCGCCTGACCTGGGCTACAGAGACGCAGCACTGGACTGTTGCTCAATGGTCCAAACTACTTTTTTCGGATGAAAGCAACTTTTGCATGTCATTCAGAAATCAAGGTGCCAGAGTCTGGAGGAAGACTGGGTAGAAGGAAATGCCAAAATGCCTGAAGTCCAGTGTCAAGTACCCACAGTCAGTGATGGTCTGGGGTGCCATTACAGCTGGTGGTGTTGGTCCACTATGTTTTATCAAGGGCAGGGTCAATACAGCTAGCTATCAGGAGATTTTGGAGCACTTCATGCTTCCATCTGCTGAAAAGCTTTATGGAGATGAAGATTTCATTTTTCAGCATGACCTGGCACCTGCTTACAGTGCCAAAACCACTGGTAAATGGTTTACTGACCATGGTATTACTGTGCTCAAATGGCCTGCCAACTTTCCTGACCTGAACCCCATAGAGAATCTGTGGGATATTTTGAAGAGAAAGTTGAGAGACGCAAGACCCAACACTCTGGATGAGCTTAAGGCCGCTATCGAAGCATCCTGGGCCTCCATAACACCTGAGCAGTGCCACAGGCTGATTGCCTCCATGCCACGCCGCATTGAAGCAGTCATTTCTGCAAAAGGATTTCCGACCAAGTATTGAGTGCATAACTGAACATAATTATTTGAAGGTTGACTTTGTTTTAAAAACACTTTTCTTTTATTGGTCGGATGAAATATGCTAATTTTTTGAGATAGGAATATGGGGTTTTCATGAGCTGTATGCTAAAATCATCAATATTAAAAACAATAAAAGGCTTGAACTACTTCAGGTGTGTGTATTTGAATCTAAAATATATGAAAGTCTAATGTTTAACAGTACATTCCGTAAGAGCTGGACACAAGCGA
Source organism: Hyperolius riggenbachi (assembly GCF_040937935.1). Taxonomy (NCBI): domain Eukaryota; kingdom Metazoa; phylum Chordata; class Amphibia; order Anura; family Hyperoliidae; genus Hyperolius; species Hyperolius riggenbachi. The sequence continues at coordinate 136,110,731 of NC_090656.1, forward strand.
GGCTCAGGCCAGCTCTTACGGAGCTGGTCACGTGGAGCTCCCGCGGCCGCGCACCAATGTGGGAGCTCTGCCCGCCTCCTGGGGGCGGATCTTGGCCACAGATGGCGTCCTCCGTACATGGATGTGACGTGGCTCGGTCTTCTGAGGTGTTGACATGTGGGTGAGTGTCTGTCTGTTTCTATTGGCTCCCTTTCTATCTCTTAGTTCTCTATCAGGTCCGCACAGCCCATTTGACTGTGTGTTTGGTCTAAGAACCTTGACCAATAATTGGTGGACTTTATGGTGGCTATATATAAATTGTGTTCAATGTTTGTTAGTACATATTTTGTCACTTGCTTGAGAAAGGGGGATCCCCCCGAAACGTTGCATATCTCTGTGAAGGACTGCTATGAAGAATACTAAATAAAAGAGCATAATACTTTATTGATGGTGCCGGCTTCATCTTCCAATTGTTACTTATCCGTTTGGTACACGGACAGCCAAGGCACATCACATCTGTTCATAGGAAGGAGTGCCTCCTCTTCACATTTCTACTATTTCATTGGACACTGATATCTCCATGCCTGCCTGTCAGCCTTAGTTTTTAAATCATTGTTTTTTTTTAATTGTTATTCTTTTTTGTAATTAGTATGTCCATTAGTTATACAACCTCTTCTTATTTAACATTTAGGAATCGTGTAGTCATATTGATGGGTATTATAATGATAAATTGGTTTATTTCTGGAAGCACACTGTCAATCTGCAAGTAAATACAGTATGCTCTGCACAAGCACCAAACAACAAGCACAATGAGCAGCGTGACAATGCAGCATGTAGGCAAGCCATACTGAGATAATTGTCTCAGTCAAATGAGGAGGATGCAACACTTATATTTTTCCCATGAAGAACTGAAAGACACAGAAGCAGGGCTGCTAGAATGCAATGCTACATCATCCCAAGGACTGAAGCAGTAAATTTGGGCACACAGCCCAACCCTTAAAGAGAAACTCCGACCAAGAATTTAACTTTATCCCAATCAGTAGCTGATACCCCCTTTTACATGAGAAATCTATTCCTTTTCACAAACAGACCATTAGGGGGCGCTGTATGACTGATATGGTGGTGAAACCCCTCCCACATGAAAATCTGAGGACCGTGGTACTCCTGGCAGTTTCCTGTCTGTGAACCTTGTTGCATTGTGGGAAATAGCTGTTTACAGCTGTTTCCAACTGCCAAAACAGCAAGCAGCAGCAACATCCCTTGCCAACAGTAAAAATGTCACCATGTAATAAATGTCAAAATGTAAATCAGGGATTTAAAAGATTTTACAATCGTCAAACACTGACTAAATCATTTATACATAATTATTGTAAAAATGAAGCACTTTTTTTATTACATTATTTTCACTGGTGCTTCAAGCAGATTTTGATATTTGTTGAGTATGATGAAGCACTGGGCCATCAGAAAAGGCAAGGATATTCTTGGGTGAAACATGCATGCACGGCATATTAGAGACATTTCTGACTGGATAGCATAACCGTATGGCTGGATATTAGCTTGTCTCTATGAGCCGGATTCACGCTTTGCTGGTAATATTACCATGCACTGGCAGCACATGGTAATATTACTGGCAGTACCAGAATCAGGCACAATGTTTGGTACGTCACCATTAAATGAACACAAAGAAACTCCAGCTAGGGACGATCGGAAATGTCGATTTCTGATTCTACAGAAATTCCGACTTCCGCCAATGCCGATTACCGATTTCACCGATTTCCGATTTCCAAGTAGTGTTTTTTTTGGGTCATTTTTTGCATTCTCTGATTGGCCAAATACTTCAGAGTTGACTCTGCATTCTCTGATTGGTCCAATGCTTCTGTGATTGGGCTAAAATTACCGAGTTGTGGTAATGCAGAATTTCTACAGAAATCCGATTTCCGATCGGTTTCCGATTTCCGAGTAGTGGGGTTTTTTTTGTCATTTTTTTGCATTCTCTGATTGGCCAAATACTTTTGAGTTGTTTCTGCATTCTCTGATTGGTCCATTGATTTCGAGTTCTGTGATTGGGCTAAAATTGCCGAATTGCAGTAATGCAGTATTTCTGCAGAAATCCGATTTCCGAGTTCCATTTTCTGATTTCCGAGTTCCGATCAGAAATTCAGATTTCCGATCGGAAATTCGTAAATTTAAATTCTGCGAAATCCGACTGAGCATCCCTAAAGCCGCATCTACACGAGTAGATGTGGCCGCGATGCTCCTTATCAATCGAGCCGCTGATGCGGCTCGATTGATAAGATCCGACAGGACGGATCTCCGCACCGCCGATTCCCTGCTCGCTCCCCGCTAGGGGACAATGGCAGGGAATCGAGCGGAAGGTAAGCGGCGCCGGCGGGGACGAGCGGGCATGAGCGGGGAATCGAATGCGGCGCACGCGCGGCGAGCGGGGACGCGGCGGGCACGCGGAAGAGGCGATCCGGCGGCTAATCGAGCCGCCGGATCGCTGCAACATCTTATAGTGTAGACAGGGCTTAAGTGTCCAGCTTACAATGACGAATCCTGATGCATAAGTCATCTTGTCACTCAATCTTATTAAAATAACTTCTTCTGCAATCTTGCATGATTGTAAACACAAAGATGACAGTTTTGTTTCTATGGAAGATGGGCTTTGATATTCCATTTGTACAAATAAACAGGAGCCTGGAAAACCTGCAGAATATGGGAATAAAAATATAGAATAGAACAAAGAGCCCCCTATGGTGTAGTAAGGGCAGCAAGCTAGTGTAGCCATTAGCACTCTTGCCTTGCAGTGCGGTGTCCCTGGTTTGAGTCCCAGCCAGGTCACTATCTGCATGGAGTCTGTATGTTCTCCCAATGTTTGCATGGGTTTCCTCCGGGCACTCCGGTTTCCTCCCACATCCAGAAAACATACATATAATTTAATTGGCTTCCCCTAAATTAGCCCTAGACTACGATACGTACACTACACGATACATACATGCATTCACATAGACATATGACTATGGTAGGGAATAGATTATAATAATAATAATAATAATCTGAACATTTGTATAACGCTTTTCTCCTGTTGGACTCAAAGCGCTCAAGAGCTGCAGCCACTGGGACGCGCTCAAGAGGCCACCCTGCAGTGTTAGGGAGTCTTGCCTTGAACTAGATTGTGAGCCCCTCTGAGAGACAGTTAAGTGACAAAACAATATACTCTGTACTGCGTTGTGGTCGATGTCGACACAATATACTGTAAATAATAATAATAATAGTAAGTTGATAAAATGAGAGGGTGAAATAAAAATTATGGTACACTAAAACCTGCTTGCGAAATGGCAACCATGGTAAAAAGCTTTGAGTGCTGGGGGTCCAATCACCCTCTGGAGTATGTGGATCTCCTCTGGTTTGGTCACTCTCCCAGAAAAATAATATAGGTAAAAGAGGGCCACATCTGGCCTAACTTAAAACCACTCCCTAAAGGGGTTGTAGAAGAACTAAGGTTGGAGGAGGCACCTTAAAACCACTTAAGGACCAGGGGTGTGTTGCCTGATCTGTGCTGCGTGGACTCTACAGCCCGCAGCACAGATCAGGATTATGCCAGGGCGATCAGACTTACCCCCTTTTTCCCCACTAGGGGGATATCCTGCTGGGGGGGGGGGTCTGATCGCCGCCGGCTTGCTGCGCTTTGCGGGGGGGGCTCTTCAAAGCCCCCGTCCGCAGCGTTTTCGGCGCTCTCTTTCTTCCCATCCCTCCCTCTCCCTCCATGGGCTACGCAGAACAGATATCCGTCCTGCGCATTGTAGGATAGGCTTCAGCCTATCATATGCCGGCGATCCCGATGCGATTGGCGGCTCTCCGGCTGTTCACGGAGACACCCTCCGTGAACTGACATGGAAAGGCCAGTCCGTTTCCATGGTAAACCACTTAAGACCTGCCGACGCCTATTGGCGTTAGGCGGTCGTTGAGTGGTTAAAGTAATAAAACAAGAACAGTTTAAAAAAGGAAGGAGCACTTGCCTCAATAGTGACACAAAATAACCGAAAAATTACATTATTAGTAGAAACACACCGGACAACGCGTTTCAAAGGTTTTAACCCACTTTATCAGCAACAAAATACAGGGGAGAAAGCTCATTGCCAAAAACTAATGGAAATACAATGCTTATTGTAATTTATAAGTCAAAAATAAGAAATAAAGTAATTGGGACAATGAAAGCATATAAAACCAATAGCAATGTAATATCAATGACCCCCATCAATACTCTCTGAGATCTCTGCCCCTGAAAACAGTTTATGGTGATAAGGTAATGGTGCACTGCTTTTGATTTAATAAAATGGACAAAGGGCACATAGGCATTATTGATATTATCTTACTACCATACATTGTTTTAGGTTCAGCTCCTCATCTCCATGGCTCTTCTTATTCCTTGTAATTATTGTCCATCTATTATGTGTCCAAACTTAAAACACATCTTTATCATCCTAATTGAGTTTAGGTCCTACACCCCTTCCATTTTGACGTGTCTAGTATTATACCCTCCCCCCCATTGAACACCATTAGTTATTACGACATCACTTCATACCCCACCCTAATGTAGTTGCACATACTGGGCTTATTGATTTACCCCCATTTATATTACAGTATATTGGTTTTATACACTTTCATTGTCCCAATTGCTGTATTTTTTATTTTTGACTTATGAATTCCTATAAGCACTTTATTTCCATTAGCTTTTGGCTATAAGCTTCCCCCTGTGTTTTGTTGCAAGACACTGATACTGACATGAGAAAGCAGGTTGTAACCCGTGAAACGTGGTGTCCAGTGTGTTTTTTTCCTAATAATGTTCCTGTTTTTTGTTACACTAGTGAGGTAAGTGCTCCTTACCTTTTTAAATTGTTCTTAATTGTTTTATTATTTTGGGGGTTTCTCCTCCTACCTTAGTAGTTAGTACATATGTATAAAGTACTAGCGGAAGACCCAACGTTGCCCCGGTATGTTTTTGGCTGTTGTTGGCTCCACCTACGCTTTCTAACATTAACACACAAACACTGTAACGATCGGTGTCAGCCCGCAGAGAGAATCTGATTCTTGGCGATCTGCAGTACCACCAAGAATACAGATATACGCCTGATTATCGATGATCTGCAGAATCAGCGATAATACAGATGTATTGCTAACCTCTGGACACCAGAATAGTGAGAGTGTTTGGTGCAACAGTAACAACTCTGAGTAGAGACCACCAGAGGAGCTGGCTGTGGGTGATATTCCTGTAGCCTGTGGACCCCTGAGCGAGGGACCGAGGCTGGGTTGCAGGAAGCCCTGCAGCTAATATGAAAGGTATTTGCCCTGGACTGGGCTAATGTAATACAGTAATAGCACAATCCTAGTCTGGGTGTGAGGTCCGTAGTCACAACACCCTGGAACTAGTCTGGAGCATAACATAAATGATAATACAATTTCCTAGTCTTAGGTGTGAGGTCCGTGATCGTCAACACCCTGGAACTAGTCTGGAATATAACATAAATGATAATACAATTCCCTAGTATTAGGTGTGAGGTCCGTGATCGTCAACACTCTGGAACTAGTCTGGAATATAACACAAAGACAATACAGTTCCCTAATCTTGGGTGTGAGGGCCTTGATCTCAACACCCTGGAACTATGCTACAGAATACACAGAAGATACACAGTATTCCTAGTCTGGAGTGTGAGGGCCTTGATCTCAACACCCTGGAACTGGTCTAACAAATAAACAGTACAAAGTAATCTGGCTCAGTGTGAATTCCCAAGTCCTCTTGGTTCAAACACACTGTAAGGATCTGACTATGGTCTGAATGCTTCCACAAAGTGTTTGCAATGGCAGACAACCAGCAACTGACAAGCAAGCAGAATATATAGTAGCTGAACTTTGCTGCCCCGCCCGAGCCACTCAGCCAATCATGAGTCCAGCAGGAATCAGCTGATCGTCCTGATCAGCTGACACTTCCCCTGCTGGTATAAAGGTCCTGACTTCTGGCCCGCGCGCGCGTAGCTCTCTATCCATCTATGTGGACTAACAGACCCAGCCACTCCAAAGGCACACTGCTGCGTACAAACTGCCACCTTGGACGCGGAAACAGCCGCTTTGCTGTTAGAACATGCGGCGGCTTTTCCGCGTTCTGCCACACTACCAGACGCGTGCCTACGCGTGCAAACCGCCGTGTTGGACGCGGAATCAGCCGCCTTGCTTTTAGCACACGCGGCGGCTTTTCCGCGTTTTCTCACAGTACCCCCCCCCCTGAGGAGTGGACTCCGGACATCTCCTTCCTGGCTTTCCAGGATGTAGGTTAGAGAATTCCCTTTTTATCTCATACTTAGGCCGGTCATCAATCAACCCAGGGTGGGAAGGAGTGGAATCCACCTGCACTGCTGGCTTGAGCAGGGACCCCTGAAATGATTTCTTGTCAACTTGTTTTTTCGGTGATAGAAAGATTTTGGGCCCAACACCCCTGTCTAAAGCGTCTGCTTTGGGGCTTTTGCTATCTGATTCATGCATGAGAGGTAACCGTGAGGAACAGGATCCGTTAGAAATATCTATACCCTGTCCTGTCTTTCCTGCGACCTGTATCTTGGTATTATCCGCCTCACCCCTCTTCAAACAGTGCTCCTGACAATGGGCTGACCAGTTCAGTAGCTGTCCTGAAGCCCAGTCAATCAGCGGTGAGTGAAGCTGTAACCAGGGCATACCGAGAACAACAGCAGAGCCCTTCATCGGCAGGACCAGGAACTGTAAACTCTCTTCATGCACTGCCCCTAAACAACATGACAGTAGGGGGGTTTGGGAAAGAAACTGGGCACTGCGCAATGGAGAGTCATCCACCGCAGTGACCGAAATCTGCCGGTCGGGTGCGGATAATGGTATCCCCAAGCTTTTGGCAAAATCGTAATCTATGAGGTTCGCTGCTGAACCCGAGTCCACCATGGCATCTGCGGACTTGGTCCGACCTTCCCACGTAACCGAACAAGGAAGGATCAGTCGACCATCGTTCAGAGATTAACCCTGCTCACCTATGGTATTAACTACCCCCAGGTGGTAGCATTTGTTTGGTCTAGAGGACCCATATAAAGCGTTCTTCTTTGGGCTCCTGTGACTCCTCTTCCCCAGATTCAGCCTTGTGAACCCAATTTGCAATGGTTCGCCTGGGGGTGAGGGAGACCGAGAAGAGTTGCGTAATATAGACCTTCTGGCCACTCTACCACGAACCTGTCTCTGGTGGTGCAAACGGCGATCTATCATTATAGCCCGCGAAATTGCCTCATCCAATGATTCGGGCTCAGGATGACCTATCATTACCTCATGAATAGTATCTGACAATCCGGCCAAAAAACAGTCTAGGAGGGCGAATGCGTCCCATCTAGCCGAGACTGCCCACCTCCTGAACTCCGCAGCATAATTCTCTACCGGACCTTTGCCTTGACGTAGAAGCTTGAGCTTTCGTTCAGAAGTCGAGGCAATGTCTGGGTCATCGTAAATCATAGCCATAGCCTCAAAAAATTCATCCACAGAGGTCAGGGCCTGATGCCCAATAGGAAGACCATACGCCCAGGTCTGGGAATCCCCCAACAACAGAGTCTTAATGAATGTAATTCTCTGTGCCTCGGTTCCAGACGAGTTAGGCCTTAACTCAAAGTATGATAATACTCTATTTCTAAGGTTTCGAAAGTCAGATCTGTCGCCAGAAAATCTTTCAGGTACAGGCATACATATGTCTGTGCTAAGAGGAGATCGCACTGATTGAAGTTCTGAAATAGCCCCAAATATCTGACATATCTGGGTCTGTTGGTTCAAAACTGCCGCGGAAAGTTGGTTTACCGCGGTGGTAAGAACTTCAACATGGCTACACAGTGCGTCCATTTGGGTTCGGTCTGCCATTCTGTAACGATCGGTGTCAGCACGCAGAGAGAATCTGATTCTTGGCGATCTGCAGTACCACCAAGAATACAGATATACGCCTGATTATCGATGATCTGCAGGATCAGCGATAATACAGATGTATTGCTAACCTCTGGACACCAGAATAGTGAGAGTGTTTGGTGAAACAGTAACAACTCTGAGTAGAGACCACCAGAGGAGTTGGCGGCCTAAGACTCCTGAGGAATTCACCCCTGACTGTGGGTGATATTCCTGTAGCCTGTGGACCCCTGAGCGAGGGACCGAGGCTGGGTTGCAGGAAGCCTTGCAGCTAATATGAAAGGTATTTGCCCTGGACTGGGCTAATGTAATACAGTAATAGCACAATCCTAGTCTGGGTGTGAGGTCCATAGTCACAACACCCTGGAACTAGTCTGGAGCATAACATAAATGATAATACAATTCCCTAGTCTTAGGTGTGAGGTCCGTGATCGTCAACACCCTGGAACTAGTCTGGAATATAACATAAATGATAATACAATTCCCTAGTATTAGGTGTGAGGTCCGTGATCGTCAACACTCTGGAACTAGTCTGGAATATAACACAAAGACAATACAGTTCCCTAATCTTGGGTGTGAGGGCCTTGATCTCAACACCCTGGAACTATGCTAGAGAATACACAGAAGATACACAGTATTCCTAGTCTGGGGTGTGAGGGCCTTGATCTCAACACCCTGGAACTGGTCTGACAAATAAACAGTGCAAAGTAATCTGGCTCAGTGTGAATTCCCAAGTCCTCTTGGTTTAAACACACTGTAAGGATCTGACTATGGTCTGAATGCTTCCACAAAGTGTTTGCAATGGCAGACAACCAGCAACTGACAAGCAAGCAGAATATATAGTAGCTGAACTCTGCTGCCCCGCCTGAGCCACTCAGCCAATCATGAGTCCAGCAGGAATCAGCTGATAGTCCTGATACGCTGACACTTCCCCTGCTGGTATAAAGGTCCTGACTTCTGGCCCGCGCGCGCGTAGCTCTCTATCCATCTATGTGGACTAACAGACCCAGCCACTCCAAAGGCACGCTTCCACACAAAACAAAAGAGACGGCACACCACTGGCTGCAATAAACTTTACTGTATTGGAACAAGTGTACACTACATGTTACGGATATTACATCCTTCCTCAGGTGTATACCAACAACTGAAGATACATACAGCTTTGTAGACATTCAGGGCGCATCGCCACACCTCCTGTGTTCAACCACACCCATTCTCTTAACCCATTGTGCAATGTCCAATGCTACATCTTCACGGTCACATGGCACTCCTTAATGGCTACCAATAAAACAAAACGTGACTGACCGTCTTCCAGGCACTTCCCTCAATGGACTGCCACTGACCACCTAAGAAAAACATGCAATACACAACATGTATAAATTTGCCGCAACATTAAAATTCACGCATATTGTTAGAACAAGCAGAGACATTGAATATCATAAAAATTCACGCATATTGTAGAACAAGCAGAGACATTGAATATCATAAAAAACATTTAAGAGGCAGCCTCTCATTCATGCCTCTTGGGGCTACCACGTCCAACATGTGGATCCATCTAGCTTCTTTCTGTTTTAATATTTTTTCTGTGTCACCTCCTCTGTTAGATGGGCTCATGGCTTCCAACACGCACCATCTCAGTTGCGAGGCCCCGTGCCCCATAGCAGCGAAATGCCTCGCGACTGAGGTGTCGTAACCTTTGCGTTCACCCTCGGCGTATTTGGTGATTGCCCTTTTGTGCTCCTGTATTCTGGTTCGAACTGGCCTAGTGGTTTCGCCCACATACATGAGCCCACATGGGCATTTCAGCCCATATATGACCCAGGATGTGGAACAATAGTGTCTACCTCTAATGGCAATTTTTCGGCCAGTGTGGGAGTGACACACAGCCTCACCTTTAATGATTCCGTTGCATACGTTACAATTGAGGCACGGGTACGTCCCCACTTTTCCTGTGTTGGACATCCTTGGTGTCGGGGCAGTGTCAGTATGTCTCACACTAGCCTGAATAGTTTTACCTCTCCTGATGGCAAACACAGGTTCCTCTTTAAACAGTGAGCCTAACTCCTTGTCTGTACTCAACAGGGGCCAAAATCTACGAATTGACTTTTTGATCAATTCAGTATTCTTACCAAAATTTGTGACAACCGGTATCCCCTTAGTCTTTTTCTCTTCAACTACTCTATGTAGTAAGGTGGATCTATCCATAGCTGACACTTCTCGTCTAACTTTCTCCACCTTGGCAGTGTTGTACCCTTTCTGTTCAAACTTCCAACTTATGGCCTGACTAGCATAATTATAATCTTCCTTTTTGGTGCAAATGCGTCTGGCCCTAAGGAATTGCCCCCTCGGTATGGCTTTGACCACATGACCATGATGATGGCTGTCATATCGCAGTAAATTGTTACGGTCGGTAGGTTTGCGGTACAACTTAGTAACCAACCTCCTTCCAGATGTCTTGACGGAGACATCCAAAAAATTAACACTCTCTGCGGATTTAATCGTGGGATGTACCCGATTTGCTTGGTCCACCATCTCAAGGAGAAATTCCCTGGGGCCTTTCCAAAATAATAAAATATCATCCACAAAGCGAAAATATTGCACAATATACTTCACATATACAGGGTTCTTTAAAAACATAGACTGCTCCAATGATTCCACAAATATATTTGCAATAGATGGAGCTGCTGGTGACCCCATGCTCGCTCCCTGTCGTTGCACATATATATCCTTGTGGAACCTAAAATAATTTGATTTAAGTGTCAATTCCAAGATGTCCAGTAAAAAATATACAAGCCCATTGTATAATAATGTTGCTCACCTCACTTAATTCCTTTTCCTCAGGTCGTACATGGCTCTCTGCAGGTGCTGTGGATGCTGTGGATGTTGCCTCCTGCTGGGACCCGAGCTGCCACCGCGCTGTCCTGCCCCGCCTGACGCGCCCCCTGTGCCGGGAGGCGGCAGAAGCGGAGGTGCACCAAGACGCAGAAACTGGGACACCGCTGAGTCTATGACTGACTCTGACTCACAGCAGGATTTTCAAGAGGCCCGCACCTGCTGCCCAAAGTTCATAAGCAGCTACATGACCCCCCAGGACGACCGATTGTGGCAAGTAGGGGGTCAGTGCTGTATCCATTGGCGGGGTTCCTGGACACGCACCTGCAGCCAATTGTGGCTTCTTTTCCCCATTGTCTGAAGGATACTACAGATCTGTTAGTAAGGTTAGAAAATATGGGGGACATCCCAGATGATTTGTTATTTTGCAGCCTTGACATACAAAGTTTATTTACGGCCATCCCGCAGGACGAGGTGATAACCGTGATAGAGGATAGGCTGTTAGAAACTAGCCTGTCCAATGGGCTTGTATATTTTTTACTGGACATCTTGGAATTGACACTCAAATCAAATTATTTTAGGTTCCACAAGGATATATATGTGCAACGACAGGGAGTGAGCATGGGGTCACCAGCAGCTCCATCTATTGCAAATATATTTGTGGAATCATTGGAGCAGTCTATGTTTTTAAAGAACCCTGTATATGTGAAGTATATTGTGCAATATTTTCGCTTTGTGGATGATATTTTATTATTTTGGAAAGGCCCCAGGGAATTGCTCCTTGAGATGGTGGACCAAGCAAATCGGGTACATCTCACGATTAAATTTACGGCGGAGATATCCGCAGAGAGTGTAAATTTTTTGGATGTCTCCATCAAGACATCTGGAAGGAGGTTAGTTACTAAGTTTTACTGCAAACCTACCGACCGCAACAATTTACTGCGATATGACAGCCATCATCATGGTCATGTGGTCAAAGCCATACCGAGGGGGCAATTCCTTAGGGCCAGACGCATTTGCACCAAAAAGGAAGATTATAATTATGCTAGTCAGGCCATAAGTTGGAAGTTTGAACAGAAAGGGTACAACACTGCCAAGGTGGAGAAAGTTAGACGAGAAGTGTCAGCTATGGATAGATCCACCTTACTACATACAGTAGTTGAAGAGAAAAAGACTAAGGGGATACCGGTTGTCACAAATTTTGGTAAGAATACTGAATTGATCAAAAAGTCCATTCGTAGATTTTGGCCCCTATTGAGTACAGACAAGGAGTTAGGCCCACTGTTTAAAGAGGAACCTGTGTTTGCCATCAGGAGAGGTAAAACTATTCAGGATAGTGTGAGACATACTGACACTGCCCCGACACCAAGGATGTCCAACACAGGAAAAGTGGGGACGTACCCGTGCCTCAATTGTAACGTATGCAACGGAATCATTAAAGGTGAGGCTGTGTGTCACTCCCACACTGGCCGAAAAATTGCCATTAGAGGTAGACACTATTGTTCCACATCCTGGGTCATATATGGGCTGAAATGCCCATGTGGGCTCATGTATGTGGGCGAAACCACTAGGCCAGTTCGAACCAGAATACAGGAGCACAAAAGGGCAATCACCAAATATGCCGAGGGTGAACGCAAAGGTTACGACACCTCAGTCGCGAGGCATTTCGCTGCTATGGGGCACGGGGCCTCGCAACTGAGATTGTGCATGTTGGAAGCCATGAGCCCATCTAACAGAGGAGGTGACACAGAAAAAATATTAAAACAGAAAGAAGCTAGATGGATCCACATGTTGGACGTGGTAGCCCCAAGAGGCATGAATGAGAGGCTGCCTCTTAAATGTTTTTTATGATATTCAATGTCTCTGCTTGTTCTACAATATGCGTGAATTTTTATGATATTCAATGTCTCTGCTTGTTCTAACAATATGCGTGAATTTTAATGTTGCGGCAAATTTATACATGTTGTGTATTGCATGTTTTTCTTAGGTGGTCAGTGGCAGTCCATTGAGGGAAGTGCCTGGAAGACGGTCAGTCACGTTTTGTTTTATTGGTAGCCATTAAGGAGTGCCATGTGACCGTGAAGATGTAGCATTGGACATTGCACAATGGGTTAAGAGAATGGGTGTGGTTGAGCACAGGAGGTGTGACGATGCGCCCTGAATGTCTATAAAGCTGTATGTATCTTCAGTTGTTGGTATACACCTGAGGAAGGATGTATTATCCGTAACATGTAGTGTACACTTGTTCCAATACAGCAAAGTTTATTGCAGCCAGTGGTGTGCCGTCTCTTTTGTTTTGTGTGGAAGATATCCTGAAGCCGTAGGAGCAATCCGGCTGAGACAAGGCACCGCCTCTGTTGAGGTCCAGAGGACCCCCTAACAGTGTTCTCCAAGCATCCAGTGCGTTTGGCTAGACTCCAAAGGCACGCTGCTGCGTACAAACCGCCACCTTGGACGCGGAAACAGCCGCTTTGCTGTTAGAACATGCGGCGGCTTTTCCGCGTTCTGCCACACTACCAGACGCGTGCCTACGCGTGCAAACCGCCGCGTTGGACGCGGAATCAGCCGCCTTGCTTTTAGCACACGCGGCGACTTTTCCGTGTTTTCTCACAAACACTCAATGACCAAGTTTGTGAGCTTTTGAGTTCCTCAGCATTAATAATTAAAATTTTCCCATAGAAATTAATCAGATTGGGTTTTTGTGGCTTCGACTTCTTTTCTGAATTTGAACCCTAGTCACCCAATAACCAACTGTAGCAGGTTTGAGGCCTCTGCTATTAACAGTGTAAGAATGGCAACAATTTGAATACTTCCCTTTAAAATCAATAGGTGAATTTTCATTGGCTGTTGTAGCCTCCACCCACTTTCTTGAATATTAATCCCAGTTACCCAATGACCAGCTGTGCGAAGTTGAAGAACCCTGCCATTGAGCGTGTAAGAATGGCTGTAGTTTACATTTTCCCAGTAAAATGTGTTTTTGGCTCTTGCCACTTTTTGCAACTTTGACAGACAGGCCCATTAGGCAATTAACTTTTTCTCCTGAGTTTTCTCCTAGGAGATACATTTTCATCTTCTGCTTTGAATAACTTTTCAGCACTTTGCAAATTTAAAAGTACCAAAGAGTAGGAGAAAAGTACTATCAAAACTATTTTAAGTATTTTCTTGCTCGCTGGTGATTTAAAAAGTATTTTATTGACAAGTTTGAAAATATCACTCAGGAGAAAACTCAGGATAAAAGGTAAATTGCATATGTGCCACAGTGACTCAATGAACAAGTTTGTGAGTTTTCCGGTTCCTGGCATCAAAAATGTGTGAATGGAAGCAGTTTATCCAGCAAAGAAATCTGATTGGCTGTTTGTGGCTCTGCCCCTTTCAGTGAATTTGAACCCCAGTCACCCAATGACCGACTGTAGCAGGTTTGAGTCAGCTGGCATTAACAGTGCAAGAATGGCAGCAGTTTAAATATTCCCCTTGAAAATCAATAGGTAAATTTTGAGTGGCTGTTGTAGGCTCCACCTACTTTCCTGAATATTAAAGGACCACTATCGCAAAATAAAAAGTATGTTTCTTCCAGAGTAAAATCAGCCATAAATTACTTTTCTCCTAAGCTGCTGTCACTTACAGTAGGTAGTAGAAATCTGACAGAACTGACAGGTTTTGGGCTAGTCCATCTCCTCATGGGGGATTCTCAGCAAGGCTTTTATTCTTAATAAAGGCATTATCTAAAAAGGATTTATACAATGATGCTGCCCAGCCTCCCTGCTCACTGCACACTTTTTTGGCAGTTGGACAGAGCAACTGCTATTCACTAAGTACTTTTGAAACTAAAAAACAAAACAAAACACTGAGAATCCCCTATGAGAATATGGGCTAGTCGAAAACCTGTCGGTTCTGTCAGATTTCTACTACCAACTGTAATTGACAGCAACATATGAGAAAAGTAATTTATGGCTCATTTTACTCTGGAAGAAACATACTTCTTATTTGTATGTGTTTACATATATTTTACATTTTATGATTTTTGTGATAGTGGTCCTTTAATTCCAGTCATCTAGTGACCAACGTAGCCAAGTTTTAAAATCCTGCCAATAACAGTCTAAGAATGGCTGAAGTTTACATTTTCCAATTGAAAACAAATAGCTGAAATTGGATTGGCTGTTTTATGCTCCACCCAGTTTCCACAATGTTTTTACCTCAGTCTCCAGGTGACCAACTGTGCCAAGTTTAGGGACTCTGGCTTTATTCCAGTGAGAATGGCAGCTTTTTACATTTTTTTCCATTGGTGTGAATGGGTAAAATCTGATTGGCTATTTGTAGGTCCACCCAGGTTTGCAGAGGGATATGAGACCCCCAGAACATATCTTCCCAGGTAGTAAGGGATCTGTATACCAATCCGATATATATAGATGACGAGGTAATTTTGCCTACGTGAAATGTATTGTGTTCCCTGTGATCATGGATGACCAGAAAAGTAGATATTACTTGAACTAGCGGTGGTGGAGTGCAGATTATTGATTATTTTCAGTCAAAGTATCTTTTGAACAGAAGTGCATAGTATCAGGGTGCCCATACATTGGCAGATGGGGCAGCAGATTTGATATATCCCTCTCTGATCGAATCTGATCAGAGAGAGAGCTACTGACACCAAATGTCTGCACACAGATTTCCAATAGATTACACTGGAAAACTGTGCAGCCAGTGTAGTGTTGGCTCGCCTGTCCTCCTCACCAGGCCTCAGGCACGTGCACAGGGGGGTGCTCTGGGTGCCCAGGCACCCCCCTTTTTAAAATCATCAAAAAAAGGCCCCTCTCGCCGCGCAAAATAAGCTCCGCCCCCCGTCGTGATAAGCTCCGCCCCACCTGGGACACTTTCAAGTGAAGAGGCCCAGACAGGAATCCTAGTGTGGCATTCTGACCTCTCCCTCCACCTAGGACCCATACTGACCTCTACCTCCCCCAGCACCCATAGTGACCTCTCCCTCTACCTAGTACCCAGTGACCACTCCCTCCCCTAGCACTCACAGTGACCTCTCCCTCCACCTAGGACCCACAGTGACCTCTCCCTCCCCCAGCACCCACAGTGACCTCTCCCTCCCCCAGCACCCACAGTGACCTCTCCCTCCACCTAGCACCCACAGCGACCTCTCCCTCCACCTAGCACCCACAGTGACCTCTCTCTTACCCAGCACCCACAGTGACCTCTTCCTCCATCTAGCACCCACAGCGACCTCTCCCTCCACCTAGCACCCACAGTGACCTCTCCCTCCCCAGCTCTAGCAGTGATCCTGCCTACCCCAGCACCCACTCTGACCTATCCCTCCCCCAGCACCCACAGTGATTTTCCCTTCCCCAGTGGCTACCCTCCTGTCCCCTGCAGCACCCACAGGGACCTCCCATCCCAAAAGCAGCACCTCTCCCATTGCCAGCGACCACAGTGGCTTCTCCCAACACCCAGCATCCACTCCCTCCTCCAGTAACCACACTGACTTCTCCCAGCACCCACAGTGGCCTACCCTTCCCCCAGCACCCACACTGACCTCTACCTACCTTAGCAGCAACTATGCTATTCATAGCAGCACCCATAGTGACCTCCCACCCCCTGCACCCACAGCAATCCCACCAATATTCAGCACCCACATTACACTCAACCAGTAACTTCCACTATAGTACTTGCACCAAGCACCCTGCACCCAATACTCACATCTGGCCTCAATATGGCACTTAGTACTTGCATCAAACAGCCACAAGACACCCAATACCTGCACCCCTTCACCCTATAGCTGGCACCCAGTACTCACACCTACATGGCACAGTACTTGCACCCAGCTCTGACATGTCACTTACTACTTACACCTGCACACAGCCTCCACATGGCACCCACTCACATAACCAGTACTAGCACCCGATGTACCTGCACTCAGAACCCACGTGACACACAACACCCACCCAGAGCTAGCACCCAGTGCCGGCATGGCACCAAGTATTTGCACCTATGTGATACCCAGTACCTGCACCCAACACCCACATGCTTCATCTGCAGTAGTTCCAGTTGCACTAAGCCTCCACTTGGTGCCCAGCACCCAAACCAAGCACTCACATATGACATCCAGTACTTGCACCCAGAACTCAGAAGGGACTGAGTACCTGCAATCAACACCTACATGATGGTTGATACACACCCATACTGCCAGAATCCACATGACACCCTGTGCCAGCACCCAGAACCCACATGGCACCCAGCATCTGCCTTTAGCACCCACATGACAACAAATATCCCACTAGCCGGCACCCATCACCCATATGTCCCCATGTACTCACTCCCAGTACCCACTTGGCACTCAGTATTTGCACCTAAGACCCACATACCCCCATAATCCACACCCACATGGCACAGTACTCACGCGTCACCAAGTTCCAAAGTCATTATATGCACCTAGTACCCGTCTATGGCCAGCACCCAAATAGCACCCAGTACCCATCCTTGGTCCGAACCCATATGAGACACAGTACTCTCCCATGGCATGGCACACATCCAG
This sequence comes from Hyperolius riggenbachi, assembly GCF_040937935.1. Taxonomy (NCBI): domain Eukaryota; kingdom Metazoa; phylum Chordata; class Amphibia; order Anura; family Hyperoliidae; genus Hyperolius; species Hyperolius riggenbachi. The sequence goes on from NC_090656.1 coordinate 136,128,030, forward strand.
ACCACACATGGCACTCCCTACTCACTCATGTCGAACACTCACATGGCTCCCTGTACCAATTAGCACTCTCATGGTACCCACTATTGTTTATCACCCTCTGCTACTCATTCAGCACCCAAAACTGCATAGCACCCACTGCAAATAAACACCCAATACAAACTGGACCTTGGTACCCAAAGCAGCTTGACACAGACTTTACATTGGCATCTCGGCACCCACTGCAACTTAGCACAAAGTGAACCTTTGCGTCTTACCATCCACTGCATCTGGGCACCCACTGCACCTTGGCACTTACTGCAGTTTTGCATCTACTAATGCTTAGCAACCACTGCATATTGGTAACCACTTCTTTGCCTGAAAAGAGGCTTGGGTGCTGACCAAGAGGGACAGAGGTCCCAGTAATGAAAGGTGAGTCTGTGCCTCTACTGTGGGTTCCACTGTGCCCACTCTAACCCGCTAACAGTGGGCACCTATCACTGCTGATTTGAGGGTGGTAGCACCAAAAGAGTTGGAAGGAGACACACAGCCTGCGTGATACTGCTATAAAGGTGTGTACATACACAATTTAGCACGATTTATCGATTTCAAATTTGAGCACCACACCCTTTAGTATCCTCTGCATGGCCCTGCCCCTTCCTGCAGCACCCACACTGACCTCTACTTTTCCCATCAGCCACCCCTTCCCCTCATAGCTGGCACCCAGTACTCACACTCACATGACATCAAGTATCTGCACCCAGGCCTAAAATTGCACCCAGTATTCACACCTGCACACAGCTTCTTCATGGCACCCACTATCTGCACCAAGTATCCACTTAACCCGTAACCGCACCCAAAGTACCTGCATTCAAAACCCAATTGTGATGCCCAAAGCCCACCCATAGCCAGCATCCAGTACAGGCATGGCACCAAGTATTCGCACCCATGTCACACCCGGTACCTGCATCCAGCACCCACATGACATCCAGTACATGCACCCAGATCTTACATGGCACTAAGTTTTTACAATCAACACCTGCATGACACTCGATACCCAACCATAGCCAGAACCCATATGACACTCAGAACTTACACCCAAAACCCACATGGCACCCATCATCTGCATTCAGCAGCATGACAATCAATACCCCACTAGCCAGAAACGAGGAAGGGGGGTGGGCATGCGGGGGAAGGCATTGCCAGGCCCCTTTTTTAAATTTGAGCACCCCCCACTTAAGGACCCTCTGCACGGCCCTGCCAGGCCTCTTCCTTTATTGCTGCCAACGGTGCTTGTACCCTGTGACCCAGATGCATGTAGGTGACTGCAGTACATGTGGCGAGGTCACAGAGATACAAGCATCTTTGCCTCATGAAAAGAAGACACATAGTTACATAGTTTCATAGTTATTTGGGTTGAAAAAAGACATACATCCATCGAGTTCAACCAGAAAACAAAGTACAAAAACAAAATATCTTGGAAAAATACGGGAAAATAACCTTCCCGACTCCAGATGGCAATCAGATAAAATTCCTGGATCAACACTACTGGGTATTACCTAGTAATTATAGCCATGGATGTCTTTCAACGCAAGGAAAGCATTTAACCTCCTGAGCGATAATCCCGAGCTGAGCTCGGGGTATGTCGCGCAGGAGGAGTTCTCAGGCCCTGGTGGGCCGATTTGCATAATTTTTGTTACACGCAGCTAGCACTTTGCTAGCTGCGTGTAACTTCCGATCGCCACCGTTCGCCGCCGATCCGCCGCTCGCCGCCGTGCCGCGCAGACCCCCCCTCCCCGACCCCTTGCGCAGCCTGGCCAATCAGTGCCAGGCAGCGCTGAGGGGTGGATCGGGACTCCCTCTGACGTCACGACATCCATGACGTCGGTGACGTCATCCCGCCCGGTCGCCATGGCGACCGGGGAAGCCCAGCAGGAAATCCCGTTCTGAATGGGATTTCCTACTTACTCTGATTGCCGAAGGCGATCGGAGTGGGTGGGGGGATGCCGCTGGGCAGCGGCTATCATGTAGCGAGCCCAGGGCTCGCTACATGATTTCAAAACTAAAAAATTAAAAAAAAAGTGCTGCGCCCCTCCTGGGCGATCTTATTGTATCGCCCAGAAGGTTAAGCCCCCTTTAAATGCGGATATAGAATTTGCCATAACTACTTCCTGTGGCAATGCATTCCACATCTTAAAGGGAAGGTTCGGGGAGGGCTGTAAAAAAATAAAAATCAAAATCCACTTACCTGGGGCTTCCTCCAGCCCGTGGCAGGCAGGAGGTGCCCTCGCCGCCGCTCCGCAGGCTCCCGGTGGCCTCCGGTGGCCGACCCGACCTGGCCAGGCCGGCTGCCAGGTCGGGCTCTTCTGCGCTCCAAATGCCGGCACTTCTGCGTCCCACGTGGACGCGCTGACGTCATCGGACGTCCGCCGGGCTGTACTGCGCAGGCGCAGAACTACTGCGCCTGCGCAGTACAGCCCGGCGGACGTCCGATGACGTCAGCGCGTCCACGTGGGACGCAGAAGTGCCGGCATTTGGAGCGCAGAAGAGCCCGACCTGGCAGCCGGCCTGGCCAGGTCGGGTCGGCCACCGGAGGCCACCGGGAGCCTGCGGAGCGGCGGCGAGGGCACCTCCTGCCTGCCACGGGCTGGAGGAAGCCCCAGGTAAGTGGATTTTTATTTTTATTTTTTTACAGCCCTCCCCGAACCTTCCCTTTAATCACGCTTACTTTAAAGAACTCTTTCCTAAATAAATAGCTAAAATGTTTTTCCTCCATGCGCAGATCATGTCTTCTAGTCCTTTGGTATGTCTGCACTTTAACTAATGAAGGGGACCCTCCGTGGCCCCCGAAACAACTGTCATGTTGTGCATACAATAAAACTGCTTTGAATATTGATACTGGTGTGCCAGCCGAACTTGAATTGCTTATAATGGATCGATGTTGCTTCTGCATCAAGGCTGAGCACCCAACCATCCACAGCAAGGTGTGCCTTTCCAAAACCTGATATTGTCTTCTAGTCCTTTGTGAAGGCCTAGGGACAAAAAGCTCATCTGCCAAGCTTTTATATTGCCCTCTGATGTATTTATACATGTTAATTAGATCCCCTTTGAGGCATCTTTTCTCTAGACTAAATAAACCCAGTTTATCAAACCTTTCTTGGTAAGTGAGACCTTCCATCCCTCGTATCAATTTTGTTGCTTGTCTCTGCACCTGCTCTAAAACTGCAATATCTTTCCTGTAATGTGGTTTTCAGAACTGAATGCCATATTCCAGATGTGGCCTTACTAGAGAGTTAAACAGGGGCAATATTATGCTAGCATCTCAAGTTTTTATTTCCCTTTTAATGCATCCCACAATTTTATTAGCTTTAGCTGCAGCGGCTTGGCATTGAATATGATTATTTAACTTGTTGTCGATGAGTACTCCTAAGTCCTTCTCCAAGTTTGATACCCCCAACTGTATCCCATTTATTTTGTATGGTGCTAGACCATTGGTATGACCAAAATGCATGACTTTACATTTTTCAACATTGAATTTCATCTGCCATTTATGTGCCCATATAGCCATCCTATCCAGATCCTGTTGCAATATGTCACTATCTTCCTGAGTGTTGATGATTCTGCACAATTTTGTATCATCTGCAAAAATAGCAACATTGCTTTCTACTGCATCTACTAGATCATTAATAAATAAATTGAAGATCACTCGGCCCAGTGCTGACTCCTGTGGGGCCCCACTGCTAACAGCCACCCATTTTGAGTATGATCCATTGACCACAACTCTTTGTTTTCTGTCCATTAGCCAGTTCCCTATCCATGCACACAGACTCTTCCCCAGTACTTGCATCCTCAACTTTTGCACCAGACTTTTGTGGGGAACAGTGTCGAAGGCTTTTGCAAAGTCCAAGTATATCACATCTACAGCATTCCCAATATCCATGTTAGCGTTCACTACCTCATAAAAGCTGAACATGTTAGTCAAAAGGACCTGTCTTTAGTAAACCCATGCTGACGATGAAAACTTTGCTTTTCTAAAATTCATAGTTTTAGTGGTCCCACTGCCCCGCGGCCTATCAGTCATCAGATCAAACGTTAGCATGTTGTGATCACTATTTCCCAAATGTTCTTGAACCTGCACATTTGATACATTATCTGGTCTATTTGAAATGATCAAATCCAGTAACGCATTCCCCGTTGTTGGTTCCGTTACCATTTGAGTAAGGTAACTGTCCTGTAGTGTTGCCAGAAATCTGCCGCTTTTACCAGAATCGGTAGTCTCAATACTCCAGTCAATGGCCTCAATTCACTAAGATCATGCTGGAGATAATAAGGCAAGAGAAAACTTACCTCCACATAAGAGAGAGTTATCTTATCTCTTCATTCCTTAAGTTAGCTCCTCTGTAGTTAATTTACCTCCTCTGTAGTTAATTTACCTCCTCTGTAGTTAATTTACCTCCTCTGTAGTTATTTTCACATGCAGTTAATAAACAGCCTGTCTTTAAAGGGAAGGTTCAGGGAGGGTGCCTAAAAAATAAAAATCAATTTCCACTTACCTGGGGCTTCCTCCAGCCCGTGGCAGGCAGGAGGTGCCCTCGCCGCCGCTCCGCAGGCTCCCGGTGGTCTCCGGTGGCCGACCCGACCTGGCCAGGCCGGCTGCCAGGTCGGGCTCTTCTGCGCTCCAAGGCCCGGCACTTCTGCGTCCCACGCCGGCGCGCTGACGTCATCGGATGTCCGCTGGGCTGTACTGCGCAGGTGCAGTAGTTCTGCGCCTGCGCAGTACAGCCCGGCGGACGTCCGATGACGTCAGCGCGCCGGCGTGGGACGCAGAAGTGCCGGGCCTCGGAGCGCAGAAGAGCCCGACCTGGCAGCCGGCCTGGCCAGGTCGGGTCGGCCACCGGAGACCACCGGGAGCCTGCGGAGCGGCAGCGAGGGCACCTCCTGCCTGCCACGGGCTGGAGGAAGCCCCAGGTAAGTGGAAATTGATTTTTATTTTTTAGGCACCCTCCCTGAACCTTCCCTTTAACTCTGGAGTTATTTTAAGGATTGAAGAGTTAACTTAAAGACAGAAGAGTTAACTTTAGGTTTGCCTGAGGTAAAATGTTTCCTGAATACTACATGCCTTAACACCATGGTAACAACTCTAGAAGAGTTATTAAAGACAGGAGATAAGCTTAGTGAATTGAGGCCATTGTCTGGAAAGTTCAAGTCACCCATAACTATGACCTCATTTTTACTTGCAGCTTTTTCAATCTGCTGTAGTAATTGTAGTTCTGCAGCTTCATGAATATGTGGTGGCCTGTAGCATACCCCAATAAGCAATTGGTAACCTTTATTTCCATAGGAGGAGCTTGCCAAGAGATAGGTGAGCCAAATCTACACTGCTACACTCAATTCTGGTCCAGGTGGTACACATTCATCTGGATATTGAACTCTGCTACCGTCATGCACACGACTAAGTGCTTTTTAGTAAGCTTTTTCCAGCACGTCTGATTGATTATTAAAATCGCTTTTGTGTGGAAGTCAATCAAAATAACAATCGGGCAGCCATGATGCAGCTTCGATCATTTGATCATTATGATTGACTCTGTGGAATATCGATGCCGCAAATTGAGGATAGGTGTCTGTCATTGAAAGTCTTTGGATAGTAAGATATTTAAGATTAGTGCAGCTGGGCATTTTCTTTACACTGTTTGTTTTTGCTATTTTTGTTGAGAATATTTTGTAATCATTTGCTAAAGATAATTTTCACAGGACCAGGAGTCTTTGCATGAAATTCTCTTAAAGTACAGTAAGGTATGCACAGTGGTAACCCTTTTTCCAAGTTCAGCTTGATCCAGTTGAAGCTAGCAGGACTGGGTGATGATAATCTGTAGGGATGGTCAATTAGATGCTAATATTTCCAAATTGATGCAAGATAATACAAATTTAAATGCAAATGTATTCCACATAAAATGGATCAAGCAAATCCTGCAGAGATGAAATCTGATTAGTCCATTTTGAAGTTGCATAGATCTCATTGGCCATCCCTAATTATCTGATTACCACAGAGTGTGCAGACTTAATGCACCCAGTAACATAAAAATCACTTGGAAACAGTTTGAGAAGCAACACACCAGTGGAGGCAGTAAAGTTTTACACATTTATTGGAAAGGAAACACTGAACCATACACAATTCATTATAAATATTAAATACATGTTCTATAGCGCAGTGCTTGAATTTCAAACCTGCACAGAATTAAAATTTACACATATTTATTCTTATAAATATAACAAGACCTTATAAATTAAGGAATAAAACACTGTGGGGGCTACACCAGGAATAGTTTATAGAAAACACAGTCATATAAAACAACTGAATTTGTAACTTTGCACATGATCAGATACCTGCTTTCTAGTAGCTAAAGAAATTGAATTACTAAAGGTTTTAAACATCTTAACTGAGATTTTTCCCCACTAGAGATGTAATAGGTAGTTTAACAATTCATCCTACCAGAAACGAATAAATATATCAGGGGCGACTCTTTAAGTATTGAAAGGTTTCACCCTTTTCCTTTTGCATAGATTTTACAGAATTGCCCCCCCCCCCCCCCCCCCCACATAGTGGATCTGGTGTAAAAAGCTGTACATTGGCTGAAGTGGGTGATTACTGCATCCTCTACATGGTGTCACAATACATAAACATCTTGAAATGTGAGAGCCTCTGGGTGTGTTTGTGTGACAGCGCTAGCAGCACAGCAGTGTGAGCACTCAATAGCGAGACAGACGGCACATGTCACATTTGCATGCTTCTGCCGAGCCGATTTCTATTTCCTCCCAGCGAGATGCCCCACAGAAAAGACGAACCTTCTCCTGGAAAACAAAAGGAAGTTTATTTACTTAATGCTATTCCTCTGTACAGCACTGACAAACTCACTTGTCAGAATACATAGACCATGTGCATATAATAAGGGCCACAGCTAAAAAGGGCGCCAGATATAAACGTTATTTAATCACTTCACCCCAAATTTTCACCTTTCAGTGCTCATCCCATTCATTTGCCAATAGCTTAATCACTACTAATCACAATGGAATGATCTATATCTTGTTTTTTTCACCAATTAGGCTTTTTGGGGTTGATAATTGTTTTCAGTAATTACTTTATTTTCTAGGCATTTTAAAGGGAAAAACAAGGAAAAAATGAAAAAGTACACTATTTCTCCAATTTCATCCCCTCTAGTTTTAATATAAACTCTGCCACTGTACATAAAACCCACACATTTTATCTGCCTATTTGTCCTGGTTATCACAATACTTTAATTATGTCCCTAGTACAAAGTATGGTGACAATACATTACTTGGAAATAAAGATGTATTTTTTCTATGTTTTTTCCCCCTCACTAATCTCACGTGCACGCGCATTGGAATGCACGTGCACACCAGGGACGGATCTAGGGGGGGGGGGGCAGGCGGGTATCTTGCCCCAGGCGCAGTTTGTTGAATTCTTAAAAAGGCAGCAAAATGAATGGCAGTTTAGGCGCCAAAACTTGACCTTTAGGCGCCAAAACCTAACCTTGCCCCAGGCGCAACTTGGTCTTGATCCGTCCCTGGTGCACGCGCACGGGAACGCGCGGGAGCATGCACGTGCACAGCGGCAGCAGCACTGGATATGAAAGGTAAAGACAACAAGCTATTTATATTTAGGCAAATGATTTTACAAACAAAATAATTGTGTTAAATTAACTCGGCCCTCTTTTTATACAGGTATTATCGCCAAACGAAAACAGTTTAACATTGAGGTCTATGGAGCACCCTTTTTAATAGGCGCCTTTATTACATGTTACGCATAGATCATCCATGTTACTTTAGGCCTCTAAAAACTAATTTCTGTAAAATGCACCTAAAGACATACTCATGTCATGGTACCTGAAGTGGTGGCTGGATGGTGTAATGGTTAAGGGCTCTGCCTCTGACACAGGAGACCAGGGTTTAAATCTCGGCTCTGCCTGTTCAGTAAGCCAGCACCTATTCAGTAGGAGACCTTAGGCAAGTCACCCTAACAATGCTACTGCCTATAGAGTGTGCCCTAGTGGTTGCAGCTCTGGCGCTTTGAGTCCACCAGGAGATAAGCTTGATATAAATGTTATTTGTCTTGTCTTGTCTTGAAGTGACATGGGGCCTGATGCAGCATCCAGACAGGGAACACTCACATCATCAAATGCGAATGGCCGTGCGTTCGGAACGCAACACATACGAACGCACGCCATCTGCGTTTGTATGCGTTGCATAGCTGATCCCATTCAGTGAAAGTGAATGGGCCAGGCGCGTGTTTTGTTAAAAAATGCGTGCAGCATGCGTTCGCAAACCGCACAGGTCCAGAACGCATGCAGTGTGAACATCAGACAGTGCAGTCTATGTACTTTATGATGTTGTGCGCGTCTGCCTCCTGCACGCGTTGCCAAAATCCGGACAGTAACGCGTGCAGTGTGAACGGGGCCTTAGGGCCCATTTCCACTGTGCTCGGCATGCGACTTGTGAGAAGCAATGCCAGCACAGCTGTAATGCCAGACACATCCAAATCCCTCTAGCTGCGCCAAGCCATGTGTGCTACAGGGATTCAGATGCCCTCCAATTATTTTCCCCTCATGTAAATCGGATGGCAGCCTAGTGATTTCAATTGACTGCATTTCCCAGTTCGAATTTGCATAGGGGAAACACAGCAAATTCTCAGTAGTGGAATTGGGTTTAGTGATCAGACTCTCTGCAGCTTCCAGCCGCAGCTCTCATAGAAATACATGAAAAGTCACTCCACAATGGTAGCAGGAATTTAGAAATGATAGGTTATTTCAGCAATGCCTGCAACCTTCTCCACAATATTGTGACTTTACTATATATAACAGTGATTTGCTATAAGTGCTGCTTTCAATAATCTGATGCAAAACAATGATTGTAGAGGTCTGGCTATTATGATTTAAAAGCTTCCATTACAACAAACAGACAAAAGTATAAAAGTGGTTTTAATACAACAAAATTATGTGCTGTAACCTTCTTTCAAACATATAGTATGGTATTGTTCTGCACTCTGTGCAATGAGTCAGGCTTTCCATAGCCAATCATCAGCTTCATTTATCTCTAAGGGCAATCAAAAACTATGCATGTGTTCTGCCAGGGATAGAAACATAACAAGAACCAGACAGCCAGTACCAAGGCAGAACTTATGACTTCAGGCAACTGGAACCACAACTGTATGGGTCATGTAAGGTTCACAGTGACAAACCCTTGTTCTGGGGGCACAGACTCAACTACTACGCCAAAGCAATGTCTCCCTACTAGAGGCAGCCATGATATAAGTGAGACAAAGGACCAGTAGACAGAGTAGGTTGTGCCATTGTGGTGCCTACATCTTCTATGAGGAGATGATATTGATTGCCTGCTGGAAGGGGGAGCCAGCAGCAGCATGTGTCACTGAAGAGGAGCTTTTGCTTTGTATCCCCCCCCCCCCCCCCCCCCCACACACACACACACACATTTTAGGATGAAATGTTTAAATACTAAAGGACAGTGTGCCATTCATAAAATATGGAAGCAAGAAATTCCCAAACTGCAGGCTGTAATAGACAATATGGGAATGGAAGTTTAAGTCAAAATGGTCAACACTCAGAAGGTAATATGTAGAAACGTCATTAAAGAGGGGAACAATTATCATTTTCTGTTTTATTCCATTAGCTAGTGCAGCCAAATCCACCTGAATAGAATGGGAGGCACAAAATAAACACAGTGCTATTTATTTAAAAAAAGTCATTTTATGCAGTCAAAATAACACTAGGGCCGGCTCACACTGGCACATTCAAAGAAACGGATCCAGGTGTAAGCCTCTTCTATTATCAATTTAGTAGACTTTATAGCCATGCTATAGTCTTTCATTCTTGGCAGTGGAGAAAAATAAAATGTTTTAAAAAATGTAAATGTCAGTTTTAAAAAAAAATTGAGCCGTTCCATTTTATTTAATATTAAATATTTAATATTAATGGTCTTCTTTATCTTTGTTTTATTCATTGGGTTTGCTTTTAAAATGGAGGGGAGGGGGGGAATAAGAAGGCAAATTGAAAGAAGGCTATGCCTAGCTGACTATGGGGTATTTCTTTACTTGAGAGCTTGTTGGCATCAGAGTTTGAGCTTAAATTCTCTTTGACTATCTTGGATAGGTCATGCCTGTGAGTTTGTCCTGTGTGTGGGCCTCCCATTTGCTACCTGAAGAAAGTTTTCAACACCTCTGTATCAATATCAGCAAGCACTTTCAAAGCATGTCCTCCAAGTGATGCATGTAGTAGTGATGCATTTTGTCATCCCTCTTGTATGGTGGGGTTCAGTCACCCACTTTTGCCCTTTGGTATGGATCTAAAAGAATGGTAACAGGCCATTGGAGGGGTCCTCCCCAAAAAAGTGAGTGGCCTCAGACAAAAGGAAAACCAGGTTATCAGAAAGCCGAGTAAATAAATAAATGAAGTTGTTTAAGTGTAAGTCTCTGTTCCCACTAGAGCGGAGGACGGATGTTTTTTGTCCGTTCTCTGCTGATATCTAAATGGACAGTGAATGGCTCCTATTTTATACATAGGAGCCGTGCACACTTGTCACGCTGCAATGGATTTGCAGGATCCATTGCAGTAAGCAAACTGCACTTCTGTGCAGTCCGCGGTAATCCCAGGCAGGCAGATGCACAGTATAGCCATGTTGTAGATTACTGTAACTATTGTTTGCTGTGTGTTCTAGAGTTTATTCTACAGCATCCTTACAATTTTAAAACAGGCAGACAGTTAAACTTCCATATTTAACAATGTTTGCTTTGCCTTTCATTACAACATATGTATGTATTTAACCTCTTCAGGACCACAAGCTTTACCCCTCCCTAAAGACCAGGCTATTTTCCACAAAAATGGCCACTGCAGCTTTAAGGGCTCGCTGCAGGGCCGCACAACTCAGCACACAAGTGATTTCCCCCCCCCCCCTCTTTTCTGCTTACCAACAGAGCTCTCTGTTGGTGGGGTCTGATCACTCCCCCAATGTTTGTTTGTTTTTTTGTCAATATTTATTTATTTATTTTTGTAATATTTTTTACCATTTTTTTCCCTCTCCCCCCCTCCCTCCCTCCCTCTATCTCCCTCCCTCTACCAGCCAATCAGCACGATCGGCTGTGATAGGCTTCAGCCTATCACGGCGGATCATTTTTGTCCCTCTGGAGGGGACAGCCAAGTGACACGGCTGTCCCCTGTACAGCGCTACCTTAGATCGCGGCACTGTACGCAGCGCTGTCCCACTCCGCTGGGAGACTCCCAAACAGGAGATGCGCGCAGCGTGTGCGGGATCTCCTGCAAAAGCCAGCCCCAGGACTTTATGCTGCTCACCATTAGGCGGTCCTGGGGCTACCACCGCGGCAACGCCCATCAGCGTGACACGGTCCTAGAGTGGTTAATCACACAATCCATCCATTTATACAGGGGGTGTGTCATTTATTTTGTGTCTCACTTGACACAGTGAGTTGTGTTAGGGCCGAGGCACACTGGCCAGTGTTTTGCACAGTGTTTGCATTTTGAAAAACATTTTCTCATTCACTTGATGGAGAATCACAGTTTTGCCACAATTCTGGTTCAAGTGAATGAGAAAGCGTTTTTTCAAAACAAACGCTGTGAAAAACACTGGCCAGTGTGCCTCAGCACTTATTGGCAAATGGAGTCACCAAAATTCATAAGAAGCCAGCAGCAGCTCTTATCCACTATACTTCATCTAACATGGAAATAAGTTACAAACGTATTGCCCACCTACCTGCTCCTACATAGACTTACAGTGACTAATTCCTGAATGGCACAATCTTCTATGCACTTTTGCCATGTAAGCTCCATACAAATATTAAAAGACAAACAATATCACCACCATCTATCTATACCAGTAGGAATGATGTCATTAAAAAGGCACAAGTCATGTTGTAGAGGGTCTAACATTGCTAAACGCTCAACCTCTTGACCTTTATCTTAAATGCTAAATTCAAACAGTGCAAACTGTGATAATGATACATGTAAGGCGAAGTTGGCGATTGAAGTCCTTTATGACTAAGCAAGGAACAGCTTGAAACTCATTCCAGCACTCCTATAATGATATATTCTTATATCTAACATTGGTGGTCTTGATCTAAGAGTTGCTGCCTACATGGTTGTGTCCTGGTCCTTAGTTTCTAATTCGTTCTGATTCGCTAACCCAAAATGAGTCTACAGATGAAATGCTCTCACTTCGCAGTGAGCCCTGTGCCTAGAATAGCTGCATGATTGTTGCAAGTCTGTGACTAAAACTACTGAAGACGGGAGCTCAGCATGATGTCCATGGAATTAGACTTCTTTTGGAACAAGGTCAGAAATAGTATTTTCTAGAATTATTATGTATATTTCCAGTTTATCTACAGCTATCCGCTCTCCACTGGTTCTAATGATTGTTAATAAATAAGTATATTGCTTGATAATTACGTTATGTAAACAATGAAATTACATACACGCAATCACGTCTATATGGAAACAAATATACACAACGTAGTCCAAGACCACAGAACAAGGAGCATCACAGTCAAAAGGCTGCTACTTTAAGAGCTTTTAAAATGTGATATACTTTATTTTCTTTTGTAAATATGACCATTCATTTCAGTATGGATGACGGTTTGGTTAATGAGGGCCTTTAATGCTTGGGCTTCTGGATAGTTTGTCATTTTGGGATGTGTTGAAAGCTGGGAGTCAACTGCATTAACAAATCTGAATCCAGATATACTTCTAGCAGGACCTAAAGCTATGTACACACACTAGATTAAACTCGGCCTGGGCAGCTGATTAAGGTGTGTGCACACTTTTGACCAGGGGCGTCTGAGTCACTAGGCAACTCTAAATTTTTGCCTATGGCGCCGTGGGTGGAAGTGGGCGCCCTCTCGGCAAGTAGCCGCTCTGTGCGTGTTTATTTTTTTTATTTTTTTTTCAGCCAGGTCGGCGCCGGCTGTGACAGGCATCTCAGCCTGTGCCCGGCGCCGCCTACTGGTTCGCCCCTTCCTCTCCTCCTCTCCGAGCGAGCAGCAGCAGCACCGCACGCACGCACGCACATTAGTTTATGTGCGAGTGCGATGCCGCCAACTATTGGTCCGCCCTTTCTCCCTCTCGCTGTGTACAGCGTGCGGCTGCCGCACGCTAGCTTGTTTACACGCCGCGCCGGCGCCGCCCCTAACTCCGCCCCCGCCTGTCACACGTGCTTGAGGCACCGTGTGTGGCGCAGGCAGGACGGAGGGACCAGTGCTACCGCGGCGCCGGCTGACACCTGGCTGACCTGACTGAGCAGTGTGTGCAGTGCGCACAAACTAGCAGAGACGACACACACACCTCACTCACAGTGAGTGCCATCTCTACAGATCTGACTGCTGCTCTCTCTTGATAATTTTTTATATATGCATCCTGGATGGCCCTGATTCCGTCCCCCCCCCCCCCCCCGCTCGCCCATGTGGCTTCTGGCCTGGGAATGGATAGGGGCATATAGCATCATGCCTGCTGCTGTGTGGGTCTGGACACAGTGGGCAGGACTCGGAGGGAGACACACATGTACAGGTTTTCTTGCCTGGAGTGACAAAGTGGCTAGAAACACCCCTGCTTTTGACTGATGTTGCCTGTTGGGGATTGGGACCGTATCCCCTCGGGCGACATCAGTGAGCCAGGATGAACAGAAGCACAGTCAGCTATACAGCTGACTACACGCTCTGTTGCTATGCGGGGGGTTGAAGGGACAACAGAGCTGTACTTATGTGATGTCACGTCATGGGGGGGGAGCAGCATGCACAATAAAGTTGGCTGCCACTCATTCAAGTTGATCCGCCAGTCAGATTGTTTGCTGGGCAGCAGTCAGGGGCTACTGTGCACACGCCTAACTATTGGCTGAGGTGGTTGTTATTGGCTGCTTCAGCCAACTGTAGACATGAGTGTATACATAGCTTTAGGTGACAATATAGTGAGAATTTAGCATGTGTACAGGAGCAAGTTTGATGCCCGAGTGACCCTGGCAGGGCAGAATTACCGACCAGCAACCCAAGCAATTGATTGGGGCCCAGTGGAGTTCAAGGGGTTACATAAAGATTTATTGCCCCTGCCCATGTGGACCTTAAGTCAGCAATGGCAGCTTCCCCACTTTTGTCATAACAGGTGCACTTCAAAGACAAACTATAATGGTTGATGTGCAGCTCTCACAGTTCTAAGACAAGGCCAGGTAAGAGCCAGGCTCTCTCTTCTTTGTAAACAGTCTTATTTGCTGCCGTCATTCACCATCTCCTCCACAGGAAAAGTTATGAGCTGCACCACAGCAACTCTTTAAAAAAGCTCTCTGCAGCAATGTTCTGCTACAGAGATAAGTACACAGGCACACACACTGTGGGCCAGATTTATCAAGAGTGTCTGAGACAAAATATTAGGAGGTTTTTAGAAATCCGTTCAGAACTGTCTCAGACATCCTAAGAAATCACTAGATAGTGCAGATTCATTCTTAAACTGTAAGGACTAGAAGGAGCTAGGAAGGTCTCTTATGCTGAATACACACGTTGCGTTTTTGCGTTCGTTTTTGCATTCGATTCGCATCGATTCGATTATTTCCAACATGCTCGATTCGGATTTCGATCGTTTTTGCCGTCGATTGCATGTTAAAGATGCCAAATTGACGGCAAAAACGATCGAAATCCGAATTGAGCATGTTGGAAATAATCGAATCGACGCGAATCGACCCCAAAAACGAACGCAAAAACGCATCATGTGTATTCAGCATTAGGCAGTGCAGTGTGTGACGGGAATTGCTGTTGCTGAGGTAACCAACACACCTGCTGTCAGCAAGCTCTGAGTGAGGGGGGAGAAGCCCTTCACAAATCACATCTAGCCTGCACTGTCTTTAGAACTGCTAATGAGCACTTCTTATCTGCAGCAGTTAAGGAATGGATTTGCACTTTTCTTAACTGCAGTGTAGCTCTAGAAATCCACGCTAAACTGCCGCTATTACATAGGCTTTGGGAAGTTTCTTACTATCATGCAGAACAGTTCTTCTGCTGGTTAGAACAGTTTTAGAAGAAAAAACTGTCGGTAATGCTTTGATAAATCTGGCCCATAGTTCTCTCCCTCCTCCCTCTCTTTATAGCTCAGCTTTTAGAGCCATCAGAGGGACTGGAGGCTAAACTGACTAGTCTGTGACCTGTCCACACAGGAGCAGCTTGCTGGCAAGGAAGGATTGAAGCCTGCCAGCCAGGTACAACTGTAGTTAACCATTCTGCCATGATTACACCATCATTTTGACAATCTGCTCTGATCAATAGCCTTTGCGTTTTGTTTGTTGCGTTCACAATTGATTCCTGTCATTGCTAAACTTATTAGTCTTAATTTTATCACTCGAGTTAGGCAATAATATTTAAAGCTGGCCATACCCACCTCGACTTTGATCACTTTAAATGGATCTGCCAGTATTCTATTGGTCATACATATCCAGCTGATTGATTTTCAATCTATATTGTGCTGTTTATTGATCAAAAGTCTGATTTGGACATATTAGAAAATCTCTGTGGGATGGGGGCAGAACAGAAGAGGTGGGAGATTGATGGCCCATAGCTGTGCCCTGCATCGAGCAGCACAGAGCTTACAGTTTGATTTAAAGCGGACCTGAACTTAGCACATCCTCTCTGCTCTAAAAGATACACAATAGCATAATACCCTTTAAAGAGAATCTGTACTGTGAAAATCTTACATAAATAAACGTACCAGCCTGTTTGTCGTCTTCTCCTAGCCCTCTCTGTGACATTTTTGCCGCTCCTGCTGCTTTCCTGGTGATAAAATCACTGTTTTATTCATTGTTTTTGTAAACAATGAAGATGGCTGCCAAACAGGAAATACATCATCAGAGCAGGTGCCTGTTTGCAGAGGCTCCTCTCAAATGTGACTTGATTGCTGGAATGTTACTCCCATGTGTTGCCTTAGCTGCTTGTCTGAGCTCTGCATTGATCTCTCTGCACTCACAGCTGTTTGAAATGTCTCAGCTCCACCGGCCTTGCAGAGACTCTGGCTGTGAGCAGAGACATTGCCTGTGACTCACGCACAGGTGAGCATGCAGGGGGCGTGCATAACTTCTCCATTTCACAGCAGAGACAGTGCATTCCTCTTTGTCTCGACAAGGCTTGACAAGAAAAGATGAATTGATCTATTACAGAGACAGTGCAACTAGAAAAGGCTGCAGTAATCCAGACCACAGTAGAACAGGTATAGGAACTTATAGGATAGAAGAAATAAGGCTGAAAATTTTGTTACAGAGTCTTTTTAAAGAAAAACATTTCTTTGTTACGGCTGATACAAATCCTAAAATATACCTGCAGTGTTTCTACTTCCTGACTCCTTCCTGTTAACAGCCTGTGCTTTCAGATGAGCTTATCTGCCATCTCTGCCGTGGCAGTCATGTGACACAGGGTATCGATCATATTACAACTTCTGATTAGACACAAATGAGGGGGAACTAAACAGGCTACACTCTCTACACAGCATTCCTCTATGTTTTCCTTCTGTCCTGTGCAAGAGTTCAGGTCCACTTTAAGCTTGATCAGCTGTAACAAAGAAATGTTTTTTGTTTAAAGGTTATTATGCTGTTGTGTATCTTTTAGAGCAGAGAGGAAGTTCTGAGTTCAGGTCCACTTTAAAAGGGAAAACGTATCGCTTTTTTTGGTAAGAAGACTTTGGGTCACCATGAGCTCTCTGCGTAATCAGTGAAAAATGAACTGAATCAGGGCTTCTCTTACTATTTAATCTCCACATTTCTGCGTTTTGACATACATCATTACTGACACCCACCTTTTTCATTTTGCTGATTGTACAGCACTGTGACACGGATGTTATATTGTGCTTAAATCCACTGGCAGCCAACACTGAATACTTAGATGGGAACGCACTGGATTCACAATGACCCACACAGGCATTGATAATCTGTGTTCCTCTACATGTTCCTTTTCGGTCACTTCTTATTGTAACATTAAATGCTGCAAGTTAAACAAATACAGTTTTATTTAATAACTAGTCAAATTTAACATCAGTGAAAATCTATTATTAAAATTGATTACTGTACTATACACATGGCTACTTTACACACACACGCCACACACACACACACACACGCCACACACACACACGCCACACACACACGCCACACACACACACACGCCACACACACACACACACGCCACACACACACACACACGCCACACACACACACACACGCCACACACACACACACGCCACACACACACACGCCACACACACACACGCCACACACACACACACACACACACACACACACACACACACTACACACACACACACACACACACACACAGACACACACACACACACACACACACACACACACACACACACACACATACAGACACACACACACACACACAAACACACTACACACACACACACACACACAGACACACACACACGCCACACACACACACACACGCCACACACACACACACACGCCACACGCCACACACACACACACGCCACACACACACACACACACACACATACAGACACACGCCACACAGACACACACGCCACACACACACACACACGCCACACAGACACACACGCCACACACACACACATACAGACACACACGCCACACACACACGCCACACAGACACACACACACACAGACACACACGCCACACACACACACACGCCACACACACACACACACACACACACACACACATACAGACACACGCCACACAGACACACACGCCACACACACACAGACACACACGCCACACACACACACACACGCCACACACACACACACACACACACACACACACACACACACGCCACACACACACACACACACACGCCACACAGACACACACGCCACACACACACACACACAGACACACACGCCACACAGACACACACACGCCACACACACACACATACAGACACACACGCCACACACACACGCCACACAGACACACACACACACAGACACACACGCCACACACACACACACACACACACACACACACATACAGACACACGCCACACAGACACACACACACAGACACACACGCCACACACACACACACACGCCACACACACACAGACACACACGCACACACACACACACACGCCACACACACACACACACACACACACACACACACACACATACAGACACACGCCACACAGACACACATGCCACACAGACACACACGCCACACACACACACGCCACACACACACACACACACACACACACACACACACACACACACACACACACACACACACACACACACGCGCCACACACACACACGCCACACACACACACACGCCACACACACACACACACACACACGCGCCACACACACACGCCACACACACACACGTACAGACACACATGCCACACAGACACACACGCCACACACACACAGACACACACGCCACACACACACAGACACACACAGACACACACACACACACACACACGCCACACACACACACACATACAGACACACATGCCACACAGACACACACGCCACACACACACAGACACACACGCCACACACACACAGACACACACACACACACACACACACACACATACAGACACACATGCCACACAGACACACACACAGACACACACGCCACACACACACAGACACACACACACACACACACACACACACACACACACACACACACGATCAAGTGTATCAACTGTGTTTTTTAGAGAAGAGGTGAAGAAAAGTTTCATCTCAGGACCAAAATAAAGGGAACTGACAGAACCCAGTAGGGTTATTGGCTTCTTTAAATATCCTTTTATTTAAAGGTTATATTAGTCCTTAATAAAATCTAAAAATAATGTGATGTCCTGTGTGTGTGTGTGGGGGGAGGTGCGCATAGGCTGATCGCACCTCCTGTGGCCAGGCGTCTGCTTCTGTTCGCACGCATTGCCTCCCATTTTCCTCTTCCTGTTCGCAGTGGTTAGCGACTTTTGCTCCGTAAATACTGTGCTGCGCATGCGCATGGTGTCTTTTGTGTGCGCCGGGTATGTAATCACACGGGCGTGCACGGTCACAAGCCGCCCAGAGAAGACACTATATACACTATAAGTATATAAATGTACTAATCTAACTATAATGTTTATAATACTTTTGGCCACATTTTTTTCTTAGATCCATTTTGGACAGCTACATATAACTCTTTACATTCTAGTAATCCACCAAACTACCATCACATATAGGAGGGAGGCGTTATAATGCAGAATGTTGAATAATATTATAATATATAAATAATAATTGTAATAATAATAGATTGCAGTACTGCTCACTTACGATGAATGTGGCATCCGGGGGTTGCTGAACCGTGACTCTGGGTCTTTGGTATGAGTACAACAAGCATGAGGAGGAGTGAGGCAAGTGTCAGGTACATGATGCCTGAAGGAGAAGAGAAAATACAGTTTTACCAACTGTTCATAGAAGTCCTACTGAGAGCCTGATTTACTATATCTGAGGATCTCCAGGCTTCTTCAGTGAGTATGGTAGAATCTCGTTATAGTATACTGATATTATAAACCTCTGGCTGTATTAAACTTAGTCCCCAGGCCCCGAACATGTGCCTGTATGAATGTATGAGCTATGACCAATCCAGATATAATAAACTGCTGATATAGTAAATAAACTACTGGGCCAGGTCCATTTGGAGATTATTATAAAGGGATTCTACTGTGTATAATAAATGACCCGGAAAACTTGAAATGGATTAAATTAAAATGTATGTGACACAGAATGGCTAGAATTTCCTACTTTTACCTGGGTCATATTAGATCATAGTCAGGGTCAGGGATGCCAGGGTGTCTTTGAATTTGTGGTTCTGTTGTCGCAGTTGCATGCAGCAACTACATGCAATTTATTTATTAAATATAGAAAAACTAGAGGTTTTTTTTGTTGTTGTTTTTTTTAAATGATTTCACTGTAGGCACCAGTGTGAGGCTGAAATCACATAACTGCTAATGTACTCACTTTTCCCTCGCTATGTTCGAATAGGACCCAGGCAAAGGCACATAAAAGGAAACTACAAAAAAAAGTACAAGACACTTATGATATTCCTATTGGAGAGAGCCCCAAAAGCTACGTTCAGATGGATGTCCAATCCTGAAATGCGATCAGCGTTTTCTTAGAATCTGAATGAGAGCTTTTAACCACTTTGCATCAAGACCAGTTTTCCCCTTATGGACAAGAGTAGTTTTGACATTTTAGCTATGCCTCTATTTAATCAGCATTACCTTTATCATAACTTAATTCAAATTTGATGTAAATTCTTGAACTTGGACCATTAAACCTTGACAGGAAGTTATTCTGATTGGTCCAAAATCAAGTTGCACATAATTTACATGAATTTTGTATGCAATCAGAAATTATTTACATCCCATTGAACTATTTTTACTACTTATGACACCTTAGTAAAATAGACAGTTTTTTTGGTTTTTTTCCGAAAGTAAGAAACTAGATTTTCATTGGATGCTTTTTTCCTCGTGCATTATTTTATTTCCTAAGTGTTTTAAAGAGAAAGAAGAAAAAAAATGAAAAATTACACAGTTCCTCAGTTTTCACCTACTATAATTTTAAAATAAACGTGGCTGGTATTTTTAAAGTACTAGCTCTTTTTGTTATAGCTTGTCCTGGTAAACTAGTGGTTCACTCCCTTATTGGCTAATTTAAATGATGTATGTATGCACCTGAAGTTAATGAAAGACTAATTATTTTGAGAAATTTTTGCTTGGAAATTTCACTTTTTTAGATAAGGTAAGAAATACATAAAGAGAGATCATTAATTAGGTATATTTTGTGCATAAATCCCCTTGATCAAACAGTTGATAAATATTGTATACGGAATTCATTACAGAAAATATATTTTCAGCTTCTTCTTGAATTAAGGCTGGAGATTTCCTGGTTCGGTTTTTCTATAAAAATGTTAATATTATTACGTAAAGTAAAAAGTATGAAGTGCTTTCTGTAGCATCTTACCTGTATAATGCTGAGTGCAGTTATTCTGTAATTTCCTCCCTGTCATTGAGTTTCATTGACTATGGGGGGATACAGAGCTATATACTCTGTTTATAGACACACCCATCCACACCTGATTCTCCATAATACCACCCACCTCTCATGCCCATCCCTTCCTTCGGGCTCTCACAATGATCCAGAATAGTGAAAGGCATTGTATTCAATCATTACCACTATATTGGAAAATATTATTCTGTAATCTGTACGTTTACAATGTATAATGTTCTATGACTAGCTCTACTGTCACAACTAACAACAGGTGTCTCCAGAGAAGCTATTCTGACTATAAACATCACATTTTGTTAATTGCTCACAGGTTGCTTTTGAGCTTTTTAAGCTAAATATAATTATATAATTGGGCTATATAGAATACACACACAGGATCAATTAAGATTTCATCTGTATTTGAGAAAAAGTGAACATTTATGAGAATATATATATTTTTTTATGTTCTTAGTCTAAGTCTTAGTTAAAAAAGTGAGAGCTAGATGCTTATTTGGTACTTATTTATGCTTAAGCAGATGTTACATTTTCTGTATATTTGCTAACTCTGCAGACTCACAGGACACAACTATGATAACACCTGATGAAAGAATTGTCCCACACCTTCTATACTGCTGTTTAGCAACTACTTACTCAGTGTCTACATTTTGCTTCAGTGATACTGAAGCAAAAAAAAAGAAAAAGAAAAAATAACTTATGATGACTTGTAAGTGTAGTACGGACAATTAAGAGAGCATTTAGTAGCAAAAAAGTCTCATTTTTTTTAATAACATTGCATCATTCTGTCATACAAACCACACTCTGTATTTTAAACTATGAAACAAAGCAGAGCTAATGAACTTTTGAACTCCCCTGCAGTAAAACCTTATCTGAAGCTGCCTCTTACTGTTTCTTTGCTGTATAGAGGAAATGTCAAGCAATTTAAGCTAGGCACTGTGATGATCGCTGCTGCAGCAGCTGTTGCTGGAAGTAGTAGTGCTGCAGCTCAGGCAGTACTGATCTATTTCCATGCAAGCTGCATAGCTTTGTCTGTCTTTCCCTGCTGTCAGCTTGTGACTGATTATCATTCACCTGTGTGGGAATCTGCATGTCTGCTCCCATTGGATGACCTCAGTATAAAGATCTGCTTCCTGCAGGGTTTCCTTGGGTTTTCATAGCTTCAGTTAAGCATGTCTTGCTGTCGCTTCAGCCCCCGATCGTGTTTCTTGTTCTAAAGATACTTTGCTGGTTTTTGCATCATATATTGGTTCATTGCCAATATATATGCATACCAGCACGTTTATTATTTTCCTTGTATTCGTGTTACGTTGATACATCAGTGTCGCTGATATATACGTACACGAACTGTTTATTTCCTGTGTTCAGTTAGTCAGCCTTCCAGCACGTTTTGGTAGTTTGCGCGTACCGTGAGCACCCGTGCTGAGCTAGTTATCCTGTTCCTGGTCCTGTTTGTGGATTGCGTTCATCTCTGCGAAGAGATAACGAATCCTTCTGAATCCTGTTCTGTTACCGTTTGTGGATTGCGTTCATCTCTGCGAAGAGATAGCGAATCCTTCTGAGTCCTGTTCCCTGTATTACTCCAGTCCCAGTCAGCGTTCCTGCTTATGTCATATATCGGTTCATTGCCGATATATACATATGTTAGTCAGACGTTTCAAATAGTTTCATTGATAGCTGTAATTGTAATACGCTAGGAAAACATACTTATTGTATATTTATCTGTGTTACGTTCATCTATCTTAATCCTGCTATTTTCTGACTATCCTGTCCTGTCTTTGTGAGGCACGCCATCGCCGCATCGCATTGGCTGCCTCATTCCAGTCTGTCTGGTTTTGGACGCTTGCTGTCGCTAGGTAGCCGCTAGCTAGCAAGTGTTCATTCTGTCTACCTGTCCTGATCTCCTCAGTTCTGGTTTATGCGCTCAGCGCTACTTTACGCTGAGACGTTATAACGGAAGCATTGTTTGTGGCTGTCAGATCTGCACCGGCTCTGTGCGCCACAATCTCATATTGGAGTCAGTCCTCCCCTCCACTATACTAGGGATAGCCTGTTTCTTTGTGCTAGTGTGTGTACCTCCTCCACGTCAGCTCATGCGTTGCATGCTGACTGTGGAGAATACACCACCAAGCCTTACATTATGAAAACCCCATTACCAATCCCTATTGTGGGGGGGATTCCCAGAAAGTATGACACGGTTAATTATGGTTCCTGTTCCTTTAAGAAATTTGAACTTAGCTCTGAAACACAAAATGAGTTTTTCTCTGAATGTGCCAGGTTCCTGGCCAATCCCGATCTCCAAGCGACTCCTGTTTCAACCTGGGCACTCCAACTAAGTTATATTTTGTTTAAAGGGGAATTATTCCAGTGGGCATTTGATGTTCTCAATCATTCCGATTTGAAAGAGAGACCGCTGGAATTTCTAGCGTTTGTGATCCATAACTGGTTGCGCATAGATCCATTGCCTTTTCCTCTTAATGAACTCCTGGCAGCAGGCCAATCAGCTTCTCCTTCAATTGCTTGCAAAAATGTTCAGCAAGCAGAAAGTGTAACTGATAATTTTCCTGCAGCCTTGAATAAATCACCAAAAATAGAAGGGTCTGAGGCACTGCTTACCTCAGTTGGTGTTGCAGTAATATTCACTTGTCTAGCAGTTGTTTTGGAATTACAGTCTGCTCTAATAAAACTTGGTGAATTTCTGCCCAGCAAAGCAGAAGCCATTGAAATATTGTCCTCGTCAGCAATTGTGTTAGATACCTTGCCCTGTACACAGTCTGATTTAACCAATGTTGAGTCCCTCTCCAGTGTTGTAACAGCCGAGGAACTCCAACCCTGTCCTCTGAATGTTTCAGAAGTCTTGCCCTGTAACATGGATAATTCTGATTCTCTGGTCAAAATAATAGAAATCTCAGAATTTCAGTCCGGTCTGATGAGTGTTCCTGAAACCCAGCCCTGTATCCTGAAAGATTCTGGTTCTCTGGCCGCTGTGGCAGAGGTTCCAGAGTCCCCTTCCTGTCCAGGGAATTCCTCAGTTTTGCCTAGTCCAGTGGGGGCTGCTGCAATACTGACTTGTTCTGCAGCGCCTCATGAGCTCCAATCCAGTGTATTAAATGAGTCTCTGTCCAGTCCAGAGGTAGTTGTGGAGTCCCTATCTGGTTCAGTGCATACATCAGAAGATTTGTCCTGTCTTGTTAGTGCCCCTGAATCTGATTTGTTACTGACTTTGCTGGAATCAGCGACATCTAAGTCTGATCCAGCATTTTCGTGTAAAAGTCCAGTAGTTGCGAAGTTTAGTCATGATGATTTTTTTTTGGCCAGTCCTGGTTTTGGTCCTGTCTTGGCTGACCCTGAGGCTCACAGTTCCTTGACATGCCCAGAGGTTTCTCTTGTGCCGGTGTGCCCAGATGTTCTTTGTGTGCCAGAATGCCCAAGTGTGTCTAAGGTGTTAGCGTGCTCTGATGCTTCCTTAATGGGAACACGTTCTGATGTTGCCAGTCTGCCTGCATGCCCAGAGATGGTTCTGGTCCCTGAAAGCCCTGATATTGATGTTTGTCCTTGTGGCCCTGACTCGGGAATTGCCCTAGGTTCCATAGGGGTTCTTGATAGTTCTCCATGTGAGCCTAAGGGGCATTCTGATCTATGGGGATCTCTTTGGAGCTTCAAGGTGTTCTGGGAGGTCTCTGAGAAAACTTGTCCTGGTGCCTTGGACTGGTTCAACAGTGGGTTTTGTGTTGGTAAAGACAGTACCGGTGGGCATTGCAAAGGCTTTGGGGTTTCTGAACGGTTCCTGGAAGGCGGTGGGTATCGCTCAGGGAATTTCGGAGGGCTTTCTTCTGGAAATCATGGTTCTGATGGGTGTCACATTGGGGCTTGTAGTATTGATGGGCATGGTTCTGTAGGTTCTGGTTCTGATGGGTCCAGTCTTGTGGGGACTGATTCTGGAATTCGGTCTTGCCGGGCTGTCCCGGTCATCATGAATTATCAGTCGGACTGTTTTGTTGGGAATTTCAGTTTTGAAAAGCGTCTGGAATCCGCTTTTAAGGGCGGGGGTACTGTGATGATCGCTGCTGCAGCAGCTGTTGCTGGAAGTAGTAGTGCTGCAGCTCAGGCAGTTCTGATCTATTTCCATGCAAGCTGCATAGCTTTGTCTGTCTTTCCCTGCTGTCAGCTTGTGACTGATTATCATTCACCTGTGTGGGAATCTGCATGTCTGCTCCCATTGGATGACCTCAGTATAAAGATCTGCTTCCTGCAGGGTTTCCTTGGGTTTTCATAGCTTCAGTTAAGCATGTCTTGCTGTCGCTTCAGCCCCCGATCGTGTTTCTTGTTCTAAAGATACTTTGCTGGTTTTTGCATCATATATTGGTTCATTGCCAATATATATGCATACCAGCACGTTTATTATTTTCCTTGTATTTGTGTTACGTTGATACATCAGTGTCGCTGATATATACGTACACGAACTGTTTATTTCCTGTGTTCAGTTAGTCAGCCTTCCAGCACGTTTTGGTAGTTTGCGCGTACCGTGAGCACCCGTGCTGAGCTAGTTATCCTGTTCCTGGTCCTGTTTGTGGATTGCGTTCATCTCTGCGAAGAGATAACGAATCCTTCTGAATCCTGTTCTGTTACAGTTTGTGGATTGCGTTCATCTCTGCGAAGAGATAGCGAATCCTTCTGAGTCCTGTTCCCTGTATTACTCCAGTCCCAGTCAGCGTTCCTGCTTATGTCATATATCGGTTCATTGCCGATATATACATATGTTAGTCAGACGTTTCAAATAGTTTCATTGATAGCTGTAATTGTAATACGCTAGGAAAACATACTTATTGTATATTTATCTGTGTTACGTTCATCTATCTTAATCCTGCTATTTTCTGACTATCCTGTCCTGTCTTTGTGAGGCACGCCATCGCTGCATCGCATTGGCTGCCTCATTCCAGTCTGTCTGGTTTTGGACGCTTGCTGTCGCTAGGTAGCCGCTAGCTAGCAAGCGTTCATTCTGTCTACCTGTCCTGATCTCCTCAGTTCTGGTTTATGCGCTCAGCGCTACTTTACGCTGAGACGTTATAACGGAAGCATTGTTTGTGGCTGTCAGATCTGCACCGGCTCTGTGCGCCACAATCTCCTATTGGAGTCAGTCCTCCCCTCCACTATACTAGGGATAGCCTGTTTCTTTGTGCTAGTGTGTGTACCTCCTCCACGTCAGCTCATGCGTTGCATGCTGAATGTGGAGAATACACCACCAAGCCTTACAGGCACCTGGGGCTTCCTCCAGCCCCTTGCAGCCGATATGTCCCGTGACACAGCTCCGCTCCCAACCGCTGGCCTGGTGCAGAGGCCGACCTTGCGAGGTCATCCTCTACTGCGCCTGCGCGAGTGCCGCTGTCAATCACTTGCACATGGGCTGGAGAACTGCACAGAACACTACAGCCCACGTGCGTGTTATTGACAGTGGTATTCAGCCACTTCAGCCTTCAGTGTTATTTCACCTTTTACCAGCAAGGAAGGAAGGGAGAGGAGAGTCAGCACTGCAAAAACGCTGTCTTTAATCCAAAGTGTAGCAAAACCTATTAAAACATATAAGGATACAATGTGACATACTGTTGCTGTGGAGGCGGTGAAGTGGTGGTGGGTGCTGGGCACAGGTAGCCTTATGGCCGTTTCACGCTAAGATGCGCTTGTTCGGATCTGACATTGCATTACCAGAATTGACTTAGGTCCCTACTGAGAAGAGGGGCAGAACAGGGAGTTATCACATCTATCACATCTAAATTAGCCAATGATTTGCTACCTGATTTATCAATCAAAACCATTTGGTACCATATACCTAAGGTGCACTAGTCCCAGACCAACCCTCGGGGTCGCCCCATTGTTTCGAAGATGGGGTCGATCACGGAGAGTTTGTCCAGATATCTGGACCAATTCCTGAGGCCACTGCTTGACTAGGTCCCCTCCCACTTAGTTAACACCATGGATGTCCTAAGAGGAGTGGAGGAATACCCGTGGCACACAGGCGACCTTGTAGCGGCCATCGACATGGACGGCTTGTAGAGTCGGATTCCCCACAATCTAGGTCTGCAAGAGATCAGAAGATTTCTAGATCGCACCGACAAAAATGAGAAGTTCAAAAATTTAATTTGTGAGAGTTTGGAGTTTATGCTGATGCACAACTCCTTTGTCTTTGACGGGAAATGGTACTGGCAAACTTCTGGTACAGCCATGGGGACAGCAGTCTCCTGTACCTACGCTAATTTGTTTCTTGCATGGTGGGAGGAGGAATATATACTGTACATTCCCCTCAAAATCCATTTATGGGCCAACTCGGGGCGTGGTCCTGGTATGTGGAGGACGTCCTAGTTTTTTGGTCTGGGACTCGTGCTACCTTCGATGACTTTATGCATTATATTAATTCTAATACAGAAAATATGGCGTTTACAGCCAGCGTAGCACAAGATAGAATAGCTTTTCTAGATCTGGAGCTAGTTATACAGGGGAACAAACTAATCCCAGTGGGCTTTTGCAAGGCAACAGCATCCAATGCCCTATTACACAACACTAGCTTTCATCCTGAGCATGTCACCCGTACATTGCCTTATGCTCAATTCCTCCGACGCAACAACGCGCTCGATAGCGACTTCCATCCACAGTCTGAGGAGTTGGGTAGGAGGTTAATAGCAAGAAGATACAAACCAGAATTAATACAAAAGTCCTTCAAAAAGGCAAACTTGCATAATAGAAGATCCCTTCTTACGAATATTAAAAAGGAAGTATCCACAGTATCGAAAAAAGTACCTTTTTCCTTTGACTTTACAGTCAAAGCTACCGTAATCAAGAGTTGGGACATTTTATTGAGAGACCCTATCCTGAGGCCTCTAGTGGCAGAGGGCCCTCTTTTTTCCTTTAAATGAGCCCCCACCATAGGCTCAGGTATTAGCAGGAGTGAATTTGCGACCCCGTCTTAAGGCAATTGGTTGGAACAATATAAACCCCATGGGAACCACAAATGCGGCCATTGTGTGTCGTGTAGTCAAATGAATGCCGGTACCAACCTTAAGTTAGGGCCATTACGAGGAAATGTGAATACATTTTTCACATGCCAAACGGAATATGTAGTATAATTTCCCTTTATGAGATACAAGATACAAGATAGATTTATTCGCCAAGTGCGGGCGTACCGTACTCGGAATTGCTTGTGGTATACATGGCAAAGGCAAAATACACGTCAACAGTTGTCTATCTTACATATATGGCTACAAGTACAGATACGAGTACACAGACTAAATTAAAAGGATTAACAGTACATTTTACATTTTACGTCTGCAATTTCTACCATTATGCATGCTGCTGCGTTAGTAAGATAACCTTGACGGAGTCCAAGCAGCCTTAACAGGTACGATGACATCATGGATCATTGTGCTAGTGAGAGTTGGGTGCAGATATTAAGGCGGAGAGCAGCACCTGGGGCAAGCATGCTGATTGCGGGCTAGGAGGGAATAGTCAGGCGTCAGTTTTTGAGCAGTAGAACAGCCTGGGGAAGAAGGAGTTCCTGCGCCTGATGGTCTTAGATTGGATGGTTAGGAAGCGCCGGCCAGATGGGAGAGGCTCAAAGAAGCGGCTGCCAGGGTGGGAGGGGTCGCAGGAGATCCTGGTGGCCCTCTTCCTCATCCTAGCCATGTGGAGGAGATCCAGAGGTGGTAGGGGCGATCCAATGATCCTCTCTGCCTCACTAATGACTCTTTGCAGTCTATGTCTGTTGCTGGCCGTTGCGCCGGCATACCAGACGATTATTGAAGAGCAAAGTACAGACTCCGTGGTGGCGGTGTAGAAACTGGTCAGCAGCTCCCGAGGCATTCCAAATTTTTTAAGTTGTCGCAGGAAAAATAGCCTTTGTTGTGCCTTCTTCTGAATTTTGGTGGTGTTCTGCCCCCATCTTAGGTCGGTGGATAGGGTTGTGCCAAGGAACCGGACTAATGCTATTCTGGAGACTTCGGTGTCGCCTATGTAGACTGGTGGGAGAGTGGGAGGGTTCCTCCTGAAATCAACAGTCAGCTCAATAGTCTTTGCAGCATTGAGGACAAGGTTGTTATTCTTGCACCAGTTGCAGATTCTCTCTATCTCACTGCGGTAGTCTCGCTCTCTGTTACCGCCAATGAGACCGATGATTGTTGTGTCATCTGCAAATTTGATAACCTTGACGGAGTCCGAGGCAGAGGTGCAGTTGTTGGTGTACATGGAGAACAGGAGCGGGGACAGTACACACCCTTGGGGTGCCCCTGTGTTGGTAGTTCTCACGCCTGAGGAGCAGTTATCCAGCTTAACCTGTTGCGTTCTGCCTGTGAGGAAGCTCCTGAGCCATGTGC
The DNA here is from genome assembly GCF_040937935.1 of Hyperolius riggenbachi. Lineage (NCBI taxonomy): Eukaryota > Metazoa > Chordata > Amphibia > Anura > Hyperoliidae > Hyperolius > Hyperolius riggenbachi. The sequence continues at coordinate 136,157,498 of NC_090656.1, forward strand.
GAAGTGTGGGGTCGACGTTGAGCTGCGCCAGGTTATCGACCAGGGTGTCTGGGCAGATCGTGTTGAAGGCCGAGCTGAAGTCCAGGAATAGGATCCTGGCATAGGAGCCAGGCCTGTCAAGATGCTCTATAATGTTCGTCAGGCTGACATTTATGGCATCCTCTATGGAACTGTTGGCCCTGTATGCAAGGGTAAAGACTATCCCTGACCCCTTTTTTTTCATAATTTATTAATTAGACTGGATAGTTTATTAAAACATAGCTACACCTATTAATGCACCTATGAACAAATTATTGTTCCATTTGTAATGACACTTTTTGCATTTGGCGCTGTCATATAGTTTTTGGCCACAAGGTGGCGTATATCCCTATTGAAATTTGCCTATGTATTGCAATAGAAAAAGAAAAAAGGTACAGCCTCCATAGAAGCGCATCTTAGCGTGAAACGGCTGTAAGGCTACCTGTGCCCAGCACCCAATACCACTTCACCACCTCCAAAGCAACGGTATGTCACATTGTACCCTTATATGTTGGAATATATTTTGCTACACTTTGGATTAAAGACTGTTTTAGCAGTGCTGACTCTCCTCTCCCTTCCTTCCTTGCTGGTATACTGAATACTTGATGTCAGAGCATGCTGGCTGTGCCAGAGTATTTGGAGGTGTGTATCCTGCCATACTCCTTCATCACGCAGACATTTACTGTAGTGCTGATCTCTTGTCCTTATTTTTGCTGAAAAATCTTATTTAACCTTTTGCATCCAAGGAATTTTCACCTCCCCTTCATTTGTCAATAACGTTATCACTGCTTATCACAATGAAATTATCTAGATCTTGATTTTTCCACCACCAATTAAGGTAGCCATACACTGGTCGATTTGCCAACAGATTCGACCAACAGATAGATCCCTCTCTGATCTATCAGGTATGGCTACCTTTACTGCAAACAGATTGTGAACCGATTTCAGCCTGAAACCGTTCACAATCTGTTGTGGTGGTGGTGCTGCTGCCGCCGCTCCCCCCCACCCCCCCGTCGCATACATTACCTGCTCCGCCGGCGCGACTGCCCCCGGTCACCGCTGCTCCGTCTCCGCTCTGGTCTCCAGGTCCGGCATGCTTTACTTCTTCCTGCCCGGCAAGTAGTTTAAACAGTAGAGCGCCCTCTACTGTTTAAACTTCCTGCTGGGCTAGAAGAAGTGAAGCATGCCGGACCCGGAGACCAGACCAGCGCGGAGACGGAGCAGCGGTGACCGGGGGAGCAGGTAATGTATGCGGGCTCTATTGCGTCGGTCGTCGGGTACTCGAACACCGCTAGCGACGCGCTCCCTACCCGTGGGCGATCTGCGGTAATTTTCCGCACGGAGCGATCGATGGGATCGGACAAAATGGATCGAAATTCGGCGTGTTGCGGGAACGATGTGACAGCAGATTCGATCCCAGTGATCAAATCTGCTGTCGATCTGGCTGGAATCGGCCTAGTGTATGGCCAGCTTAAGGCTTTCTTTGGGTGGTACATTTTGCTAAGAATTATTTTTATTTCTAAATGCATTTTAATGGGAATATTAAGAAAAAAATGGAAAAAAATAATTTTTTCTCAGTTTTCGGCCATTATAGCTTTAAAATAATACATGCTACCATAATTAAAACCCACATATTTTATTTGCCCATTTGTACCAGTTATTACACCATTTAAATTATGTCCCTATTACAATGAATGGCGCCAATATTTTATTTGGTTCAGACCTTTAGGTAACTATTTATGTTTTTTTTTTATTGTAATTTTTTTAAATCAAAAATTTTATTTGGGTATTTTCTGTAGGAGGTAAACATTTAATTGTCAATGAAATTGTGTGTCTGTTTATTGAAAAAAATGTATGTAGATGTAATTTACTATTTTTTTATGCATCCTGTAAGTGTAACATATACACTTACAGGAAGTGAAGAGGGGACATACAACTTAGAATGATCGCGGCTTGTCATAGAAGCCGTCAGTCTTTCTAACGGTGACTTAGATCAATGAATGGGAACTGTCAAATATGGTGGTGGCAGCATCATGCTCCGGGAGTGCATCTCTTCAGCAGGGACAGGGAAGCTGGTCAGAGTTGATGGGAAGATGGATGGCGCCAAATACAGGGCAAACTTGGAAGAAAACCTCTTGGAGACTGCAAAAGTGTTGAGACTGGGGCGGAGGTTCACCTTCCAGCAGGACAATGACCCTAAACATAAAGCCAGGGCAATAATGGAATGGTTTAAAACAAAACATATCTATGTGTTAGAATGGCCCAATCAATGTCCAGATCTAAATTCAATCGAGAATCTGTGGCAAGATCTGAAAACTGCTGTTCACAAATGCTGTCCATCTAATCTGACTGAGCTGGAGCTGTTTTGCAAACAAGAATGGGCAAGGATTTCTTTCTCTAGATGTGCAAAGCTGGTAGAGACATACCCTAAAAGACTGGCAGCTGTAATTGCAGCAAAAGGTGGTTCTACAAAGTATTGACTCAGGGGGGCTGAATAATTACGCACACCCCACTTTGCAGTTATTTATTTGTAAAAAAAATGTTTGGAATGATGTATGATTTTCTATCCACTTCTCACATGTACACCACTTTGTATTGGTCTTTCACGTGGAATTCCAATAAAATTGATGCATGTTTGTGGTAGTAATGTGACAAAATGTGGAAAACTTCAAGGGGGCCGAATACTTTTGCAAGCCACTGTATTTTTCAGTTCTGACAACATCTTGTCAGAACTGGAAGGAATCATTGTTAGAAAAAATGGTGAGCTTCTGAAAGAAACGGTTGGCAAGGTAAGTATGTAATATTCATTTGCAGGTACATTGTGTGTTTGTTATAAATAATTTACTTGGTTTAGGTTCACTTTAACACATGACAGACTTAACTGAACGTGAACCCACCCTGGGGCAAATCAAGTTATCAAATCACATTGACAATAACATTTGTTAGAAAGGTTTTGGAATATAAACATTATTGCTTTGCGTTGAACTTATTATTTTAGCAAATGCATTGTAAATTTATTAGGATAACTACTTTCTAAAAAGCAAGGTGTATTCACATGATAAAATGATGCGCTGATCATCTACAAAACACAAGCATGATTACCTGTTAATGATGCACAAAATATTTAAAACAGTGAAAGAGATCATGACTTTCATGAACAAAAGAGCAGATCAATAGTCTGTTAATCCAACTGCATTAGTGACAGCATCACATTTTCCACTTCTTGTTGTTCTCATTTATTTGAGTACATTTGCTATCACTGTAGGAAAATTCTTCTGTTCAGTATAAACAAATGGTCTCTTGCAATCCGGGGCGAGGACTGTACTTGTTTTGGCATAATATATGATGAGCAACAAATCCCAGCTGCCTGTGTCGCCGGGAAACGTCTTCCTCTTCAGAACAATGCCCATCCGAATGCATCATCCTATTTCTGTCATCGGAAGTACAGACCATAATTAGCATTGCTTTCTAGGACTAAACTCACATTTTGATGTGTGGTGTTAATATTATCATTATTACTATTAATGGCTTATTGTACTGTGTTGGCCGTAAGTCAAAGCAATAACTTTAGAGAAAAAAGTATAGCATTTATTGGTCAACTCAAAAGCCTTAAAGAGAATCTGTATTGTTAAAATCGCACAAAAGTAAACATACCAGTGCGTTAGGGGACATCTCCTATTACCCTCTGTCACAATTTCGCCGCTCCTCGCCGCATTAAAAGTGGTTAAAAACAGTTTTAAAAAGTTGGTTTATAAACAAACAAAATGGCCACCAAAACAGGAAGTAGGTTGATGTACAGTATGTCCACACATAGAAAATACATCCATACACAAGCAGGCTGTATACAGCATTCCTTTTGAATCTCAAGAGATCATTTGTGTGTTTCTTTCCCCCTGCAGTTCTCATGCACTGAAGTTTCAGGCTGCTCTTTTCTTCCTGCAAACAGCTTTGCCCTTGTCTGTAATTCCTCAGTATGTGAAAGCCCAGCCAGCTCAGAGGACGATTTATTCAGCTTGTAAAAGATAAGAGAGAAGAGAGAAGCTGCCCTAATCTAAATAATACACAGGCAGTGTGCATAGAGGGGCCTGGAAGGGGGAGTTCATAGCAGAACCACAACACTGAAGAACTTGGCAGCCTTCCAGACACAGACCGACAAGTCTGACAGGGGAAAGATACATTGATTTATTACAGAGACTGTGATAGCAGAAAGTGCTGCAGTAAGCCAGAACACATTAGAATAGCTTTTGGAACTTGTAGGATGATAAAAAACAGGATGCAATTTTTGTTACGGAGTCTCTTTAAAAAGAAAAAGCTTACTAGAAAAAGCTTACTAGCTTACTAGTTTCTGTAGGAATCGAAAAGATTTTCAAAGCTTGCTTTTTAGTTGACTGAAGTAGCCAAGAAATGTTACCAAGTAACGTAGAAAAACAGCCAAGTAATGTAACCGAAATTCTGATATTGCATATCCTAGCCTAACTCTCACATTAACCCTCCCAGGTATGCCTAACATGAACTCCCCACCCACCGTCTATCACTACCCGTAACACTAACCTACCCCCCTAGCTACCACTTATATCCATCGCCACTATGCTGATCCTCCGCTGTTAACTGTAACTCCCGCCAAGCTACTGCTGCTAACTGGAGTTCTGCTACACAGTAGACGATCTCGGGCAGAAACCACCACTGCTGCCGCTGCTAACATATCTCTAAAATATCTAATTTCTTCAAAAAACTTTCTGAAAATTGCATTGAAATTTTTTTTTTTTGCCTAAATGACCCTGGAGGAGAAACTGTGAGCAAAGTGGAACCACTCAAAATTTGAGAATTTTTCCATCGGATGAAAGGCACAATACTCCTGAGCAGAATTTGGATATATAACTGTTTGGAGCAGAACACTGTAAGAGATAAGAGAGTCCTTGGAGAAGCCAAAAAATTACTACTGATGATTTATCATTAAAGAGCAGTGCCTGAAAAAAAACAAACACATATGCAAGTAGATAATTACTTGCTCTATTTACATAACAGATGTATTGTAGTGTCCACGTTTTGATTTCAGAGAACTTTATAAAGTAAACTAGTGACCTAAGCCCGTTTAAAAACAGGCTCTAGGTCTGTTGACGCGCGCGCGAACTTGCTGCCGCCCTTTACAAACACACACCCACCAACGGCTGTGTCAGTGCAGGACATGTGCAGTAGAGCAAAAGCTCTGACACACGGACATGGGGCGCAGGGATACTTATACTTTATTAGGTAGGATGAGGAGAATTCTGTTCCTGGCAAGGGCCATCTTGGGTTTCACAGGCTGAAACATTCCCCCCTCGGCATCTCCGCTCCTCCCCGCACTATTACCGAGCACAGCGGGTATGAATAAATGCAGCACACACAAACTTACCTACTAATGGTTCCAGGCGCTGGAGTTCCCGTCTATAATCTCTGCACTAAGGCCGGGGGTAGTGCAGAGTATAGACGGAACTCCAGCGCCTGGGTCCATTAGTAGGTGAGTCTTTGAGCGCTGCCCTTATTCCTCCTCGCTATGCTCTGTAATAGTGCGGGAAGGAGAGGAGATACCCAGGGGGGATACGGACGAGGCAGATGCTGCTGGATTGAGGAGAGGTGGCAGACATGGTACACTACAGGAGGGGGCAGAGGACAATGACAGAGGACAGGTGTTGGCCCCCCTCCCTTCGCCCTAGAAGATCGCTGTGACCACCATTAGTGGTGAAGACTAGGCGGCTAATCAGAGAGGAGAACAGAGGTGTGGGAGGAGAAAACGAGAGGGATAGAGGTTTCGGCCAATCAGGCTGAGTTAGCATGAACTGCAACTTCCCTCCTGCAGCCGCCGTACGAAACAAGAGCCTGAGGGCATTGGGAAAGATTGAGGAAAAAGTGAGATTGATTTTAAACTTTTAAATTGTCTGGATAGTATCATTTGTACTTATATAACAGCTACTAAAGGTGGATTGATTTTGGATTTTATGCCTAACAGTTACTCTTTAGGGCCCCAGGTAGGGCACAAATGCATTTGTAGATATATGTAGGTACTCAGCTGTAAAGCGTATATCCATGCAGAAGATCCTTGATTAGCTCATGCCAAATAACTTGTAAAATATCTGGTAAGGAGCACAGAAACTGGCCACTTTATGCACCACTGCCTGTCTGAGCTGTATGCTGCAGTGTTCTCACACAGACTCAGACTGTGTCAGCCCACTTCCAGTCTGAAAAGTGGAGATGATATAATCCAGACACCAAGAACAGCCACACACTATCATAGACTGAATTCTAACCCTCTAACACAGTAGCTTCTGGCCCTGTTGCTTAAAGAGAACCCGAGGTGGGTTTGAAGAATATTATCTGCATACAGAGGCTGGATCTGCCTATACAGCCCAGCCTCTGTTGCTATCCCAAACCCCCCTAAGGTCCCCCTGCACTCTGCAATCCCTCATAAATCACAGCCACGCTGCTGACATACAGCTTGTCAGAGCTGGCTGTGTTTATCTCTATAGTGTCAGTCTGCTGCTCTCCCCGCCTCCTGCAGAACTCCAGTCCCCGCCTACATCCCTTCCCTCCCTGCTGATTGGAGGGAAGGGATGGGGGCAGGGACCGGAGCTATGCAGGAGGCGGGGGAGCAGTTGAGACTGACACTACAGATGTAAACACAGCCTCACAGCATGGCTGTGATTTATAAGGGATTGCAGAGTGCAGGGGGACCTTAGTGGGGTTTGGGATAGCAACAGAGGCTGGGCTGTATAGGTAGATCCAGCCTCTGTATGCAGATAACATTCTTTAAACACACCTCGGGTTCTCTTTAAAGAACAACTGATGTGATGTGACATTATGATATAGACATGTGTATGTATAGTGCCAAGCACACAAATAATTAGGCTGTGTTCCTTTTTTTCTTTCTCTGCCTGAAAAAGTTAAACATCAGGTATGCAAGTGGCAGTATCTATCTGGGTCGGGACTAGGTCGGACTGGGTCAGACTATAGCATAAGGCTCCCTAATAAGTAATTACAGCCATACAATACTTTTCTGTCAATCAATGGCTTCCTGGATCAGGAAATCAATAAGAGGGTCAATAATTCATAGATTTGAGCTCTAGCATACTTCAATGAAGGTGTTATTGAGCAGAGACAATGAAACAATAAAAACTTAAAAACTAGATTTAAATATAAAATAAACTGTGGGATATCTTAAAAAAGTCATTTTAAGGAGAAGGAGGATAGATACAATTGTTTTTCTCATCAGTTAATTTTCACATCGGATGTCCTTTAGGGTTTCAAGACATGATTTTTAGTCGCAGACAGATTTTTTTCACAGAAAACTAATATGACTATTATAAATATTAATTCAGATTAATAAGATACGTGGAGGGTGTTTTTAAGTCTGCAAATACAAAAAACAGACTGCTGAGTGCTCAAGCTAGTTTTGAAGATTAGAACAGTCTGATAACTTAATAAATTTAGTTGTACAGATAATTCATAAACAAATTCAGCCTGGGCTTGCCTAAAAAAGTAAACAGAAGCCAACACACTTCTATTTGGCTGAGGAAACACTGCTGAAAACAAGACAGAGCTGAAAAGTTCAAACAACGATTACCGTAATTCTTTTATTTTGCAGATAAACTAAGCAGATTGTACACCAGATTGCCACATTAAAAATTAAAACTATGAAATGGCAGAAATGTTGTGCTTACTTTTTGTAAGGTACATGCAAATCATCATCTTATAAGTTTTTCTTCCTTTCATATTTGCTTTAAACTAGACTTTATTCTTTCTTACCTTTGTTCTACTTTCCTACTTATCTGACCATGAACTCCAGCCATCTACCCTTGGTAAGTGCACTCATATTTCACAATCTCGTATAGTCTAACTTTATACATTCTCCTAAAATGTTGCTAATTTTAAAATAATTGCCCCCCTCATTCCTTATGTCCAAGCAAACTCCTACACCTTCCTAATACCAGTCTCACCTGCTCTCACTCTCTCTTCACCTTCTGCTTGCTGCTGGAGACATTTCCTAAACCTTTTAGGAACCTTTTCATATCTAATTCCTTTTTATTCAGCAGTATTCAGGTGTTCTGGATTCAATATGCTGAATTTGATATGCCGAATTAGAATGCCAACTTTACAGTTTGGCGTTCACTGTACTGCTTGTATCAGGCTTCGTGGGTTGTGCTGCACACAGGTGGGATGATCTGTACGTTCAGGACCACAACCAGGGCAACCTGTCAGTTATGCATGTCAATTGTGATGGATCGGGCTTGTGAAAATGGTGTAACAAGAAACCCAGCAAGGGAGAACCAAAAACAACACTGGGCCAAACATCCTGAAAGTATTCTGCTGATAAAGTACCTCATAACACTAAAACATAAACAGTATGTAATAGATTGCGGAAAAGCCGCCGCGCGGACTGGCAGCGAGGCGGCTGGTTCCGCATCCAGCTCAGCGGTTTACTCGCGGCGGCATGCGTCTGAGGTGGCTGGGCCTTCTAGTGCACACAGATTGAGAAATACGCGCGCGCGCGCTGAGAGGCGGAACCTTTATGACAAACGGAGAGGTTTCAGCTGACCAGGTTGGTTAGCTGATCTCAGAGCGGACGGCTATTGGTTGATCAGCGCTGGGTGGCGCCAGGGAGCGCCGCTCTATATATAGTTATTGCTGGTCAGTCTCAAGTTGTCTGCCGTTGCGAACACTTACGTGAAAGCACTCAGACCATAGTCAGATCCCACAGTGTGTTAGAACCAGGAGGACCTGGGGATTCACACTGAGCCAGATTACTACTGTGTTATTTCCTGTGTTATACTTTAGACTAGTTCCAGGGTGTTGAGACCACGGACCTCACACCCCAGCTTAGGATTACTGTGTCATTACTGTGTTATACTTTAGATCAGTTCCAGGGTGTTGAGACCACGGACCTCACACCCCAGCTTAGGAACTCTGTGTCAATACTGTGTTATACCTTAGACTAGTTCCTGGGTGTTGAGACTACGGACCTCACACCCCAGACTAGAAATCTATTTGTTACCTGTTATGACCATTTGCTCTGTTGACCTCGCTCTTGCTTTCTGATTTGGTACCTCAGCATATCTGCCTTCCTGTTGCCAAACTCTGCCTGTCCCCGGTTACTGAATCAGTCTACTGTCTCTGTACTTTATCTGCCCGTGTGTTGCCGACCTAGCCTGCCCGACCTCGCGAGATATCACTCTCTCTAAAGAGATTAGCCTTCAGTGCTACCTGGGACGCCCACCTTCCAGGGGTCAGTTAGCCACAAGGCCTTCCTGCTATTCAGCCTGGGGCTCCATCCCCTTGGAAGTCTCAGGCTGCTGGAAGGTCTTCATACTTCCCAGAGGGAGGTATTCCTCATACTGCCAAGGGCCGCCTGCTCCTCGGGTGATCCTACTCAAAGTCATTACTGTCTTTACTGTTGCACCAAACACTCACACTATATAGGTGTCCAGAGGTTAGTCATATCTGTATTATTGGTGATTCTGAAGATCATCAATAATCAGGTATACGTCTGTATTCTTGGTGATTCTGCAGATCACCAATAATCAGATTCTCTCTGTGTGCTGACACCGATCTTTACAGAATGGCAGACCATAAAAACAAAATGGACGCACTTAACAGCCGTCTTGATGCACTCACCACCTCGGTGGAGAATTACATCCGAGTGCTGGACAGTCATCAGACCCAGATCAACGCTTCTGGGTTCTTACAAGTCCTTCAGACGGCTGTGAATACAGTGCGATCTCCTCCAGGTACAGACTTGCGTATGCCTGTGCCCGAAAGGTTTTCTGGTCACAGATCTGACTTTCAGAATTTTAAAAATCGAGTGTTGTCATAATTTTAGTTAAGGCCTAATTCATCAGGAACCGAGACACAGAGAATTACTTTTATTAAGACTCTGTTGTCAGGGGATTCCCAGACTTGGGCATATAGTCTCCAGACAGGGCATGAGGCCCTAACATCAGTTGAGGAATTTTTTAAAGCTATGGCTATAATTTATGATTATCCGGACATTGCTTCCACCGCTGAGCGGAAGCTCAAGACTTTGCGGCAAGGCAAGGATCCGGTTGAAATTTACGCAGCTGAATTCAGGAAATGGGCAGTATCAGCTAGATGGGGGTCATTTGCACTTCTGGACTGTTTTTTGTCAGGGTTGCAGTCTCTGATCTAATGTTGGGACATCCTGAGCCGAAGTCTGTTGATGAGGCCATTTCATTAGCAGTCAGGGTTGATCGTCGTATACGCTACCAGAAGCAGACTCGGAGTAGGAACAATGTGAGATATGTCTCCTACACCTCTCCTCCACCCGCTTCACCTCTGCCTGAGCCAATGCAGATTGGTCGGTCAGCATTGTCCCGGGTGGAGCAGATTCGCAGAAAGACAGAACAGCTCTGTTTATACTGTGCAGTGGAGGATCACAGAGTGCAGAATTGTCCCAAAAAGTCGGGAAACACTGCAGCCTAGGTGTAGTCAGAGGTAATACCCTAGGCGCGCAGTCTTTACCTCTAAACGATGAACGTTTGCTTCTTCCTTGTTCTATTTCATGGGAGGATCAAACAGTTGCTATTTAAGCTTTCATAGACTCTGGCTCAGCAGCCAACTTTATGGATTACGAATTTGCAAAAAAATTGGGGATTCCTATTTTCCCGTTGAAACAACAGATTCTGGTCACTGCAGTAGATGACTCTCCTCTGCAGAGTATATACCCTCTGTCTCAGACCCCAGAGTTAAGGGTCACGGTGGGGGTGTTACATAGAGAGAGTCTACAATTTCTGGTTTTGTGGATGACAACTTCCATGATCATTCTTGGCATGCCGTGGCTACAACTTCACTCCCCTCAGATTGATTGGGGTTCAGGTCAGCTAACGAGCTGGTCTACCCATTGCCATCATCATTGTTTAGCGAAGGTAACCATGGGTAACACCAAGATTCAGGTGGAAGGTTTGCCAAGCCAGTACTCAGAATTTGCTGACGTGTTTTGTCCCAAATCAGCGGATAAACTTCCTCCCCACCGTTCCTTTGATTGTCCCATCGAGCTCAGGTCTGGTTGTATGCTCCCTAGAGGTCATCTCTATAATTTGTCTGGGCCAGAGAAATTAGCTATGCAGGAGTACATCAGAGAAAATTTGGCTAAAGGTTTTATTCGTCCCTCTCGGTCACCAGCAGGGGCAGGATTCTTTTTCGTGAAAAAGAAGGATGGAGGCCTCCGTCCCTGCATTGATTATCAGGGCTTAAATAAGATTACAGTGAAAAATCGCTATCCTTTGCCTTTAATTGACGATTTGTTCACTCAGGTCACCAACGCAAAAATTTTCTCGAAACTGGATTTGAGGGGTGCATACAACCTAGTACGTATCAGGGACGGTCATGAATGAAAGACTGCCTTTAACACACCCGACGGGCATTACGAGTACCTGTGGTGATGCCCTTCGGGTTGTGTAACGCCCCGGCCATCTTCCAGGAGCTGATTAATGAGGTGTTCAGGGAGGTGTTGGGCAAATTCGTCTTAGTGTATCTAGACGATATACTGATTTTTTCATCCAACCTCTCAGAGCATAGGAAACATGTTAAGTTTGTGCTGCGGAAATTGAGACAGAATCTGCTGTATGCCAAATTGGAAAAATGCATTTTCGAAGTGACCTCTGTCGCCTTTTTGGGGTACATTATCTCGACCTCTGGCCTCTCTATGGACCCTGGAAAGGTTTGCGCTGTCTTGGAGTGGCCTCAGCCTGTGGGACTGAAGGCACTCCAGAGATTTCTGGGGTTCGCCAACTACTACAGAAGGTTCATAAAGGGGTATTCTACGGTGGTCTCGCCTCTCACCAGTCTCACCAAGAAAGGGGCAGATACTCACCACAGGTCCGCAGAAGCCCATGCTGCTTTTTCCACTCTAAAAAAACTGTTCTGTTCTGCACCCATATTGAGACATGTAGATGTCACCTTCCCCTTTATCGTGGAGGTTGATGCCTCAGAGGTGGGGGTGGGGGCTGTATTGTCTCAGCGTTCTGGTTTGCAGGGAAAACTCCACCCATGTGCCTACTTCTCTCGTAGGTTTTCACCCGCAGAGACAAACTACGATATCGGCAACCGGGAACTTTTAGCCATCAAGTTGGCCTTTGAGGAATGGCGACATTGGCTAGACGGGGTAGAACATACCATCACAGTTTACACAAACCACAAAAATGTAGAGTACATAGAGGGCGCTAAGAGACTTAGCCCTCGACAGGCCCGGTGGTCGTTGTTCTTTTCAAGATTCAGATTTGTAATTACGTATACCCCTGGTAGTAAGAACATCAAGGCCTTATCCAGGTGTTTCGAGCCCGAGACAGCACAGCCCTCAGCCCCTGAGACCATTCTACCTAAGAAGGTGGTCTTGGCAGCCACTGAGACCTGGAAAGACTAGACTGTCACTCTGAGCCCATACCAACAGGATGTTCCAGAGGGGAAGCCTGAGGGGGTTCTCTTTGTGCCATTGCCTTTTCGCCTACAACTGTTGCAGCTGTTTCATTCCCACAAGAATGCTGGTCATCCTGGGGCCACCAGAACTCAGGACCTGCTTGCTAGATGTGCTTGGTGGCCCATCTTTGGCAACAGACTGTAAGGAGTTTGTGAGAGAGTGTGCAGTGTGTGCTAGGAGCAAACCCTCCCGTCAGGCACCTGCTGGAACGTTGCAGCCTTTACCAGTTCCGAGTGAACCTTGGACCCATTTGTCCATGGATTTTGTGGGAGAACTCCCCAGGTCTGAGGGCATGACGGTCATTTGGGTGGTAGTAGATAGATTCAGTAATATGGCTCATTTTGTCCCCCTGAAAGGACTCCCCTCGGCCCAGGAATTGGCTGATCTCTTCATCCAGCACATTTTCCGGCTGCATGGCATTCCGGAAAATGTAGTGTCAGATCGGGAAGTCCAATTCGTATCTAAGTTTTGGAGGGCATTTTGCCATCAGTTGGACATGGATCTTTCTTTTTCATCAGGCTACCACCCACAGACCAATGGCCAGACCGAAAGAGTCAACCAGTCCCTGGAACAGTTTCTTAGATGTTATGTTGCAGATGCACAAACCGACTGGGTAAGTTTTTGCCGTTTGCAGAATTTGCACACAACAATCTGAAAAGTTCCTCGTCAGGATTTTCCCCATTTCAGGTGGTGTCGGGAAGGTCACCCAAGTTTGCCCCATTGCCAGTAGCGTCTACTCCATTTCCAGCCTTGGAGGATTGGCAGAGGGCCTTGAAACCAATTTGGGGAATGGTTAAGAGAAATTTGGGGTAGGCTTTTCAGAACCAGAAGAAACAGGCTGACAAGAGACGATCCATAGAGTGGGAATTCTCTCCAGGGGATTTGGTCCGGGTGTCCACACGACATTTGGCTCTGAAACAACTATCACCCAAACTGGGCCCTAGATTCATAGGTCCTTTTCCAGTGACCAGAAAAATTAATAATGTCACTTATGCTATTGATCTCCCTACCAGCATGCGAGGTGTAAGATCATTCCATGTGTCTTTGCTTAAGCCGGCAGTACACGTGGATTCCGCTCCCCCCCCCCGTGTTGATTGATGACCAACCTGAGTATGAGATAGAAAAGGTTCTGGACTCCCGGCTAGTGCAGAACTCCGTGCAATATCTGGTTCACTGGAAGGGATATGGCATAGAGGAGAGAACTTGGGTGCCAGATTGTCGCATGCACGCAGAGGAATTAAAGAAGGAGTTTCATGACTCACATCCTGGGAAGCCTGGTGGGAAGTGTCCGGAGTCCACTCCTCAGGGGGGGGGTACTGTAATAGATTGCAGAAAAGCCGCCGCGCGGACTGGCAGCGAGGCGGATGGTTCTGCATCCAGCTCAGCGGTTTACACGCGGCGGCATGCGTCTGAGGTGGCTGGGCCTTCTAGTGCACACAGATTGAGGAATACACGCGCGCGTGCTGAGAGGCGGAACCTTTATGACAAACGGAGAGGGATCAGCTGACCAGGTTGGTCAGCTGATCTCAGAGCGGGCGGCTATTGGTTGATCAGCGCTGGGTGGCGCCAGGGAGCGCCGCTCTATATATAGTTAGTGCAGTCAGTCTCAAGTTTTCTGCCATTGCGAACACTTACGTGGAAGCACTCAGACCATAGTCAGATCCCACAGTGTGTTAGAACCAGGAGGACCTGGGGATTCACACTAAGCCAGATTACTACTGTGTTATTTGCTGTGTTATACTTTAGACTAGTTCCAGGGTGTTGAGACCACAGACCTCACACCCCAGCTTAGGATTACTGTGTCATTACTGTGTTATACTTTAGACTAGTTCCAGGGTGCCGAGACCACGGACCTCACACCCCAGCTTAGGATTACTGTGTCATTACTGTGTTATACTTTAGATCAGTTCCAGGGTGTTGAGACCACGGACCTCACACCCCAGCTTAGGAACTCTGTGTCAATACTGTGTTATACCTTAGACTAGTTCCTGGGTGTTGAGACTACGGACCTCACACCCCAGACTAGGAATCTATTTGTTACCTGTTATGACCATTTGCTCTGTTGACCTCGCTCTTGCTTTCTGATTCGGTACCTCAGCATATCTGCCTTCCTGTTGCCAAACTCTGCCTGTCCCCGGTTACTGAATCAGTCTACTGTCTCTGTACTTTATCTGCCCGTGTGTTGCCGACCTAGCCTGCCCAACCTCGCGAGCTATCACTCTCTCTAGAGAGATTAGCCTTTAGTGCTACCTTTAGTGCTACCTTTCAGGGGTTAGTTAGCCACAAGGCCTTCCTGTTATTCAGCCTGGGGCTCCATCCCCTTGGAAGTCTCAGGCTGCTGGAAGGTCTTCATACTTCCCAGATGGAGGTATTCCTCATACTGCCAAGGGCCGCCTGCTCCTCGGGTGGTCCTACTCAAAGTCATTACTGTTGCACCAGACACTCACACTATATAGGTGTCCAGAGGTTAGTCATATCTGTATTCTTGGTGATTGTGCAGATCACCAATAATCAGATTCTCTCTGTGTGCTGACACCGATCGTTACACAGTAATGCTGTTTCAAATTTTTTTTTAAAGCTGACGATTATAAGTTGACGTGCTACATTCTGTGAACAAGATGCAATACGTAATGTCTAAAGGGACTTCAAGGAATGTTGTAGCAACGCGAAAGCATCACAAGGCAATGTTTACGTCTTAAGAGGTATGGCGAGTGTCATTGTGTGTAAATCTTTTGATCAGAGTTGGTCCTTGAGTCATAACAGAAGGGAAGTTACTCATCTATTTGTAGCTTCTGAATGATGATATTAAATTCTTTACAAATCCTTGAAGGACTATCAAACCCTGAGGGCTCATTCCAAAGAATGCTGTGCCGCACTTACGTCACGATATGCCGTATGGCCATTTCAGGAATATATGTCTTTGGAAAATAGATGATGTAAGGGGTACAATGTTTAGGCGCAAAGCACGTCTGCAGAAATTTCATCCAGGTAGACCTGTCCATACTTATTGCTACATATCTTTTTTTTCCTGTGTTGAGGCAAACCAAACGTCAGCGTTATTTCTGTTTCTAATGCATTGAATGTTTCAAGTATTCCACAACACTATGGTATTGTTATACATTATATTTATTGAATAAGAACATACATTCAAAACTTGGCTTTAAATAAAAAAACATACAGCAGTAACCAAATCAGACAACAACGTTAACAAAATGTTAGTCTAGTCCCGGACTTCAATAATAATTACGTTTATACAAATAACATGAAAATGTATGGAAAAAGAGGAAGGTCTGCCAAAAAATTACAAACACTCACTTAGGCCTGGCCAACATGGGTAATTTTGGAGATTGTGAAAATATCTTTAAGATAAAATCACTCCTTATGTGATGCTACAGGAAATTGTTGAGTGGATATTAAGATATAAATCTCCAAGAATTATACCTAAACAGAAAATAACATATCCTCAAAGAGCAAGTCTATGGGGGGGGGGGGGGGGGGTTGAAAAGAAATGTATCCCCAATGATTTCACATGAAGTGGCGCCATTATGAGATGGTAAGAGATCAGTCATGTGACTGTACATCATGTGTTCATGCAGTTCTCATTGATAACCATGTGATGACAGCAAAGCAACCAATCTCAGAGGGATAAGAATACAAAGAAAATAATAAATAAAGAAGAATAATAAGTAGAATAAGATAATAAAAATATGAAAAAATAAGAATTCTTGCAACTGAAAATGTAAAAAATGCAGATTATAACTAGCTATATACTATTTACTGCCACTGGCTGCCCACTGAACCTCTGATATCCACACTGATGACATCTCCTGGTTATTTGAATACACGGTCACCCACAGTATTGTATTCCTTGCCTATGGGACCTAGTTTTATACCCAGGCATATTCAAAATGGAGAAAAATGTTGTATCAGTGCTTAAAAACCATCGTAAAAGTAATAAAGGCAGGTTTCCTTAATGAATAATGCACCTTGACTTCAAAAACAATGAGGTGTTAATCTCTGCACTCAGCTAATCAGTCGTGAGAGATGCTCACTTCGATCTCAATCGCTGATACTCACGTATCCCTCGGATGCACTGCTGCTGACTGCTCTACACGATCTCCCCCAAAGTCGGTACACATAATGGAGACTGGCAGGGGCATGGGGATCCCCACAGGAGACAATAGACCAATTCTCTATACCAACAGGGGAATTTTTATTGGTCCACCATGAACCAGTTGGAATCCTTTCTGTTGCTGAGGATTCCTATTCGTCTTTTGCAACCCAATGGAGATCTTCATGCTTCTGCCAGCCACCAATCTGTTTCCTGGGACCGAGTGGAAGAGTCAACAGTGGCCGAACCAAGGGACACATGAGTGTTTGTCTGACAGCAGCGATAGAAGCAGACATGTCTACCAGACTAGTGAGAATGGACACTGTCAATTCTCATAGGATTTAATTGCGTGCATTTACCCAGCCATTCTGGAAAACTGCAGCAAGTTTGGACTCTACGTTCCGATAACTGCGATGCGGAAAACTGATCTCTTTACGTTAACAAGTGGAAGTGGATACTATTTTTAACATTAGGTTCCACTTCCTGCACTGAGCGATGCTTAAAAATATTACCAAACTGTTTTTAATATTTGGGTACCGATCCTAAATCAAGCAAGCAACAGTGTACATAAAGATCCAATCTTGGATTGCCATGTACACAGAAGAATGCATCTGGTGTGAGGTAAACAAGTTTTTATTTAACACTTTAAAAGTCTTTCCATAGGAGAAAACTGGGACTCCCAAAGAAACCGCCATTTTTATTTGTAGACCCTAGTATTTTGCTTTATTTTCTCACAAACTAAGGTAACGAAGAGAGACTATCTGCAGTTTGTTCAACTAACAAACCAGTTAAAAAAAATTTTTGGGATGGGGAAAGGGCCCCAACAGGGAAAATCTGTCACCCAGGGAGATAGTGAGGGAAAAGCTTTTGAACAGGAACATTAACAGCAACAACAATTCTTTAGCACAGTTAGGGTTAAAAATCGGTGAAGTTTTTATTGCTGTTTATATTCCTACTGGAGATATTCTCCATATTACTCAAACAAGAGATGATTTTTGGGGACCTATAAAATCATAAAAACACCTTCTTTTATAGATGCTATTTGACTGTTTTTTTACAGTCTGTGTCCCAATTATTTAAATTAACTTTGCTTCCTGCCCTGGAATTAAAAACCAGCAATAAAAATATGATAAAAACAAATACCGTATATACTCGCAAGCAAGCCGACCCGCATGTAAGCCGACCCCCCCACTTTTACCCCAAAAAAAGGGAAAAAATGATTGACCCTCATGTAAGCCGGGGGTAGGAAACGCTGGCCGCGTGATCCCCCCAGTATGTCCCAGTATAGCTAGTATAGTGCCCAGTATAGGTAGGTAGTGCTCAGTATAGCTAGTAAAATGCCCCAGTATAGCTAGTATAGTGCTCAGTATAGCTAGTATAGTGCTCAGTATAGCTAGTATAGTGCTCATTATAGCTAGTATAGTGCTCATTATAGCTAGTATAGTGCTCAGTATAGCTAGTATAGTGCTCAGTATAGCCAGTATAGTGCTCAGTATAGCCAGTATAGTGCTCAGTATAGCCAGTATAGTGCTCAGTATAGCCAGTATAGTGCTCAGTATAGCCAGTATAGTGCTCAGTATAGCTAGTATAGTGCTCAGTATAGCTAGTGAAGTGCCCCAGTTTAGCTAGTATAGTGCCCCATTATAGCTAGTATAGTGCCCCATTATAGCTAGTATAGTGCCCCATTATAGCTAGTATAGTGCCCCATTATAGCTAGTATAGTGCCCCATTATAGCTAGCATAGTGCCCCATTATAGCTAGCATAGTGCCCCAGTATGGGTGGGTAGGTGGGTGGGTAGGTGCTGTCCCTCCCCGCTCCCCCGCGGCTGCCGCTGCTATTACCTTAGGCGGCGCCGCTTCCTCTATCCCCGTCCTCCTCCGGTAACTCATTCACAGCAGCGCGCCTCTCGCTGCTGTGATGACGAGGAAACCATAGAGAGCGGCTTCCTGTAGCGGCGATGCCGTTACTATGGGAACCGCTCTCTATGGTTTCCTGCGTCATCACAGCAGCGGGGGTGCGCTGCTGTGAATGAGTTACTTACCGGAGGAGGACGGGGATAGAGGAAGCGGCGCCGCTTAAGGTAATAGCAGCGGCAGCCGCGGGGGGAGCGGGGAGGGACAGCACCTATCCACCCATGACTCGCAAGCAAGCCGACCCCCCAACTTTTGGCCCACTTTTGGGGGGTCAAAAATTCGGCTTGCTTGCGAGTATATACGGTAAGCCCTTTGTCTCAGTCAGAGAGACATTTTGTTACATCAAAGAAATTCAAAGAAACTGAACACCCAGTCTGATTTTAAAACTGAATAATTAACAGGAATGAAGTAATACATGAAAAACGTGAAATGCCATCCTTGAAGCCTCACTGTGATATCAAACGCAGTAACCTTTTCCCACAGGGACATGATGGTTAATGTTTATGCGGGATGACTTCTGCCAAACACGAACCTAAATGGAGCAAAGCTGATATAAAAAAAAACAAAGTACAAAACATAATGAATGATTACACAACTGGAAAATGTATCCTTTTCATCCAAAGGACAATATTTAAAAACACTTGTGCGGTGTGAATTCGTTGCGGAAAACGCGAAAACGAATTTGCATGCGTATGTTAATTTTAACGCAAATTCGCGTACATTTTCACGGTTTTTGTAAGTATGCGAATTTAACCATGTCAGTGCCTGTGTGCTTTTACATTGATTTTAGGCAAAAAACGTACGCGAATTCGCATGGAAAACGCATGCGAATTTCCTATTAATTACATTGTATGCGAATCCCACACCACCTTGCAGTGTGTGCAAATTCTGATGGCTCTGCTGTGCAGATTTTTCCTGCACAGAAAAACGCTCTGTTTTCCTGACAAGTGAAAACAGGCTAATTAAGTTGTATTGGTTGTGTGAATCTGTGTGCAGAAAACGCATGCAGATTTGCGATAGTGGAAACGGGCCCTAAGAGATATTAGAAGCTAGTATGTAAACGCTGTATCAGAAGACGTTCAAAACTAGAAAATATTAAAGCTACATAGGAATCCCAGAGATCGCACACCAACATCCAGCAGTGGTGGAGGGTGCAGTACCAAGTAGCCAAAGTCCATACAAGTATCCAAAGACGGTCCACACACCTCTTCAACAGGAACGTTTTATTGCTCCATCACCATATATGCACAATGGATCGTAAAACTGACAATTGTTGGGGGCCACACAGGGTCCCCTTTGTCAAGGTACAATTAGTACTGTGATTACGATGGATTGTGTGCATGCGGTGATGGAGCAAAAAGAAGTTCCTGTTAAAGTGGTGCGCAGACGGTCTTTGGATACTTAAAAGATTAAGGCTTTGTTCACAGTGGCCATTGCGTTGTGTTCCACAGGAGCACTGCTAGCCCCAAAGATCAGTGGCACGTGCCTCCAATCTATTCTGGGGTGCCCCGGATGTCCCCCAGACAGAGTCTTCCTCAATGGGGGGCATGCTGGGAGCTGTGGTGCATTAAACCCGGGTGTATGCTGGGTGCTGTGGTGCTTCTATGGGGACATACTGGGTGCTGCAGTGCCATGCTGGGCGCTGTGATGCCTTAATGTGGGGCCCATGGGAGCATGGGAGTGGGTCCACTAGAAGGTCAGGGAATGCTATGTGGGAGCTGCCAAATAACCTGGCAGCAGGCCAGCCAGCCCTACAGAAAGCTAGACCAGCCAGCACAGAAGCCAGGTAACTCTGCCTAGTTATGTTTAAGTGACATTGGCCTCAATTCACTAACCTTAACTCCTGTCTTTAATAACTCTTCTGAGCTGTTTTACAGTTATCACCATGGTGATGTAATTGTGATAACTGTAAAACAGCTCAGAAGAGTTATTAAAGACAGGATTTAAGGTTAGTGAATTGAGGCCAATGCCTATTTACATGATACAGTATGTCGCTTTTAAAAAAAATAGTATTAATAGAGAGAGGGGCTTTAGCCAACATTTTTCTGGGCAGGCCTACTAAGACCGCTGTTACCTTCATGTAAATTTGGCTCCACCCATGACCACAGCCACATTCTGGTGCATGGCCACACCCATTTTCCAGCTGGAGTGCCCAAAAGTGCCCCTGATCTCTTAGGATCCTAGCAACACCCCTGGTATTCCATGTGACAGCAGGAAACAACACAACAGATTGAGACAGCGGTGCTGCATGCTATGCCCCGTGTTGCATCGGGTACAATGAAGCATTCATTCAATAAAAAGTATACTTCACCAATACTGTTAATCCGTGCGTTTAGCAGCAACGTACTGCATGCAGTGCATTATGATGCTGCAACCCGTTATACCGCAACGCTCCTGTCGCACTGCAGTGTGGGAAGCCATGGTACAAAGCGCCCGTTACACCACACCGCAACCCACCGCTGTGAACATGGCCTCAACAAAAGATTCTACCATCTGAATGCAAATTTAGATACAATTAAATAGAAGGGTTTGCACACCTTGAATAAAAAGACCACAGAAGCAAGTGAACTAAATAGGTGCTCAGTCTATAAATCGGCTGTAATAAGCCCTACAAGTACATTACAAAAGGATTGACTTGCAAACCAGCAAAAAGTAGATGCAAAGGTTTGTATTGAAAACCAACTAGTATGAGCAAAGTTAAACATGTAAAATAATGGATCCCATAATAGCATACACAGCAATGACATCAGATCAGGATACAACAGGCCAGTGTTGCCAACCGTCAGTAAATGTACTGATGTCAGTAAAAAAGTCAACAAATCTGGGCTGTCAGTAAAGTCAATGAAAAAATTTGTGAAGTCAGTAAAAAAAAACCTCTCTCTCTTTCTTAACCCATTCGCGTTCTGTCGTTTTCACGTGAGAAATGTTCACCTCCCATTCATTAGCCTATAACTTTATCACTACTTATCACAATGAACTGATCTATATCTTGTTTTTTCCGCCACCAATTAAGCTTTCTTTGGGGGGTACATTTTGCTAAGAGCCACTTTACTGTAAATGCATTTTAACAGGAAGAATAAGAAAAAAAATGGAAAAATTCATTATTTCTCAGTTTTCAGCCATTATAGTTTTAAAATAATACATGCCTCCATAATTAAAACTCACGTATTGTATTTGCCCATATGTCCCAGTTATTACACCGTTAAAATTATGTCCCTATCACAATGTATGGCGGCAATATTTTATTTGGAAATAAAGGTGAATTTTTTCCATTTTGCATCTATCACTATTAACAAGTTTAAAATAAAAAAAATATAGAAATATTTCATCTTTACATTGATATTTAAAAAGTTTAGACCCTTAGGTAAATAGTTACATGTTTTTTTTTTTTTATTGTAATGGTTTTTTTTTTTTATAGTAAACATTTTATTTAGGTAGTTTTGGGAGGGTGGGAGGTAAACAATAGATTTATAATGTAAATGTGTGTTAATTTTTTTATTTTTTTTTACATTCAGTTGTAGTATTACTTTTTGGCCACAAGATGGCGGCCATGAGTTTGTTTACATGACGTCACTCTAAGCGTAACACGCGCTTAGAGTGACGCATCGGGGGGGGGGGGGGGGGAACAGCGAGAAAAAGCACAGCTTCCGAGAGAAGAGGGATCCGAGGGGAGAGGAATCAGTGATCGGGCACCATAGCCCGATACATTGATTCCGTGGCTACCGAATCCGCGGCCATGGTATATATCTGTCATGGGGTCACGCTGCCTCTGAGTGCATCATTGGATTTATTTATTTCCATATGGCTGTAGTGACCCATATTTGTATCCTGACCCGATGTAATTGCTGTGTATGCTAATATTTGATCCATTACTTCATACCTCCCAACTTTTTGTTAAGTCCCACCCCTGCCACACCCCTAATAATGGCCTTGGCACACCCCTAGTTACGCATACTATAAATATTTCATAGGAAAATTAGGTTGTTTTATAATTCAAACCACGCTGATATTTTCTATTTTGGTTCATTTTCCTTTATATTAACACTTGAAAATAAGAAATATATCATTTTGAAAGATGGGAACAAAGTTTAGAGTAAATGAAAAACATCTTTAGTAGAAAAACACATATATTCACATAGAACTATACCATCAGTCCTGAAAGAGGGACAAATGAGGAAAAAAGAGGGACAGAGGGACAGGGCTCCCAAAGAGGGACTGTCCCTCTAAAAAAGGGACAGTTGGGAGTTATGTTACTTTACGTGTTTTACTTTGCTTATACTAATTGAATTTCAATACAAACCTTTGCATCTACTTTTTGTTGGTGTGTGAGTCAATCCTTTTATAATGCAAAGATAGATACCTCATTAAGTATCCCAGAAAACCATAAGCCTTGTGAGCACTGTCATCTGTGGATGTGTCATCTGTGGGTGTGTCATCTGTGGATGGGTCATTTGTGGGTGTGTCATCTGCGGGTGGGTATGACATCTTGTCCTGTTCACCTTTGCCATTCAGCAACTGGCTGGTTGTATTATCTGCAATAAAATGAAATAATTTAAAAGAAGTTCACAGTAGTGTTGTCCGGATCATGAACGAGTCGGATCTTTGATCCGAATCTATTTTGTGAGTCGAATCATCAAAATGAGTGATTCGGATCGCAAAAGGGGCGGGGCCAGGAGCGACACGCCCCCTCTCAGCGGGCAGCGGGGTCCTGGAAGCAGAGCTGAGATGGATCGCTCTGTTGGAAGGGAGCCACCCTTGCAGGGACAGGTAGATGAGAGAGAGGGGACATGGGTGCCACTGCCAGATATGTGTAGAGCACACATACTGGCTGCAATGTGCTGCTCATTATAGGCTGTCTGTTCCGTAGTTGTGCACAGTGAACACATGGGAAACTTTTGGCACAGCTCAGCACAGCTCAGTAACTTTGCAGGCACTGTGATTGCAGCGCAATATGTTCCTCCTGCACTCGCTCTAAATAGCTGCACTTATCTTCTGGGAATGCTTTGGGGAATGCTTTCTTTCACTGTGCGACGTTTGCATTCAAAGTATACAGATGAACATATAGGTGAAATAGATGTAAAGCATATGATTGCAGCATGTGGGTATTGTGTGCAAACAAACCTTTATGCTCTCTGCTCGTCCCTCCTCCAATCTCTGTCCACTCCCTGCCCTCTGTCCATCTTCTCCTCTTCTCTGTGTGTCCACCCCCCTCACCTTCTCCTGTCCTGCTAGTCATTTCACCCCCGAATGCTTCCCTTGTAAAATGATCCGAGATTCGGATCAAAGATCCAGATCTTTTCAATGATCCGATTCGAATCATCCGGATCATTGAAAAGATCCGAACTTCGCATCTCTAGTTCACAGTAAAGGATCCCTACATGTGTGGTACAGACTAACCAGCAGGCTCATGGTGAACCAGAACGCACTGGAGTGTGTAAGGGGCTACAATGGTCCTAAAAGCCCCCATACTAAAATGCTATGGAAAACAAAAGTTTGCTTTCTTAAAAACAGAAAGAATTTGTGATAATTCAGGTTGGAGTGAGCTCCGAGATGTCTCCCAGGCACCACTGCTGAATATATGCAAATTAACCATTGTGCCCTTAGAAGCTAAACAAACCTCCAGATCAGCTGAAATGCAATGATGTGTCAGCCTGTCAATTTGTACAGAGCCATAATAATTCAACATGCATGCAGACTGTTTCCGATTGGTTGATCCTCATCAGTGCATGGCATGGATTACATGTGTGCAAACGGATTCCCGAAGGTTGTGGCATATCAAAACATTGCAGTGATGGCACGACTTAGCACATAAGGTCATGTGGAATTAGATCTCTCCACTGCTCTACATAAAGTGAGGCAGCCTCTTAGAGCTCTAGTCAGAGATTATCTAAGCACCATATTGTTACTGAATTACAGTATTTGGACACTTCACAGGCATTCTCAGTAAAAAAAAACTAAGGAACACGAATGTCCATTTGGCAAAGTTGATATCCTTGGTCTAATTTACAGAAGGGGAATTTTCATTTGAAAACTAAGCAGTGTCAGACTGGGAGGTGGAAAAACTGAGGAAATCCACCTGCTGGCCAAGCAGCAGTAACCCTGTGTTATCACTCCCAATAGAAACCTGCAGCAAGTCCTCGCTGTGAGCAGCAACACCTGAGTACTGCTGCTTGGCCAGCAAGTGGATTTCCTCAGCTTTTCCACCTCCCAGTCCGACACTGAAACTAAGTAGCTCCCATGTTATCTGCACATGGTGTCCTGTCCCCTAGAAAAATTACCAGACAGGCTTGTCTGGCAGACAGAAACCTGGGGTAGCTTGCTTTTATGAGATAGGATCTTAAAGTATGAGATAGGATCTTTTATGAGATAGGATCTTAAAGTAAACCTTAAGTCAGAAAAAAAAATGAGTTTTACTCACCTGGGGCTTCTACTGCAATTAGCGCTATTGCGGGCTGCAAAGCATACAAAAATACGCGTTGCTGCATATCTATGCGTTCGTAATGCGCAACAGCGCTAATTACAGTCGGGAATGCGGAAAAAGCTACGCGTGGCCAGTCCTGACGGGCCTGTCGGCGAAAACTAAACTAGCTGGCAGCGGGGGACCAGGGGATTAGTGAGTGGCTGCGAGGGCACAGGACTGCTGCAGGTGGCTGGTAGAAGCCCCAGGTGAGTAAAACTCATTTTTTTTTCTGGCTTAAGTGGACCTGGAGTCGGAGTCTGTGGTTTAAAAAACTGAGGAGTCGGAGTTGGAGTCGGAAGATTTTTGTACCGACTCCACATCCAGGACCGGGCCGAAGCAGAGGCGAGAGAGGCTCCAGCCTCAGGGTGCAGTGTAGGAAGTCTTAGCCTAACAGCAATCAGTGTGTGATGTCTGGGATGGGAGCAATGGAGGGGCGCACTTTGGTGTCTCAGCCTTGGGTGCTGGAGAACCTTGTCCTAGCTCTGTTCACAGCCCTGATCTTAAAATGGCACTACAGTCTGCCATAAAATACATCTGAAACCCTGTCTCTCATATCTCAATTTCTATACAGTGATCCTACTTCGAACTAAAGAAATGTCATCTTTGTGAAACTTATAACTCCCTCCCTACCCTACACCCCCCCCCAGCTACAACAGCTAGTCCTGAGATTAGCACCTTGGATAGTAATGTAATCAATGCCATTTTTAGACACATGCTGGCAGGGAATGGACAAAAGACTTGAACAGACCACCAGTCTCCAGCAGCATGTCCCCTGCATGGAAGACTAGAGTTCTGTAGTCACAGCCTGGCCACTACTGCCTACCATGCACACAGGGCTGTATTTGTACTTTTTACTGCCGACTGGCCGGCTATCGCCTGTTTTTCTCATCCAAGGTCTGTTGTTACCTTTATGACTTTTTACTGCCCAAGGCCCACTATCACCAGCTGCCCCCGGACCGACAGCATCCTAAACTTCCCCACAATACAGCAGGTATTAGATTGTAAGCTCCTCTGAGGACAGTTAGTGACATGACGGCAGGGATTACATTATAAGCTCCTCTGAGGACAGTAAATGACATGATGGCAGGGCTTAGATTGTAAGCTCCTGGGCGAGCAGCACATTCAGTGAGTGACAGGCAGCTCAGAGATCACTGTAAGTGCCTGTTCACGGCCCCTTCATCTCCTGAGTGCCAGATCTGGCTGTGGGTAGCCACCCAACCCTGTGTGAAAAATCTGTGAAGCAGGATGACCGTGGGCCAGCACTGGCTGCTAATGTGTGCAGAGTGCAGCACAGCCAGCATCAGGAATAGCCCGATCGGCCGCTCTCGCGACTGCTTCAAATGTTCATCAGGTTACCTGCTGCTGCGATACTGCTGCCCACAGCTTGCCCCTTGCTTTCCTAGTGTCCCAGGCCATGTCCTTTTTCACCTTTCCTCAAATCAGGCCACGCGTGCACATTATTTACTTGCTAGGAAACCTATAAGTAATCTATAAGAATCTAAACGAAGTCACTTAGGAGTGCAATTTCCCACTGTTTACACTGAGTAGCCAGTCAGGTTGTGGAGAAACACTGAGATTTTTTGTAGAGGGCCAAAAGAAAAGTAAAAAGTACTTCACTACAAAGTTCTGCAAGCTACAGCAAACCTTAAAACTCAGAAGGCGCATCACTTCCAGAGTCAAGTAAGCAAGATCATAGCTCAGCACTTCAAAATTGTGGGCAGAGCCAGGCAAACTATTCTCTCATGCTCTTGTAGGCCAAGCATTCATGTTTATGGCCCTACATATGACAGTAATTTCACTGTTATTAACAAATTGTTTCACACAGTTGTTTCAAGCTATTTGATCTTCATCACTGTGCAGAATTCTGGATGCATGCTTGTCCTACAAGAACATAAAATTATTATTTGCATGGTTCTGCCCTCTGTCCTTTAGTTTTCTTGATTTTTACATGTATTGAAATAGATAAATGATAAGCTGCAATTAAATAATTATGTTTAGATTAGGCAATTTTGTATTTTTGTTAGCAGGGTTTAGATTCCTTTCAGTCCATTACATGACATCTTCTTGTTGATCTCTACTTCATGTATCTCTAAGATGCAAACATAACATTTGTACTGTATATACCTGTCCTGTATTCACATTATAGCAGGCAAAGGAAATTCTCACCAATATTAATGCAATTTTCATTATCTTCTCTGACTTCATCTTCATGCTTTGTGGGGCAAAAGAAGCACAACATTTAATGTGAGCAATCAGTTAATCACTCTGAATAAGAACAGTACCTTTCTATCTAATCTCAACAAAGAATACTTCTTGTCTTGTTACAGGCAGACACTTCAATAATACACAGAAGACTGCATCTGCACAAGATATATGCTGTCTCGTTATTTCCTTTATAAAACAAATAACAGTGGTTACCTATGTAAATTGTGTACGTGCTGCAGCTGATGCCTGTGATTTCATGCATGCACAATGCTAAATTTGCGTGGCTGATTGGAGTTAAACAAACTGACTCTTAATATCTTTATAGCTCTATTTCATCTTTTACTCAGATGATGAAAATGTAAAGCCCTTCTGTAGCAAAAAATAAAAAAAAGTGTGAGCAGGGCTAGAGCTAAGGTACTGCCCTAAATGTGTTACCTCCCTGTAACGATCGGTGTCAACACACAGAGAGAATCTGGATTATTGGTGATCTGCAGTATCACCAAGGATACAGATCTATACCTGATTATGGATGATCTGCAGAATCACCAATAATACAGATATAGCGCTAACCTCTGGACACCTCTAGATATATATATATGGTGAGTGTTTGGTGTAACAGTATGACTTTGCGCAACCCACCTGATGAACAGGTGACCCTAAGCAGTACAGAAGAGACTGCTATGGAGGGTACAGAAACCTTAAAGCAGCCTGAGACTCTCCAAGGGGTGGAGTCAGGCTGAATGTAGGAAGGGCAAGATAGTGAGTGACACCTGAAGGTGGAGGTCACTGACTGATCTTGGAGACTATCTCTTAAGTGGAGAGAGATAGCTCTGGAGGTCGGGCAAGCCAGGTCGGCAACACACAGACAGATGAAGTACAAAGACAGAAGGCTGATTCGGTATCCAAGTCAGGCAGGGATTGGCAACGAGATATCAGATATGCATGGTACCAAATCAGAAAACAGAGGGATAGTCAGGAAAGCAACAGGTCATAACAAATAACAAACAATGCCTAGTCTTGGGTGTGATGTCCGTGGTCTCTACACCCTGGAACTAGTCTGATGTATAACAGAACGATAAAACAAGTTCCCTAGTCTTGGGTGTGAGGTCCGTGGTCTCTACACCCTGGAACTAGTCTGAAGTATAACAGAATGATAACACAAGTTCCCTAGTCTTGGGTGTGAAGTCCGTGGTCTCTACACCCTGGAACTAGTCTGAAGTATAACAGAATGATAACACAAGTTCCCTAGTCTTGGGTGTGAGGTCCGTGGTCTCTACACCCTGGAACTAGTCTGAAGTATAACAGAATAATAACACAAGTAATCTGGCTCAGTGTGAATTCCCAGGTCCTCCTGGTTCAAACACACTGTTGGATCTGACTAAGGTCTGAGTGCTTCCACGTAGTGATCGCAATGGCAGACAACTTGAGAGTGGCCAGCAGTAACCATATATAGTGCATTGCTCTCTGGCGCCACCCTGAAGTGATTAACCAATGGCTACCAGCTCTGAGGTCAGCTGACCGGCCTGGTCAGCTGATCCCTCCTTGACCATCATAAAAGTTCTGCCTTTCAGTGCGCACGCGTATTCCTAAACCTGTGTGAACTAACAGGCTCAGCCACACTAGCTGCACGCTGCTGCGTGCAAACCGCCGCGCTGGACGCGGAACCAGCCGCCTTACTGTCGCTACATGCGGCAGATTTTCCGCGTTCTGCCATGTCACTAGATGCACGCTTCCGCCTGCAGACCGCCGCGTTGGACGCGGAATCAGCCACCTTGCTGTCAGTACATGCGGCGGCTTTTCCGCGTTTTCTCACACTCCCACAACAAATTTTTATACAGTGTAAAGGGTCGGTAGCCTGTTCCCCTGATCACTGTCTATCTGTACAAAGCGTGACGTCACTCGGCCAGGCAGCATAAAACTGCGCACACCGCGTGGTGTTGGCGCGGTGAGGATGGAGCCGTGGGCGTGAGGAGAGAGGGAGCCCGGATCGCGGAGACGAGAGCCGAGCAGCGAGAGAGAGACCGTCAGTCAGAGCCTGGACTGGAGCCAGTCCCATTGTGTGAGTGAGGCCCAGTTCAGCGCGGGCATCGGGCTGGGGGGGGACGGAGTTTAGGGCCCCTTTTGCTGCGTCATCATCATTGCCTGCCAGCGCTACCTGGGCCGGCGGGCTAGGCTGGCTCACACTCTAATCCTGTGAGTGTAATGTCCATACTATATTTATATAGCAGTACCATCTTATCAAGCACTTTACAGAGTACATAGTCAGGTTCTCAGGAGCTCCCAATCTAATCCGACCATATGCTTATATCCTACCATATCATTATGTATTTATATAGCACTGGAATATACTCCAGCACTTTACCACACCCCTCTTTTGTTGATCACACCCTTTCCAACACCTGCATAGCACCCCCCAAAAAAATTCCTGGAGCCGCCACTGCCTACGGAAGATCCAGCAGCAGATGTAAAGCCAGAGCAGCTGCAAGCAAGCACCGGGGAAGGTATAAGGCTGCACAAACCCACTGTGCTGCTGAAAATAGCTATTGTAGGAAGTAAGACAGGCAGGACCGGGCTAAACACAAAGGACTAGTTTTTGTAAGGCTTGGTGGTGTATTCTCCACAGTCAGCATGCAACGCATGAGCTGGCGTGGAGGAGGTACACACACCAGCACAAGGAAACAGGCTATCCCTAGTATAGTGGAGGGGAGGACTGACTCCAATAGGAGATTGTGGCGCACAGAGCCGGTGCAGATCTGACAGCTACAAACAATGCTTTCGTTATAACGTCTCAGCGCAAAGTAGCGCTGAGCGCATAAACCAGAACTGAGGAGATCAGGACAGGTAGACAGAATGAACGCTTGCTAGCTAGCGGCTACTTAGCGACAGCAAGCGTCCAAAACAAGACAGACTGGAATGAGGCAGCCAATGCGATTGCAGCGATGGCGTGCCTCACAAAGACAGGACAGGATAGTCAGGAAATAGCAGGATCAAGATAGATGAACGTAATACAGACAAATATACAATAAGTATGTTTTCCTAGCGTATTACAATTACAGCTATCAATGAAACTATTTGTAACGTCTGACTAACATATGTATATATCGGCAATGAACCGATATATGACATAAGCAGGAACGCTGACTAGGACTGGAGTAATACAGGGAACATGACTCAGAAGAATTCGCTATCTCTTCGCAGAGATGAACGCAATCCACAAACAGTAACAGAACAGGATTCAGAAGGATTCGTTATCTCTTCGCAGAGATGAACGCAATCCACAAACGGTAACAGGACAGGATTCAGAAGGATTCGTTATCTCCTCGCAGAGATGAACGCAATCCACAAACGGTAACAGAACAGGATTCAGAAGGATTCGTTATCTCTTCGGAGAGATGAACGCAATCCACAAACAGAACCAGGAGCAGGGTAACTACCTCAGCACGGGTGGTCACGGTACGCGCAACCTACCAAAAGGTGCTGGAAAGCTGACTAACTGCACACAGGATATAAACAGTTCGTGTACGTATACATCAGCGACACTGATGTATCAACGTAACACAAATACAAGGAAAATAATAAACGTGCTGGTATGCATATATATTGGCAATGAACCAATATATGATGCAAAGACCAGCAAAGTATCTTTAGAACAAGAAACACGATCGAGGGCTGAAGTGACAGCAAGACAGGCTTAAACTGAAGCTATGAAAACCCAAGGAAACCCTGCAGGAAGCAGATCTTTATACTGAGGTCATCCAATGGGAGCAGACATGCAGATTCCCACACAGGTGAATGATAATCAGTCACAAGCTGACAGCAGGGAAAGACAGACAAAGCTATGCAGCTTGCATGGAAAGACATCAGAACTGCCTGAGCTGCAGCACTACTACTTCCAGCAACACCTGCTGCAGCAGCGATCATTACAGTACCCCCGCCCTTAAAAGCGGATTCCAGACGCTTTTCAAAACTGAAATTCCCAACAAAACAGTCTGACTGATAATTCATGCTGACCGGGACAGCCCGGCAAGACCGAATTCCAGAATCAGTCCCCACAAGACTGGACCCATCAGAACCAGAACATACAGAACCATGCCCATCAGTACTACAAGCCCCAGTG
Source organism: Hyperolius riggenbachi (assembly GCF_040937935.1). Lineage (NCBI taxonomy): Eukaryota > Metazoa > Chordata > Amphibia > Anura > Hyperoliidae > Hyperolius > Hyperolius riggenbachi. The sequence goes on from NC_090656.1 coordinate 136,188,786, forward strand.
TGACACCCATCAGAACCATGATTTCCAGAAGAAAGCCCTTCGAAACTCCCTGAGCGATACCCACTGCCTTCCAGGAACCGTTCAGAAACGCCAAAGCCTTTGCAATGCCCACCGGGACTGTCTTTACCAACACAAAACCCACTGTTGAACCAGTCCAAGGCACCAGGACAAGTTTTCTCAGAGACCTCCCAGAACACCTTGAAGCTCCAAAGAGATCCCCATAGGTCAGAACGCCCCTTAGGCTCACATGGAGAACTATCAAGAACCCCTATGGAACCTAGGGCAATTCCCGAGTCAGGGCCACAAGGACAAACATCAAGATCAGGGCTTTCAGGGACCAGAACCATCTCTGGGCATGCAGGCAGACTGGCAACATCAGAACATGTTCCCACTAAGGAAGCATCAGAGCACGCTAACACCTTAGACACACTTGGGCATTCTGGCACACAAAGAACATCTGGGCACACTGGCACAAGAGAAACCTCTGGGCATGTCAAGGAACTGTGAGCCTCAGGGTCAGCCAAGACAGGACCAAAACCAGGACTGGCCAAAAAAAAATCATCATGACTAGACTTCGCAACTACTGGACTTTTACACGAGAATGCAGGATCAGACTTAGATGTCGCTGATTCCAGCAAAGTCAGTAACAAATCAGATTCAGGGGCACTAACAAGACAGGACAAATCTTCTGATGTATGCACTGAACCAGATAGGGACTCCACAACTACCTCTGGACTGGACAGAGACTCATCTAATACACTGGATTGGAGCTCATGAGGCGCTGCAGAACAAGTCAGTATTGCAGCAGCCCCCACTGGACTAGGCAAAACTGAGGAATTCCCTGGACAGGAAGGGGACTCTGGAACCTCTGCCACAGCGGCCAGAGAACCAGAATCTTTCAGGATACAGGGCTGGGTTTCAGGAACACTCATCAGACCGGACTGAAATTCTGAGATTTCTATTATTTTGACCAGAGAATCAGAATTATCCATGTTACAGGGCAAGACTTCTGAAACATTCAGAGGACAGGGCTGGAGTTCCTCGGCTGTTACAACACTGGAGAGGGACTCAACAACATTGGTTAAATCAGACTGTATACAGGGCAAGGTATCTAACACACTTGCTGACGAGGACAGTATTTCAATGGCTTCTGCTTTGCTGGGCAGAAATTCATCAAGTTTTATTAGAGCAGACTGTAATTCCAAAACAGCTGCTAGACAAGTGAATATTACTGCAACACCAACTGAGGTAAGCAGTGCCTCAGACTCCTCTGCTAGAGGGTTTGAAGTATCCAAAGTACTGGGTGAAGCATAAGACTCTGCGACCACAGCTTCACTGGACAGGATCACTGAACAGTCCATATTGCAGGGCAAAACCATGGAAGCACCTGCTGGACAGCATAATGATTCTGTGACCTGAGTTTCATTTGAGAGATCTACTGCACAATTCATGGTACAGGGCAAATTTACTGGAACATTTTCTGAACAAGGTAATAATTCTGCGATTTCAGGTTCACATAGCAGATGCTCTGAGCTATTCACGAAACTAGAGCGAGGTGTAGAAACAGGAAGATCAAGACACAATGTTTGCGCATCTGAATCACCATTCATTTGTAAAATTGGAAAATTCAGATGCTGGGGTTCTGAGGTTTCTAGACAGGATTGCTGGGACTCGGAAACTGATGTAGTGCATCTATTGGCATCTGCTGGATCAGACAGGAGTTGAACTTTATTAACACAGGTAATTTCTGCAGAAGTGTTTGCAGAGGCAGGCAAGATTTTTCTGGTGTCTGTTTCACTGAACAAAGAGTCATGAGTACTGGCTAGGCTGGACTCGGAAGTCAGCAGGACCTCTGGATTCTCTGCTGAGAAATTTGCGCAGGGCAAGGTTAAGAATGTATCAGTGGCTTCTGTTTTACTGGTAAGTAACACTGAGTTATCCATGGTACAGGGTGGAATTGCAGGAACTTCAATTTCACACAAAAAGAGCTCCGAATCACCTGCAGAATCAGCCAAAGGTGCTGAAGCAGGCGGGTCAGAACGCCAAATTTGCGAATTCGGAGTCACATAAAAATCATCCAAAATCAGTTCCCACACATCAATCAATGGAGCCACAAAGTCATACCCACACACACCAGTTTTTATTAGGTTATAGGCAGACTTAATGCATGCATTCAATACTAATTCACTTTTTGCACTGTAAAATTGACAAAATGAACTTGAATCATTCTTCCATTCATTGACCAGAGCTTCCATCTCTCCTTTCTCAAATGGAGGATTCCAAGCATACTTAACAGGCAGATCATGGTTTGCAGATATGATTGTAGCAGGGACATATATTGGGTTAATTAGCAGGTGATTGGCAGATTCCTTATTCCTAAGAATCTCCAATACCTGTAGCTAGTGCTGAACTGTAGTGTATGCAAACTTTCCTTGCTTCACAAATAAGTTGATTTGTTCAATACTCTGTAATATCTCCTCATAATCATACTCAGATAATTCTTTTAAACAAAAATCTTTATTTTCCCTAGTCAGGGAGGAAAGTTCATTAGTAGTTTCATAAGTCCATTTAACTCCCCTGAAAGACAATTGCATTTCATTATCTGTTAATGGCAGAATCTCATTATAGGTCTCAGTCGCTAAGGATAACGACTCTGCAGATCGGACACGTTTCTTAGAACGTTTGCGTTTTGCCTTAGACCCTGCTGTTTTTGGTGATTTATTCAAGGCTGCAGGAAAATTATCAGTAACACTTTCTGCTTGCTGAACATTTTTGCAAGCAATTGAAGGAGTAGCTGATTGGCCTGCTGCCAGGAGTTCATTAAGAGGAAAAGGCAATGGATCTATGCGCAACCAGTTATGGATCACAAACGCTAGAAATTCCAGCGGTCTCTCTTTCAAATCGGAATGATTGAGAACATCAAATGCCCACTGGAATAATTCCCCTTTAAACAAAATATAACTTAGTTGGAGTGCCCAGGTTGAAACAGGAGTCGCTTGGAGATCAGGATTGGCCAGGAACCTGGCACATTCAGAGAAAAACTCATTTTCTGTTTCAGAGCTAAGTTCTTCAAATTTCTTAAAGGAACAGGAACCATAATTAACAGTGTCATACTTTCTGGGAATCCCCCCCACAATGGGGATTGGTAATGGGGTTTTCATAATGTAAGGCTTGGTGGTGTATTCTCCACAGTCAGCATGCAACGCATGAGCTGGCGTGGAGGAGGTACACACACCAGCACAAGGAAACAGGCTATCCCTAGTATAGTGGAGGGGAGGACTGACTCCAATAGGAGATTGTGGCGCACAGAGCCGGTGCAGATCTGACAGCCACAAACAATGCTTTCGTTATAACGTCTCAGCGCAAAGTAGCGCTGAGCGCATAAACCAGAACTGAGGAGATCAGGACAGGTAGACAGAATGAACGCTTGCTAGCTAGCGGCTACTTAGCGACAGCAAGCGTCCAAAACAAGACAGACTGGAATGAGGCAGCCAATGCGATTGCAGCGATGGCGTGCCTCACAAAGACAGGACAGGATAGTCAGGAAATAGCAGGATCAAGATAGATGAACGTAACACAGACAAATATACAATAAGTATGTTTTCCTAGCGTATTACAATTACAGCTATCAATGAAACTATTTGTAACGTCTGACTAACATATGTATATATCGGCAATGAACCGATATATGACATAAGCAGGAACGCTGACTAGGACTGGAGTAATACAGGGAACATGACTCAGAAGGATTCGCTATCTCTTCGCAGAGATGAACGCAATCCACAAACGGTAACAGAACAGGATTCAGAAGGATTCGTTATCTCTTCGCAGAGATGAACGCAATCCACAAACAGTAACAGAACAGGATTCAGAAGGATTTGTTATCTCTTCGCAGAGATGAACGCAATCCACAAACGGTAACAGGACAGGATTCAGAAGGATTCGTTATCTCCTCGCAGAGATGAACGCAATCCACAAACGGTAACAGAACAGGATTCAGAAGGATTCGTTATCTCTTCGCAGAGATGAACGCAATCCACAAACAGAACCAGGAGCAGGGTAACTACCTCAGCACGGGTGGTCACGGTACGCGCAACCTACCAAAACGTGCTGGAAAGCTGACTAACTGCACACAGGATATAAACAGTTCGTGTACGTATACATCAGCGACACTGATGTATCAATGTAACACAAATACAAGGAAAATAATAAACGTGCTGGTATGCATATATATTGGCAATGAACCAATATATGATGCAAAGACCAGCAAAGTATCTTTAGAACAAGAAACACGATCGAGGGCTGAAGCGACAGCAAGACAGGCTTAAACTGAAGCTATGAAAACCCAAGGAAACCCTGCAGGAAGCAGATCTTTATACTGAGGTCATCCAATGGGAGCAGACATGCAGATTCCCACACAGGTGAATGATAATCAGTCACAAGCTGACAGCAGGGAAAGACAGACAAAGCTATGCAGCTTGCATGGAAAGACATCAGAACTGCCTGAGCTGCAGCACTACTACTTCCAGCAACACCTGCTGCAGCAGCGATCATTACAGTTTTGCTGTCAATTGGTCGTTAATAACTGTATATGGATTTTGAAGTAAAAGTGAAGTGACCTGCAAAAAAAAAGTTAGATACCTATGGAGAAAGGAGGCTCTGGATCTGAACTTTATGTCAATTCACGTTGGGAATCAGCGGAGGGGGGGGGGGGGGGGGGAACAAACAACCAGATACTTACCTAAGGAGAGGGAAGGGCTTCCTTCCTCTCACACGGTCCCCTCGTTTAAGCGCCAGCTTCCCTGTTTCAATGCCCCGCCGCTGGAGGCTTCGGAAGTCTTTGGGAGCCTGAATGCTCGTGAAGAAGGGCGGCTCCATACTGCGCATGTGTGAGCGTGCGAGAGAGCGTGCTAGTGCAGGTGCAGTATGGAGCTGCCAGTCTTTGGGACCACTCAGGCTCCTGAAGACTTCCGAAGCCTTCTTTCAGCAGCAGAAAGCAGTATTTGATCAATTGGTTGAATACTGCTAAAGTAGGAGCCAACGCTGGAATGCTGGGACCATGAGAGGAGAATGGGAAGGCTCTATAGGAGCCAGAACCTTCGCTCTCCCTAGTTAAGTATCTGGTTGATTTTTTATTTTTTTTGATTCCCATTTACATTTAGGCTAGTTTCACAGTGGTGCATTGCATTGTGTTGCGTTATGATGTCAAGTGCACGAGACGTAATTAAAGGCAACATTTGCAGCATGTGATTTACTTTAGGGGTTCCACAATCACATTCCCTAGACATTCAATAATGGTACCTTTATCCAGCTAAGGCAAATTTTCCTTAGTAGACCTGATTGCTGTTATGTGACATTTAGTAGATGTAGTAGATTATTTGCGCTTGTTTTTCAGGTACTGTATTGTAGATTGGAGGAAAGGAAGGTTATGTCAAGTAACTATACATCTTTTTACATTAACAGTGCCGAAACTATGTAAGGGTGTATTCACACGGACGCTTGGTGGCGTTTACCGCTAAGCGTTCAGGACTCGTCGGATAAACGCTCCCATTCAAGTGAATGAGAGCGTTAAGCATCGCACGGTTACCGGCGATTACTGTCAATTACGCAAACGCGGCGTTCCAATCCCGATTTAACATATTGTTTTGGCCGACCCTAGAAGCCACATGCAACGTCCAAGGTCGGCTAGCCGCGGCGGCTACATGTCCCCTTGTGGGGATGAAAAAGGCTGATTGCGTCAGGAAGCCGATGATTGCCGTACCGCCGTCCCCGAATGAGATGTCACAGGACGTCGCGGCTTCCTGGCCGCCCCAACGCCACCAAGCGTCCATGTGAACGAGCCCTTAAAGGGAAGATCTGAGGAAAAAAATGAAGTTCTACTTACCCGGGGCTGCAGTGAGGGACATATCAGCTGCCAGGGGCTAGAGGAAGCCCCGGGTAAGTGGAACTTTTTTTTACTCCTTTATCTTTCCTTCAAGGCCCCCCTTCAATAAGCATTACCTCTAATGGACTCCTGAGGGTGACACTGCAGGCTAGGTGCGCTGTACAGACATGTCGTGCAGGTATACCTGAGCAGTGGAATGTAGTGTTTCCATGGAAAGAGGATTAGGAGGGACAGTAGCGGGGCATGTGACGGAGTGGTTTCTAGCAAGCAGGGTGAGGATTGGAATGATGCCCTCGCTCATGCTGGATCAGCATGCCGGATCTTTAGGCAACCTTGTGGGACACCTCTATACAGGCTACAATCTCAGCCAAAACCACCCACCCTGAATGACCACCAGTAATATCTGCCATGTGTACAAGGCTTTATAGAGGAATCATAGACTCCAACAACTATGAAGAAAAAAGTCAAGTGCTATCTTGCATGCGTATGTGGGGTTTAAAGGGACACTGTAGGGGTCGGGGGAAAATGAGTTGAACTTACTCGGGGCTTCTAATGGTCCCCCACAGACATCCTGTGCCCGCGCAGCCACTCACCGATGTTCCGGCTCCGCCTCCGGTTCACTTCTGGAATTTCAGACTTTAAAGTCTGAAAACCACTGCTCCTGCGTTGCCATGTCCTCAATCCCGCTGATGTCACCAGGAGCATACTGCACAGGCTCAGTATGGTCTGTGTCTGCACAGTATGGTCCTGGTGACATCAGCGGGATTGAGGACATTGCAACGCAGGCGCAGTGGTTTTCAGACTTTAAAGTCTGAAATTCCAGAAGTAAACCGGAGGCGGGGCCAGAGCATCGGTGAGTGGCTGCGCGGGCACAGGATGTCTGCGGGGGACTGTTAGAAGTCCCAGGTAAGTTCAACTCATTTTCCCCAGACCCCCCTACAGTATCCCTTTAACACTATTTCTTTATTTGAAAAATTAACCCTGTGCAATTTGGTGTAAAAAAAATATAAACAAAATGTGCTGTTTAATGTCGATGACAAAATAAACTTTATAAGTCTTTAAAATAGCAATATCAAGAACGGCAGAGAGGATGAGAAGACAGTAAAAAGCTCAGAAGCCTTATAAGGGCTATGAAAAGACAAGATACACTCTGCAGCAGGAGGAGAGGTAGGTTGATAGGAAATGGCTGTGGGGATTCCTGGACAACCTCAGCACAGAACTCACAAAGATAGTATCCAGCAGATAACTCTGCAGCAGCGTCTCTTCATATCCAGCTATTAGGACTCATTCACATTACATGCGTTTCCATGCACATTTCGGCAACGCAGATAAATAAGTATGGCAGAGTAAGTAAATAAGTATGGCAGAGTAGAAGATGAATGAATGCATTTCTGTTGGACATACCTCACTCTTTTGTTCCTCTCTCGTAGAACTATGCTCTGTGGAAACACAGGAAAATATATAAACATAACTATACATCCCCTTTATGTATACTCAATAGTAATACAATATGGGACATTCTAATCATTCAGTATAAGTTACTGAGTGTTAAATATTGGAGGGCTAACAAGTGAAGAGTGTTGCTGGGACAGTCTCTATAAATACCCCTTTTACAAGACATGTCCGTAGATACGAGTTTACTATGGAAATGTCATCCTGATTGCTCATTTCCCTCTGGTCCAGTGCTGTGTGACCAGTTTAATGTGTGTGCCCCCATTTGAATTGTGGTCCTAAGTCAGGCTCTTAAAGGGGTATGTGCAAATATGCAAATTCTGGAGCAGGCACAGGAAACTGCTGTAATGCCATGTGGTACCCTAAAAGCCTCAGTGTCCCAGAGACCTGTAGTGATTATCAGCCTATTAGCTTAGTTCATTTGTTTCCTAGTCAGCTGCTGCCTAGTCTCTCCATTTTGACCCAGGTCTGTCAAACTTTTCCCAATTTGTCTTCTGCCTGTCCTGCCTTCAGTTTATGACTTGGCTATGTTCTGCCAGGTGTCTGCCCTGATCTTGACTTCTCAGATCTCAGCTTATGACCTATGTTCTGCCTGCTGCCTGTCCCGACCTGAGATTGGGACTTTACTTTTTTCTGTCCCTAATGACTGCCCTGACCTTAGTCAATCTCGGAAGTCTACCTGCCCTCTCCACACTACAGTGCAGCATCACCTGTGCTCCCTGTTACTACTGGGGCAATCTAAGGAGCTGCAACCAGTCGACTACTTGCAAAGTAGACCATTGCCCACTAGGGATAGCAGACCATTGAGGGATGATCCGAGGAATACCAGTAGTGACTACTATGTCTATGTGACATAGATCCTGCGTTCTAGCAGAATCCACACCTACTACTAGTGGCAACAGCTGATCGGAAGCCTCACTGGAAGCAACAAATTTAGTGTGAAGATGACGCAATATTTATGCAGTATTTCATAATGGTTCAAAGCAGAGGTGATCTAATAATGGTTTATGCTATCCTTTTCCTCCCCATCCTAGACTCTCCTAGGTATACTTTGGACAATTTCATGGAGTTATGAATAGGGAAAAAAGGTGCCCAAGTTGATATAAAGCTAGGTTTAAACCAATAAAATACAAAAATAAAGAGATGGCATACTTTTGTTTTGTATACCACAATTAGTGTCATCTTTTGAGGCAAGCCACCTCTTCATTTTATGTTTTATTGGTTTTAACCTAGTTTTATAGCAACTTGGGTGCCTCTATTACCCATTTGTATTGTTTTTGTTGTTGAGAGGGTGTGGCCTCCAGACCCAACTTGTTTAGCTTGTGTCTATATTGTTTATAAGCGAGCGACCAATCCAAGAACATCCTGTGATCACCTAAGTGGAGACGGGTTTATAATCTCCACCTGCCTAATTTGGTTGGATAGTGTATTGGCTAAGGGCTCTGCTTCTGACACAGGAGACCTTGGTTCAAATCTCAGCTCTTCCTGTTCAGTAAACCAGCGCCAATTCAGTAGGAGACCTTGGGCACCATTTGGGCTCCCTTTGTCTCTGGGTTCATTTTCCAAGAGACAGCGTTATTTCATCCCCCAGATATTTCATGGAAGTTGCTGCATAGGTGTCAGGTCTAAATAATAGCAAGGATAGCAGGGAAAATTTCACAGGCTGGAAAGCCCATAGCAGAAACAAGTTGAATCAAGGCTTTCAACCAATAGGGGGAGCATCACCTTCCCTCTTCACCCTGAAGACATTCCTCCTTTGAAAGGAGGAGACATTACTGTCATCTATAGCCTGCAAATAGCCTATTCTTTGTCCTGTCATCTGCTCATGAGAGTGCATGGCATGGAAGCAGGAAACATAAATAAAGGGACAGAGACCTTCCAACCACTTTGTGCAGACAAGTCACATGAATCTGATATACCTTTTGTTCCACATTAGTTGAACCAGCATTGTACACAGCAATACTGGTGACTAAGAGGCTAAAACAGAAAAGATTAAAGGAAAATTGGGACAGTGACATGTATATCTAATAAATGCTAGTAATTAGTGTTGATGTTTGAATTCAGAATATTGAATTTGGAAACCCGAGTTAACCGAACACAGCATATCTGCAACCGAGGAAGTGGACAGGGTCACGGGTAGTTCAATTGCTTGCATTTCACAGTGCGCTTCTCATGACTCCGATGCTTCCACTTTTGGTTTGGAAGCTTTGGCGTCACGTGCATCATGAAGCACAAGTAGGTGAACTCCCCATGACTCTGTCCACTCGTCCACTTACTCAGGTGCTGAGGTGTGTTTGGGATAATTCGAGTTTCCAAATTCAATATTCCAAATTCTAACATCAACATCCCCAGCAATACCTGATTTCCTGATCTTTTTTTTGTAATTTTAGATTTTAGATTGTAAGCCTCTGGCAGGGCCCTCCTCCCTAGTGTTTCCAGCCTGATTATGCAATCTCACTGTCTGTCACCCCTCTTGTGGACTAGAACTGTCTCTATTTGACCAATGACACTGAACTACTGTTATCAAAGACATTTTCATGATCTTGATTTGTTGTGAGCTACTTTTATGTCCTACCTCGTATGTTAACCCTTTTGTCTATTGTGCAGCGCTGCGTAATATATGTTGGCGCTTTATAAATACAATAAATAATAATAATAATACCTTTCCATAATAATACTGAAAAAAAGTAAAAATAGGGTGTAAGTAGGGGTTAAGAGATGTGGGGAACAGATTATTAGGGTGAATTATCTTGGTAACTGCTTAAGAAAAGACCCCCCTATACTTATGTTAAATCATTAGTTATATCATTTGATATCTGGCTAAGTGTCATTTAACATATACATTACAGGTAACCCCTAGCCCATTAACTTATTTAAGTAGCACGTGATTTTATATGAAGGAAGAATTTTAGAAAACCACCTGACTGCCTGTTGTATGTATGGAGGGTATGGAAAAGTGAGGGTTTTTTCATAATTTAAAAAGCAACACTTTTATTTCATAATAATATGGATGTAAGGGCTGTGTTAAGTATCTTGTTATGTTATCTTCTGCCTGCTGGTGGTGGTATTGAGTTGGACTGCCTTGGACTTCCACTATCCACCAGCAGGTGGCTTATCACTGCATTCAAGCACTTGCAGTTCTTTGTCTAGCCTGCAGAGGCCTCTAATAGAACTCTGATCCCTTAACAGCTGCTTCCTGTTACATTAACTATATAAGACTGCCTCTTCCTCAAAACAATTGCCAGAACCGTTCATTGTAGGTCTGAGTCTCTGGACACCTCTGATTACCTGATACCTGATTCCTTGTACCCTGTACCTTGTTCTTTGATCTAATTACCTGTTGTTGAACCTTTGCTTGTCCTGACTCTGCTTCTGTTCATCCCTCTGTGCCTTGCTTGTATTTGATTTACCGCTGCTGACTGATATTCCGTCTTGACCTGTCTTTGTTAGAGTTGGGCCGAAAGGTTCGCCTGCGAACGGTTCCATGCGAACTTCAGTGGTTCGCATTCGCGTCCCGCAGGCGAAGTTTTGCGGAAGTTCGGTTCGCCCCATAGTGCACCATGAGGGTCAACTTTGACCCTCTACATCACAGTCAGCAGGCCCAGTGTAGCCAATTAGGCTACACTAGCCCCTGGAGCCACTACCCCCCTAATAAAAGGCAGGCAGCGGCAGCCATTAAGCTCACTCGTGTGCCTGCGTTAGTGAGAGTAGGGCGAGCTGCTGCAGACTGTCTCTCATAGGGAAAGATTAGTTAGGCTTAGCTTGTTCCTGGCTGCATACCTGTTCTGTGAACCCACCACTGCATACCTGTTCAGTGAACCCACCACTGCATACCTGTTCTGTGAACCCACCACTGCATACCTGTTCTGTAGACCCACCACTGCATACCTGTTCTGTGGACCCACCACTGCATACCTGTTCTGTGGACCCACCACTGCATACCTGTTCAGTGAACCCACCACTGCATACCTGTTCAGTGAACCCACCACTGCATACCTGTTCAGTGAACCTGCCACTGCATACCTGTTCAGTGAACCCACCACTGCATACCTGTTCAGTGAACCCACCACTGCATACCTGTTCAGTGAACCCACCACTGCATACCTGTACTGTTCAGTGAACCCGCCACTGCATACCTGTTCTGTTCAGTGAACCCGCCACTGTATACCTGTTCTGTTCAGTGAACCCGCCACTGTATACCTGTTCAGTGAACCTGCCACTGCATACCTGTTCTGTTCAGTGAACCCGCCACTGTATACCTGTTCAGTAAACCTGCCACTGTATACCTGTTCTGTTCAGTGAACGTGCCACTGTATACCTGTTCTGTTCAGTGAACCCGCCACTGTATACCTGTTCAGTTAACCCGCCACTGCATACCTGTTGTGTTCAGTGAACCCGCGACTGTATACCTGTTCTGTTCAGTGAACCTGCCACTGTATACCTGTTCTGTTCAGTGAACCCACCACTGCATACCTGTTCTGTTCAGTGAACCTGCCACTGTATACCTGTTCTGTTCAGTGAACCCGCCACTGTATACCTGTTCAGTTAACCCGCCACTGCATACCTGTTGTGTTCAGTGAACCTGCCACTGTATACCTGTACTGTTCAGTGAACCCGCCACTGTATACCTGTTCAGTGAACCTGCCACTGCATACCTGTTCTGTTCAGTGAACCCGCCACTGTATACCTGTTCAGTGAACCTGCCACTGTATACCTGTTCTGTTCAGTGAACGTGCCACTGTATACCTGTTCTGTTCAGTGAACCCGCCACTGCATACCTGTTCTGTTCAGTGAACCTGCCACTGTATACCTGTTCTGTTCAGTGAACCCGCCACTGTATACCTGTTCAGTTAACCCGCCACTGCATACCTGTTGTGTTCAGTGAACCCACCACTGCATACCTGTTCTGTTCCATGAACCCGCCACTGCATACCTGTTGTGTTCAGTGAACCCGCCACTGCAAACCTGTTCTGTTCAGTGAACCCGCCACTGTATACCTGTTCAGTTAACCCGCCACTGCATACCTGTTGTGTTCAGTGAACCTGCCACTGTATACCTGTTCTGTTCAGTGAACCCGCCACTGCATACCTGTACTGTTCAGTGAACCTGCCACTGTATACCTGTTCTGTTCAGTGAACCCGCCACTGTATACCTGTTCAGTTAACCCGCCACTGCATACCTGTTGTGTTCAGTGAACCCACCACTGCATACCTGTTCTGTTCAGTGAACCCGCCACTGCATACCTGTTCTGTTCAGTGAACCCGCCACTGTATACCTGTTCTGTTCAGTGAACCCGCCACTGTATACCTGTTCAGTTAACCCGCCACTGCATACCTGTTGTGTTCAGTGAACCCACCACTGCATACCTGTTGTGTTCAGTGAACCCGCCACTGCATACCTGTTGTGTTCAGTGAACCCGCCACTGCATACCTGTTCTGTTCAGTGAACCCGCCACTGTATACCTGTTCAGTTAACCCGCCACTGCATACCTGTTGTGTTCAGTGAACCCACCACTGCATACCTGTTCTGTTCCATGAACCCGCCACTGCATACCTGTTGTGTTCAGTGAACCCACCACTGCATACCTGTTCTGTTCCATGAACCCGCCACTGCATACCTGTTGTGTTCAGTGAACCCGCCACTGCAAACCTGTTCTGTTCAGTGAACCCGCCACTGTATACCTGTTCAGTTAACCCGCCACTGCATACCTGTTGTGTTCAGTGAACCTGCCACTGTATACCTGTTCTGTTCAGTGAACCCGCCACTGCATACCTGTACTGTTCAGTGAACCTGCCACTGTATACCTGTTCTGTTCAGTGAACCCGCCACTGTATACCTGTTCAGTTAACCCGCCACTGCATACCTGTTGTGTTCAGTGAACCCACCACTGCATACCTGTTCTGTTCAGTGAACCCGCCACTGCATACCTGTACTGTTCAGTGAACCCGCCACTGCATACCTGTTCTGTTCAGTGAACCCGCCACTGTATACCTGTTCTGTTCAGTGAACCCGCCACTGTATACCTGTTCAGTGAACCTGCCACTGCATACCTGTTCTGTTCAGTGAACCCGCCACTGTATACCTGTTCAGTAAACCTGCCACTGTATACCTGTTCTGTTCAGTGAACGTGCCACTGTATACCTGTTCTGTTCAGTGAACCCGCCACTGTATACCTGTTCAGTTAACCCGCCACTGCATACCTGTTGTGTTCAGTGAACCCGCGACTGTATACCTGTTCTGTTCAGTGAACCTGCCACTGTATACCTGTTCTGTTCAGTGAACCCACCACTGCATACCTGTTCTGTTCAGTGAACCTGCCACTGTATACCTGTTCTGTTCAGTGAACCCGCCACTGTATACCTGTTCAGTTAACCCGCCACTGCATACCTGTTGTGTTCAGTGAACCTGCCACTGTATACCTGTACTGTTCAGTGAACCCGCCACTGTATACCTGTTCAGTGAACCTGCCACTGCATACCTGTTCTGTTCAGTGAACCCGCCACTGTATACCTGTTCAGTGAACCTGCCACTGTATACCTGTTCAGTGAACGTGCCACTGTATACCTGTTCTGTTCAGTGAACCCGCCACTGCATACCTGTTCTGTTCAGTGAACCTGCCACTGTATACCTGTTCTGTTCAGTGAACCCGCCACTGTATACCTGTTCAGTTAACCCGCCACTGCATACCTGTTGTGTTCAGTGAACCCACCACTGCATACCTGTTCTGTTCCATGAACCCGCCACTGCATACCTGTTGTGTTCAGTGAACCCGCCACTGCAAACCTGTTCTGTTCAGTGAACCCGCCACTGTATACCTGTTCAGTTAACCCGCCACTGCATACCTGTTGTGTTCAGTGAACCTGCCACTGTATACCTGTTCTGTTCAGTGAACCCGCCACTGCATACCTGTACTGTTCAGTGAACCTGCCACTGTATACCTGTTCTGTTCAGTGAACCCGCCACTGTATACCTGTTCAGTTAACCCGCCACTGCATACCTGTTGTGTTCAGTGAACCCACCACTGCATACCTGTTCTGTTCAGTGAACCCGCCACTGCATACCTGTTCTGTTCAGTGAACCCGCCACTGTATACCTGTTCTGTTCAGTGAACCCGCCACTGTATACCTGTTCAGTTAACCCGCCACTGCATACCTGTTGTGTTCAGTGAACCCACCACTGCATACCTGTTGTGTTCAGTGAACCCGCCACTGCATACCTGTTGTGTTCAGTGAACCCGCCACTGCATACCTGTTCTGTTCAGTGAACCCGCCACTGCATACCTGTTCTGTTCAGTGAACCCGCCACTGTATACCTGTTCAGTTAACCCGCCACTGCATACCTGTTGTGTTCAGTGAACCCACCACTGCATACCTGTTCTGTTCCATGAACCCGCCACTGCATACCTGTTGTGTTCAGTGAACCCACCACTGCATACCTGTTCTGTTCCATGAACCCGCCACTGCATACCTGTTGTGTTCAGTGAACCCGCCACTGCAAACTTGTTCTGTTCAGTGAACCCGCCACTGTATACCTGTTCAGTTAACCCGCCACTGCATACCTGTTGTGTTCAGTGAACCTGCCACTGTATACCTGTTCTGTTCAGTGAACCCGCCACTGCATACCTGTACTGTTCAGTGAACCTGCCACTGTATACCTGTTCTGTTCAGTGAACCCGCCACTGTATACCTGTTCAGTTAACCCGCCACTGCATACCTGTTGTGTTCAGTGAACCCACCACTGCATACCTGTTCTGTTCAGTGAACCCGCCACTGCATACCTGTTCTGTTCAGTGAACCCGCCACTGTATACCTGTTCTGTTCAGTGAACCCGCCACTGTATACCTGTTCAGTTAACCCGCCACTGCATACCTGTTGTGTTCAGTGAACCCACCACTGCATACCTGTTGTGTTCAGTGAACCCGCCACTGCATACCTGTTGTGTTCAGTGAACCCGCCACTGCATACCTGTTGTGTTCAGTGAACCCGCCACTGCATACCTGTTCTGTTCAGTGAACCCGCCACTGTATACCTGTTCAGTTAACCCGCCACTGCATACCTGTTGTGTTCAGTGAACCCGCCACTGTATACCTGTTCTGTTCAGTGAACCCTCCACTGCATACCTGTACTGTTCAGTGAACCCGCCACTGCATACCTGTACTGTGAACCCGCCACTGCATACCTGTTGTGTTCAGTGAACCCGCCACTGCATACCTGTTCAGTGAACCCGCCACTGCATACCTGTTCTGTTCAGTGAACCTGCCACTGTATACCTGTTCTGTTCAGTGAACCCGCCACTGTATACCTGTTCAGTTAACCCGCCACTGCATACCTGTTGTGTTCAGTGAACCCGCCACTGCAAACCTGTTCTGTTCAGTGAACCCGCCACTGTATACCTGTTCAGTTAACCCGCCACTGCATACCTGTTGTGTTCAGTGAACCTGCCACTGTATACCTGTTCTGTTCAGTTAACCCGCCACTGCATACCTGTTGTGTTCAGTGAACCCACCACTGCATACCTGTTCTGTTCCATGAACCCGCCACTGCATACCTGTTGTGTTCAGTGAACCCACCACTGCATACCTGTTCTGTTCCATGAACCCGCCACTGCATACCTGTTGTGTTCAGTGAACCCGCCACTGCAAACTTGTTCTGTTCAGTGAACCCGCCACTGTATACCTGTTCAGTTAACCCGCCACTGCATACCTGTTGTGTTCAGTGAACCTGCCACTGTATACCTGTTCTGTTCAGTGAACCCGCCACTGCATACCTGTACTGTTCAGTGAACCTGCCACTGTATACCTGTTCTGTTCAGTGAACCCGCCACTGTATACCTGTTCAGTTAACCCGCCACTGCATACCTGTTGTGTTCAGTGAACCCACCACTGCATACCTGTTCTGTTCAGTGAACCCGCCACTGCATACCTGTTCTGTTCAGTGAACCCGCCACTGTATACCTGTTCTGTTCAGTGAACCCGCCACTGTATACCTGTTCAGTTAACCCGCCACTGCATACCTGTTGTGTTCAGTGAACCCACCACTGCATACCTGTTGTGTTCAGTGAACCCGCCACTGCATACCTGTTGTGTTCAGTGAACCCGCCACTGCATACCTGTTGTGTTCAGTGAACCCGCCACTGCATACCTGTTCTGTTCAGTGAACCCGCCACTGTATACCTGTTCAGTTAACCCGCCACTGCATACCTGTTGTGTTCAGTGAACCCGCCACTGTATACCTGTTCTGTTCAGTGAACCCTCCACTGCATACCTGTACTGTTCAGTGAACCCGCCACTGCATACCTGTACTGTGAACCCGCCACTGCATACCTGTTGTGTTCAGTGAACCCGCCACTGCATACCTGTTCAGTGAACCCGCCACTGCATACCTGTTCTGTTCAGTGAACCTGCCACTGTATACCTGTTCTGTTCAGTGAACCCGCCACTGTATACCTGTTCAGTTAACCCGCCACTGCATACCTGTTGTGTTCAGTGAACCCGCCACTGTATACCTGTTCTGTTCAGTGAACCTGCCACTGTATACCTGTTCAGTTAACCCGCCACTGCATACCTGTTGTGTTCAGTGAACCCGCCACTGTATACCTGTTCTGTTCAGTGAACCTGCCACTGTATACCTGTTCTGTTCAGTGAACCCGCCACTGCATACCTGTTCTGTTCAGTGAACCTGCCACTGTATACCTGTTCTGTTCAGTGAACCCGCCACTGTATACCTGTTCAGTTAACCCGCCACTGCATACCTGTTGTGTTCAGTGAACCCACCACTGCATACCTGTTCTGTTCCATGAACCCGCCACTGCATACCTGTTGTGTTCAGTGAACCCGCCACTGCATACCTGTTCTGTTCAGTGAACCCGCCACTGTATACCTGTTCAGTTAACCCGCCACTGCATACCTGTTGTGTTCAGTGAACCCACCACTGCATACCTGTTCTGTTCAGTGAACCCGCCACTGCATACCTGTTCTGTTCAGTGAACCCGCCACTGCATACCTGTTCTGTTCAGTGAACCCGCCACTGTATACCTGTTCAGTTAACCCGCCACTGCATACCTGTTGTGTTCAGTGAACCCACCACTGCATACCTGTTGTGTTCAGTGAACCCGCCACTGCATACCTGTTCTGTTCAGTGAACCCGCCACTGCATACCTGTTCTGTTCAGTGAACCCGCCACTGCATACCTGTTCTGTTCAGTGAACCCGCCACTGTATACCTGTTCAGTCAACCCGCCACTGCATACCTGTTGTGTTCAGTGAACCCGCCACTGCATACCTGTTCAGTGAACCCGCCACTGCATACCTGTTCTGTTCAGTGAACCCGCCACTGCATACCTGTTCTGTTCAGTGAACCCACCGCATCAGTGCGCATACCTGTGCAGTTAAGTGAACCCACCTACCTACGTGAGTGCACGCAGTGTGATATACCACTCCGTGCATACCCGATATGGACAAAACAGGTAGAGGAAGAGGTAGTGCCAGAGCCAGAGGAAGGCCACCCGGCAGGTCTGTGCGAGGTCGTGTAAATGTAATTTCGTGTGGACCTGGCCCACAGTACAGTGCTTGGAAGAAGGCACGTCCCATCACCTCCCAAGATTGTCAGGACGTGGTTGAGTATTTAGCGACACAGAACACCTCATCTTGCTCAGCCACCAGCGCTACTACTAGCACCACTTCCGCTGCATTTGACACTTCGCAAGAATTATTTAGTGGTGAAATCACTGATGCACAGCCATTGTTGTTACAGCCAGATGAATTTTCACCAGCTCATATGTCTGAGTTACGCAGCAACACTATGGATGTAACGTGTAAGGAGGATGAAGGACCTACTGATGGTGCATGTTTGGATTTTTCTGAGGCAAGCGAAGCTGGGCAGGATGATTACGATGATGACGATGATACGGATCCTCTGTATGTTCCCAATAGAGGAGATGAAGAGGGGGACAGTTCAGAGGGGGAGTCAGAGAGTAGTAGGAGGAGAGAAGTTGCTGAAAGAAGCTGGGGCAGCTCTTCGTCAGAAACAGCTGGTGGCAGTGTCCGGCACCATGTATCGCCACCAATGTACAGCCAGCCAACTTGCCCTTCAGCATCAGCTGCTGAGGCCCCCATAGTGCCCACATCCCAGGGTGGCTTAGCGGTGTGGAAATTTTTTAATGTGTGTGCCTCAGATCGGAGCAAAGCCATCTGTTCGCTCTGCCAACAAAAATTGAGCCGTGGAAAGGCCAACACTCACGTAGGGACAAGTGCCTTACGAAGGCACCTGGAGAAAAGGCACAAACAGCAATGGGATGGCCACCTGAGCAAAAGCAGCACACAAAAGAAAAGTCACCCTCCTTCTCCTCTTCCTCCTTCAGGTGCATCATCTGCTTCTGCCGCTTTCTCCCTTGCACCCTCCTCCACTCCGCCTCTGCCCTTGAGCGCTTCCTGCTCCTCTGCCCACAGCAGCAGTCAGGTGTATGTGAAGGAAATGTTTGAGCGGAAGAAGCCAATTTCGGCCAGTCACCCCCTTGCCCGGCGTCTGACAGCTGGCGTGGTGGAACTGTTAGCTCGCCAGCTGTTACCATACCGGCTGGTGGACTCTGAGGCCTTCCGTAAATTTGTGGCCATCGGGACACCGCAGTGGAAGATGCCAGGCCGCACTTATTTTTCTAGAAAGGCCATACCCCAACTGCACCGTGAAGTTGAGAGGCAAGTGGTGTCATCTCTTGCGAAGAGCGTTGGATCAAGGGTACACCTGACCACGGATGCCTGGTCTGCCAAGCACGGGCAGGGCCGCTACATTACGTACACAGCCCATTGGGTCAACTTGTGACACCTCCACGGCTTGCAGGCAGGCCTCCTGCCACCTCCTCTCCTCCTGCTACATGCTCTTCGCTGTCCTCCTCCTCCTTGGCTGAGTGGCAGTTCTCCTCTCCAGCTACACAGCCCCAGCTCCGAAGGGCCTATGCTGCATGTCAGGTACGACGGTGTCACGCCATCTTAGACATGTCTTGCCTCAAAGCGGAGAGTCACACTGGAGCAGCTCTCCTGGCTGCTCTTAAGAAACAGGTGGATGAGTGGCTGACCCCGCACCACCTGGAGATAGGCAACGTGGTGTGCGACAACATATGGGGAAGCTGACATACATACCCTGCATGGCACATGTCATGAATCTAGTTGTTCAAAGATTTGTGTCAAAGTACCCTGGCTTAGCGGATGTCCTGAAGCAGGCCAGGAAGTTCTGTGGGCATTTGAGGCGGTCTTACACAGCCATGGCACGCTTTGCGGAAATTCAGCGGAAAAAAAACTTGCCAGTGAGACGCCTGATTTGCGATAGCCCGACTCGCTGGAATTCGACCCTGCTCATGTTCTCCCGCCTGCTAGAACAGAAGAAAGCCGTCACCCAGTACCTCTACAACTACAGTAGAATGAAACAGTCTGGGAAGATGGGGATGTTCTGGCCCGACAACTGGACACTGATGAGAAATGCATGCAGGCTCATGCGGCCGTTTGAGGAGGTGACCAACCTGGTGAGCCGCAGTGAAGGCACCATCAGCGACTTGATTCCCTACGCTTACTTCTTGGAGTGTGCTGTGCGTAGAGTGGCGGATGAAGCTGCGAATGAGCGTGACCAGGAACAGTTACGGAAGGAACAGGCATGGGACCAATTTTCATCAGACCCAGCTGTTTCCTCAACACCTGCGGCAGCACAGAGGGGGAGGAGGAGGAAGAAGAGAAGTCGTGTGCAGAAGACGAGTCAGACTCAGAGGATGATGAGCAAGGTGTTTCTTTGGGGGAGGAGGAGGAGGGGACGGCGGCAGGAGAACAACCGCAGCAGGCGTCGCAGGGGGCTTGTGCTGCTCAACCTTCCCGTGGTATTGTTCGTGGCTGGGGGGAGGAGGTTGACTTATGTGACGTCACTGAGGAAGAGCAAGAGGAGATGCATGGTACATCTGGATCCGACTTTGTGCAGATGTCGTCTTTTATGCTGTCCTGCCTGTTGAGGGACCCCCGTATAAAAAACCTCAAGGGGAATGAGCTGTACTGGGTGGCCACACTACTAGACCCTCGGTACAGGCACAAAGTGGCGGACCTGTTACCAACTCACCTGAAGGTGGAAAGGATGCAGCACATGCAGAACAAGCTGTCAACTATGCTTTACAATGCCTTTAAGGGTGATGTGACAGCACAACGCCAGCAAGGTACCACTGCCACTAATCCTCCTCCCGTGTCCACGCAGTCAAAGACAGGACGCTCCAGCGATCTCATGGTGATGTCGGACATGCGGACGTTCTTTAGTCCAACGCCTCGCCGTAGCCCTTCCGGATCCACCCTCCACCAACGCCTGGAACGGCAGGTAGCCGACTACCTGGCCTTAAGTGTGGATGTAGACACTGCTGTGAACAGCGATGAGGAACCCTTGAACTACTGGGTGCGCAGGCTTGACCTGTGGCCAGATCTGTCCCAATTTGCCATCCAACTTCTCTCCTGCCCTGCCGCATGCGTCCTGTCAGAAAGGACCTTCAGCGCAGCTGGAGGCATTGTCACTGAGAAGAGAAGTCGCCTAAGTCACAAAACTGTTAAGTACCTCACCTTTATCAAAATGAATGAGGCATGGATCCCGGAGGGCTGCTGCCCGCCCCAAGACTAAGTCAGTCCCCGCACACACAGCATCTCTGCCTGCACGCCGTGTGACTGGCTGCCCGGCCTGCCCCAAGAAGACTAAGTCGCTCCCAGTCCCTCCACACAGCATGTCTGCCTGCAGGCCGCTTGACTACCTTCTCCGCCACCACCAACAGGGTCCGGGACTCCAGGCGGATTGCTGAATTTTTTAGGCCGCTGCTAGCAGCGGCCGCTGTAATATTTTTTCTGGTGCGTGTACATGACTGCCTAATTTTTCTGGCTGCACTGCGGGCAGCTGCAACAACAAAAGAAAAGGCATGTACATGCGCCCATTCCCCTTCGTGATCATTACTTTGCCGTGGTGAAGGGGCTTGCGTATCACAATGAAGCAATGACCGGCGCCTAGATGAGTGTCTCGGGGGGCACACCCACGATAATAAGGTCGTTGCCTCATTGTGGTCAGACCAAATTTGATCAGCTGGACAGTCACTGTTCTGTCATTCACCTACATCAGCCAGGCGACCATATGGGCTGTAAAGCCACCAAAACCTGCACTCTCGCCATGGTGCGCACCAGTCCAGCACGGCCGTCACTACACAAACAGCTGTTTGCGATGCGTTACACGGTGAGTTTGGTGTGTCAGTGTGAAGCAGTACCTTAATTACACTACCTGATTGATGTATACACATGCAAGATGTTTTAAAGCACTTTAGGCCTGTCATTTAGCATTCAATGCGATTTCTGCCCTTAAAACGCTGCTTTGCGTCAAATCCAGATTTTTCCCGGGGACTTTTGGCATGTATCCCACTCCTCCACCTGGGGGTCCAGGTGTTAGACCCCTTGAAACATCTTTTCCATCTCTTTTGTGGCCAGCATATTTTTTTTTTTTCAAAGTTCGCATCCCCATTGAAGTCTATTGCGGTTCGCGAACTTTTACGCGAACCGAACCTTCCACGGAAGTTCGCGAACCCGGTTCGCGAACCGAAAAATCGGAGGTTCGGCCCCACTCTAGTCTTTGTCTGCTCCCTGTGATACAGCGCTATTGTATATATTTGCTTTGTAGATATTTGTATAAATCTCCTACACTGTTTGTTTGGTTTGTGGGAGATTCACTGTATACATTGTTTGCATATGGTTGCATCTTATTTGCATTTTTTGGTTTATAATAAACACCTTTTGCACACTTTAATTCCTGTTTCAGTGTCAGTGTTCTGAAACCTGTTGTCTTCTGTACAGTACTTGTTTATTCCGTAACAGGCTGTTTTCCACCACAAATCTGAAAACCTAAACGCAGTGCGATTTTGTTGCGCTTTTCAATATATGCTAGGGACAGAAGCACGATACTCAGACAGAGTGTTTGCGATCAGAAAATTGCATTGCAGTAATGGAAAACTAACCTGGCTCTTTACATTTTATACTTTGTGTCCTTGCGTTTTACAATCCACGTGTGATTGGAATTGGAACGCAAAAGGCTGCTAGTGTAAAACAGCCCTAATTGTGCATCTTTACTACTCTATTTGATGAATTAAAAGTCAACTTGAAGATGAATAAATAAATACACTGAAAAGAATATTGCACGGACAGAAAAGTATACCTACTTCTTCTAAACCTTCTTAATAAATACAGCACTTACCTTTGAATAAAGAATATGGCTCTACATACATTGTGAACACAAAAGGAAATGGAAGAAGAGAACTCTGCCTATGTCTGAATCTCAGGCAGGAAGCACTGTCCCATTTGCTCTTATCTAAAAACAGTCAAGTCTTAGTAAGACAACTTTTGCAGAACACTATACACTAATATTTACGCATCACCATTCCTGCTTTGTGGAGCTGGAGTACTAAGTTTACTTTCCACCAGAGAAAATGCAGCACGGTGGCTCTTGTCTTGCAACGCTGGGTCCCCGTTCGAATCCCAGCCAGGTCAACATCTGCAAGGAGTTTGTATGTTGTCCCCGTGACTACGTGCGTTTTCTCTGGGCACTCCGGTTTCCTCCCACATCCCAAAAGCATACAGATAAGTTAATTGGCTTACCCCTAAATTGGCCCTAGACTACAATACATACACTACATGATACATACATAGACATATGACTATGGTAGGGACTAGATTGTGAGCCCTTCTGAGGGACAGTTACTTACGAGACAATATACTCTGAACAGTGCTGCGTAATAAGTCAGCGCTATATAAATACTTTAAATAAATAAATACGGTAGTCTCTCTCACCATGTGGTTAACTTTCATCCTAAAAACAGTAATGCACTGGTAGATGAAATGCAATCTGCCCATATTAGCTTCTGGGTGTACAATATTCTGGATGAGCATAAACACACACAGTATGAGTTTGTTACAGAGATGATATGGCTGGCTGCCTATATACTGTACAATCTAACTGTAAAATCGTTATCCAAAATTACCAGATTTGTGTTATATAAGGGTCTATCCAAATTCCATCCAGGTTGTTGGTCCTCATATAAAATACATATTGATAAGACTGTACAGAGATTCAACATTCAGATAATATAGTGTATAAACAACCTAAACGGTCTCTGGTATGACATGCAATGTGATGTAGATACCTGTGTCTTTACAGTTCCGATCTGACTCAGAACTAGGCTGTATTTCTTTTATTCTTACTATAGGGAAGGGGTAAAATCCATGGCCCATATGCAATTCATTCTTATTACCTAAGTTTTCTCCTAGGTTATATTTTCATAACTCATAAATAAAATGCCTTTTTAATCACTGGCAAGGAAGAAAATACTCAAAATAATTTTGATAGTATGCTGAAACAGATTAAATGTATATGGGATATCAACCTCTAATAATTATGCTTGTCTCACCTTAAATACATATCAATATAGAACAACTGAGATAAGGGAGCACAGAGCTAATGGAGTAACCAAGCAGCTCAGGGTGACCCAAACTACTAGGAACATATGTTAACCTTTATTGACATATACTGTACACCAAGACATATGGTTCATATGTCTTGGTGTATATGTCAAGAAACGTTAACATATGTCATTAGTTCTGAGCTCCCTTATCTCAGTTTTTCTATAATTTTGATAGTAGTTTTTCAACTAATTTTTGGTACTTTTTCAATTCCGAAATGCTGAAAAGTTATTTTAAATACAAGATGAAAAATTATCTCCTAGAAGAAAACTCAGGAGAAAAAGTTAATTGCATATGGGCCCCGGCCTCTAAAAGACAGTGGAACTGCAGTCAAACTGTAATGTCACTGCAAATGGTAACTAATTAGAGGTTATAAAACTCCTGTGTGCAGGGAACATAAAACAAGTTAAATACTGTAGTTCAAGGTTTGTCTGTATGGGAGATGACTAACATTAAAAAAACTACCCTGATATACCTGAGTCAAGACAGTCAAAGCATTAAACATACATTGTATCCTTTAAATACAATATAGATCAATGAGATTCCTGGAAAGTCCTATTTAGGATTCGAACAATAAATATGTGTTTAGCAATTCTATTTATTTTCACTGAGGTTTGTTTTAACTCCTTTGGAACCACCACTGATGCACAGAGTTCCACACACCGTGTAAAGTTCTGCACAATATTTAGGCACAATATAAGTTCAAATATAAATAATGATTAAAAGGATACAAGGGAAAATGATGAAATGCCTGGTAGAAAATGGATGTAAATTATTGTGGCTGGCAATTATGACTCGAATGGAATCCTGTCGAACAAATGTTTAATCAGAGACTGTAATACAGTTCTGTAATACCAGAAACACAGAAAAGTACGTGAGGCAAGTGGAATAGCCATATAACCAAAATACTCACTATTAATTCTTTTGCAGTCTCGTCATTATTCTCTAAATGCTCTAAACTGTAAAAAAAAAAAAAAAAAAAAAAAAAAAAAATGGATATTAGTTCTCATACAGAAGTGGTTGTTCTGTACACGCTGTGAAAGTAAATATGTACCCAAATATGTATTTATACTTTGCCACTTCGGGATCTGCCGGCGAATTTGCAAAGTGTCTGACTGATGTGGCCAGTACATGTAGATTTCTTCCTTTATGCAGCCAGTAAACAAAGAATTCTTCCTTTATTGGCCAGCCAAAACACAAAATGACTGAATCAGGCTGGCCAAATTCCAATGAAAATGTCCCTAAAGAGTTCAGCAGCATTACTCTGCCCCCTCAACTAAACTGATTTATAGCACCGTCCACACCCTCCTTCTCCTGTTCTGCACCTCCAGACCTTCATTCCTGTTTGCTTCCGACGTCCGGCTCTTGGAGTGTAATGTACAGGCCAATGGATCTGCAGCTCTATCTTCTGGTGTTGCATTATGTTGTACTGGCTGGGCATTTTGGTTGGCCAAAGTGTGATAAAGTAGGTTTGCATATTGGCCATATCACATATTGGCTGGCCAGATCCAGAAATGTGATCTTCATAAAGGTCTCCCAAATTCCTCCAGAGTAGTGGCTGTACCACACGTGCACCATGCTGCATTGGTTTATTGGTGAGATTACAAATTCAAAGTATGTGCATCCGGATAAAGCCTGAGAAAAACAGGCACAACTGTTTGAAAAGCAGAGCAAACAGCAGGACCATACAACTGGATCTTAGATAAGTCATGTCCGCATAGATACTGCTTTAAACTCACATCTTTTCCAGCCAGTAGACCCAGACAGTCTAGTAAGCACCAAAGCATGCATGGTATTACCGCTATTCTGGAGGCCTTTGGAGCTATTACATGTGGGGTTTCCATCAGAAGATGCTGTATTTGTTTATACTCAGGAGACAAGTACACCAATCTGTGTGGATAATGGATGCCAGATAACAGAGATTCTATTGTATGTACAGGTAGTCCCCGGTTAATGAATGAGCTAGGGACTGTAGGTTCGTTCTTAACCTGAATCTGTTCTTAAGTTGGAACACTGTACCATCTCTGTCCCCTGTACCTTCTCTGTACCTCCAGTGTCCCCCTCTGTCTCACAATTGCCCTCCGACTTATACCTGGTTATAGAAGTTTAAAAGCCATTTTTTCTTTGAATGTCGTTCGTATCGTCAGGTAGTTCGTAAGTCGGACATTCGTAAGTCGGGGACTACCTGTACAGTGTTTATAAATAAAATGTAATGCTGCCATCTTTACAACTGATACAAAATTAGGTAGGATTTTTAACACAGGATTCTGACATGTTACAGAAATAACTTGACAGCATGGCTACATTGGCAGGCAAATGGCAAATATAAACTTAATGGGATACAGCTGAAAACATCAGACTTGGAGAAGCACTAGGCAATACTGGTTGGTAATACTTTAAGCAGCTGTATTCAATGACAAGCAGCATTAGCTGAAGCAAATAAGATTCTGGGATGCATGGAAGTACATCTGCAGTAATTTTCAAAAAAACATAAGCGGAATGTGGGGAAGGGGGACAGTTTTATATCCTCCCTTCCACTCCAAGCCCCCCCTCCCCTGCTCCCCTATCGGCAGAGGCTAGCTGTCTTTGTTCGAGTCACAACCATCCAACCATCCCCCACTGCAGTCACTCACTACCTACCGTCTGCTTCTACTGCACATCACGTCACACGACATACAGTAGAAGCAGACGATAAAGAACAGGGGGCCGGAGTCTAGGGCTTTTTGGACTCGGGTAACACGGAGATAATGAGAATCTAGTATGTTTGTGGCACTAATCTCTGCCTTGTATTTGGTGAGTTGAAAAGATATTATTGGGTAAGGTCCTTTATATCGTAAAGGATCAAAACACAGTCCTTTTTAAGGGCAGTCCACCTTACCCACCATGACTAATGTATTGCTTTAGAGAAGGACTCATATAGTTAATGCAATCTCAAGATCACCGGAAATTCCTTATAAAAAAGCTTTATTGACACATATACAAAACAGGTATATCCAAAAATAGAAAATGTATAAAAATACAGTTCTTGAATATCAAACAGTGGGTCCTCATAGAGCCAAAAATAGGAACGATATCTAATTTGACTTGGAAAATGATTGTAGCTTTATGGGTATTTGTATTATTCAAGGCAACGACACACGTTCGTTTCGGGCTTTTATAACAATAAATATGCCCTTCATCAGGCCAAGATACCCAGCTCTATAAGAAAAGCAAACAACAATACATTAGAAATCGCAAAATACACTTCCTCAGAGGACCATTAAGGATGGTCGCAAGGAATTACAAAGGACCCACCACCAGACAAAGTTTATGGCGTATACACCAGGTTCAATCCAAGAACCTTATACACCTAAGAAATTGAGGTGTATAATCCTGCGCTCCATTAGCTCAGAGATACCTGCATTCAAGCAGGTGCCTATGGTTGCTTTTTAAAGGGCACAGTCGATACGAGATCACTTGATCAGGGCGGATATAGGCCCTTGTAAAACTGTAGTCCAGAGATATCTGGCTCCGGCACGCAGAGGCACGTTTCCCTGTTTACATTGTTCATGTTGCCAACTAGTTTTAAAGGGGAAAAGTATTGACCACCCCATGAGGGGGTTTCCAGTTAAATTTCTTCACTATGCTACATGTGATACTGAATATGTAGTCTATGGCATCAAGTGTCCTTGGGGCAAAATGTATGTAGGTGAAACCACTAGAGCCGTTAAGGAATGCATTATTGAGCATAGGTCTAAAATCAATGTGGCCCTGAGGCGTGGATTAGATCCATCCCAGGTAGACTCCCCGGTTGCCCAACATTTTATCATGGCAGGTCACTCAGCTCATCAGCTGAGATTTTGTGTGTTAGATATTGTCCCTCCCCCGAGAAGGGGTGGTGATAGGGAACTTATCTTGTTACACAAAGAGGCCCGCTGGATCAGATTTTTACAAACTCTGATTCCAGCCGGTCTCAATATTGAATATAGACCACAATAGGAGAATTGTCTATTCGAGTATCTAATGCTTTGTCTCCCTTTTTTTCTTCTTCGTAGTTCCCCTTATGAATGTCTTTGGAAGTTCTATTTGGGATGGCCGACATCTTTGTTCCTCTGTGGCTCATATCGGTTCTAGGAAAAGTGGGAATCTTTGGTATCCCGTATCTGGACATATGATATTATACATACCTGATGGCTCCTATGTACTTATCAGAGCTTGTATCAAATGACACGTGCTCTTAATAATTGAAACCATTGACTCGTAATAAAATAGAATTATCTTTTCATTTATTATATGCGAACAGCACTGTGACAACGCGTTTCTCGGCTTGAAGCCGCTTCCTCAGGTCAAATGAGTGCCTTAAAAATAAAAAAAAACAAAAAGTGGCGCTCAGAACATTCAATTTCTATCAAATAAAAATTAAAATTCTATCGAATAAAATTAAAAACAAGCGAACAAAGAACATCCAATACATTTGCATATCTATGTGCAATTCTATCTATGTTACTACTCATATCCATATGATACACTATTGGTTATGATAGACATCATGTCAAATCTGCATGAAACACAAAAAAATACGTTTAAAAGCCAAACAAGGAGTACCCACATGAGGATATAAAAACACTAAAGAATTATATACATAAACAATACAAAAAATGGTTTGAGCAAAAAATGGTTTGAGCAACTCTACAAGTACATAAATATATGATCCCTATTATACAATGTATACATATAAATACCATGCTTAGATAGGAATCCTGTAATAAGATGGACCAGAGTGAATATACATATTGAGAATTGGTTAGTAGGGGAGTACAGTGGATAGTAGTGCCCAGGTCTCTATATGGTTGAGCTCTAGGTCCTAAAATAAGAACGTGGTGGTATGAGGCTATAAACAGACAGGGGCGTTCCTAGGGTCCTTGGAGATTGGTGGCACCTGTGGGCACAAGGTGAGGGGGGTATAGGAAAGATGAACTCCGCACACCCGCAGGTAAAGTCCAAGGGTTTTTATTGATTCCAACTCACAAAAGCAGTAAAATGGCTGACATGTTTCGGATCATATCCTTACTCATAGCCTAAACATACTGACATCTTGGTGGGTCATATATACTCCCACAGCCCCGCCCCTAAGGGTGTACACTCCTGGGACCAAAGGGACTTAAAGGTGCAGGACTGAAAACCTGCTGGGGTGTATATATGGAAAGAACCACCATTACAATTACAATATTCCTATGTACAAAATAACACAGAGTATAATAGCTAAAATACAAAAATACAAAACTGCAAAGTACAAAAATATTATCAAAGGTTAAAACGATATCAATATATAAAATTAATATCCCACCTAGCATTTAAACCATTAGGTTCCCTGGTGCCCATCTGTAAAATCCAATATGCCTCCCGTGTTCTCAATTTCTTATATAGGTCACCCCGTCTAGGAGAAGCAGTGACCCTCTCGATCCCCTGAAATACAAAACCACCCATGTCGCCATCATGTTTCTCCCTGTAGTGCCTCGCCACATTGCTAATATTGTCTGTCTTCCAGGAGGCCCCATTAAAATGCTCAGAGATCCTTTGTCTCAAGCAACGTGTAGTGCAGCCCACATATTGTAAGCTGCAGATTGTACATGTGACCACATAGACGACAGATTTTGTGTTACAATTAATGAATTGTCGTATAGGAAAAGTTTTTTGGTTAGCAACCGAGGAGACACCACGCGAGGAACGATGGTGGATGCAATAATTACAGGAGGAAACTCCACATCTATGCGACCCCACAAAGGACAACCATGTAGAACGCTGGGGTGCAATGGTGGACCGGAACAAACTGGGAGAGAGAGTAGATGACAGGGATGGAGCCCTTTTATAGGCAAACCTACATCCCGACTCAAGTACTTGTTGTAACTTGTCATCTGCATACAACACAGGGATATATTTCTTAACTATCCCTATAACCTGATTATATTGTTGGCTATAGGTGGTTATAAAGTTTAAAGGGACAGCATTGGAGTTCTGTGTCAATGCAGTATCCGGGGTGTTTTTTAGGAGCTTATCCCTGTCCCTGGAAACGGCAATTCTCTGGGCCCTATCCAAATCAGAGTCGGAGTAACCCCTGGACCTAAAGCGTGATCTGAGGACAGAAAATTCCTGTAAAGTAGATTCATCCGTGGAACAGTTCCTCCTAGCCCTAATATACTCCCCAACGGGAACCCCTCTAAGAGTGTGTCTCGGGTGGCAGGAGGTGGCTTGCAATAAAGAGTTCCCAGCGCAAGGCTTCCTATAGGTCCTAGTCTCAATCCTACCGAATTCCCCAGAGCCAAGAAGGGTGATATCGAGAAAATCTATTTGTGTGTCATTAGACGTGCATGTAAAAGAAAGATTGAAGTTGTTGGAATTGAGATATAACAGAAACTGTCGCAGACTTTCCTCAGTACCTTGCCATATTAGGAGAAGGTCGTCAATGAAACGACCATACCAGATAATAGAGTTCAAGAAGGGGTTCGACTCTCCAAAAATGCGGAGCTCCTCCCACCACCCCATATAGAGGTTCGCGAGAGAGGGCGAAAACTTCGCCCCCATAGAAGCTCCGCACTTCTGGAGGTAGAACCCCCCATCAAAAGAAAAATAATTATGTGAAAGGAGGAACTCCGTTACTACCAAAATATAAGCCTGGAGTGGGGCTGGAAAGGAACTATATCTGGACAGATGGAACTCAAGGGCCACTCCTGCTAAATCATGTGGAATAGAGGAGTACAACGCCCTTACATCAAGGGTCACCCATCTATAATGTGATCTCCATTGCACATCCTCAAGACTAGCTAGGACATGCTTCGTGTCTTTAATGAGGCCGGGTAATCTCAAGACCAAAGGCTGTAAATGGGAATCAAGCCATTCCCCTAATCTCTCCCCAAGGGACCCAATCCCAGAAACAATGGGCCTACGCTCCGGTGGGGTGACGGGCTTGTGCACCTTGGGGAGATGATGGAAGATGGGGATGACAGGACTCCGAACCCTAAGGAACTCAGCCATATTCTTTTTTAGTAACCCCATGGATTCCCCTATAGAAATCAGCTGATCAAATTCTAGCTTGTAATCCAAAGTGGGGTCCCCAGGAAGATGTATGTAAGTATTTAGGTCCTGGAGCTGGTGCAGAGCTTCATTCTTATAATCAATAGTATTGAGCACGACAACCGCCCCCCCCCCCCCCCCTTATCAGCATTTCTAATAACGATGTCAGATCTTGACTTAAGATTCTCTAATGCTTGTCGTTCCAGGGGGGTTAGGTTGTGTCTAATTCTACTAGTTTCTGCTAAAAGTTTCAGATCTTTTTCTACCAGGTCCTGGAAAATTTCTACTGGTGAGGATCTGCAGTAAACTGGGTAGTAGTCACGGTTCAGGGGGACTGGTAGAGTTACATCTTCAATATTAATGAGACCAACATTCTCCGATGCTAACTGTTGTGCCGCGGCAAAAGTGCATGTGTCTTGGAACAAAGATATAGGGGGTAATGGAACAGGAGTGCGATGAGACAACACATTGGAAGTGGTTTGTGTGAGAAAATGTTTTTTGAGTAAAAGTGATCTAATAAATCCATTGACATCCTTAAGAGTGTCAAAAAGATTAAATTTACAGGCGGGGACAAAATTGAGGCCCCTGGAAAGAAGTGAAATCTCCTCCTGTGATAAAGTAGCATCAGAGATGTTGATAACATTCATAGGCTGAATCACCATCTTTTTCCTATGTTTCCGCCCCCCTCTCCGCGTCTTCCTCCCTGTCCTCCCCCTGGGGTCTGCTGAAACCTGTGCCACCTCCGTTTGGACTTCTTGGACTGTCTGGGAAGGGAGTTCTGGTCCAAAGGGGATAGGTTTGGGTGTGACCTAGAAAGCTCGTCCTGACTGGAACCTGTATGTCCCGACACATCAGGCAAGTCTGACTGGTCATCTGAATTATCCGGGGAACTAAAACTAACACGCTTGGTAGGGGTTCTGGGGGAAGGTTTCAGGATAGGCTTAGGGTTGCGAGGTCCAATTGGACGTCCACTCCCTGAAGAATTCCACCTACCCCATTCATAGACAAGGCCATCTTGGTAGTCTCCCACATCTCTCAAATATTTAGACCTTTTCAGATTCATAATAGTGGCTTCCAATTTAGCCACATTCTCTTTTAATTTATTATTCAAATCATCGTACAAATCTGTATCGTAGAACTTGTCGATCTCGGTCCGCGTACGCGAAATTTCAAGATTGAGGTCGACAAGTCTACGCTCCTCATACACTACTATAAGTTTCATCAATCTTAATGAACAGTCGGATAAAATCTCATTCCATTCTATCAGAAATCTATCACAATATACATTGGTAGGGATTTTTTTTATCCTAAGACCCCGTGGTATAATCCCCTCCGCCACATATTGCTTAAGGGCGAATGGCTTGATTCCCATTTACAGCCTTTGGTCTTGAGATTACCCGGCCTCATTAAAGACACGAAGCATGTCCTAGCTAGTCTTGAGGATGTGCAATGGAGATCACATTATAGATGGGTGACCCTTGATGTAAGGGCGTTGTACTCCTCTATTCCACATGATTTAGCAGGAGTGGCCCTTGAGTTCCATCTGTCCAGATTTAGTTCCTTTCCAGCCCCACTCCAGGCTTATATTTTGGTAGTAACGGAGTTCCTCCTTTCACATAATTATTTTTCTTTTGATGGGGGGTTCTACCTCCAGAAGTGCGGAGCTTCTATGGGGGCGAAGTTTTCGCCCTCTCTCGCGAACCTCTATATGGGGTGGTGGGAGGAGCTCCGCATTTTTGGAGAGTCGAACCCCTTCTTGAACTCTATTATCTGGTATGGTCGTTTCATTGACGACCTTCTCCTAATATGGCAAGGTACTGAGGAAAGTCTGCGACAGTTTCTGTTATATCTCAATTCCAACAACTTCAATCTTTCTTTCACATGCACGTCTAATGACACACAAATAGATTTTCTCGATATCACCCTTCTTGGCTCTGGGGAATTCGGTAGGATTGAGACTAGGACCTATAGGAAGCCTTGCGCTGGGAACTCTTTATTGCAAGCTACCTCCTGCCACCCGAGACACACTCTTAGAGGGGTTCCCGTTGGGGAGTATATTAGGGCTAGGAGGAACTGTTCCACGGATGAATCTACTTTACAGGAATTTTCTGTCCTCAGATCACGCTTTAGGTCCAGGGGTTACTCCGACTCTGATTTGGATAGGGCCCAGAGAATTGCCGTTTCCAGGGACAGGGATAAGCTCCTAAAAAACACCCCGGATACTGCATTGACACAGAACTCCAATGCTGTCCCTTTAAACTTTATAACCACCTATAGCCAACAATATAATCAGGTTATAGGGATAGTTAAGAAATATATCCCTGTGTTGTATGCAGATGACAAGTTACAACAAGTACTTGAGTCGGGATGTAGGTTTGCCTATAAAAGGGCTCCATCCCTGTCATCTACTCTCTCTCCCAGTTTGTTCCGGTCCACCATTGCACCCCAGCGTTCTACATGGTTGTCCTTTGTGGGGTCGCATAGATGTGGAGTTTCCTCCTGTAATTATTGCATCCACCATCGTTCCTCGCGTGGTGTCTCCTCGGTTGCTAACCAAAAAACTTTTCCTATACGACAATTCATTAATTGTAACACAAAATCTGTCGTCTATGTGGTCACATGTACAATCTGCAGCTTACAATATGTGGGCTGCACTACACGTTGCTTGAGACAAAGGATCTCTGAGCATTTTAATGGGGCCTCCTGGAAGACAGACAATATTAGCAATGTGGCGAGGCACTACAGGGAGAAACATGATGGCGACATGGGTGGTTTTGTATTTCAGGGGATCGAGAGGGTCACTGCTTCTCCTAGACGGGGTGACCTATATAAGAAATTGAGAACACGGGAGGCATATTGGATTTTACAGATGGGCACCAGGGAACCTAATGGTTTAAATGCTAGGTGGGATATTAATTTTTATATATTGATATCGTTTTAACCTTTGATAATATTTTTGTACTTTGCAGTTTTGTATTTTTGTATTTTAGCTATTATACTCTGTGTTATTTTGTACATAGGAATATTGTAATTGTAATGGTGGTTCTTTCCATATATACACCCCAGCAGGTTTTCAGTCCTGCACCTTTAAGTCCCTTTGGTCCCAGGAGTGTACACCCTTAGGGGCGGGGCTGTGGGAGTATATATGACCCACCAAGATGTCAGTATGTTTAGGCTATGAGTAAGGATATGATCCGAAACATGTCAGCCATTTTACTGCTTTTGTGAGTTGGAATCAATAAAAACCCTTGGACTTTACCTGCGGGTGTGCGGAGTTCATCTTTCCTGTATCCTGATTTGCCGCATTGGCTTCCAGCACCTTGCCTTAGGTAATAGAGGTTGAGCGGTCTTATCTACTGCATCCTTTTTGTGAGGGGGGTATGCGGCGCGCGTAGCGGCAAAAATGGGCGTGGTCATACAGTGAGTGGGCGTTGCCATGGGTGGAGCCAAATTTACATGAACTTAGCAGCGGTGTAAGCTACAGATAACGGGCCTGCCCATCAAAATATTGGTGCCCCATGTCCTTTATTTAGATAATTTACAATCAGTATAGGCATAGATCAGATCAAAGATGTATACGCACATACAATTTTGATTGGTCGATCACAATTTTACCACTCCCATGCAGTAAGTGCAGTAAGCCAACAGACAATGAATTTGATGAACAGAGCTAAAATTAGCTAATCAAAATTGTATGTGTGTACCAGGCTTTACAGCTAATACTGTACATACTGAAAGTAGCAGGGATCAGCACACACACTGCAGCTAGTTTACTATCAGTACAGGCACAGAGTAACAGCTTATACAGTATATACTGGAGGTAGCAAAGATCAGCACATACTGCAGCTAGTTTACTATCAATACAGGCACAGTAACAGCTTATACTGTACATACAGGAGCTGGCAGAGATCAGCACACTCTGCAGCTAGTTTACTATCAATACAGGCACAGAGTAACAGATTATACTGTACATACTGGAGGTAGCAGCGACTGACTCACACTGCAGCTAGTTTACTATAAGTACAGGAACAGAGTAACAGCTTATACTGTACATACTGGAGGTAGCAGAGATCAGCACACACTGCAGCTAGTTTACTATCACTATAGGCACAGAGTAACAGCTTATACTGTACATACTAGAGGTAGCAGAGATTAGCACACACTGCAGCTAGTTTACTATCAGTACAGGAACAGAGTAACAGCATACACTACACATACTGGAGGGAGCAGTGATCAGAGTAAAAGCTTACACTTTACAGAGTAAAAGCTTACACTTTACATACTGAAGGTTGCAGGGATCAGCCCACACTTTGGTGAGTCCACACTCAGTACAGGCACAGAGTAACAGCGTATACTGTAGGTAGCAGAGATCAGCACACACTGCAGCTAGTTTACTATATGTACAGGCACAGAGTAACAGCTTATACTGTACATACGCTGTACATACTGACGGTAGCAGAGATCAGCCCACATTTCAAAGAGCTTACTATCAGTACAGGCTCAGTGCTTTATAAATACATAATAATAATATGGTAGGATATTAGACTATGACAGGATTAGATTGTGAGCTCTTCTGAGGACAGTCAGTGACATGACTATGTACTCTGTAATGTGCTGCAGGAGATGTCAGTGTTATATAAATACATAATAATAATATGGTAGTACATTACTCTATGGTAGGATCAGATTGTGAGCTCTTCTGAGGACAGTCAGTGACATGACTATGTACTCTGTACAGTGCTGCAGAAGATGTCAGTGTTATATAAATACATAATTATAATATGGGATGACATTAGCCTATGACTATGGTAGGATTAGATTGTGAGCTCCTCTGAGGACAGTGAGTGACATGACTATGTACTCTGTAATGCGCTGCAGAATGTCAGTGCTATATAATACATAATAATAATATGGTAGGACATTAGACTGACTATGGTAGGATTAGAGTGTGAGCTCCTCTGAGGATGTACTCTGTAATGTGCTGCAGAAGAGGTCAGTGCTATATAAATACATAATAATAATATGGTAGGTCATTAGACTATGACTGTGGTAGGGATTAGATTGTGAGCTCTCCTGAGGACAGTCAGTGACATGACTATGTGCTCTGTAAAGTGCTGTAGAAAATGTCAGTGCTATATAAATACATAATAATATGGAAGGACATTAGATTATGGCTATGGTAGGGATAATATATTGGGGCTCCTCTGAGGACAATGAGCGGCATGACTACTCTACTAAGTGCTGCAGGAGATGTCAGTGCGGAGGACAGGGCACAGAGAGAGACAGAGATGTACACACACACACACAAAATATCTCTATCTATCTATCTATCTATACACACACACACACACACACACACACACACACAGAGAGAGACAGACAGACAGAGAGAGAGAGACAGAGGCAGAGAGAGAGAGACAGAGGCAGAGAGAGGGGCAGAGAGACAGAGAGAGAGGGGCAGAGAGACAGAGAGAGAGGCAGAGAGACAGAGAGAGAGGCAGAGAGACAGAGAGAGAGAGGCAGAGAGAGAGGGGCAGAGAGACAGAGAGAGAGGGGCAGAGAGACATAGAGAGAGGGGCAGAGAGACAGAGAGAGAGACAGAGAGAGAGAGGGGAAGAGAGACAGAGACAGAGAGGGGCAGAGAGACAGAGAGAGAGACAGAGAGAGAGCGAGAGCAGAGAGAGAGAGAGACAGACAGAGAGAGAGACAGAGAGAGAGAGAGAGAGACAGAGACAGACAGAGAGAGAAACACACACACACACACACACACACACACACACACGGGGACAGATGGCACACAGCACACATGCAAAGTTTCCATACTACACACACACACACACACACTCTCTCTCAGCACAACACACATACAGAAGGAAGGGGGAGGGCAGAGGGGAGAGAGACACTAGAAAGGAAACAAGCCAGATTGAAAGCCAGCCAGAGACAGAGTATATTACCTCCCCCGACGTGCTGATTAGCTGCTGTATGCCCCGTGTCCCTGGCTGGCTCTCAGCTCTGTGTCCTTCTCCCCTGACAGTCTTCAGTTTGCACGATCCTCCTCAGGCTTCAGTGTGTGTTGGCTGGGAAGTGCAGGTGCCGCCGCCCACTGAATCAGCTCCTCTCAGGGAAACTTGCTGCTGCAGTGCTGCTCCCCATCAGGCCCAGGAACTTCAGGAAGACCGCGCTCCGTTCAAAACGGCTGGGAGGCGGAGCTTCAGTGTGGCCAATCTTGGAGGTGGCAGGGAGAAGGGGTGGAGCAGCTGGGTTGGTGCTAAGCAGCGCAGCGCTGGCCAATGCTGCAAGGGGAGCAGAGAGCTGCATAGCGACAGACGGGGACTGAAGTGCCCCGCATGACCTAACAGAGGTTCGTGGCACAGTGGGCGGAGATCCGTAGCACGTGCCTCGGATCTTTAGCCCTAGCGACGCCCCTGTAAACAGATATGCTGCTGCCTAGAGCAGTCTGACCGGTTAGTGTAAAAAGGGAGGGAGGGTCTTACCGGCTCCGGAGCGAGCTGTGTGTGGGAGCGCCTATGTGCCGCTGCTCTGTCCGTGTTGTTTTTAAACAAGCATGTCGGCCATGGGAGGGCAGAGTGCGGGTGACGGAGGGTCTATGTGACGTAATCACATATGGGCGGGACCTCGCTGGAGGCCGGCGGGAGCCAATCGGGGCCGGGGATGGGAGGGGCGGCGGACGTAGATGGCTTGTGTAGAGTACGGGAAGGGCGGAAGTGGACAGGCGCTATGGCTTCGAGTCTGGCGGAAGAAGGCTGGCAGCCATCTTAACCTGGCCAGCACCCGGCTGGAGTGTCTGTGGAGAGGGAGGGGACGGGAGGGACGAGAGTCGCCATCTTGGGGAGGGAAGGGCGGAGCCGAAGATGGCAGTGGCCATCTTGGAGAGGGCAGGGAGGGGTATACGGATGACGTGTGCGGAGGGCGTTGGCCCTCTTCCAAAGGGCTCAAGGGATGGCAGCCATCTTACAGAGGGCAAGGGAAGGTGGAGCGGAGGCCATATTGGGATGGGAAGAGGCCCAGGCCATATGGAGGTGGGTGGTGGCAATAGAGACAGGGCAGATTAGAAGAGTGGAGATGGCCCAAGAAGACAAGCAGTTCAATTAGAATACCACAAAGCTATATGCATATACATGTTAAAGGGCACGAAGCAGATGTGCACACAGTTAATGTAAATGACATGCAAGGAAGCACAGCAGGGTGCATATTAATAATAATAATAGAGTTCTACACATACACATGATAATATTACTAAAGTTCTACACACATATGCCCTAATCATATACATGTTGAAGAGCACGGTGCAAATGCGTGCTCTGTCTATCAGGTGTATACATGTATACATTCAGTCTACTTAGGGCCAGAGAGATGTTTTGGGTCTTCAAGTTAAGTCAAGTTCTTCAAGTTAAGAACACTACAACCAGAGGGCCTCAATATTTGTTTGGAGCACAATTTATAGCTCCACTTCACCTGATAGACAGTCTTCAGGGTCCCAGGCACTGTCCCCACCCCGATACTCTAACCCCTACCTTTGCTTGACGACCGGAAATCCCAGTTAGGATGAGGGATCTATCTGAAAAGCACCAAAAAAACCATAAATATTTAAAACCTTGTCCCGCCTCGAAAGACCGGCACATTCTCTAGGGCATGTATGTGTAGAACGTTGGTATTGTTATCAACATGTACCTTGCTGTGCTTCCTTGTCTGTCATTCACATCAACTATTTGCGCATTTGCACCGTGCTCTTCAACATGTATATGATTAGGGCATATGTGTGTAGAACTTTAGTAATATTATCATGTGTATGTGTAGAACTCTATTATTATTATTAATATGCACCCTGCTGTGCTTCCTTGTATGTCATTTACATTAACTGTGTGCGCATCTGCTTCGTGCCCTTTAACATGTATATGCATATAGCTTAGTGGTATTCTAATTGAACTGCTTGTCTTCTTGGGCCATCTCCACTCTTCTAATCTGCACTGTCTCTATTGCCACCACCCACCTCCATATGGCCTGGGCCTCTTCCCATCCCAATATGGCCGCCGCTCCACCTTCCCTTGCCCTCTGTAAGATGGCTGCCATCCCTTGAGCCCTTTGGAAGAGGGCCGACGCCCTCCGCACACGTCATCCGTATACCCCTCCCTGCCCTCTCCAAGATGGCCACTGCCATCTTCGGCTCCGCCCTTCCCTCCCCAAGATGGCGACTCTCGTCCCTCCCGTCCCCTCCCTCTCCACAGACACTCCAGCCGGGTGCTGGCCAGGTTAAGATGGCTGCCAGCCTTCTTCCGCCAGACTCAAAGCCATAGCGCCTGTCCACTTCCGCCCTTCCCGTACTCTACACAAGCCATCTACGTCCGCCGCCCCTCCCATCCCCGGCCCCGAATGGCTCCCGCCGGCCTCCAGCGAGGTCCCGCCCATATGTGATTACGTCACATAGACCCTCCGTCACCCGCACTCCGCCCTCCCATGGCCGACATACTTGTTTAAAAACAACACGGACAGAGCAGCGGCACATAGGCGCTCCCACACACAGCTCGCTCCGGAGCCGGTAAGACCCTCCCTCCCTTCCTTTTTACATTAACCGGTCAGACTGCTCTAGGCAGCAGCATATCTGTTTATAGCCTCATACCACCACGCTCTTATTTTAGGACCTAGAGCTCAACCATATAGAGACCTAGGCACTACTATCCACTGTGCTCCCCTACTAACCAATTCTCAATATGTATATTCACTCTGGTCCATCTTATTACAGGATTCCTATCTAAGCATGGTATTTATATGTATACATTGTATAATAGGGATCATATATTTATGTACTTGTAGAGTTGCTCAAACCATTTTTTGCTCAAACCATTTTTTGTATTGTTTATGTATATAATTCTTTAGTGTTTTTATATCCTCATGTGGGTACTCCTTGTTTGGCTTTTAAACGTATTTTTTTGTGTTTCAT
Source organism: Hyperolius riggenbachi (assembly GCF_040937935.1). Taxonomy (NCBI): domain Eukaryota; kingdom Metazoa; phylum Chordata; class Amphibia; order Anura; family Hyperoliidae; genus Hyperolius; species Hyperolius riggenbachi. The sequence goes on from NC_090656.1 coordinate 136,228,631, forward strand.
GCAGATTTGACATGATGTCTATCATAACCAATAGTGTATCATATGGATATGAGTAGTAACATAGATAGAATTGCACATAGATATGCAAATGTATTGGATGTTCTTTGTTCGCTTGTTTTTAATTTTATTCGATAGAATTTTAATTTTTATTTGATAGAAATTGAATGTTCTGAGCGCCACTTTTTGTTTTGTTTTATTTTTAAGGCACTCATTTGACCTGAGGAAGCGGCTTCAAGCCGAGAAACGCGTTGTCACAGTGCTGTTCGCATATAATAAGTGAAAAGATATTCTATTTTATTACGAATCAATGGTTTCAATTATTAAGAGCACGTGTCATTTGATACAAGCTCTGATATAACCTATACAAATTTTCGAATTAGGCGCCTCCTGTATTATCAATTTATATACTGCACCCTACCTAGTAGGGTTTTTCGTTCCCGCCTGTAGAGCGGGCCGAATATTTTTTCATTTGGAGTTAAGACCGAGACCTAGCAAGAAAAGGCCGAGTGGGGACGGTATTTCCCCATCTGCGCTAATGAGTGGTTGCCTCTTTGGAGCAACCCAGACTTGTGAGTATATTTTCACCAGAATTATCTCACCCTAAACCCAATAAGAGGATATCACACCAGATCGGGCTCCCGGTGGTCGGGCGCATTTTTTGTTTGTGTTTCACCAGTACTTTGAATATTGTATCTTCCTAATTTGTTTATAGATTTTCCCCATACCAAGGGTATTTTTATGTTTTTTCTGTATATATGTTTTTCTACTTTTTGTAATTTTTGGGTGCTACCATTTATGCCCAGCAGGGGGCGTTATGACGTCCTACTGAGCCATCTTTATTGGTTTATATGACTATACCCTCTGTGCGGAATTTATGCCGCATGCAGGAGGTATTTTGTCATTATCAGCCCCCTTGAGTAGTCCCTTGTTCACATTTGTCACTATTGGACTCTGCCCTATTCCATTACTGCCTAATAAAATATGTCTGCGCTAGATACATACCTTTGTTTGCGCTCCAGCGTGGTTGCCCGTTTCCTGTCTAGTTCAGAGTGTTGAGTTGCGCATGCGTATGGGCACTTCGAGATTCGTCATCACTTCCGGTTGGCGGAAGTGATGCATCGATGGGGTTCTTCCGCCATTAGATGCCATTAGATGCCTTTACACGGACTGTGTGTCCTTGGATATGACGCGCTCCCATGTGGCCTTGCCCTAGCCAGCCTTCGATTGGCCAACTCTCGTGGGAGGCAGGGCCGTTTGGGCTATTTAAAACATATCCGTCGCCATTTTCATCTGGGTTCCCACGCTTCAGCGTCTTTTTCGCAGTTGGGAAGGTGAGTTGCAAACTTTATGACTTTCATGTGCCAGCCATTAATCTATATATTTTATGGACTCTGGACTATGTTGCTCAATCCCAGAGATGCTTTTACTCTCATCCAATTGTATTTTTCTATTTTGCATGACTTTGGCCAAATGGGACACTCAGCCCCATTGTGTATTAAGATGCTTTGTATATATTATGTGGACTTTGGTGCCCTATATACATAGTGCGGATTTTACATATGTCCATCAGTAATAGTGCTTGGACCTCCATGCTACTATACATGAGGCTATATTTTTGGGCTTAATTTCCTATATAACGGACACATCTGATACCTTTCTGATATTACTGCATTCATTAATTAGGGTTTTTGAAGTCATCATTTCTGACATAGATTACTTTGTTAGCTTATGGGAGCCGTCGGGTATGTGTTGCATGTCTTGATGCCATTCTATATTGGATTAGGTTATTTATTTGTATTTTCTCTTTAGGTTTTGTGTACGCCTGGTATGTTCAGGCACCCCCAGTATGTTATTATTTGATTCCTATTTGGTTTTCCTCGTCTGATTGAGCCATACAGGTTTGCATAGATTTCTTATGCCATTCCTTTATGATCTGCATGTTACTCTCCTTTTGCACCCTCTAAAATCTTGTGCACAATTTGGTATAACTCCTTGTCTAGGATCAATGGGTCAATATGAGGACTGATATTTACTAGCCCTCATGGTATGTACCCCATTGGGTCCATCTGGAGAATGTTCTTTATCACTCTCTCTCCTTGTACTATTTTTTCATCCTGGTATACTATCTAGGCACTATAATGCTTGCTTTGGGTATACACTCTATTTCAATTTCTTAGGTGTATAAGGTTCTTGGATTGAACCTGGTGTATACGCCATAAACTTTATCTGGTGGTGGGTCCTTTGTAATTCCTTGTGACCATCCTTAATGGTCCTCCGAGGAAGTGTATTTTGTGATTTCTAATGTATTGTTGTTTGCTTTTCTTATAGAGCTGGGTATCTTGGCCTGATGAAGGGCATATTTATTGTTATAAAAGCCCGAAACGAACGTGTGTCGTTGCCTTGAATAATACAAATACCCATAAAGCTACAATCATTTTCCAAGTCAAATTAGATATCGTTCCTATTTTTGGCTCTATGAGGACCCACTGTTTGATATTCAAGAACTGTATTTTTATACATTTTCTATTTTTGGACATACCTGTTTTGTATATGTGTCAATAAAGCTTTTTTATAAGGAATTTCCGGTGATCTTGAGATTGCATTAACTATATGAGTCCTTCTCTAAAGCAATACATTGTATTTGGTGAGCAAAGGGGGAGTGAGGAAAGAAGTTATTTATTGGGGGGAAGTTGCTGTGCACACACATCTTATAGTAAAGGAGGGAATAAAGGCTCCCATACACTTTTAGATGGGGAGCACAAAGCAAAGGCTACCGATTACTGATATATGTGGGGGGAGGTTGCTATCTACTGCTAGGAGGGGAGAGGTCGGGGGAGGATCACACCATGAGTTGTGTGCAAAGCAAGGAGGGAAGTAGTTGGCACTGTAGCATTAGACAGTTGATACTGGGGTGGTGCGTACAGGGTTCACACACTTCTTATGACGTGGGGCAATCTGCATGCTCTGATGCAGATGGAGACCAACTAGTACATAAATGAGAAGGAGTCAATCGGCACTGCAGGTGCTTTATTCCATCATCAAACACGTTACACATGCAAAGTGTCATAAAAAGTCACATACCATTGAGGTGAAGTGTGGTGGTGCGGTGGGTGCTGGGCACAAGATGCCTGATGGTCGTTTCACGCTAAAAATGCGCTTCCATGGAGGCTAAAGAGTCACTTTTTATGACACTTTGCATGTGTATCATGTTTGATCTTTAATGATGGAATAAAGCACCTGCAGTGCCGATTGACTCCTCCTCCTTCTCACTTATGTACACCATGAGTTGTGATACTCCTAATGACGCCTCTGATGTGTCTATAACTTGGACCTAAGAAATGTTGACAACCACTTGACAGACATCAAATAATAACACTGATACATTTACCACCTGGTCTCATCTTCCTTCCTACAGGAATTAGAGTCCTTGTAGTCATATGGAGCTTACCTGAAGTGGATCCCATATCGAATCTTGAATTTGTATACATACTTTGAAGAGTGCAAGAATCGTGTTTCAGGAAGAGGAACGGAAAAAGGCTTTATGGGCATATTAATGCCAACACAGAGCTCAGAGTTGTTCCTATAAAAAAAAAAAAAAATGCATGAACATGGGATAAATGTGACTTTTTTTCCAATAATTTATGTATTAAAAATGTTTTTTATATGCTGTACATTAGGGCACACATTACCACAAGTACTAGGAGCAGTTTCTTTCCTCACACAGCTCTGCCTCTGCGCTGTAAAATCATCCCGACACAACCAGATAAACAAATGTGTCGATTCTGCACGACAGACCATGTACCTGCACAGGGGGAGTTACTATCAACTCCTCAGAGTCTAGTAATCACCTAGCTGAGGGCTCTTTCACATCAGACAACTCGTGCAGGAGCTATTCTCCTGCATGCATTGAATAGCCTGCGTCGTGTCATCAGGATGCTGCAGTGCGACGCAATCAGCAGCTGTAGTTATGAATTCACCCGACGGGAAACACCAGCTCCCGACGATTAAAAGCTCCCGGGTACGTCGTACTGCAACACATCGAAACGCAGCTTCGGGTGTGAAAGGTAAAATAAAAGTCTTTGGACTTTCATTTTATCTTGGTAAACGCAAAGTTCAGACTTTGCATTACACCGCAGAAAATGGGCTCTGGTGTGAAAGAATCTTATTCAGGTGGTGATAAGGGGTTAAATTTGCAGAAATGTGTGTGTTTATTTTCTTCACTTATCTGACTGTTCAGAAATGTGTTAGCAGTACATATTTATCAAGGTTTCCCCTCTTCCAGCATGGAGCAGTAAGAGCTGTGACAAGCTGCAAAGAGCCAGAAGTGAAACATCATACAGTCAGTCAGGAGGGGTGTTTACATGTCGCCCTGACTGAAATCTTCTTTGTTGCTAGTAATATTCCAGCAATATTACAGCACATCTAGCCCTGTTACCTCCTCTGATCAGCTTTCCTCCTCAGCTTCTGTACACACTGTGTGGTGAAGTATTTGTGAGCTGTATTAGGCGTGAAGGATGATATTAAAGCAAACAGAGACAACTGGGGTAATAAATACAGTGCCCCTGGCAGTAGTGGTAATGTGAACCCTAATACAGAGTATTAAAAAAAAACTTGTTTATCGATAGTGTCACGGAACAGCCGTGAGAAACGCGGGCGAATTGGAAGGAGCCGCGCAGTCCAATTTCTGATTGCTGTCTGGCTAAATTTGTGCAGCCATTACAGGAATCAGAACGGACATTCCTGTTTTTTTAAAATACAAGTTTTTCTCCTCGGCCCCTAATTTAGGTGCAGGATGTCTTTTGAGTTGTTAATTAGCTTAGACATATTCCCTGTGGAAGGCAGAATAACATGGAGGCATTCATTCCCTTTTCTGTTCTGGGAACCAGGTGACACCTAGCTGATCTCATGTAGATGTTAATTAACCAAAGGGTGATAAGGAGGCCTAGGTTCAGCCAGGCAGGATACAAATCCCCGGGAGGTCTTGACACCTTGCTCCCTAGTAAGGATCAAAGGGAAGCCAGCTGCTAGCCCACATCCTGAATAACCTGAGGCTCATGGCATAATCCATAACTTCCCAGATCTGTCATATTTCTGGGGTTCATGAGATGGCAGCTTCGCCAAACGTGTGGAAAGTGTAGCATGAGTCCCGGTGCTGGTTCTGAGGAAGTTTCAGAACATTCGGAGGTAAAGACTGCCAGTTAGGCAGTTTGAAAGTGCCCTGATGATACCACAGGGGTCCCACCCCTCATGTCTGGTATCAGGGCGCTGGGTAAATCGAGACAGACCTGAAAATGTTAATAAATCTGCCCTGACCTGTACGGTTCTGTGAGATAGAGCCCATATATGGTTAGATATGATTTCTGGTCCCCAGGACAAGGGGAGGGCTCATCTCATCTTCTAAGGGGGGTGTGTGGCTCCCGCCCTCACTCCCTCCTACTGGATCAGGGGAATAAGAATGGCAGAGGACCCAAACTCAGTGTCCTCCACCCTGAAACTCCATCTTGATCTCATCTGTGCCAGCTTGAGGATATGCTGGCATCCACCTGGTCTGAACTCTGAACTTTGAGCTGAAACAAATGATTTTACCAAGGACTTTATGATTCTTCCCACAAAAGGACATCTTTCCAGGAACTAAGTATTTTTTCTCCCTTTCTTTTATTTTTCATACCGGCTATTAATGTCTCAATAATTGTTGATTTTAATAATTGTCTGTATATATTCATTATTTATATTGCTCTCAATAAACCGACGCTATCGTCAGTTGTTGTTCTAGCTACCCTATTATTCAGCATACACAGAAACTGATCCCAGGTCTCTGAAGAGACGCTACTATTGTTTGTTGTTGGCTAGACAGAATACAGCGGGTTTTAACCGTTTTCATTTGTAGATCTAGGCTCAGACAGTCAGCGGGCTCCTCTGTCCCATGGTAACAGAGGTGGTGGCAGTTATACCCTTAACTAGTGTGTAAGTTGTAATTACCGTACCTCACAGGCTCCCTTCTGGTTTGTCTGCGGCCAATTCCCAACGGTTCCTGCGCATTGACTGCGACCAGAGTTCGCACGATCCGTGCGCTGGCACCGTTTGGAAGGCATTTCGCGGTCTGACCACTAGGGCTCCTGTGACAGTGTTTGGCAGCGGGTGGGACCTGTGTTGTGCTGAAAGTATCTAAGATAGCGCTAGCGCTATCAAGAAACAAACTAATTCGTTGGTGTAGCTGGAAGGCAATATATTTTTTATATATACAGCGAGACTGTGTAGCCAGTACCCCTCCCCAAAAGTTTTATTTTATTTGGCATGGAAATGTCCGGGAACTACCAGAACATGTGCCTAGCAGACCTGGAAAATCTTTGCAAAGCGAGGGGCATGGACATCCTCCGCAAGAAAAAAACGGGACCTGATAGCAGACTTGTCCAGATGGGATACCCAGCAACTGCAGGAGCCGGGAGTGTCCGCTGAAGTGGATACCAGCCCATCTGACTCACGTCGAGGGGAACCAGAGACTGAAGATCCTGAGCGTACAGAGGTTGAGCAACCTGCGGGCTATGCGGCAACAGTTACACAGGAGGCTGTCAGTATGGTCCCCAATCCCAGAGTTTCTGAAAGTACTCGCCCGGAACTGGCCAGTACTGGACTGTCCATGGGTGCTGACCCGGTAATGCAGCATGCATTAAGAAAGCTGATGGAGACTGACCTGGACAAGTACCTGCAGTACATGCAAGCGCAGTTGGAGTGCCAATCTGCAGAGGCACGAGAGGAGTGGGAACGCCAATCTGCAGAACGCAAGGCTGCTGCTGCTGCTGAAGAACACCACGCGGAGAGGGATGCCGCTGAGCGAGAACGGGAGCGCCAATGACAGCATGAGCTAAACATGGCAAAAGTGCAACAGGCCAGCCGGAGTTCTTCGCCCAGCCTCCCTGCTGAAGGAGCTGCACCACCCGTAAGTGCAAAATTTAAATTTGCTAATATTGAAAAAGACACTGACATTGACTTGTTTCTGCTGTCTTTTGAAAAAGCATGCCGTCAGTATCGTCTGTCCCAAGACCAGTGGGCCAGACATCTGACACCTTTGCTGTGCTACAAAGTGCTTGATGCTTTCGCAAAATTGCCTACGGAGAAAGATAATGATTATGCCGCTATAAAAGACGCTATCATTACCAAATACCAGCTGACGCTAGAAGCCTATCGCAAAAAGTTCAGGGCCTGGCAGAAAAGGTCTTCTGACTCTTATTGAGATGTGGTCAGCAGCTTGCTCACCACACTCCGCCAGTGGACTCTAGGCCTCACCAAAGGGTCTTAGGATGTCCTGGAGGACTTGATAGTCCTGGAACAATTTCTGAACATTTGCCCTGCTGATGTACGACAGTTTGTGCTTGAGCGCAAGCCTGCGTCAGCAACTGTCGCTGCAGACCTCGCTGAGACCTTTGCCACTACCCAGGTGTCTGATACCCGCAGAACTGTCCCATCCAGCTGGAGAGGAGGTTAGCCCAATACCCCGGCAGACTCTCCTGCCCCTGTGAGCCGTCAGCCACAGAGGCCACCCAGCGCAGCTACTGCACCCAGGCCTGCAGCCCCTGGAGAGGTCATCTGTCACTACTGCCGCCAGCCTGGACACATGAAATTCGACTGTCCGGAGCGGAGACAGACACCACCAGCACCTGCAGCACCTGTATCCCCTGTACCTCACCCACAGCAGAGGCAACCCGCCAGCGAACCACAGCCTGGATCATCAGATTTTGTTCTGTTTGCCTGCGGAAAGGAAATCCGCGACCGAACCGACCAGCAGCAACTTGTTAGAGTGAACGGCAAAGTTGTCACCGGATTCCGAGACACCGGAGCTGACATCATGTTAGTTCACTCACACCTTGTGCCAAAGGAGAGCATCAGCTCCAGCCGATCCCTTGCCCTTACTGGAGTGGAGGGCACCCTTTTTCACATAGCCCACGCGAGAGTGAAGATCGACTGGGGGGTGGGAGTCCAAGAAAGGGTTGTTGGGGTTATGAAGGATCTCCCAATCCCTGTGTTGCTGGGGACTGATTTGGGCAAGCTTGTGTCCTACTACGAACCTGCCACGACCGCCTTGTCGCTCACGGAAGGAGACGGACTCTCCACCCACCACCAGGTACTTTATACACTTGGTTGAGCACCAGGGGGAGGTGGGTTGAATGTGCCCAGTTCAAGGGTACCAGGTTCAATAGTGCCTGCGTCAAAGGCACCTGAGTTTGATGTACAAACTGCCTGTTGTGATGAAGATGTAACTGTACCTGTGTTTAAGGTACCAACTGTCTGTAATGAAAATGTGTCTATGCCTGTCACTGTCATTAATGCATGCAACAATGATTCAAGTAATGCCAGTCTGTGCCATTCTGAAGGTATACCTGGGCTAGCAGTACCGCACAGCTGTACTGTTTAGAACCTGAGCTCAGAACAGGTGGAGGGGGTTCCGGCCTCCTCCCCCTCCTCTGACCATAGGGATGAGTCCTTTCAGCCGTTGGCCTCGTGTGACATGAGCCAGGTGGCTGAAACTGACAGCGTATTCCCAGCAGCTCTACAAAGGGACCCAAGCCTGGAGGTGCTCAGGCAGCAAGCCTCTGAGCCCCTCGCAGCCGGACCGCTTTCAACGTGTACTGGGAAGGTGGGAGACTGTACAGCAAGTCTGTACAGCCCCCTACCGGTAGATCACATGCGAATACCAAATGGCTTGTGGTCCCGAGTGCGTTCAGGGGACATGTGCTGAAATCCGCACATGATAATTCCCTGACAGGACACTCTGGTGCCCGCAAGACACTTGCCTGTATTCGGAGACAGTTTTATTGGCCCAGGATGAACAGGGATGTAGCAAACTACTGCAAAGCATGTGCCGTCTGTCAGGAGCTGGGAAGGTCCAGGGATTCCCGCAGGGTTCCCTTAGGTCCACAGCCACTTCGCAGGGAACCCCTGCGTGGGCTGGCTGTTGACCTACCCAAACCACTGCCCGTTGTCAGCAGTCCCGGCAGACACCACATCCAACCGCAGTGGCGCAAACGCCCTGTCCAGAACGGTCCATGTTGTGTCAAACCTGAGGGTAGCAGACCGCGACCTGTCCAGTGGAACCGAGCCACAGGCGCCAATGGGTTTTCCCGCCGTGCCGGCAGCTCGAGACCCGTCAGCCAGGTTTGCCGACACGAAGCGGGCAGCCGACACCAGAACGCCGACGGGCTATCCCGTTGCAACGGGGAACAAGACTAGATATCGCAGGTTAGCGGCAACGACACACATCTTGCTGATGCATGTCTATCTGCCTTCTCCCCAGGGGGGGCTGTCACGGAACAGCCGTGAGAAATGCGGGCGAATTGGAAGGAGCCGCACAGTCCAATTTCTGATCGCTGTCTGGCTAAATTTGTGCAGCCATTACAGGAATCGGAACGGACATTCCTGGTTTTTTAAAAGTTTTTCTCCTCTGCCCCTAATTTAGGTGCAGGATGTCTTTTGAGTTATTAATTAGCTTAAACATATTCCCTGTGGAAGGCAGAATAACATGGAGGCATTCATTCCCTTTTCTGTTTTGGGAACCAGGTGACACCTAGCTGATCTCATGTAGATGTTAATTAACCAAAGGGTGATAAGGAGGCCTAGGTTCAGCCAGGCAGGATACAAATCCCCGGGAGGTCTTGACACCTTGCTCCCTGGTAAGGATCAAAGGGAAGCCAGCTGCTAGCCCACATCCTGAATAACCTGAGTCTTATGGCATAATCCATAACTTCCCAGATCTGTCATATTTCTGGGGTTCCTGAGATGGCAGCTTCGCCAAACATGGGGAAAGTGTAGCATGAGACCCGGTGCTGGTTCTGAGGAAGTTTCAGAACATTCAGAGGTAAAGACTGCCAGTTAGGCAGTTTGAAAGTGCCCTGATGATACCACAGGGGTCCCACCCCTCATGTCTGGTATCAGGGCGCTGGGTAAATCGAGACAGACCTGAAAATGTTAATAAATCTGCCCTGACCTGTACGGTTCTGTGAGATAGAGCCCATATATGGTTAGATATGATGTCTGCTCCCCAGGACAAGGGGAGGGCTCATCTCATCTTCTAAGGGGGGTGTGTGGCTCCCGCCCTCACTCCCTCCTACTGGATCAGGGGCATAAAAATGGCAGAGGACCCAAACTCAGTGTCCTCCACCCTGAAACTCCATCTTGATCTCATCTGTGCCAGCTTGAGGATATGCTGGGCTGCTGGCATCCACCTGGTCTGAACTCTGAACTTTGAGCTGAAACAAATGATTTTACCAAGGACTTTATGATTCTTCCCACAAAAGGACATCTTTCCAGGAACTAAGTATTTTTTCTCCCTTTCTTTTATTTTTCATACTGGCTATTAATGTCTCAATAATTGTTGGTTTTAATAATTGTCTGTATATATTCATTATTTATATTGCTCTCAATAAACCGACGCTATCGTCAGTTGTTGTTCTAGCTACCCTATTATTCAGCATACACAGAAACTGATCCCAGGTCTCTGAAGAGACGCTACTATTGTTTGTTATTGACTAGACAGAATACAGCGGGTTTTTTTCACAAATCAATTTTATTTTGAACAAGAAAAAAGAGACATTACAGGAGAAGGCACAGTGCTCCCACAACAGGAGATATACAGGTAATGAAGTTAGGTGGCAAAGCAACAATACATAACTTGAAGTATAGATTAACAGCAGAGTGATTGCCTTAATAAACCTTTAAAGAGACTCCGTAACAAAAATTGCATCCTGTTTTTTATCATCCTACAAGTTCCAAAAGCTATTCTAATATGTTCTGGCTTACTGCAGCACTTTGTACTATCACAGTCTCTGTAATAAATCAATGTATCTTTCCCTTGTCAGACTTGTCAGCCTGTGTCTGGAAGGCTGCCAAGTTCTTCAGTGTTGTGGTTCTGCTATGCACTCCCCCCTCAGGGGGGAAAGAAACACACAAATGATCTCTTGAGATTCAAAAGGAAGGCTGTATACAGCCTGCTTGTGTATGGATGTATTTTCTATGTGTGGACATACTGTACATCAACCTACTTCCTGTTTTGGTGGCCATTTTGTTTGTTTATAAACAGACTTTTTAAAACTGTTTTTAACCACTTTTAATGCGGCGGGGAGCGGCGAAATTGTGACAGAGGGGAATAGGAGATGTCCCCTAACGCACTGGTATGTTTACTTTTGTGCGATTTTAACAATACAGATTCTCTTTAATGTAACGAATACGTTGTATATGACCACTGCTTTCAGGAGCTCATAATAGCTGCACGCAGGTTCATTTGTGGTTGGAGTACCGCGCCAAGAGAGCGAGAGGAGATAGAAGGAGAAATAGGTAGAAGAGGGAAGGAGAGGTAGGGATAACGAACAGAGGGAAGGGGTAAGTAAGGAGGGAGGGAAGAGAAGGGAAGACTCCGGGCTCACCCCCATCACCACCCAGACCGCGCCAGCAACCAGTTAGTTATTGGCATTGGATACATGAAGATTAAAGTGTGAGATTGGATCCAGCCGTCATAACGTTATTATACCATGGTGCCCATATTTTATGGAACCGTTGTGGACAATTGCGATTCTTATATGTCATTTGGTATAGAGGAAGAGCGATATTGATTGTACGCTTCCAGTGATTAATAGATGGATTGTTATTACCTTTCCAGACTCTTAGAATTTCTTTTCTTCCATAGAAACATAGTATGCGGATTAAAAATTGTATGTATTTGCTACAGGTTTGTTCTTCAAATAGACCCAGAAGGGCTAGTTTGGGTGTGCAGTCAAAGTGTGATTCCAAAATTTCATTTATAGTGTCAAAAATGGCTGTCCAAAAAGTCTGAATTCTAGCACAGCTCCAAAACATGTGTAAGAATGTACCATCTTCGGTTGTGCATTTTTGACATAACACACTGTTGGATATACATATATTATGCATTCGTACCGGAGTGAGATATGTTCTATGCAAAAATTTTACCTGGATCAGTCTATCTCTGGCTGAATAGGAGTTCTAATGAAGTCTTCAAGTATATCCTCCCAGTCTGTGTCGTCTATGCCCTGAATATCTAGGTTCCACTTTTCTTGGGATCTAAGAAGTTTTTCGTTATTTTTAGCTAATAAGACTGAATAAATAACTGAGAGGGGTTTATCTAATTGTTGTGTCAAAAGTGTGTTCTCTAGGGTATTGACTGTCAGTTCTGGTGCACCAGCAGGGAACTGCGCTGAGAAAGCGTGGCGGAGTTGTAGGTATCGAAAGAACATCCTGTTCGTGATGGAGGAGGTTTGTTTGAGTTCATTAAATGTTAACAGCGATCCATTGCGAACAATGTGTTGTAGGTTTTTAATACCTGCAGTAACCCACAGTCTAGGATCAGGGATCTGGGTGAAGTGAGATAGGTTAGGATTGTCCCATAAAGGGGTATATGGGGAAAGTATTTCATTCACTCCCAGAAATTTCATTGCCTCCACCCACACTTTACATACTGTTTGGAATACAGCAGGTTTTAACCGTTTTTATTTTTCGATCTAGGCTTAGACAGTCAGCGGGCTCCTCTGTCCCATGGTAACAGAGGTGGTGGCAGTTATACCCTGAACTAGTGTGTAAATTGTAATTACCGTACCTCACAGGCTCCCTTCTGGTTTGTCTGTGGCCAATTCCCAACGGTTCCTGCGCATTGACTGCGACCAGAGTTCGCACGATCCGTGCGCTGGCACCGTTTGGAAGGCATTTCGCGGGCTGACCACTAGGGCTCCTGTGACAGATAGTTGTCCTTAAAAGTTAAATGCCGGAAAACTAAAGAGTCTTTGTTTTGCCTAAATGTATTCAATTCAATGTCTGTTTAGACGTCGGCTCAAAAATGAAAGAATCAACCAGAATGAAAATTTATTTGATGGAAAGGATGTCACTACTTTAGTTTGAACACATTTCCTGTTTACATAAACACTTACATACCTATTATGTTTCAAAAGTCTAGAGCAGGGGTCCCCAAACGTTTTGGATGGAGGGCCGGGTCAACATACTTCAGACTGCTGGGGGGGCCGGAATATACATGAAATGCCTTTGCAGGCCAGACAGTGAAGCATACCCAGGTGACAACCTGCAGTCCAATTGGACAGCAGTGTCACCTGATGTGGAATTTGATTAGAAACCAGCGAATTAGTGCTTTCTGGCTTCCATAGTGGATGGGTGGTGCCAGCATTGCTATTCTACATGTGGACCACCAATATTTAAAGATGTACAGTGGAGGAAATAATTATTTGACCCCTCACTGATTTTGTAAGTTTGTCCAATGACAAAGAAATGAAAAGTCTCAGAACAGTATCATTTCAATGGTAGGTTTATTTTAACAGTGGCAGATAGCACTTCAAAAGGAAAATCGAAAAAATAACCTTAAATAAAAGATAGCAACTGATTTGCATTTCATTGAGTGAAATAAGTTTTTGAACCCCTACCAACCATTAAGAGTTCTGGCTCCCACAGAGTGGTTAGACACTTCTACTCAATTAGTCACCCTCATTAAGGACACCTGTCTTCAGGGCCGTGCCAACACAGAGGCTCGAGAGGCTGGAGCCTCTGGGCGGAGCTCACTGCAGTGTGGGAGGGGCGCAAGGAGCAGGTCTGTGCTGAGCCTGGCTTGCCACCCACCACCCCCGCTGTGTTAATGCTGCGGTCACTTTAGTTTGGTGAGAGGCAGGAGAGCTGGGGCGGGTGTCCCAAGCTAGCTGCAGACAGCTATTAATCGGGTAATCAATCAGCTGTCTGCTGCTGCGCTGCCCCCAGTCTCCCCTGCGTGCATTGCACAGAGCAGAGCGCCCCTCCTCTTCTTTCCTCTGTAACACTGAGGGGCGGGGCTGAGCACTGGAGACGAGAGGACCTGGACCCGGGAAATCTAAATGGAGCAGATGATTCCACAGGACAGGTAGATCTGCTGGGAAAGGAGGGTGAGGAAGAGAGAGAAGTCAGAGCAGAACTTGCAGAGATTCTGCTCAGGTCCAGCACACACTGCCTGTTCTGCAGCTGGATCAGTTTCCCTAATGCTGCTGCTAGGTGTGTGCAGGATACTCTCACCCCCTCTGCAGTGAGTGTCCAGCTAGGAGCTCTCTCTCTCTCCTTCCTGGAAATATGAAGCTGCTGCATTGTTAGATAACTGAAGTGTGTTAGGTCAGAGCTGGGCTTCCTGGGTGAAAGGAAGCCCAAAAATATATCCCTCCCTAAAAGCATCCCATCAATGTTTCACTTTTAAAGTGGACCTGAACTCTTGCACAGGTTGAAAGGAAAACAGAGATAAATGCACCCTGGATGTATTCAGAGAGTTTAGCCTGTCTAATTCCCCCTCATCTGTGTTGAATCACAAGTTTTAATTTGATCTCTCCCCTGTGCCACCTGATTGCTATGGCAGATAAGGCATGTTAGCTCATTTGAAATCACAGGATGTCAGCAATATGTCTGCTTCAATGACAGCAGGAAGTAAAAACCGTGCAGCTTTATTGCAGGATTTGTTTCAGCTGCAACAAATGTTTTTCTTTAAAAGTTCTTATGCTGTTGTCTATCTTTGAGAGCAGAGTGGAAGTTCATGTATGCTTCAAAGTGGCCCAGCACCTCTCTCTGTTGTGCAGAGAGCCAGCCAGCATGCATCTCACATGACGTCAGTCTGTCTGTGTGATGCCTGCCCCCTTTCTTATGCGGCTGAACGAACGTGCCTCTCAGCATCTCCTCTCCTGTCTTGTGAGTGAACAGCCAGGAGTGAGGCAGGAGTGGTGGACTCAATTGGCACCTGCGGGCCTCGGCCATAGTTAGTGCGTTTGGCAATTTGGGCACTTGGCTCTCTGAGAGACTGTCTGTGAATGTGATGAGCCCTCCAGTCCCCTCAGACAAGTCACAAGGGATAGGAGCAGGAGCAGCACACAGAAACTGATATGATGTCAGAGTAAGACCTCTTTTCCACAGATTGTTGATTGGCAGTGAAATGCCTCTCATACTCTCCCAACTGCTCACTGCTGCCTGGTAATTGCTCACTGCTGCCTGGTAACGGCTCTCGACTGCCTGCTAACTACTTGCTGAGCACACAGCTCAACAGTCTGTGGAAAAGAGGCCTAACTGATGACAATTAATTCTGCGTACCATTAAATATTTAATGGATGTGGAGATTTAGATTATAATGCTGCTGCTGTATTATGTGACAACTTTACTTTAAAGGATACCCGAACTGACATGTGACATGATAAGATAGACATGGGTATGTACAGTGCCTAGCACACAAATCACTATGCTGTGTTCCTTATTTTTCCTTTCTCTGCCTGAAAGAGTTAAATATCAGGTATGTAAGTGGCTGACTCAGTTCTGACTCAGACAGAAAGTGACCACAGTGTGACCCTCATTGATAAGAAATTCCCCTTTTTACCTCTTTCTTGCTCTCAGAAGCCATTTTCTGCTAGGAAAGTGTTTTATAGTTGGAACTTCTCATCAGTGAGGGTAACACTGTAGTCACTTCCTGTCTGAGTCAGGACTGAGTCAGCCACTTACATACCTGATATTTAACTCTTTCAGGCAGAGAAAGAAAAAAAAAGGAACACAGCATAGGTATTTGTGTGCTAGGCACTGTACATACACATGTCTATCTCATCATGTCACATGTCAGTTCGGGTATCCTTTAATCAAGACACTGCCAGGTTGATTGAAACACAATGTATTATTAAGCCATCTTCTAAAGATTTA
The DNA here is from genome assembly GCF_040937935.1 of Hyperolius riggenbachi. Lineage (NCBI taxonomy): Eukaryota > Metazoa > Chordata > Amphibia > Anura > Hyperoliidae > Hyperolius > Hyperolius riggenbachi. The sequence goes on from NC_090656.1 coordinate 136,244,324, forward strand.
AAGAGACCCACAACTGAAAAAAAAATACTTTTTACAAACCTGGGGACTTTGTGACATACCTCTAGCCCCCCATAGTCTCCAAGGTCCCTCAGTGTCCTCAATGTCCCCATCAGTCGTTCGGCTGGAGCCCCTGAAATCCTGTGACTTCACTTAAAGTTGTGGCAAAGTGCGCATGTGCGGCCCGTCTGCGCTTCTGGCAAGATGGCTCAGGCTGTCTCAATAAGCTTACTTCACACACGCAGTTCAGTCATCAGAGAGCCGCGCATCCACAGTAAGCTTACGGAGATGACCGGAAGGGGGGGGGCGCATTTGGGCAGCTCAGCCTCTGTTGATGGTGGACCTTGTCCCGGCCCTGCCTGTCTTAACTAGTCACCTGTATAAAAGACACCTGTCCACAGAATCAATCAATCAAGCAGACTCCAAACTCTCCAACATGGGAAAGACCAAAGAGCTGTCCAAGGATTTCAGAGACAAAATTGTAGACCTGCACAAGGCTGGAATGGGCTACAAAACCATTAGCAAGAAGCTGGGAGAGAAGGTGACAACTGTTGGTGCGATTGTTCGAAAATGGAAGGAGCACAAAATGACCATCAATCGAGCTCGCTCTGGGGCTCCACGCAAGATCTCACCTCGTGGGGTGTCAATGGTTCAGAGAAAGGTGAAAAAGCATCCTAGAACTACACGGGAGGAATTAGTGAATGACCTCAAATTAGCAGGGACCACAGTCACCAAGAAAACCATTGGAAACACATTACACCGCAATGGCTTAAAATCCTGCAGGGCTCGCAAGGTCCCCCTGCTCAAGAAGGCACATGTGCAGGCCCGTCTGAAGTTTGCCAATGAACACCTGAATGATTCTGTGAGTGACTGGGAGAAGGTGCTGTGGTCTGATGAGACCAAAATAGAGCTCTTTGGCATTAACTCAACTCGCTGTGTTTGGAGGAAGAAAAATGCTGCCTATGACCCCCAAAACACCGTCCCCACCGTCAAGCATGGGGGTGGAAACATTTTGCTTTGGGGGTGTTTTTCTGCTAAGGGCACAGGACAACTTAATCGCATTAACGGGAAAATGGACGGAGCCATGTATCGTGAAATCCTGAACGACAACCTCCTTCCCTCTGCCAGGAAACTGAAAATGGGTCGTGGATGGGTGTTCCAGCACGACAATGACCCAAAACATACAGCAAAGGCAACAAAGGAGTGGCTCAAGAATAAGCACACTAAGGTCATGGAGTGGCCTAGTCAGTCTCCGGACCTTAATCCAATAGAAAACCTATGGAGGGAGCTCAAGCTCAGAGTTGCACAGAGACAGCCTCGAAACATTAGGGATTTAGAGATGATCTGCAAAGAGGAGTGGACCAACATTCCTCCTAAAATGTGTGCAAACTTGGTCATCAATTACAAGAAACGTTTGACCTCTGTTCTTGCAAACAAGGGTTTTTCCACTAAGTATTAAGTCTTTTATTGTTAGAGGGTTCAAAAACGTATTTCACTCAATGAAATGCAAATCAGTTGCTATCTTTTATTTAAGGTTATTTTTTCGATTTTCCTTTTGATGTGCTATCTGCCACTGTTAAAATAAACCTACCACAATCAGTGAGGGGTCAAATAATTATTTCCTCCACTGTAGCTGACCGCATCTTTAAGTAATACATTTTGTGTGTGGGGGGCCAGTAAAAAAGCCTCAGGGGGCTGCATTCGGCCTGCGGGCCTTAGTTTGAGGACCACTGGTCTAGAGAAACAGAATTCACACAATGGGCCATATCTATATGCAATTTACTTTATTGCCTAAGTTTTCTCCTAGATGTTTTATCTTCTGTTTTAACTATAGAAACTTTTCAGCTATCTGCAATTTAAAAAGTAGTAAAAGGTAGGTGAAAAAATACTGTAAAAATTATTTGAAGTTCTTTCTTGCTTGCTAGTGGCTTAAAAGCCATTTTACTAAGGTGTAGTGACTGCACACACAAACATAGTGACTGCACATTTTTTTTCACAAATATACTGCATATTAGAGTATAACACACATGCATTTCTCACAAATAAAAAAAAAATAGGCAGAATGTCCCAGAGAAAGACTAGAATGCCATAACACACCCCCTGTAACAGAAAGTCCCCCATGAACGTCCATTGGTAACAGAAAGCTCCAATGACAGACACCCTATAACACAGTGTTCCCCAACCCTGTCATCAAGGCCCACCAACAGTGCATGCTTCATGGAAATCCATTAATCAGTAATAATCACCTCTCCTGAGACACTAAACTCACTTGTGCATGTTTGTGGTTTTCTGCAAAACATGTACTGTTGGTGGGCCTTGAAGATAGGGTTGGGGAACTCTGCTGTAACAGGTACCCTGTAACAGACAGCTCACATAACAGACACCCTGTAACAGACAGCTCCAATAACAAACATCCTCAGGGCCGGATTTAGGCCAAGGCCACCTAGGCCATGGCCTAGGGCACCACAGTTTCAAGGGCACCAAGCAGCAGCCAAAACTGGTGCAGCATTTGCAAGCTTGCAGATGCTGCAATGCAGGGAGGTCAGGTGAGCGCCTGACTGTGGTACTCTGCTGCTAGCCACCTGTGCAGCAGCCACCTTGCTCTCTGTGCACGTTTGCATTGTGGTCGGCGGCTATGGACTTGGGCAGCATTGGAGACGGAAAGGAAGAGGAAGCTTCTGCACTGGAGACGAGTGGAGAAATGAGTGATGCTGATGGCTGCTGTGGTGTGAAGGCGAGCTGGCTACCTATACTGGAGGGCAGGGGGGGGAGGGATTAAGGGAGTCATCTGGCTACCTATACTGGAGGGAAAGGGGGAGGGGTCATCTGGCTACCTATACTGGAGGGAAGGGGGGAGGGGTCATCTGGCTACCTATACTAGAGGGAAGGGGGGAGACATCATCTGGCTACCTATACTGAAGGGGGGCAGCTGGTGACAGTGGCCTTGGGCGGTAAAGAGTACAAATCCGGCTCTCAACATCCTTTAACAGACAGCTGCCATGACAGACACCCTGTAACAGACAGCTCCAATAACAGCCTGTAACATACTGCTCTAATGACAGACACCCTGTAACAGATAGTTCCCATGACAGGTACCCTGTGACAGACAGCTCCCATGACAGAAAGCCTGTAACAGCCAGTTTCCATGACAGATACCCTGCAACACAGTGTTCTCCCCCAATACTAATGTTTTGTGTAAATCCACAGGGGTAGATAATCAGATCTGCTGAGACACTAGTTCAAGCTCCCCCCTCCCCCCCCTCAATAAATGTTTGATGTTTCCTGCAGAACATATACTGTTGGTGGGTCTGAAGAACAGGGTTTGGGGAACTCTTCTGTAAAAGACAGCACCCCATCAAAGACAGCCCTCCTCCCACTGACAGGTCTCTTGTAACCGACAGCACCTAATGGCAGACCCGGGTAACAGACAGTCCCCAGGAACAGATACCAACCCATATAAACCACCCGGTAACATACAGCCCTCCATGAGGGCCTGAGCCCACTGATCCAGTTGTATCCGCTTCTGTCCGCTTTTCAGCATCTCTAACATTGATGTTTAACTGAAAAGCGGACACAACTGCGTCAGTGGGCTCAGGCCCTGAAAGACTGTAGTAACAGACAGTACATTATGACAGCCCCCAGTGGCATGGGTCACCCTAAAATAGATTCCTAGTAACAGGTAGTAAGCCATGAGAGTTCCATTGTAACAGGCAGCACTCCATGACAGACCCCAGTAATAGACAGCCCCCTCATGACTGACCCCAATAACAGACAAAACCCTACACACATTGCAGCAATAAACTTCCCTGCAAGAACAGAAAGAACCCAGTAAAATACCCCCTGCTCTTTATCCTTCTAGCCTGGCTGGTATTGCATGTACCAATACTCTTCAGCCCAGCCAGCGTTCATCTCAACTGTGCAGTGGCTCCTGGCTTCCATTTTCCACCCACCTCCTGATTGGACAATGCAGGAAATCAGGGGGATACTGCACCGCTAGGCTGAAGAGTGCCAGGACATGTAAGTGCCTCTGGCTATTGACAGGCCCTTACCAGGGACGGATCTAGACCAAGTTGCGCCTGGGGCAAGGTCAGGTTTTGGCGCCTAAACTGCCATTCCCCATCCAGTTTTGGCGCCTAAACTGCCATTCCCCATCCAAATATTTCCTCCTTTTTAAGAATTCAACAAACTGCGCCTGGGGCAAGAGACCCGTCTAAGGCGCACCCCCCCCCCCCCAGATCCGTCCCTGGCCCTTACCCTTCTGCTGTCCAGCAGCAGCAGCTAATTAGGCACATCTAGAAACCTTTTAGCTATGGGAGAAAGGGGTGTGGCCATAAACTACATCATTCATGACACCACAGCTTTCTAGTAATGATATGTTAATGTGTTGCATCATTAAGCCACTCCCATTATATGACTCCATAATGTTCAATATTAATGCTCAGTATAGCACTGCTCTCTATTGTTCCTGTCCTGTGTAATCCTCCTTTCAATACTATGCCCCCAATTGTGTCTCCTTTACTTCTGTGCCTATTAAGAAAATATGCTGCTGTATATAATTGCTACAGTAACCAAATTAATGTTGGATGTACAAGACTCAGTATACATTACACAGGTTAAAGTTGGGGACTTTGATAGGTGTAGAGACACACTCACATACTTAGAGCTGAGTTATGGTATTAATCTCATTGAAGTCCTAATCACACACCTTGACTATCTCCTCTGTAACACAACCCAGCCTGCAACCCTGTATTAATCTGAGACACAACTATGTGCTTTGAGTCCTATGGGAGAAAAGCACTTTACAAATGTTATTGTATTATTATTGTATTACCTTTTCCCTATTCCTGCTGCTCCCTTACTACACATTGCACTCCCAGCACTCAGGTCACTCATAAGGAGGAGCTGTGCTTCCTCTCAGGCCTCTCTCCAGAGTTCACTGACTGAGTAGGGAAGTGGGCGGGGCAGATGCAGCAAATCAGCAACTTCCCCTCCCTCTCTAGTCACACACTATGAATCCAGCATGCTCTTCCTGTATTAGCCCAGTACAGCACCACATACATTAAAACAAAGTTGTTAGCTGAAAAATGGAGAGTCCCCCAGTATGAATCCAACCATCTTGGCATCAGCCATTCCTTATTATCCTAGAGATACCTCTGGAAGGAAGGTTAGGGAAGAGCTGTATGTTCCTGACTTTGGCAGGCTTCAGATTATTTGGTGAACTGAGATACAACGGAGAGCCACTTGGGCTGATTTACAGAGAACAGGTCAGAGTGGAAATAGGGGAGCTGCTATTCCTGCCTTGCTTTAGTAGGCTTAGCATATGTCCCCCCAAAATGCAGATTCCAGACACTGGCTGCCACAGTTGATGGACAACCTCAGAGGAAGCAACCAATGACACTGCTGCTGAGTATGTCTTTATCAAGCACCCATGGTATGTTATCTTGGACCAGATGCAATAAACTGCAAAAAGTTGAAGTGCACAGAGAAAGCACTGCAGTGTTAGCTATACTACCGCCTGTGCAGCGCTGCTTGTTAACCCATTAGAGCCACAGGTTTACCATGGTAACATGTGCATTGCTATGGTAATGTATGGGGTAATGCTTATGGCGCTAGCTGTGCTCTACAACTGGTATTAACGGTAAATGTGCCGTGCGCTCCCCGCGCGCAGCAACTTTACGCAGTTTATTGCATTTGGCCCCTTGTTGCATGCAATACACACGTTGGAATACAAATATAAAGTTGTGTGAAAGATCAGCATGGGGAAGTACTCCACTCGCTTTCCCACTTTTGTTATTAGGCTATGTTGATGCTTATTTTCAGATGAAAGCATGCCTCTCTTCCTTAAAGTGAAAGTGTCCAATATTGTCCAATCAGCATTATCCTCCCATTTCTGGGCTGTGAGGGATAAAACATTTTCTTTTCTGTTATGGGTCTTGAAATTTGTGATACACTTTTAGTTTATCGTGCTACATTTGTCACTGTAATTACTATGTCTACCAATTCTGTATTATGTAAGAGTAGGAACTTTACCTGGGAGTGATGGTGACAGCTAACATGATGTAAGGAAGATAAATTCTTGTCCTTCTTATTTCAGCCAGGCTCCTCTAAACCTAAAGCTGCCACCCAGATGACACACAAATGCTAAGGCCCTGTTCAGACTTTCAGCGTTTGTAGAACGCGTATAAATTCAAAGAAACGCAAGTTGAAAAACGCATGCATTTTTCTTGCGTTCAAACGCATTTTCTATTGCGTTTTGCATACACACGTGACCCGGGAAAAAAAATAATAATTATGGGAACCGCAGAGGGAAACGTACGCTAAAATGTAATAGTACGCGTTTTTGATACGCGTCCATAGACTTTCATTGCGTCCGTTTCTGTGCGTGACGCACAGAACTGCGTGCAACAATGCAGATGAGAAACGTATGCGTCTCATACGCATACATGTGAACGAGGCCATTAGAAAACATTGGTAGCCGTTACTGTGCGTAAAATCTTTCTGTACGCGTTCTGTAAAAATGGCTAGGAACGCACATAGTCTGAACAGAGCCTAATGGTTACTTCAAGCAATGACTGTATGTGGGGGTAGGGATGTTATTTAAACAAATACAATTAATTTGAGGAGGTAGGAGGACCATAGGGACAAAAGGATGTAGGAGACAGGATTATCGTGTGTTATGTCGCACTGTAATAATTCTCCTTCAGGCCCCTTTTACGCATGCATTTATATAAACCGACACAAGGGCAACAGCACATTACCACAGGATGTAAGCGTCAGAAATACAATACAGCAATAAATGCAACTGCTGGGACATGACCACAGCTATACAAACCGATGCAAGGGCAACAGCCCATTACCGCAAACACTGTTTAACACACGGTGCTTGGGGAAATGGTAGTCTATGGACAACGTGGGTAGTTTAAACGACGAAGCACTGTGCGTCGCTGCGCGCATTTGTAGACAGCCGGAATCTTAGAAAATCTAAGTGACGTACTTCCTACCCAGCAAGGAGTATGTGTAACGAAAATCCCATGACGCCGGACGGATTGCGGAAATATGGTCGCAATCCGTTCCGGCATGCGGACTTTCCGATGCGGAATGCGGAAATTCGGCCGCATCCGCCGCGCAAGATCCTCTGAGCGCACAGCGCCAAACTCACCAGCGTGCTGCTCACCAGGGCTCTGCCATTGTGCCTCTAGGGGGTGCGCGCGCACGCCAGGCATGCCTTTGTTCTCCTAGAAAGACGTTTTTAGCCTGCTCTGATTGGTTGCTACTTGGGGTGGAGACTCCTTTCCCAGGCAGTATTTAAGGAAGTGCTTTTCAGTAGCACTTCGTCTGTGTTTGCGATACCCTGTGTCAGCACTCAGACCTAGTCAGTTCTCGTGTGATAATTAGAGTTGGGCCGAACAGTTCGCCTGGCGAACCTCTCTGGGCCTCTTACTACTTCCGGGTCGCAATGACCCGGAGTAGTACGCCTGCGCTGCCCGGCGGAGCGCGTCCTAGATCGCGCTCCTGTTGCCGGGCGCTCTCTGCGCATGAGCGTGACGTCACTCATGACGTCACGCACATGCGCAGAGAGTGCCCGGCAACGGGAGCGCGATCTAGGACGCGCTCCGCCGGGCAGCGCAGGCGTACTACTCCGGGTCATTGCGACCCGGAAGTAGTAAGAGGCCCATGAATTTAGAGATGTTCGCCGGCGAACGGTTCGGGAACCGTTCGCCACATCTCTAGTGATAATCCGGCAGGACCCCGGCTCTTGTCACACCTAGTCAGCCTTGTATTTGATATTGTGTTATATATTGGTTTATCGCCAATATATACACATATTATACTTTCTTGATTTATTGTGTATGATTCTGTGCCTGTCTTGACTATTCTTCTGCTTCCTGATTCTGTACTTCGCCAGCCTGTACCGTTATCGACTATTGGCTTGGTTTCTGACTATTCTCTTGTCTCACGTTTCTGTACTGTTGCCGCCTGATCTGTTCCCGAACCTCATTTTGTCTGACCTTTCTCCCTTTAGTGAAACGTCTCCCACTGTAGGTTTCTATCAGAGGCTTGCCTCTTTTGAGACGATCGCCACTAGCAAACCCTTGCTGCTAGAGGCCGAGACTCCTCCACTCCGTCCTTTGGAGGATCTCACACACAGGGTTCCCATTCAGAGGTAACCACACCTCTGAAGAATTACTGTGTGGTGGACTTTTCCACAGACTTGTGAATTACACTGTATATTATTGTTGTCTGCTGTTCCAGCTTGCTGGAGGTTGTATTTCTGTGCCCCATAGGGATACTCTATTGCACCAAGCACCTTCTTGCACCCGATTGTATTGTGTCACGCAATACTTGCATTATTGGTGATTCTGCAGATCACCATATAATCAGGTATAGCATCTGTATTATTGGTGATACTGCAGATCACCAATAATCAGAAAATATCAGAAAATCTGTGCTTGCTGACACCTTTAGTTACAGTATGCCACTGAGTGAGGGGCGGCGCTATGCATATGAACTACCTGACACAAGGTCATATACCTGACACATCCCCACTGCAACGCAAAAAATAGATGTAGAAGCCAGCCTCAAAGTTATTTCCACAGTTCGTGTTTTCCCAGAGTGTGACCCATCTTTCCTGCAGTCTAAAGCCTCCTTTGCACTTGTAACGTGTACATGAACACAATTTCAAGCACACATTTTTCAATGCACAGTGAATTGTGATATAATTAGGATGTAGGCGTCAGCAATATAATACAGCAATAAATGCAGCTGCTGGGACATGGCCACGTATACACAGAATAATTAAAAATGATAAAACAGAGAAATAGATTTAAGAAAAAGTGTGTGTGTGTGGGGGGGGGGGGGGGGGGAGGCTGCGCATCCCTAAACACATGCTGCAATTGAGTGGTTAATCGCACAGGCATACACCGCCTCTGCTAGACTGAAAAATGCATTCCCTGCATCCAAAACAAGTGCTAACATTTATTAAACTAGGAGGAACTTTAGCTTCCAATATGGTTTGCATGCAAAGTATAATGTACTAGACACTTGCGCCACGGTGAGGCAAACCTCCGGGCAAGTGACCTAACCTAAATTTAAAACCTTGGGAGCAGCTAAGCAAAAAAAAGTGTAACTTAGATTTTGTTGAACAGCGAGGAGAACGCTAGCGCATACCACTAAGGCTGCATCCGAAATGACCACCAGCTCAGTGTGCAGTACCTAAATAGACTTTCTGCACACTTCGCATTCAATTCAGATGCAAATCATATGCAAGTCTGCTACTACTTATCATGCAAACAGGAAACTCAGGAGGAGGGGCTGGGAGCAGCTAACCTGATAGTTACATACTTACAGAGTTAAAGGAATACTATCGATACCCAAGTGTTCTAAAATGACAGTGTGTAAATAATGTCTAAGTAGCAATGTAAACATGTTCCTACTTTTCATGTTAAATATCAGAGGCAAAAGCTGTAATTTATTGAGGGTAGTATTTAGCTATATTGGGACAAATCAATTGCAGAAGGGGGTGTCTGCTTCAATGCACAGCCAGAGTTGCATATCAGACTACAGAAAGCAAATATCAAACATATCAAACTCTGAAAGCAAAAACAGTATGAAAAAGCTGTGAGAATTAGTTACATTTCCTCTGCTCTCTTCAGACACTTCAGTCAGAAACACAGGACACAGGAGCTGCAGCTGTTGGGAGCTCTCTTCTCTGTCACACACAAAGCTACACATAGAGTTAACTGATCAAGTGTGAGGGGAATTTCCCCTCTCCTCATGGCTCAGTCAGCCGTCAGTTTTGGCGTCAGTAAAGTTTGAATGTATTTTGCTAACAGTAAACAAAGAAGTTGCTACTAAAATGTATACACCAGTGCTTAGCAGCACTTCCCAAATAATTCCTGTGTCAATTGAAAAAAATATGTGAATCGATAGTATTCCTTTAAGAAAAAGTGGGGGGAAAGGCTGCACATCCCTAAACACATGCTGCAATTGAGTGGTTAATCGCACAGGCATAAACCGCCTCTGCTAGACTGAAAAATGCATGCCCTGCATCCAAAACAAGTGCTAACATTTATTAAATCTGAATTGAATGCGAAGTGTGCAGAAAGTCTATTTAGGTGCTGCACACTGAGCTGGTGGTCATTTCAGATGCAGCCTTAGTGGTATGCGCTGGCGTTCTCCTCGCAGAGTCGCAGAGAAATAGATTTACCTTTAACAAGTTGTCTCTGCTTTTACTATTTAGTATTTATATTGCGCCAACATTTTCCAAAGTGCTTTACAGGGTATATATAGTCATGTCACTAACTTTCCCTCAGAGGAGCTACCACTGTCATATGTCCATAGTTGTCTAGGGCCAATTTAGGGGGAAGCCAATTAACCTATCTGTATGTTTTTGGACCAAGTGCTACAGTTCGCCACTGTGATGCCCACCTGCCTTTTCACTTTTCAGTCGTTGCTTCAGTGGTAAGCCACCTTTGGTGAATGTACTGTACATTTTTCCCTATTCAGCTAATATACTACCAATACCAGACTGCTTCTTGACTTGTCCCCTTTTTTGTCTTGCAAGTTTCCTATGTTGTTCTAGTCAGCCAATAATGCACCTGATTGCTGCTACATATGCACTGTGTGCATAACGAGAGTTATGCTATAAGCCTAAAGCACGTTGCAGCCTTGTTCCTGTCAGCGCACAGTAAACAGGGCCGGTGCTACCATTAAGGCAAAGGAGGCAGCTGCCCCAGGGCCCCAGAGCTTGTAGGGGCCCCCAGTGGCTACAAGAGGAAAAAAAAATTTTCAAATCGGTCTTATAGTTTTTGAGAAAATCGATTTTAAAGTTTCAAAGGAAAAAAAATACACATTTAAAAACCTGCTGACTTTAATGGTTAATAGCAAATCCACCTTAAAGGCTAGAAACCCTAAATTTGCAGGATATGTTAAGGAGATCATTAGGAATAAGAGGAAAAAACAATTTTTCAAAAAGACCTTATAGTTTTTGAGAAAATCGATTTTAAAGTTTCGAAGGAAAAAAGTCTACTTTTAAATGCGGTAAATGTCACTTTTAGTAGCAAACCTAACGGTAGTGTAATTTTACATGCATCAAACGAAAGCGCAATAAATTTCCTGACGGGGTTTCCAGGGGGTCTATACGCAGCCGCAGCGCTTTGGCCAGGGATCGCTATACAGCCGCAATATGGCTGTATGAAGATCCCTGGCATTTTTTCCTATTTTCCCAATTTTTTTTTTTATGTTTAGAGTGTGGGAATTTTTTTTTTTTTAATTATGTGGGGTCCCCCCTCCTGAAACTTTTTAACCCCTTGTCCCCATGCAGGCTGGAATAGCCAGAATGTGGAGCTCCGACCGATTGGGAGTTCACACCCTGTTATACCAGCTGCAAAAAAGGTCCCCTAATGCCGATTTTTGTTCCGGGGTATATGTTGGGGGGGCCCCCCAGGTTTATTTTGCCCTGGGGCCCCATTGTTGCTTAAACCGGCCCTGACAGTAAACATTAGTGAACCAAGCACATTTTTTCAAATTATGCTTTAGGAGATGTTTAGAAGATGCATACTTTAACATTGTGTAGTATGCCCTTTTCGCGTTGTGGATTACATTTTTACAAGAAAACTTTTCTGCTTCTGGTGTTTTGAAGACATTCATAAAAACTGTTTATTTTTACCTCACCAGTGCATGTTTGCTCTTATTTGTATGACTTTTTCTCTTCTCACCTGAGTCATGTTAGGTAATACAAATCATTATTTGTAACTGCATTTTAACCCTGGGATTTTAATTTTAACAGATGTATTTTTTTACTGAAAATTGTCACATTTTATATCTGTATAGTCTGCAATCTGCCCTTCTTATCGGGTGTGGACCGTCACAGGCACATGACGTTTGTAACATGCTGTGGTTATCCAGAGAGCTTAATGGTAAAGTCCTGGGAAAGTGTGCGCTAATGGAAAAACGAGAGGAAAGATTATAAAGATTATCAATGTTCCAAAAAGATGGAATGTTCTAAAAACCCCTCATGAGAAGTAAGGGAGGAAGATGCTTTTAAGGTTGAATGTAACAATTATACGAGACTTAGTAAGAGCCAGCAAAGCAACAAAGAATTGTGACACCTGGTTTGCCCGTGAAGTTATGAAGATATTTATAGATCACCTTTAACATACAACTCCAGTCATTCTTTCCTGGATAAAGAGGAGAACAGTATTCTCTAGAAGAGAAGGTAAAAGTGTTGGAGAAGTTAATAACAGTATCTAGGTTGAGCAGAGCCGTATCTAGAGAAAAATGATTTGAAATCAGCCCCTGGGGAAACATTGGGGGTGCATGTTCCAAATATTTTACATGTAGTGTCAGTTGAATCGTTTGTGTCCAAGTTGAAGTGAAGCATGATCTGTAAGAATGGAGTAGCCTATATATACTGTATACCCCAAATAACAGGCAGCTTGTTCCCCTATGTCCAGGGTCGGACTGGGACACTAAGGGCCCACCAAGGCAGTTTCAGTCTGGGGCCCGCCCCCCTCTCCTCCTCCTCCCGCCCCCCCCCCCCCTATTTTGCAGCACGCCGCAGCAAATATAAATGGGTGTCACCACGCACTGAAACATCGGCGTGGTCATGATGAGTCACGGGCAGACTTAAAAAAAAAAAAACACAAAATAAGTAGCGGTGTTATTCACAGAGATTAGGTCCGACCAGATACATTTTAGATAAAATATTCAAGTAGTTACATGCCTCGGAAAAAGAAAGAAGAAAAAGAGGCCATACGAGCACCACTCAGGACTAATATGAGATAATGTGGTATAAATTCATCTTTATTAATGATCCAATAAATTAAAAACATATAAAAACAACAACCACAACATGGGTCTGGGGTCCCCAATACAATAAATGAAACACCTGCACTGATAAAGTCATAAAAATGTATGTACTGGTGCAAGGTGTAAACAGGAGGTATAAATGAATCGAGAACACCTACTGCCTCAATAGAGTATAATATGTATAGCAAGAAAAAGTATAAATATATATATATAAATGGGTAAATACAAGTTGATCATACACATGGGTAATGAATGAATCAATGAATAAATGGATGAAACCCTCCAAGAGCAATAAAGTGCTAGTAACAATGAGGTAAACCAAAAATAAGGTGACTATGTGCAACAATAAGAACAATGAATATGCTGAGCAACAGTAATACATACGACAGCCATCGGCTGAACAAGTGCACCAGACAAAACACACAAACAATGTACATAAGATGCACCACGGAGGGTGAAAAAAGGGAAATGAGGGATACTCACTATGGAAGCAAAAGGAGGCAAGAAGGAGGGGGACCCCAGGCTCACCGGGAAGCCTTAGTGCACCTCGCGGGTAAGACGCCCGCTTCTGAGGAGGCTGAATGGTAAGCGTAATGTGCCGCCCTTTAAACTGATAAAAAGGAAATGACGTGAGCGCAATGCGTAGACGAGACGCGGCCGCGTCATGGCGCCAGCTACGTCGGGTTGTCATGACAACCCGAAAATAGCGGCGCTGTCTTAGGAGCCAAATAATAAAATAACAGGAAGCATGCGCAAAGAAGATGATCGGGGAAATAATGGAAGGGCAGAAAGGAACGAGAAAATAAAGATGAAGGATTTTTTAGAATCAGAAAGCGAAGGCGAAGGGGTGGTAGGAGATATCAAAAGAAGATTGGCAAATTATGCCCAGTCCCCGAACAAGAAGAAGAGATTATTGGGGAGTCCGGGGGCCATGTAACAGCAGAGGAATTACAAATTATCAATCTATCTGACCAACCCCTCACATATGACGAAGCCAAAGTCTTGAGTAAGGGCCTATCGTTTTCTCTGACCAAAGATTTCGACTTGTTTGAATTAGTTAAAGATCTTTACCTCTTTTGTCGCAAATTAACTCTTAAATTTACTTACCACAACAAGAAACAGACTTCTCAGCAATTAGAAAGTGCACTATTCCTTCCAGAAGCCATTGATCGACAGGTTCTACAGGATCTGCTTGATCTGGTAAGTGAGAATGAGTCTCCACAAGATGATCGACCTCAGACCAGTTTTAGGTCTCCTTCAAATTTTATGCCGTCTCTTGCATTATGTCCACAGGTAAAGGTTTTCTTCGAGATGATGCTGCAGGATCTGAAGAAAGTCCGAAATAACCCTAACAGACAGGATAATCTATCCAAAGGGGAGAAAGCAGCATTACAGGTATTGAGATCACGGACGGACATAGTTATAAAGGAGGCAGACAAAGGAGGTAACATAGTTATTTGGCCTACTGTACTGTATGAGAAAGAAGCCACTAGGCAATTGAGCAATAACAAATTTTATCGTAGACTACATACCAATCCTACGACCGTTTTCAAAAATAAGCTAGACTCTCTTTTAAGAGATGCCAAATCGATGGGCCTCATTTCACTCAGAGAGTGGCAGTTTCTGACTGTTAAAAATCCGGTTATACCGACCTTATACCTACTACCGAAAGTACATAAAAGCAAAGAAACACCACCTGGGAGACCGATAGTGGCAGGTATCGGTAGTTTGTTGGAACGTTGCTGCTCATTTATTGACTTTTTTCTACAGGATCACGTGATCAGCTTGGACTCATATGTGAGGGACTCCTCAGATTTAATCACCAAATTGGATGATGTTGTCTTACCGCCGGATTCATTACTCATTACGTGTGATGTCGAATCCCTTTACACAAATATCGACCACAGAGATGCCCTATCGACAGTCAAATACTTTCTACAGACGACGTCAACCACAATGGATGACTTTAACACCTTCCTTCTACAACTACTAGACTACGTTCTCAATCATAACTTCTTCACTTTCAATGGTAAATATTATCTACAGGTGCACGGCGTTTCAATGGGGGCCAAATGTGCCCCATCGATCGCCAACCTATTTCTAGGTTGGTGGGAAAGGGAAATTGTGTGGTCATCAGACATGGCGAATTTTCATGATAATGTATTGGGCTATTTCAGATATGTGGACGATATATTGATATTATGGAATGGAGATATTGAGAAAGCTAAAACATTTGTTTCTACATTAAATAATAATAAACACAATATCTTTCTTACTGCCAATTATTCTCCTTCTCAAGTTAACTTTTTGGATCTCAAAATAGCATTGGATAGGCAGGGCAACATACATACTTCATTGTATCGTAAGGAAACCGCTGTTAACAGCCTGTTACATTTTGACTCTTTTCACACAGACACACTTAAACGTAATATCCCGGTTGGTCAATTCCTTCGACTGAGACGGAACTGTTCAAACCTGCTGGATTTCGAGAAAGAAGCTGAACTACTTGCTCAACGCTTCCAAAACAGAGGTTATTCCAAGAACTCTATCAAAAAGGCTCTGTCTAGAGCAAGATCGAGTAATAGAGTGGATTTGCTGCAGCCGAAGGTAAAGAAAAAAGAAGATGTGGTTAGGTTCTGTACGGTGTATAATAACCAATGGAGTCAGATTCGTCACATACTAAACAAGCATTGGCCAATAATCCGTAGTGAACCAATCATGTGTGACTACGTTACGGAACATGCTTCGCTAACCGCAAGGAGAGCTCCCACCATCAAGAATATGGTGTGTAGAAGCCATTATAGTAAGCAAAACATATCCACAACTGGAGTGAGAGGTAGTTACCCTTGCAATAGTTGCAATATATGCTCAACTATGACACCTACGAAACTAGTATGGAATGCATCCCATACGAGATTTTTCAATTTGAAACAATATATTAATTGCCTAACCCCAGGTGTCATCTATCTTTTGGAGTGCCCCTGTGGGCTCAAATACATTGGCCAAACAAAAAATATGCTTAAATTACGTATGCAGAAGCACTTCTCCACCATCAGATTATCAGCGAAAGATCATTTAGAAGGCAAAAAGATTACTCCTGTGGCCCAACATGCCCTAACATATCATAACAGTAGCACAGTGGGTTGGAAGGTCACTGGCCTACAGAAGATTACACCTCCATTACGAGGAGGAGATATCACCCAGTCCCTACTTAGGGCGGAGACAAGGTGGATATTTGAAATGGGCACACAAACTCCTGGCGGTCTGAATGAAGATTTTTCGTTCAGCAGCTTTTTGCATTGACCTTCTTAGATAATTATTCATTCTTTTTCCCCTTTCCCCTTACTATGTATTGCCATGCGGAGTTTTTGCTCTTTTATGCGATGCATCCTACTATTTTGGACACAAAAGGAGTCATTGTCTTTGTGCTACTCTAGTTTGATGCATAATTTTGCCTTTGTATTTATGGGACATATTATCTTTCCTTGCTACAGCTGTGGTATTCTCCTCTTTCTCTCTGTTTCTCTCTCTTTCCCCCCCCCCTTTTTTCCCCCCTTTGGATATGTGGGTACCTCTGTTCACTCCCTTTTGGAGGTCTATATTATATACATATCTTACCCTTTGTGCTATCTTTCCTCCACCCATTTTGCCATGCTATGTTCCTTATTATGGATTATCAAACAACCATGGATCACTTATCAGGCCAGTGTTTCCTCAGTTACCTATACTCTGCTACAGCTATATTTTCTTCTTTTCTTCTGGTTCTCATATCCCATTTTTTGGTTTCCTTTGGTCCATCATTATTACTGATAAAGTTCTGCCAGCGTAATGGTTTGTACATCATTAATGATTTTTCATTCTTTTTACCTTCTCTCTCTCTCCCTCCCCCTCCCCCCCCCCCCCCCCCCCCTTTCTTGTTTAGGTTTTTATTGTCTCTTTTGAGGATTACTCCATCTACCTTCATAAAGAATGCCAAGTTGATGAAACGGACTATTGAAAAAACAAGATTTCACCATCAAGAAACATATACATCTTTATTAGAGACTTTTTTGATCTATATGATTGTGGGCCACTAGATGGCAATGTTTCCCCTTCTTTTTTGTTTTCTCCTATGTTGGCAGGTCAACCACCACTATTGTATATATTTGTTTCCCATTTATTTGCTATTATATAAATATATTTATGTGTATTTCATATTTTTTATCCTTCATCTTTATTTTCTCGTTCCTTTCTGCCCTTCCATTATTTCCCCGATCATCTTCTTTGCGCATGCTTCCTGTTATTTTATTATTTGGCTCCTAAGACAGCGCCGCTATTTTCGGGTTGTCATGACAACCCGACGTAGCTGGCGCCATGACGCGGCCGCGTCTCGTCTACGCATTGCGCTCACGTCATTTCCTTTTTATCAGTTTAAAGGGCGGCACATTACGCTTACCATTCAGCCTCCTCAGAAGCGGGCGTCTTACCCGCGAGGTGCACTAAGGCTTCCCGGTGAGCCTGGGGTCCCCCTCCTTCTTGCCTCCTTTTGCTTCCATAGTGAGTATCCCTCATTTCCCTTTTTTCACCCTCCGTGGTGCATCTTATGTACATTGTTTGTGTGTTTTGTCTGGTGCACTTGTTCAGCCGATGGCTGTCGTATGTATTACTGTTGCTCAGCATATTCATTGTTCTTATTGTTGCACATAGTCACCTTATTTTTGGTTTACCTCATTGTTACTAGCACTTTATTGCTCTTGGAGGGTTTCATCCATTTATTCATTGATTCATTCATTACCCATGTGTATGATCAACTTGTATTTACCCATTTATATATATATATTTATACTTTTTCTTGCTATACATATTATACTCTATTGAGGCAGTAGGTGTTCTCGATTCATTTATACCTCCTGTTTACACCTTGCACCAGTACATACATTTTTATGACTTTATCAGTGCAGGTGTTTCATTTATTGTATTGGGGACCCCAGACCCATGTTGTGGTTGTTGTTTTTATATGTTTTTAATTTATTGGATCATTAATAAAGATGAATTTATACCACATTATCTCATATTAGTCCTGAGTGGTGCTCGTATGGCCTCTTTTTCTTCTTTCTTTTTCCATTATTGATTGGCCTGTAGCACGCCCAGGAATTATTCATTATTATTCATTTAGTGGTGCTACGTTCCATATTTTTTGTTTAAATGTAGTTACATGCCTCATGATTGCAGATGCTGCAACAGTTTAGCCTGCTGCTTTGATGCCCTTGCTCCTGTGGTGCCCTAGGCCATGGCCTAGGCGGCCTTGGTCTAAATCCGGCCCTGGAGGTTGCAGAGGTCTTGACTACACCAGGGCCCTTGGGCCAGAGGGGACCCGTAGGGCCCTCCCTCAACCACAGTATTAGCTCTTTATTGGTCCTGTGCTTGTAATAATAATGTCTATAGATGCTTTGAATGGTAGTTATCATTAATAAGCTGTTCCCCACCACCTTCTTGCACCTCAGACACTGTGGCTGTCCTTGGCAAGTTTTGGTGCGCCACACTAAATGTATGTTTAGAGTGCTTGGGGGGCCCAATGTAAAACTTGCACTGGAGCCCACAGCTCCCCACAGCTACGCCACTGTGTCCTAGAGGAGAACCGACACAGTCAGTTTACATGTTAGTATAATTCCAAAAAATTGATAGAAGCATAAGATATTTACGGTAAATATTATCACATCCA
Organism: Hyperolius riggenbachi; assembly: GCF_040937935.1. Taxonomy (NCBI): domain Eukaryota; kingdom Metazoa; phylum Chordata; class Amphibia; order Anura; family Hyperoliidae; genus Hyperolius; species Hyperolius riggenbachi. The sequence continues at coordinate 136,262,832 of NC_090656.1, forward strand.
TTTACAAAACCTTAAAAAACAGGATAATGAATGATTCTTTCAGGATAATGAATTGATCAAAGCTCATACAGTATTTTCTTTACATCTCTATACCTAAGGCCTGGTTCACACTGGATGAATCAAAAAGTGATCTATGAAACAGATCAGTTTTTAATAGGCATCAGTTGATCAGTTTTATCCATGACCCTCCATTCCGTTACTGCATGGTCAATGCAACAGACATGTTGGTCCAGAAAAATCACTGCAGACCCGAACTTGCCGTCTGTTTAGCGGAATGTGCCAAACGGATTTGTTGTAAAGGATTCCTTTAGATTGTGAACAATCCTATTGATTAACATACGATCCATTCCCCTCCGTTAGGATCTGATCCAATATGAACTGGCCTAAAGGGCCATACCCACAACAAGATTTTGTGTGTCATTTGACAGATGAACATTAGTTTTAGCCAACATCATGTACCGTATTTTTCAGACTATAAGACACTCCTGACCATAATACGCACCCAGTTTTATAGGACAAAATCGGGGAAAAAAAGGTGAAGGGGCATCTTGTGAATTATGCCCCCTTTGTACCTCATGCCCCCTTGTACCTCTTGTGTCTCCCTGTGTGTGTCCTCCTCTGCCCCGTGTCCTCCTCTGTCCCCATGTGTCTGCCTCTGTCCCTCTTGTGCCCTCCTCTATGCCCCTCTGTGTCCCTATGTCCTCCATTTCCCCCATGTCCTCCTCTGCATGGGCACAGTACAGGGAGTCCTCAACATTGGGGTGAGTTGGAGGTTCGTATTGGCAGGCGTTCATAAGTCAGGAACTCCCTGCATTTGGACGATAAGACTTTTTCCCCACACTTTTGGGGGAGAAAAAGTGAGTCTTATAGCCCAAAAAATACAGTAACTATCATTACCTGTAAAAGAGGCAAATGACGGTTAAAGACAGCACAACGACGACCATTCGTTTTGAAAGTTCATCATGAGGGATGACATTGGTAAGGCTATAAAATCTATGTACCTTCCCTCGTCTTTTAATGATCTGGACGATAGTGTAATGTTCAATCGGTCTTATCACATTGTTTGCATCACATGGCTTAAGATTTTGTAGGATAGATAGTGGAACTATCGTTCATCTGTATATATCCACAATCTATCTTTCTGTGGGTACTTAGCTTACAGGGAACCCCAGTCAGCAAATATACTTATAAAATAACACACTACCTGATCCAAGGGGCTGGCCGGATCAGGTAGCCGCAATCCCTGCCGCTCTCTGTCGCTCCTGTGGCTAGCAGCTTTAAGTTTCATATTCGTGATCCCTGGGGTCACGATGCTTTCATGTGTCTCACACAGAGCAGCGTGCAGGGAGGTGGGGAAGCGGCAGGGAGAGACAGAGCTGCCCAATGGCAGCTGGAGTAAGGAACGTCCCGGGTTGACGTTTTGTGGGAGTTCTTCTCCTGCTACGGACACCCCTACCCCTTTAAATTGGCGACAAGCTGAATGTCAGCAATTTCGGGAGGTCACAGCGCGGCGTGGGGGGGGGGGGGGAAGAGGGGGGAGGCAAAGAGTGGCACTTAAGGGACACAGAGGCATGTCATAGACCAGGGAACCTGCCTCTGTGTTCCATCTGCCCCCCCCCTCCTCCGCGCTGCATTGGGTACACTTTAGGCTATGCACCCACCAGACAATGCTCGGACACACATGCTTAGCCAGTTCTCTTCATGTAGCTCTGTTTTAATATCCTTCCATTTTCATTTGAATCCTCAGCTAATATTTATTCACACTTCAGCTGGTTTATACTCAGGTTACGGGATGTATTGTACATTTCCTTTTGAACAAAGGCCTTGAGGTGTTAAACGAGCATTAAAAGAGCATTATCCCAATACACTTGGATCAACCAAGTATTTACATGTTATTTAATGTTTATCCATGATGCAGTTTTTGTGTGCGTAATAATGGCATGTGTTTGTCAAAAATAACCTAGTTACAAAATAAACAATAAATTCAGGGCAAGATTTTACAGGAAACCATCGCTTGGCTGGGTTTAGTTAAAACATCCTTATTCGCTCCATTACCATTTTACACATCATTATAAGCACTTTGATTACTTTATTTAGCTTAGAAGAAGTACAGTCCCATAGGACTGACATTATATGTTTAACCCTTTTCTATCAGATATAATTATCCTACCATCCAAATTTCTTCATGTTAATGCTGCTGAACAAACAGTTACCGGTGGAACACATGGGGCTTGATTCACTAAACCGTGATAACTCATATATCACGGCCATGCTAGCGTTTTCCCACGCAATTTAGCATTTGTGCGCAATCGCAAATTTGCACTCGTGATTGTGCATGAAAATTCATAATTTTGCGTGAAAACGAGCGCAAAACACAATATTGCTCGTGAAAAGTCGCAGCCGTCCTGTGCCCTCGCCGGTTCTCGAGTGTCCTCCGGTCCCTGCCGTGGGTTAGTTTCATTTTCGGCCGACCCCCGGCTACGCGTATACTTCATCACCTTCCCGCCGTCAAGCGCGTCCTGCGCAGGTGTACTGCTCCTGCACAGGGAGTGTTTTACAGTGGGAAGGCGAAGAAAAATACGCATGGCCGGGAGCCGACTCTTAGTCAGCCGAAAACGTAACTAACCTCCGGCGTAGACCGGAGATAAGGTTAGAGAAACCGACAGCCCAATATAGTGTAGTATGTTCAGCATACAATTAGTAAAGATAATTAGTGAGAAGAGTATACTCACAAACGTGGGTTACCACAAAGGCAACCACTGTATAGGCAGGTGAGGAGATTAGACCTGTCCTCACTCAGGATTAAGAAGTCGCTCTCTGTAGATCAAAAAAGGGGTAGATCACCCCTCCACCAAAAGTGGACACGGTACGGTACAGCAGGTGTACTGCTCCTGCACAGGGAGTGTTTTACAGTGGGAAGGCGAAGAAAAATACGCATGGCCGGGAGCCGACTCTTAGTCAGCCGAAAACGTAACTAACCTCCGGCGTAGACCGGAGATAAGGTTAGAGAAACCGACAGCCCAATATAGTGTAGTATGTTCAGCATACAATTAGTAAAGATAATTAGTGAGAAGAGTATACTCACAAACGTGGGTTACCACAAAGGCAACCACTGTATAGGCAGGTGAGGAGATTAGACCTGTCCTCACTCAGGATTAAGAAGTCGCTCTCTGTAGATCAAAAAAGGGGTAGATCACCCCTCCACCAAAAGTGGACACGGTACAGCAAACGGGGAACAGAGGCGCCAGCAGGGTAAAAGTGGATAAAACCTTTAAAATTTGCTAGGAGGAAGCGGTGGACTTACCTCCATAAAGCAGACACGAAAGACTGTATAATAGTAATCACATTTATTATATAGTACCCCAAAAGTGCAATGCGTTTCGCAGGCCACGCCCACTTCATCAGGCAATAAACGTGGGGGCAAACTGTGGACAAGAGACAGTACATTTTGCTATAGTGAATTCTGTAGTACAATTTGTATAACAAGACATTGTATATCATACAGCATATAGTGTATAAAAATGCTATGTGAGGATAATATGAGGAGTTGGATATAACAAAAAACAGTAGGGGGTAGAGACTAGTGTGCTAGTGTAAATGATGGGCCATGGGATGTTATAGATATGGAGATCAGTATTGAGTGGTGCTAGTAAATGACATAGGATCCATGTAGGTGAGATGCCGAATAGTGGGTAGTGGGGTATGAGTGAGAGGGAGAATCAGGGGGTACAGAATACAGCATGCAAACATAACAGTATAACAGACTCACAATAGTGAATTCTGTTTTTTGTTATATCCTCACATATCGATTTTTTTTTATATACTATATGCTGTATGATATACAATCTATAACATCCCATGGCCCATCATTTACACTAGCACACTAGTACTGTCTCTTGTCCACAGTTTGTCCCCACGTTTATGGCCTGATGAAGTGGGCGTGGCCTGCAAAACGCATTGCACTTTTAGGGTGTTATATAATAAATGTAATTACTATTATACAGTCTTTCGTGTCTGCTTTATGGAGGTAAGTCCACCGCTTCCTCCAAGCAAATTTTAAAGGTTTTATCCACTTTTACCCTGCTGGCGCCTCTGTTCCGGCGTAGACCGGAGGACACTCTAGGACCGGCGAGGGCACAGGACGATAGCAGTGGGCTTGGGGAAGCCCCAGGTAAGTGAAACTTTTTTCTTCTGAAAGGTTAAGGTTCTATAAGGAATCTTAACCCCTTAAATCTGCAGAGTGCTCCCAGTCATTGCCCGTGATAAGCATAACTTTGGCTAGGGTGTGCAATCACTTGTAAGATTGCTGGATACTGACCTTGGCTTGTATTTGACTATCCTTGTCTGTTGTGATTAACCTCTGCTTGATTCCTGGAGACCCTTGCCTGTTACTGGAAACTCTTTGCCTGCTACCTGGACCGACCCTTGCCTGTTACTGGAAACTCTTTGCCTGCTGCCTGGACCGACCCTTGCCTTTTACTGGAAACTTTTGCCCGCTGCCTGGACTGATCTATGCCTGTTTACTGGATACTCGTCTGCCGCCTGGACCGACCATTGCCTGTTTACTGGATACTTCTCGCATGCTACCTGAACTGGACGTTAAGTATACTCAAACTAATCCCTGTCAGTTATTGAACAACTTTGCATGCAGACTCATATGAACTTAATAACATACTGCCTGAAACATCCATTGCCTGTTGAATAACGTTGCATGCAGACTTGCATGAACTGTATCATACCTGGATTACCCATTGCCTGAATCTTGCATGTAGTCTTGCTTGATCCCTCTTCTGATACCTGGAAACCTGCACTTGTCATCTCTGCTATTACTGACAAATGACGCTGATAGCCTCATCCACCTGAAACAAGGTAATAACTCTGTGTGATACTAATCAACTATTGAACTGTGTTACTAGCCTCATTAGGGTTCTAACAGGTTATTCCTCTCTACTTCAGTCTCTATGCCTTGCACGTTAAGACCTGTGGGTAACCGTAGTCAGGAGACAAATAACGTGTCCTGTTTACGCGGGGGCTTGTCTATAGGTGAAGATGTGGGCCTGGTTCAGAGCCATGGTAATAGATTGTGGCAAAGAGGCTGAGTGAGGACATAACCTGTCAAGCCTTACAGGTTCCCTTTAATGATTCAGCATGACAGATCTTTATGCAACAATCGGCAGCAAAGTCCAATGTTTCTCTCCTTATCCTGTCCACAGATGCCACTCTATTGTGCACTATGCCTCCCCCCACCTCCACCACAGAGACAGATCCCATCACTGGTGTGCACTGCAGAATGAAGAGCAGGGAGTGAAGCCCAAGGGTCACAGAGGCAAGTCACACTTGAGGGGGCAGGATTTTTTTTTATCATGGGGCACCATAAAGATTGTGGGAGGAAGGGCCCATGCACTCTAGTTACGCCCCTGTAACCCCACTATGTAGCTTGCCTCTACATGTGCCTCATGTGAGTTAAACTGTTTTTTTGGGGGTGACTTTAGGTTTTCTTTAAGGAGCAAAAAACTGTGGGTTCTTGCAACTTACAGCATGGCAACAGCCATGGGGAGGCTACAACAGGAGAGAATGCTTAAGAAACTTGCTGATCATTGACTTAGATAGGAGGCTGCACTGTATTTATGGGCATGTTTCTGTTACAGTACTTCAAAAGATCACATTTCCGAATGCAGAAGTGAGCTGCGAGGGCATCTTGTGGCCAAATAGTAAAATTACATCTGGAAATAAAAATCTCCAGATAATTACATTTTTTTACTTTTAAAATTGACCCCTTACCTCTTACACTCCCCGATAGGTACACATAATTTTTTTTTGTAAAATAAATAAATAAATAAAAAATATACAATAAAAAAAATTACATAAATAGTTACCTTAGAGACTAAACTTTTTTAATATGTATATAGTAAAGTATATTACTGTTATTTTTTAAATTATGGGCATAATAAGTGATGGACACAAAACTGAAAAAATGCACCTTTATTTCCAAATAAAATATCGGCGCCATACATTGTGATAGGTACATCATTTAAATGGTGTAATAACCAGGACAAATGGGAAAATAAAATACATGGGTTTTAATTACGGTAGTGTAACGGTTGGGTGTAGCAACTCAGATTTCTGATTATATGGTGATCTGCAGAATCACCAATAATGCAGACGCTATACCCGATTATGTGGTGATCTGCAGAATCACCAATAATACCGGCATAGCTACAAGGATGCTAAGTGTGTAGTGCTTGGTGCAACCGTAACTCAATAGTTTAGCTGAACCTTACCAGAGGAGCTGGTAAGGTACTATCAGTAATGGAGACTGTATAGTTTGGATAGGCCTTTCCAGAGGGGCTGGGAAAGCACCCACAGAAACAGTACAATAACAAGGAAATCAGGAGAAACCTCTCCAGAAGAACTGGAGGGCACTTGCAGTAATGATAACTGGATAGTTTGGCAAAGCCTTCCTAGAGGAGCTGGTAAGGCACTATCAGTTAAGTGACAATCTAATGTGAGCAGACCTTTCTAGAGGGGCTGGAAAGGTATTAACAGAAGTCGTGACTGTATAGTTTCACTAAACCTTACCAGAGGAGCTGGCAAGGTACTATTAGTCACTAAAGGAGGAATAGCGATACCACACCAGAGGGCTGGTGGTTAAATAGCACACCTCACCAGTGGCGAGGGCCCACTGCTGAGTAAAATGGTCAGACAGGCTAAGTACGGTAACAGAGAGACAGTATCAGTACAGAAATCGGAAGGCAGAAGAGTAATCAGTAATCAGGCAAGGGTTTCAGCAACTTTAGGCAGATAGGCAAAAGTACAGAAACGTAAAGCAATAGCGAAGTCAGAGGTTAATCCAGAATCATACACAGGTAATCAATAACAATAACAATTCCTAGTCTGGTGTGAAGTCCTTGGTTTCAACACCTGGATACTAATCTAAGGTCTGAGCGCTAACAAGTAAGTATTCACGACAGCAGACGCCGACTGAATGGCAAACGAAGGCTTATGAGGAAGATGGAGACTCTCAGCCACTCCCACCTCAGATTTCCGCCAATCCGAGCGGCGAGAGTCATCCCTGACGTCAGCCGACCGGCAGGTCAGCTGACGCGCCTTCTGTTAGCATAAAGGTCCTGTCTCCGCACGCGCCCGTGCGAGACAGACCCCCTGTGAGCCGCAGACAAGACCGTTCCCGGCGTACTAGACGCCGACGGAACGGAGAACACTTGAGAGCAAGGGAGGGAGGCGGCTGCAGACACCCCCTGCGTGTCAGCAGCCGCCGATCCACAAGTTGTTACAGGTAGCATGTATTATTTTAAAACTATAATGGCTGAAAACTGAGAAATAATGATTGTTTTCCATTTTTTTCTTAATCTTCCTGTTAAAATGGATTTATTATAAAATAATTCTTAGCAAAATGTACCACCCAAAGAAAGCCTAAATAATGGCAGAAAAAACAAGATATAGATCATTTCTTTTTTTTCTTTTTTTTTTCTTTTTTTCTTAAACTCAGCACACAGACCCAAATTCATGAGTGGTCAGTTACCTGGGGCATTAGCAATACTCTTTTCTTGCCGTACCCCTGAACTGAATTGTGTGATCATCATAGTTTGGTGGGAGCTGGGTATTAGTATCAGTGCCTTTCTCTTCCTTCCTTCCCTCCCCCTTCAACAACTATTTCTCATCATTGGACGACTGTTGCTGAGCCTACTATTTAATTGTCTTTCTCATACCACATTCATATATATATATACACCAACAACATCCTGTACATATCCCTCTCTCTTGCACCGGACAATCCACTCAAGACACACACGAGACAATCCCAAACGAACACGACACAGTCACTCCCCCCCCCCCCCTGGCAGCCCGCCATACCCCCCCAACACCGATCCCCTCCCGCCCCGACAACCCCCGCCAGAACCGTGGCACACCAGCCGCTGCCAGCCACCCACCAGCCGCCGCCAAGAGGACAACCGACGCGCCAAGCAACGTCTACGCCCCCCCACGGCCAAGATATAGATAATTTCATTGTGATAAGTAGTGATAAAGTTGTTGCGAATGAATGGGAGGTGAAAGTTGTTTGGATGCATAAGGTGAAATGACACTGAAGACTGAAGTGGTTAAAGCATCTATAGAAATGATTATTACCAGCACAGGGCCAATAGAGAGCTAATATACTGTTCGAGGGAGGGCCCCTCTGACCGAAGGGCCCCGATGCGGTTGCTACCTCTGCAACCCCTATTGGTACGCCACTGCCAATTTGGGGGTGGGCGCTCCTGCTATTCCCCCCCCCCCCCCCCCCCAGTGTCCCGGGCTGGCTGGGCATCGAGGGTGAAAAAAATTGATAGAGGCGTGGGATGTGGGGTCAGCATCACATTCCTCCCTCCCTCTGAATGTGCCCCCCTGTGTCCCTGCTGCTTGCAGAGTAAGTGTGCAAAGCGGAGCGGGCTGTAATCTTACCATTGATCCTCGCGTACCGGCAGCCGGCTTCACTCCGCTTCCTGTTTCCTGTGACGTCACAGGAAGCAGAGTGAAGCCGGCGGCCAGTAGGCGAGGCTGAATGGTAAGATGACAACCTGCTCCGCTGCGCACACTTACTCTGCAAGCGAGGGGACACAGGGGGCACATTCGGAGGGAGGGAGGAATGATACTGGCCCCGCATGTCACAATGGCGTGGCTGGCACCTCAATCATTTTTTCATTTCACCAGAAAATAATCATAAGGCGGGCAGCAGTCACCAGAAGATAATCGTAAAGCAGGCAGCATAATCGTAAAGCGGGCAGCAGTCACCAGAAAATAATTGTAAAGCAGGCAGCATAATCGTAAAGCGGACAGCAGTCACCAGAAAATAATCGTAAAGCGGGCAGCAGTCACCAGAAAATAATTGTAATGTGAGCAGCAGTCAAAAGATAAAAATGCACCAGTAAAAAAAAACAATTCACTCACCTGGCAGAAGTCTCCTCTCTCGGCACATGGCGGGCGGTCCCCAGGCCCCTCTGTGGCTGAAGGGGTTGCATCCCCTGTAGTTATGCCCCTGAGCAGGCAAGCTCTATGCTCTCTGAGTAAGGCAGAAGCAGCAGAGCAGAGGGAGAGACTGAAAAAGATGAGCTGAGTGTAGAGCTGATGCTGCCTCCTACCTACAGTCTGCTGCCCTGAGTCATGTGATTCAGTCTGCTTTATGGTAGGGCCTTCCCTGATTGAATGGTCTGTACCAGGCATCCGCTACATGTTTATGATATGTAAGCCCTCCTAAGCAATTATTCTCAGCTTCATACTGCACATTAAACACTATTTGGTATAAGGGTTGAAAGTGACTAATACAGGGGTTTTTTATATCACTTTCAGTATTAAATATATGATGTGATATGAGCTAGAAACGGACTGAATATTATAATGCTCAGGAGTGCTCTCATAAAATATAAACATAGTAAAATAGCTTTTCCAGAATTGCTGAGCGAGTGGCAACCATAAGGCCAGTTACACACCAGCAACCAGCGTTTTGTTTGCGGTGCGATCGGATGATTGCATCGCACCGCACATCTGATTGCACTGCAATGCTAAAAAGAAGCCTCGTATGCACACACGTTTATGTGTGGTAATGTCATTTTTGGCAGCAAACCAAACTATAAGTGAGGCCCTCTAGTGCTCACTTCATGTGGCTGAAATACGAATTGCAAGGAAGTGTATTAAAAAAAATAAGTTTCTGGGCATGCGCATTACGACGCACACCCAAAACAGTTTAAAATATCTTGGGTTCCATTGACTTACATGACTTCTGGCCAATGCAGCTGACTGCGGTTGTTGATCCATAACGCGCTGATGCTTTTGCGTCAAAGCGGATACTTCCGGCACATTGCATCAGGTGTAAAAAGGCGTATAGACTTTCATTGTTTTAATGTTCCAAAAACATACGTATACGTTAATTGGCTCCCCCTAAAATTGGCCCTAGACTACAGTACTTACACCACATAATATAGATACGTGGCAATGGTAGGGATTAGATTGTGGGCTCCTTTGAGGGACAGTTAGTGACAAGATATATATATATATATATATATATATATATATATATATATATATATATATATATACACTGTACAGCGCTGCGTAATATGTTGGCGCTATATTAATACTAAATAATAATAATAAAAAATAATAATAATGTTACCCTGTGGGAAATGCAACGCAATGAAAACAAGCAATTTTTTACGCGGGCTCTTTTGTCTGCAAAAGCACCAGCTGCAGATCGCATGACCTAATATGCTGGGTTTAGTCATGGTACCTAGAGTGTTCTATGGACAATGCAGATGCTGATTGCCCATGTGAACCTTGACAGTAAAAATATGGAAGGTTTAGGACATTCCGTAGAAAGGACATTGAAAAGCTAACACAAATCATAAAACGTGCTAAAAAAATGTGCTTTGACATACATGCATAAATGCTGTCCATGGGCATTGAGCTCATTTTTAGTTCCTATCTGAGCAGTGATGTAGCAACTAGCAAGCCGAAAGGGCCACAGGACAGACTTGGGACCTGAGATCCCTCCTGTTCCTGTAGAGTGTTCTGTTGCCCAAATCCAAAAAAGCTTTATTAGCAGGATCAAATACATTTAGCATTGCCAAAGCAAATCATTAATATTAGCATGGGGGGGGGGGGGGGTTGTGGGATTATAGGGAAGTGTACAGAGGGTTGGGGTATACAGTCCATAATGGTATGGAGAATATAAGAGACAGTATAGCAGAGCAGGGACAAGGTCCTCCAGCACCCAAGGCTGAGACACCAAAGTGCGCCCCTCCATCCCTCCCACCCCAGCTGTCACACACTGATTGCTATTAGACTAAGAGGCACCACAGGGCCCACAACCTCCCCAACACCCTAATATCTAGTTATCTGGCTTGCAGTCATTGCTATGTATCCCCTTTTCTTATTTATTTCTGCTTCATACACAATTAGGAATGACAGCTGAATGAATTGTGCGCCCCCTCCTACACTGCGCCCTGAGGCTGGAGCCTCTCCAGCCTATGCCTCGGCCTGGCCCAGCAGTATAGGACGCTGGGATAGTCCATGGGGTGAGGAGGGTATAGGTAGCAGTATAAATGGAATACAGCCCTCTCTTCTTTCCTCCTGTTATTTTAATGTCTTCTACTACCCACTGTTATAGCAGTTCTCATTTAGTGCTCCCATTGCCCTGTAGTAAGGTATAATTCCAAGTCCCCCACAATACAGAGTAATGCACACTGCAGTGTTTAATTATCCTACCTGCCCTGCCAGCACACTCCTTTACATACAATTCCAGGTACTTGGCTGGGAAGAAGGAAGCAGCCCAGCAGGCCAGGTAAGATAACTAAACAGTGAAGCATGCATCACTGAATCACTGCATTGTTGAGGTCCCAACAGGCAGTTGCAGAGGTTGAAACTGTGACTGTTCTCAGTGTTTCATTAGTATCTCTGACTCGGTGACGTGACTGCATTGGTGGGGTCACAGCAGGCAGCATACATCTGGCAACAGGGCCACAGGCAGTGATTTCTCTGGAGCACTGGGCCCAGTCACAGTCAATCTCCACAAGTTGTGTTCCAACTTCACTTCTTTTGTCAGGTGGAATGACGTTCAAACAGTTACTGTCTAATGGCAATGAGCCGAATTTTTGCGTTTGCATAATTATGACATGAAAATTACAATCACGACATAAAAATTGTAATCCTTCATTTTCGGAAAATTACTAATTAATTTCATCATACGTAATTGTGTGTTGTAATTTTGCATTAAATTGTGCACAAAATTACGAGTAAAATCTTAATTTGCATGTTTTGTACAAAATTTTGTGATGAAAATAATCAAAATGATGAAAGTGATCGTAACGACGAAAATGTCATAAAAAAATTATTGTTATTGTGAAAATGATCGTAATTATGAAAACAACATATATAGTTGTAATGAAGCAAAATGTTGCATCATTTTTCACATTTACGTTTTTGTAACTATGAAAATGATGCAAACTTTTGCAACAATGTAATTAGCACATTAAAGTCATCACTACTGTATAATGAATTTGAAGGGTATATTGGTACTGGACCTTAGCCCTCTGGGTGATACAATTGCATCGCCCAGGAGGGGGCGCAGCACTTTTTTAATTTTTTTAAATCATGTAGCCCTGGGCTCGCTACATGATAGCCGCTGCGCAGCGGCATCCCCCCACCCACTTCGGCGATCAGAGTAAGCAGGAAATCCCGTTCAGAACGGGATTTCCTGCTGGGCTTCCCCGGTCGCCATGGCGACGGGGCGGGATGACGTCACCGACGTTATGGACGTCGTGACGTCAGAGGGAGTCCCGATCCACCCCTCAGAGCTGCCTGGCACTGATTGGCCAGGCTGCGCAGGGGTCCGGGGGGGGGCTGCGCGGCACGACGGGTAGCGGCGGATCGGCGGCGAGCGGCGGCACTCGGAAGTTACATGCAGCTAGCAAAGTGCTAGCTGCGTGTAACAAAAAATATTATGCAAATCGGCCCACCAGGGCCTGAGAAATCCTCCTGCGCGATATACCCCGAGCTCAGCTCGGGATTATCGCCCAGGAGGTTAGATAAGTTACTTCACATATGAGATTTATGTTGATTTTACTGTTCATAGATGTGTAACACTAATCAACAAAATGAATCAATATCTTTAGCTTTGGGTTTGACATTTAGCTTTATTGATGTCTGAGGAGTGTTGTACTTGAGACCATGAGGCTTGTCTCATGGAGATCAATTTTATCAGCTGATCAATTTGAAAAGCTATGATTTGCTGTGATTAGCAAATTATTTATAAAACAATCACCTGAATGATAAGGTGACTCCACACAAGTTCTCACACACAAGAGCATCTCTGTACCGGATGCATTGTTTGAAGACCCTTTTCTACATTACTACAAAATGTGTCTTTACAGATTAGTGTATTTTCATGTGGTTACAGCACAATAAGCAATCATACTTATAAGTCAAAAGTCATTGAAGTTGTCTCTTTAGGAGAAAATAATGGTCCTGGGTTCTGAAGTTCCCAAATGATATCAATAGGAAGGCGTAAACAAGCCTCTTCATGTTGCTGTAAGATTTTTGTCAGGTATTCTTGTTCTTGCTGCAGCTTCTCAATCTCCTTCCGTAGTGCATTGTTATCTGTCTCCAGTTTCTCATACTCCTGCAGGGACATAGGAGAACAACTGTTAACCACTTCAGCCTTCAGTGTCGTTTCACCTTATGCATCCGAGCAACTTTCACCTCCCATTCATTCACCAATAACTTTATCACTACTAGTTATCACAATTAAATGATCTATATCTGTTTTTTTCCGCCACCAATTAGGCTTTCTTTGAATGGTATATCTTGCTAAGATTTGTTTTATTATAAATCCATTTTAACAGGAAGATTAAGAAAAAAAAGGAAAAAATTCATTATTTCTCAGTTTTCGGTCATTATACAGTAGTTTTAAAATAATACATGCTACTGTAACTAAAACCTATGTATTTTATTTTCCCATTTGTCATGGTTATTACACCATTTAAATGATGTCCCTATCACAATGTATGGCGTCAATATTTTATTTGGAAAGAAAGGTGCATTTTTTCAGTTTTGCATCCATCACTTATTATGCCCATAATTTAAAAAATAACAGTAATATACTTTAGTATATACATATTAAAAAAGTTCAGTCACTAAGGTAACTATTTATGTATTTTTTTTTATTGTATATTTTTTATTTTTTCCAAAAATAATTATGTGTACCTATCGGGGAGTGTGGGAGGTAAGGGGCTAATTTTAAAAGTAAAAAATGTCATTATCTGGAAAAAAAAATTTCCAGTTTTAATTTTACTATTTGGCCACAAGATGCCCTCACAGCTCACTTCTGCATGCGGAAAGTTCCTCCGCAAAGCGGAAGTAATAAGTGAATTGGACAGCAGGGGATTTGTGAAAGACGGAACCATCGTGTTGACGGTGTCGGTCTTTCATACAAGGACTTAGATCAATGAATGGGAACTTTGCTTGAAATTGGAAAATGGAAAATTTTAACTTGGTGGGATTGAACTCGTTCCATTTTCAAGCTGCGTACATGTTTTTAAGCAATATACTTTATTATGTGTACTAGATGGTGGCACGTGCAACGCTGCATCAGGCAGGAGTGTGCACGCCATATCTTTGGACAACCTATGCGCCATCAAATCAGCGCCACAGTTAATTACAGTGGGGCACGAGGGCTTGTGTCTGGGGAGGACAATCACACACACATACAGAGGATGGCTTAGAAATTATTATTATAGATAACAAATTGATAGGTGGTACATTAAGAAAGAGAGACCAAAAAGTTATTAATACAGTAACAATGTGAGTGAGCTGTCATCACGTAGCATTGAATGAACCTACGGACCCATTTATATCCATATCCAAGATCCACAATCAGTATTTTGATTGATCATAAGCATATTGAAGTCATCCTCTGGTACCAATTACAATTCATTACTACCTAGATGCCGTCTTCTTGTATATTTTAAAGGACTCCTCCATCATACAATTTAAGGTGCATACACATGTCGGATTTTTCCAAACAACTGGTCTTTTGGACGTTTGAACATCCAGTCTTTTGGACGTCAAATCGGGCATGTGTAAGGTCGGTCGTTCACCTGATAAGACTGATCAGATGAATGACCGACGGTACACATGCCCGATTTGACGTCCAAACGACCGGACGTTCAAATGTCAAATGTCCAAACCACCGGTCATTTGAAAAAATCCAACATGTGTATGAGCCTTAAGGAGACGATAATAAGAAAATGAGAAAACAAAAGAAAAAGAGCACATGAAGTAGAAAGTAATGTTGTCTCTTTTTGCAGATGATACAAAATTATGCAGAATTATTACTTCTCAGGAAGATAGTGACATATTGCAGAAGGATCTGGATAGGATGGCTATATCGGCTCATAAGTGGCAGATGAAATTCAATGTTGAAAAATGTGAAGTCACGCATTTTGGTTGTACTAACCGTCTAGCGCTATACAAAATCCAGGATACACATGGGGAAATCAAACTTGGAGAAGGATTTAGGAGTATTTGTCAATAAGTTAAATAATACAAATAATACTAAAGCAAATACAATTTAACTATAATTACTAGGTAATTTCCAGTGATGTTAATTCAGGGATTTTATCTGATTGCCATCTGTAGTCGGGAAGGAATTTTTTCCCTTTTGGGACTAATTACTAAGGGCTAGTTCACACTCGGGGCGCAGCTAGCCCGCAATCGCAATTTTAACAAAAAGTATTGCGATTCTTGCGCGCTTTGCGCTTGTGATCCAGTTCAGAGGAAAGTGTTGACGAGTGTGGAGTTTAAGACAAGTGCATTCTGGGACAGACTCTGGTGATCAGATGGTGGATATTGTGTAGCTGTTTATATCCTCTGGTGGAACAGGGTCACAAAAGTGTCTGCAGTGGGAGGTGTTACCCTATCACACAACAGGAAAGCATTAATATGTGCGTACGTATTGTAACGTTGCCCGGTCAGCTGCCTCTGAATGACCAGGCGGTGTTAAATACTATTCCCCCTTCAAGTCATAGCAACTCAGAGGGAGAAGTATTTTCTGGGTCTGGCTCTTGCCGGCACACAAAATATATTTAAAATCCCACTGCGTTGCTACAGATGTAATAACATTGCGTCTATGGCGGCACCCAGGTTAGGCACTTTGCAGCTGTGAGCGCACGCCGAAATGACCTCATTAATATAGAGAAATATTGCAACATAACATGTATCTTTTTTGAGATTCCACACTGAATTATAAGTGTGGATCAGTGTGTGATACATTTTGTGTGCTTTTAACAAAGTTTTGTATGTTTTGGGCACCTCATCCCCTTTGAGAAGTAAGAGGAGGTTTATGGTAAAGAAACAACTGAGGTATATTAACACAGATGGCACAGACAGGAATGAGACACAGAGGGATGAAATAAAGTGAGGTACAGAGAGGGAATGGTGTGATTTGCCTTCTTAAAACATGGTTTTATGTCTATGTACATATAGTATGACATTTGTTGCACTTAACACTTTGTAAATTTGCATAACTTTGAATGTAGCACTACATTACCTCATTATTATTACCCTTATTGCCTGCGTTATTTATTGGTGTACATTGGATGTATTAGCCCATTATATTGTATTGCTCCAGCCATATACCTATTCTTCTCGCAGCCACCCATCCCTATTTGGTTTTAATGAGGTTTGTTTTCCCCCTTTATGGTTTCCCTATTGTGGATATTCTGTCCTGCCATGTATATACTTTTTAATGATTATGATCAATAATAAAAATAATATATTTACATTCTTGTACAGCTGGTGCGTTGTGAGATCTTTTTTCTTTTGTACCCACCTTTAATACTTTCAAACGAGCCCTCCAGACTATTGTCTCTACTACACTATTTAGATTGTAAGCCTCTGGCAGGGCCCTCCTCCCTAGTGTTTCCAGCCTGATTATGCAATCTTACAGTCCGTCAACCCTCTTGTGGACTAGAACAGTCTCTGCTTTGACCAAAGACACTAAACTACTGTTATCAAATCATTTGCATGATCTTGCTTTGTTGTGAGCTCATTGTATGTCCTACCTTGAATGTTAACCCATTTATCTATTGTGCAGCGCTGCGTAATATGTTGGCACTTTACAAATACAATAAATAATAATACCATGCACTGATGAGGACCAATAAGTCTGAAACAGGCTAAATGTATGCTGGAGTGGTGTGGCTCTGTAAAATTTCTCAGCTACAGGCTCACTATACACCAGCAGTTCTGGATGTGTAGCCTTGCTTTCAAGGGCAAAACGAGATGATTTGCATGTTTGGGAGTGATGCATCATGGGAAACCACAGTTGCTCACTTACAGCTGAATTATAACAAATACCTTGTGTGTTAAAAAGGAAATATCACATTTTGAGCCCACCATTAACAATAGTGGTGCGCAGACATACCATTTTTAAACATGCTTGGTGATGGGGACATTCTCTTTCAGCACTACTCATTACAATTTGAAATAAAAGAATGATGCATAAATATTTAATACCCATTTTTGCTTTTGCCTTGTGTGTGTACTCTTTGTTAGGGCTCTTTCACACTAGGAGCTGAACCGTGCATTTTGACAGATCGCTCTTAACCACTTAATGACAACCTGACTTATAAAAACGTCGTGCTAGAGCCTCTTAATGGCTCCAGGACATTTTAATAAGTCAGATAGTGCTGCTGTCGCGTGTGTGTGCCCCCCGCGCGTACACGTGCGCACTCCAGCGCGTGCACGTGCATTCCCATGCATGTGCACGTGAAAATAGTGAAAAAACAACACCAAAGAAAAAGAACACCTTTATTTCCAAATACTATATTGTCACCATACTTTGTATTGTATTATTTGTTTTCAGTAATTACTTTATTTTCTATGCATTTTACAGGGAAAAACAAGGAAAAAATGAAAAAATACACAATTTCATCCCCTATAGTTTTAATATAAACACTGCTACTGTGTATAAAAATAATTAAAATCTTGTGATAACCAGAACAAATAGGCAGATAAAATGTGTGGGTTTTATACACAGTAGCAGTGTTTATATTAAAACTATAGGGGATGAAATTGTGTAGTTTTTCATTTTTTTCCTTGTTTTTCCCTTTAAAATGCATAGAAAATAAAGTAATTACAGAAAACAAATATCAACCCCAAAAAGCCTAATTGGTGGTGAAAAAAACAAGTTATAGATCATTTCATTGTGATTAGTAGTGATTAAGCTTTTAGCAAATGAAAGGGATGAGCACTGAAAGGTGAAAATCGCTCTTGTCCGTTAGGGTAAAAACCGCTTTGGGGTGAAGTGGTTAAGATGCGGTAAATGTGGTAACATGAAAGTCTATTTGACTTCCATGTTAACTTCCACATTAGACAAATTGTTCAGAGCGTTACGTTATAACGCGTCTGGGAGCTTCGTAACGTCCAGCACCGGCGTTTTCCAATTGGGTGAATTAGAACTACCGGCGCTAATCAGCGTCGCACCACAACTTCCCGACGTCATGCCACAGGTCATAATGTTATGTTATGTGAAAGAGCCCATAGCAATAACAGAGTATGAGCTTGGCGAGACAGCAGACCAGAACAGAATGTGTCCAGCAAAACAGCAGATGACACACTGCATGGAGAAATAGTTTAACCTGTTTATAACATTCAGTTCAGATTCAAACATTGCTTTTCAGGAATTCTTCAGAAATGTTTCAGAAACACGAGTCATAAGTATTATACAAACCTTCAAATACAAAACCCCCTAGGAGGGTGCATTGATATAGCCCTTACTATGTACTTCCACAGGATACGCAATAACCTAAACCAGGGGTATAACCTAGACCAGGGGTACCCATTAGGTAGATCGCGATCTACCAGTAGATCGCGAAGGCCTTCATGGTAGATCCCGACCCCACTACATTTTCCATTCTGTATATGGAAGGGTGCTTCTAAAATTGTACATAGGTAGATCACTTTGACTTGCTAATTTTTAAAAGTAGCTCACAAGCTGAAAAAGTGTGAGCACCTCTGACCTAGACTGAATAGGGCCCCCCTGCAAAAATGATAGCATGGGACCCCCTTGGTCCCTGAATTCCACGTGATCTGGAGCCAGTGAATGGCAGCAGGGAATGTTCTGCTGAGAAGCAGCGTCTGGAAGCAGGAAACAACTACACATTCTTCTGCCCACTGTGTTTGTGAGCGAATGGGGAGGTTTCTTTGCTAATTGGCTGCAAATGCATTTAGGGAGAGGGAGGCATAGGTGCCCCCAAAGCCTTGGGGCCCCCTGCTATGTCAGGGGTTGCAGGGTTGATTGTTACGCCCATGACCTCACCAAACTCACAGAACCACTTGAAATGTAAAGATGGGCTCAGGCTAACGCCTCTTCAATTAATTTTAACCACTTCACCACTGAAAGGTTTTACCCCTTGAGCACCAGAGCAATTTTCACCTTTCAGCGCTCCTTCCATTCATTCGTCTATAACTTTATCATTACTTTTCACAATGAAATGAACTATATCTTGTTTTTTTCGCCACCAATTAGGCTTTCTTTAGGTGGGACATTGTGCAAAGAATTATTTTATTCTAAATGTGTTTTAATGGGAAAATTGGAAAAAATGTGGGGGAAAATGTATTATTTTTCCGTTTTCGGCCTTTATAGTTTTTAAATAATGCATGCTACTGTACAGGAAGTACGCTTGCAGGAAGTTCAGGGAGGCTCTGCAACTTTTTTTTTCACAATGATCGCGCTGCTTTTAGTAGAAGCAGCTGATCATTGCGGGGGGCTTAGATCAACAAACGGGAAAGGTTTTTCCCGTTCATTGATCTCTGGGCGAGTGGGCGGCGGCGTGTACGAGCGCGGGGGCACGCGGACGAGCGAGCGGGAGTGCGGACAGCGGCGGGAGCGGCGTCAGGTACGGATTTGTCCGTCCCTTGGTGGTAACAGGGTGGAAAAAGAGACAGAGAAATCCGTACCACCGGGGGTAAAGTGGTTAAGGAGAAAATGTAAAACCATGGTAAAGTTGTATGGCCGTTTTTTTTTCTTTTTCTTTTGTGGGGTAAACTCTCCAATGGGAGTACAAATAAAAACACTTCATTTTTCAGTAGTGTACAGGGGACAAGGGCTTTCTGTTGTGCTTTGTTGCTATATTTGTATTAGGAGAAAATAAATTGTGAATGTACTTTCTTAAAACAGAAGGTATTTGCAATCATTCCCTTCATTATTATTCCCTTCCCTTCAATATTGCATGTGATGTATTTTGTTAGCTAACTAAACAAGTTTTTAGATTCAAGTTTTTAAGAATAGGGATGTGCAGGTAGATGAATGCATTTTTGTATAGAAAACAGCAAATATGCCTGAGGCCCCATTCACACCTAAAACCACAAAACGCTGGCGATTACCGCTAGCGTTTTGCAGGAGTGATTTTTCCACGATTAACGCGGAAAAATCACTGGACACTGCAGCGTTTTGGGAGCGATCGCGATTAGCGGTGCTATGCATGCTAATTGCGATCGCTAATCACGAATCGCTGGCAAAATGCTGCACATTACGCATTTGCGGTTAAGAACACTGCCATAGGCTTACATGGGCGAGTGGTTTTTACAAACTGCTAGTTAGCGTTTTGCACTGAGCGGGAATCGCGCGATTCCCACTCAAGTGTGAATGGGCCCTAAGGCATGATTTTCAAAAATTTGCAGCCTAAATTCGCCATGAGAGGAAGTTGGCTATTTCCAATTTAAGTAAAGGAAAAGGCCAAACATCAATTGTGTTTTTTGGTCAGTTTTTAGGAAAAGGCTGAATAATGTAGGCATCCGTATAGCCATATCCTGTGTCAGTTCATGAATACATATTAATATGTATAGGCATTAGGTAATAGATGCATAGAGCTTGCCAGTAATTATACTACTGGGGAGGGAAATGTATGTTTGTAGGTATACTCTACAAACATCAAATGGGAAAAGATGTGTTCATTTCAAGGATAATGACTGCACTTTCCATGCACAAAAATAACTCAACATGATGCAACTTAAACTATAATAAGCAAGACAAGGACTGGAACCTTCCTACACCGCACAGTACTGCCAGCTGTCAGATAAGCCTGAACACATTTTTATGACATCAGTATTCCTGGATTTTCCATAAAGGAAGGTCGTGGAGAAGCAAAATATTAGAACAAGATGGGGCAGCTAGCACTGCTAGGCGTACTTCGTCCACAGTATTTCCCTATGTTGCTAAGTAATAGAACACATCGTAGATATCCATCTCAAAGATATCCATCTCAGTAACTGCAGTCCACTTCGCGTTTTGTTTCAAATAAATTGTTTTGATTTACATAAAAAGTGAAAGGGAAGGAAATAGTATACCCTAATTGTAGTTACTGATACAAACACAGCAAAGTATATAGAAATGTGATTTTTGTGAATGTATAACGATCTGAGGTTTACAGGATAACGTAATATAAATTTGCTATAACCTAAAAACATGCTGCTTTTACTGATGGCTAATGCCTAGTACACACCATACAATTTTCTGTTAGATTTTCTGTAAAGGTAGCCATACACTGGTCGATTTGCCATCAGATCCGACCAACAGATAGATCCCTCTCTCATCGAATCTGATCAGAGAAGGATCGTATGGCTGCCTTTACTGCAAACAGATTGTGAATCGATTTCAGCATGAAACCGATCACAATCTGTGGTGGTGCTGCCGCTGAACCCCCCCCCCCCCCCTCCCGCATACATTACCTGCTCCGGCCGGCGCATGTCCCCCGGTCTCCACTGTCTTCTCCTCCGTGCTCGGCTCCTCCAGCTTCACTGAACTTCCTGCCGAGGAAGTTTAAACAGTAGAGGGCGCTCTACTGTATAAACTTCCTGCCGGGACAGGAAGTTCAAAGAAGCTAGAGGAGCCGAGCATGGAGAATTGACAGCGGACACCAGGGGATACGCGAAGGCTGGAACAGGTAATGTATTGCCGTTAGCGTCGGGCATTCGAACGCCGCTATCGACGCACTCCCGACCCGCCGGCGATCGAGCGAAATCTTCCGCACGGACGGATCGACAGGAATCGACGCAACGATTAAATTCGGACAGAAATCGATCGTTCTGTCAGCGTTTGCGCAATGATTTCACAACAGATTAGATCACAGTGATCGAATCTGCTGTATATCGGCGGGAAAATTGTTAGGTGTATGGGCCCCTTTAGATTATTTTCTGTAGAGACTGGTCATTATCTCTGGTGCATTGTCTTCTGGTTATCTCCTGCTGAGTAGAACAATGCCTAATTGCTAGGCAGATAGATGGTTACATAGATAATTTTTAACATGTTGGAAATTATCTATCTGGCAGGTAAATCTAACAGAAAATTGTATGGTGTGTGCCTAGCATAACATGGTACTATACTCTACTGCTTCTATAATAATCTGAGAGAATGATGATGTTCATTTTGCTGTCAGCTGTTGCTGGCATTAGACAGCCATTCAATAGGCTTCCACCACACTTCAGGTTCACAGTTTATCAAGAGAATAATGTGCACACATGCACTGTTCATCCTCTGAAGCATTTGCTTCTGTTTGCAGTGAATACTATCGAAGATATGTCTACCATTTGTTGAGGTTTGGGTGATGAATGCATTTGTGCTCTGGTGATGATGATGCCAGAGTGGTCACGCATGAGCTGACTTGCAGAATGGAATATCTCCATAGAAATGTGTGATGGTCTAGCAAACCAATGTACATGAAACGTACAGAGTGTACAATCTAGACGAGATGCTCCATGGGACTGGAGTTGAAGTCACCCCTGGAGGTGGAGCTGAGATCATTCTGGGGGTGTAGCTGAGATCATCCCTGGGGGTGATACACCACAGATGCATTCAATGTAATATGAGGGTGCACACACTCAGATAAAGTAATCCAGTTTTATTCCTTCATGCTGTCATTTACATACAGACAATAGATTTGGAAGTATAAACCACCTTTTCAAAGCATGGATATATATATGCATGGAGAAATGATTGTATGTATATGACAGCTTTGGAAAACCAGTGACTAAGGGCCGGTGCACACGAGCGCTAAACTGACGTTAAACAACCCCTGTGGTGCTTGAAGCTCAAGCGCTATTCATTCAAATAATTAGAACAGTGCTCAGTACCATCTTTTACCATCATTTGCATAAACACTGTGCTCGATCCAATCATCTTGTTTATCCTGGATGCTACATGTAGCTTCCAGTATTCCTTAAAGGGATACTGTTGGGGCGTCGGGGGAAAATGAGCTGAACTTACCCGGGGCTTCTAATGGTCCCCCGCAGACATCCTGTGCCCGCGCAGCCACTCACCGATGCTCCGGCCCCGCCTCCGGTTCACTTCTGGAATTTCTGACTTTAAAGTCAGAAAACCACTGCGCCTGCGTTGCCGTGTCCTCGATCCCGCTGATGTCATCAAGAGCGCACAGCGCAGGCCCAGTATGGTCTATGTCTGCGCAGTACACTCCTGGTGTCATCAGCGGGAGTGAGGACACGGCAACGCAGGCGCATTGTTTTTCTGACTTTAAAGTCAGAAATTCCAGAAGTGAACCGGAGGCGGGGCTGGATCATTGGGGAGTGGCTACTCCAAAACAGGATGTCTGCGGGGAACCATTAGAAGCCCCGGGTAAGTTCAGCTCATTTTCCCCCGACCCCCCCTACAGTATCCCTTTAAAGAGAAACTCCGACCAAGAATTGAACTTTATCCCAATCAGTAGCTGATACCCACTTTTACATGAAAAATATAATGATTTTCACAAACAGACCATCAGGGGGCGCTGTATGACTGATTTTGTGCTGAAACCCCTCCCACAAGAGGCTCTGGTACCGTACGGTACTCTGGGCAAACTGCCACAATGTAACAATGACACACACAGGAAATGGCTGTTTATAGCTGTCTGTTAAAGCCAGAACAGCTACATAATCTGCCCACAGTAACAATGTCACCATGTAATACATGTCAGAATGTGAATCTGGGAGAGGAAAGATTTTACAATGAGCAAACTCTGACTAAATCATGTATACATAATTATTGTAAAAATTAAGCACCTTTTTATATTAAATTATTTTCACTGGAGTTCCTCTTTAAGCACATCACTTTTATGTCCCCTCCGGGGGTCAAAAAGCAAAGCATTTGCTGGATGACGGGAAGTACTGCCAAAGGTTGTGGGGAACAATTTGTTAAAGGACACCGGAGGTGAAAACAAACTAATGAAATAAACAATTGTATCTATTCTCCTTCTCCTAAAAATGACTTTTTAAGATATTCCACAGTCTTATTTTATATTTAAATCTACGTTTTAAGCTTTTACTGTTTTATTGTTTTTGCTCACATTCTTTGAAGTATGTCAGAGCTAAAAATCTATAAACTATTGACCCTTTTTATCTCTTCCCTGCTCTCAGAAGCCATTTCCTGCTAGGAAAGTGTTTTAAAGTTGTAATTTCTTATCAGTGAGGGTCACACTGTAGTCTGACCCAGTCCTGACTCAGACAGGAACTGCCACTTACATACCTGATGTTTAACTCTTTCAGGCAGAGAAAGAAAAAATGGAACACAGCATAGTTATTTGTGTGCTAGGCACTGTACATACATATGTCTATCTTCATCATGTCACATGTCACCTTGGGTGTCCTTTAATGACTACTACTATTCAAAGCATCTATAGAAGTGATTATTACCAGCACAGGACCAATAAAAAGCTAATACTACTATTGAGGGAGGGCTCCTATGGGGGCCCCTCTGGCCCAAGGGACCCGGTGTGGTCGCAACCTCTGCACCCCCTATTGCTATGCCACTTGTGACACCCATCTGAACCAGGCCTAAAACTAATAACATTAACATGATATACAAGGTACAGATCACAAAATAGTGAAGATATACTTGTTCACAATGAGGAGGCTAGGTTATCACCTGTGCAGATATATTGTACCTGGTGTAGAATGTCTGCCCGCTGTGTGTGCTTTTGTCGGCTCTTGTAAGCTGCTGCTCGATTTCTCTCTTTCTTTTTTAACTTGACAGTTTCTGGTGGCAAATCCTGGTAAAATAATACACAGTAATCAAAGTTAACTTACTTTTATTTAATAGTCTTTCTGGGTTTTCACCATATATGCTTTGATCAGGACTGGTCACAACTACAGCTTGATTCTGAGAGAAACATAGCTAAGTTGTTGCACTGTGGAGCAGAAGAGTGGTTTGCATCAGCTCCAATGTGACCTTTGAAATTTTGATTTCTAATAATAATTTTTTAGTTCTGTTTCTGAATACCTGCCATTTCTGCTACTAATTCCAGAGATAAGACATATATTGGATGCCATTAGCGTGTGTGTGTATACATGTTATTTGTGTCCCCCATTAGGACTGAGCTCAATCCTACAGGCGACACCGTCGATAAAAATGTCTTGTTGTGGGTATGGACCTTACGTGCCCATTCACACGAAAAGCAAAATCACGATTGCAATGACTGTGATCGCAATTTAGCTTTGCGATCTTTCATGCTAGATTCTCAGGCCAAGACAGATGCAAATAGATACAGTATGTCAACTAAGTTATGGCTGCTTTTAGCATCAGAAATGTTTTCTAACCTCCAGTTTTGGAGACTTGCATGAGTAGGCCTTAAAATTAGAACATTTGACCTTCACGTTACAAGTTATTAAAAGTTAGTGTATCAAGATAACAGCCAGTAAAGTTTTTTTTTGTAGAAGAATGTCAGTAATGTCAGCCTACCAGTTTCACCTAAGTATTGCTTTAAATAATCAACTAAACAACTAAAAGAAAATACAGTATAAAATCTTTGTAAAGATTACAGCAGGTGTCACTTACCTTACCGTGGATGTCAGTCACCATCTCCTCTGTCTTAGAAAAATCCTCATTCTTAATTTTCATTTTCCAAAATTTTATTTAAAGTGCATAGAAATACCTTTAATATGTTTTTCTGAACTTCCTTGCAGTATAGCTAATACAATTTGCATGATTTTCCTTACACCAAACTGAGATTAAATTTAAATAAATACACGTTACATCTACAAGAACTGAGATCTACAAATATCCATGTATATACTAAAAACAAAACAATTTGAATAGATTTTAGGAGAAGGAACTATGAATTAATCTTAAGTCATAACTATGAAATTAAAAGTTTGCTGCTATCTCTATTCAAGCAAAATAAGCTGCATCTTACATGGAATCCTGCTACCATAATTACAGTTAGCTCCTAATAGCTGTTTCTTTGTAGTTAGTTTCACTTTACCCTAACTGTATGAAGCTATTGACAGAAGTCACATGGGATCATAGTTTTCTCGGCAATTCACGCCCCTTCACTTCTGACTGGCTGGCTTAGAGGTATGGAATGCTGCAAGAATACTGCTCTGTGGATGTGATGCAATATGCATTTGTCGATAAAAGATCACTATGCATTTGTTGACAGTTACATTAAATTAATCCATATAATAAAATATTTCCCAAAGGAACCTTTTTGCATCAGCTGACATCAGTTTGTTAGATTACTTTTCTTGTACACTCTACAAGTATTTCATCAAGTTTTGTTTATCTGTGGTACCTGCTTTGCTCTGCATTAAAGCAGGCAGTGAGAAAGTCTGATATTAGCATGTGCAGAAGACGCCGACATGACTATGAGCTTGACAGCGGGACACTGGAGGAGGACTAGAGAGCGACTTGAGAGTTTCTAGGGCAGGGCTTTTCAACCTTTTCAGAAATTGTACCACTTTTATCGCATGAAAATTTTCAAGTACCACCAGTGATTTCGTAAGATGTCAACAACTCAATAAGTGAAAAAAAAGAATAAAGTATGTACTATTATTATTGTATTTTTAAAGTGCCAACATATTACGCACGGCTGGCCAATAATTAAGGATACATACAGTATTAACCAATATTACATTTGTGCCTGTGCTTACTGATAGAATCAAGTCAGATTCCATCTGAAGACCATTCTTTTCTTTAATGTTTATACATGTCAATGAAGAAAATGCCTTCTCGCACAAGTACGTTATGTGGAACCAAATGGCAGTAAAGGTACAATAGCTTTTCCCCCCCACTTCTTGGTGAAAATCTCTCACTAATCAGATTCAATTAGAGATCCATTTATCTTTGTCGAATCTGCCCATAATCTTCTGATGTATGGCTACCTTAAAGGCGCATACACACGCCATACTTACGCAAACGACTGGTCCGCCAGACCCTCCCGCTGGGCGGACTTTCTGCCGACAGTAGCACGTGTGTGCGCGCTGTCGGCAGACTAATACGGCTGTTTCTGAACCATCCACTGAGCGGATCTTATCAGTCTGCCGACAGCGCGTACACACGTGCCCAGCGGGAGGTTCTGGCGGCCCAGTCATTTGTGGAAGTATGGCGTGTGTACGCACCTTAAGAAGTTCACCATTCAATGAATATCTAAATAGAGCTGCCAGGGGGGGTGTGGCCTGCATGGCAGACTGACTGGACGCATGGCGCTGAGCTCCGCTGCCCCTACTGATTAAAAACCGTTGTTACTGGGCGAGATTGGTTACAACCAGCCTACAACTTTACCCAGAGCTTCCCCTCATCACAGTGGAAAAACTGGCCGAGTGGTGTGATCCTCCGTTGAGGGATTCAGGAGATACAGATCCGGCTGGGACTCCCTGGGACCCAGCGCCCGGTCCGATCAGGAGTGATCCTTTACCACCGCGCCCTTCACCATACGGCTATCCCATGGCTCAAAGAAACAAAACACAAAAAGAAAAAGGGGACAAGAACAAAATGTCTGAACATCCTCAGAACACGCCGACCACCAGCAAATCTAAGAAACAAGATAAAGAAGTGATAGCGGAGGAAGAATTGGAAGAGACAGACGGCCCCCCTCCTTTTGTGGAGGATATCATGGAAGCCATTAAGACATGTCAGTCAACCCTGACTATGAAAATTGATCACTTAGAAACCGGCATGGGACTAATAAGGCAAGACATGTCAAAGATAAGAGCCAGACTTACTGAGGTAGAGCGACGCACCTCCGACACAGAGGACCGGGTGGCAGAACATCAGCGGAGTATCCCAGATATGCAGAAACGCATTAAAACTCTTGAAGACAGAGCTGAGGATTCTGAAAATAGGAACAGGAGGAATAACCTCCGTCTTCTGGGGCTCCCTGAGGGCAGAGAAGGCAAAGATGTCCCAAAGTTTGTAGAAACTCTCCTCCGACAATTACTGCCTGATGAAACTTTTTCACCTTTCTTCGTGGTTGAGAGAGCACACAGAATGCCCAGCAAGCAAGGTCCTCCCGGAGCACCGGCTCGTGTTCTTATCTTCAAAGTGCTGAACTACAAAGACAGAGATGCAATCCTCATGGCCGCACGACAAGCAGGGGAATTGATCCTGGAAAATTCTCGTCTCATGGTGTTTCCTGATTACACAACGGCTACCCAAAAGCTCAGGAAAACATTTATCCAAGCAAAAGCCAAATTAAGGGAGCGGAATATTGAGTACTCCATGGTATTTCCTGCAAAGCTGAGAGTGCAATATGAGGAGCAAATTCATTTTTTTGAGAAGCCCAAGGATGTGTTCGCATGGCTGGATGAGAATCCTGAAGTACCTAAGTAATGCCTCAGAGTTTAAAAATACATTTTTCTTTTAAGTGCCTGATGACGATACAAGCCTGTAAGTACTCTTCATGTTTTTCTGCTCCCTGTTAAATATATCAGACACCTGGACAGACCTGTCACGATAGCCCTCCCATGCAGAGGAATAAGATGTCTCCTATCTTGTTTAGATATATTACTCGCTGTGAGCTTATTTACCGGTGTCTGTTCTACATTGTAGACATTAGTCATGGCCGTTAGACTCCTTATCAATACTGATAGCCTCAGAGGGGATATACGTCCTGTTGTCTCTATCACTCTAACTGTGCGCAATCGACTACAGATGCGCTTATTTTTTATGGCATACTATCATTCGCTTCTATTAGGCTAAAGAGCTGTTTGGACTCCTCCTATGCTTTTAATGGTATTCCTCCATTAGAACATTATTCTTCCCTATGGAGTATCTGAGTACAAATTTGTGCGGGAGGTGCTCGAAAATGGCGTCATGGCGCGAAATTGGCTCCCTACGTCATCATAACCGTTGAACAGTTTGGACTCTTGTACATCTGGACTTGGCCCCCTTCCAGCTAAGAGACCTAGCCGGCTAACACCACTGCCTTTCATACGTTTTATTTAAACGTTCATATGTTAGAACAATCTAATGCGGAGTCCTGGAGTTACATTTGTTATCTATGTCAATGTGGCAGCATAAAGAACAATGTAGAGATTTAAACTAACTATTATCTCTACAGTATGGTTCTCTATATACGGCATATCTATGGTCAAGAAGAGAGTGAAGGGAGGTAAAAAAACTCTACAACTGAAGGGCAGTGAACTTTGGTGTCTGATCTGGGGGGAATTAAGAATGCTGCCTCTTGTTGCGTTCTATGAAGTTGTCACATAGAGCTTACAGTATCTTGGCCTCAGTTCTACAAAAGAGAGTTTAATGATAATTTATGTTATACTGTATATGTTTAATAACGCTGATGTGAAGGTCAGGGATGATTGAAGTTGGGTATGATGTTAATAAAACACTGGAGGGGTTTACAATATATTGCTTTAATGAATGCCTGAGACACTTATAATGGAGTGAGTGCACGGCCTCCTGATGGGATCTTGATCGTGGGGGATTTTATTGTCCTGTGGTTGGGATGGCATCGGGTGGCTCTATTTGCATGCTCTTCTCTTTTCTCATCCAGTAATTACCCTAATGGTAGTCTCTACAGTACTAATTCATGCATGAGGACTACTCCCCCTATCAGGGCCGTCTCAGCCATCAGGCAACTCTAAATATTTGCCTATGGCGCCATGGGAGATAGAGAGCGCAAGCAGGGGGGCCAGTCGTGTTTTTTTTTATTCTGTTAATCATGCTGCTGCTGCAGCTGCTGCGCCTCTATGATAGGCAGCTGTGCTGCCTACTGGACCGCCCCCTCCTCAGAGCGAGCAGCCGCACGAGTAGTTTGTTTACTACGTGCGGTGCCGCCTCTAACCCCGCCCTCGCCTGTCACACGTGCACGCAGGCAGCGTGTTTGAGTGTGACCAGGCATTTTGATTTTGGGCGCCACTGCTGCTGGCTGCACTACAGAGACAGCCTGAGCCCGGAGTCTGCCTAAGCCCAAAGCCTGCCTAAGCCCGAAGCCCACCCACCCTGTTGCACATGAAGAGGATGGCGGCAGGTCGGAGACAGAAACTGATTTGGATGGAAGAAGAGCTCTGCCCCCCTGCCTGCCGCCCCCTCTGCTATCCCCATGGGATGGATTTGTCAGCGTGTCAAGCAGCCCTGCAGAGATGACGATCCCCAGCTGGCCAGCCGCTGCCCGCCAGGAGTCTGGACAAGGGGTAAGCAAGACAGTCCTGTTTCTCCTGTTCACCATCAATCAATCAATGGGAGAAGGAATAGTCAGGACAGTAGCCTGTGTTTGCTTGGGGCCTGGGGGGATCAGTTAGGTTGTTGGTGTCCTTGTGGGAGCCTGGAATCATCATCATCATCATCTCACAGTAATCCAGGCAGCAGGGGTGACAGCAGCCAGGCCTAGTCCGAGGAAGCCTATATTGTCCCCTTAGGTGTCTGTTTTGTGCTTTTTTTTTAAGTCAGCCTATACTGTGAGCTCTATCTGGTTGTCCAACATTTGTATAATAGAAGGGGAGGAAAATAAGTCAGCAACTATTAACAGGTGGAGGCTGGAATACTTTACTGCCCCCCCCCCCCCCCCCCAAAAAAAAAGCAGGGGGCTCCCTGGTGGGGATTGGCTGAGGCTGTGTGAGACAGAATGACTTGAATATCTAAAGCATGCTTTGTGGTTAAGATCAGAGGAGAGAGGCATTTAGCAGCAAATGGCAATTGGTTACATTTAGATGGTGGAATAGATCAGAGATCCTCAGAGCTGAACTTTTTTTGCAAAGGAATTCTCTCTCACCCTTCCCCCCCTGGGATTCCCTTTGTATTCCAGGGTTTCAGATATCCACCTCTGCCTGACCCCTGCAAGTCACCTGCCCACCAGAGGCATCCCACCTCTGGTTTGTGATAACTGAAAGTTCAACTCCTCCAGTTCCCAACCTGCTTACAAGGAAATACCTGTAGCAACCTATCTTCAAAGCTCACTGCTCATCTTCAGGCTGACAATTAGGAATTCTTGAATATGTCATTTTTTTCAGGGAGTGCAGACTGCTAGAAGACAGTTAGTTTGTAAGTGCACAGCTGGGAAAGGGGCTGAGCGCTGTAGAATCAGACAGGGAGCAGTGGAATTCCTCTGAGGCATCTCTTACTAGCTGCAGTGTGTCCTGATCTCTGCTGCCTTTAGTATGTGCAGTATAAGTTGTTATGCTGGGTACACATGATGCGATTTCCCGCTCGATCGACTGGTCGATCGATTATTTCTGACATCTTCGATCAGGTCCTGATCGATGCAGCCATCGATTTACTCATGTTAAGTATGCAAAATCGACGGCTGTATCGATCGAAACCCAATCGAACATGTCAGAAATAATCGATCGACCCCGCCGATTGAGCAGGAAATCGCATTATGTGTACCCAGCATTACTCTGTGCCTGTACTGATAGTACACTAGGTGCAGTGTGTACTGATCTCTGCTACCTCCAATATGTACAGTATAATCTGTTACTCCTGTGCCTGCACTGATATTAAACTAGCTGCAGTGTGTACTGAACTCTGTTATCTCCAGTATGTACAGTATAAGCTGTTACTCTGTGCCTGTACTGATAGTAAACTAGCTGCAGTGTGTGCTGATCTCTGCTACCCCCAGTATGTACAGTATAAGCTGTTACTCTGTGCCTGTACTGATAGTAAACTAGATGCGGTGTGTGCTGATCTCTGCTTCCTCCATTATAGGCTGTTACTCTTTGCCTGCGCTGTTAGTAAACTAGCTGCAGCGTGTGCTGATCTCTGCTACCTCCATTATGTACAGTATAAGCTGTGACTCTGTACCTGTACTGCAGTGTGTGCTGATCTCTACTAGTTGCACAGCAGAAAGGAGGAGGTGGTGCTGCTGTCCTGAATGGAGGACGGACGACTGGCTGAGGGTGTGCAGTTTGCTTATCACAGACCCACAGCCAGCAATCCAACCAGTGTGTTATTGTGTTGTGGAATAAGGGTTGACACTACGTGTGTGTGTGTGTGTGGGGGGGGGGGGGGGGGGGGCGCCAAAGGTTTTCTTGCCTGGGGTGACAAAATGGCTAGAAACGCCCCTGCCCCCTATACTAATATATGCCTGCTACCATGTACTGAAGACTCTGCAATCCCACAGTGGACTCACATCTATGGCTGAGACATGCATAATGAGGGGGTTGCACGGCCGCCTGATGGGATTTTGATCGAGGAGTTTTATTGCCCTGCGGTTGGGGTCGCATCGGGTGGCCTTAATTGCA
Source organism: Hyperolius riggenbachi (assembly GCF_040937935.1). Taxonomy (NCBI): domain Eukaryota; kingdom Metazoa; phylum Chordata; class Amphibia; order Anura; family Hyperoliidae; genus Hyperolius; species Hyperolius riggenbachi. The sequence continues at coordinate 136,294,839 of NC_090656.1, forward strand.
TCCTCTTCTTTTTCCTTGTCCACTAATTACCCTAACGGCAGTCTCTGCAGTACCAACCCATGAAAAAGGACTAATCCTCCTCTACTAATATACACATGCTTCCATGCACTGAGAACTTTACAACCCCATAGTGGATTCGCAACTATGGCTGAGACATATATAATAGAATGATCATACGGCCACCTGATGGGATTCTGCTCGTGAGGTTTTATTGCTCTGTGGTCGGGGTTGCATCGAGTGGCCCTATTTGCATCCTCTTCCTTTTCTTCATCCACTAATTACCCTAATGGCAATCTCTATAGTATTAACCTGTGTATGAAAACTGATTCTCCTGTACTAATCTACGTGTCATTTCACTGTACGGAGAACTTTACAATGCTATTATGGACTCGCAACTATGGCCACTAGAGGGAGACAAAGCGTTAGAAAGGAAGCACCTACAATACCTCATTAACTTTGAGTTTTTATCCTACTGCTTCGGTCAGCTCTGCCTCTGACTAACAAAAACGAGGTCTAATCAAACTGAAATCAGATACATGAGGTAAAGCTCACTATGTGACTGCCCTATATATGTAGATAAGAGGAAATAGCTGTGGATTAGAGCAAGGGCGTAGGGCCCGTGGTCGCAGCGGTCGCCTTGGCGACCGGGCCCGGCTCCTGAGGAGGCGGGGGAGGGGCCCGGGGGGCCCATCTCCGTTTGCAGGGCCATGCGCCCGTTCGCGCTGGTAGGAGGGAGCCGCAGCCGCGGGGAGGGCAGCCCGACCTCTTCCTCCCTTCCTCTCCCCGGGCCCCCCCCTCAGATGCAGAGTAAGCGGCTAACGGAAGCGCTATAGGCAGAACTCACCTCCCTGCGTTCCACTCGCCGCTGATCTCCTCTCTGGCTGGCTCTGCATAGATGCTTACACACGCAGCTTCCGGCTAAACAGGAAGCTGCGTGTGTAAGCATCTATGCAGAGCCAGCCAGAGAGGAGATCAGCGGCGATTGGAACCAGGGACGGAGGTGAGTTCTGCCTATAGCGCTTCCGTTAGCCGCTTACTCTGCATCTGAGGGGGGGCCCCGGGGAGAGGAAGGGAGGGAGAGGTCGGGCTGCCCTCCCCGCGGCTGCGGCCCCCCCTCCATTATGGGGACAGGCAGCTACCTAATCTATCCTGGGGGGCAGCTACCTAATCTATCCTGGGGGGCAGCTACCTAATCTATCCTGGGGGCAGCTACCTAATCTATCCTGGGGGGCACCTACCTAATCTAACCTAATCCTGGGGGGCAGCTACCTAATCTAACCTATACTGGGGGGCACCTACCTAATCTATCCTGGGGGCAGCTACCTAATCTATCCTGGGGGGCACCTACCTAATCTAACCTAATCCTGGGGGGCAGCTACCTAATCTAACCTATACTGGGGGGCACCTACCTAATCTATCCTGGGGGCAGCTACCTAATCTATCCTGGGGGGCACCTACCTAATCTAACCTAATCCTGGGGGGCAGCTACCTAATCTAACCTATACTGGGGGGCACCTACCTAATCTATCCTGGGGGCAGCTACCTAATCTATCCTGGGGGGCACCTACCTAATCTAACCTAATCCTGGGGGGCAGCTACCTAATCTAACCTATACTGGGGGGCACCTACCTAATCTATCCTGGGGGCAGCTACCTAATCTATCCTGGGGGGCACCTACCTAATCTAACCTAATCCTGGGGGGCAGCTACCTAATCTAACCTATACTGGGGGGCACCTACCTAATCTATCCTGGGGGCAGCTACCTAATCTATCCTGGGGGGCACCTACCTAATCTAACCTAATCCTGGGGGGCAGCTACCTAATCTAACCTATACTGGGGGGCACCTACCTAATCTATCCTGGGGGCAGCTACCTAATCTATCCTGGGGGGCACCTACCTAATCTAACCTAATCCTGGGGGGCAGCTACCTAATCTAACCTATACTGGGGGGCACCTACCTAATCTATCCTGGGGGCAGCTACCTAATCTATTCTGGGGGGCAGCTACCTAATCTAACCTATACTGGGAGGCACCTACCTAATCTATCCTGGGGGCAGCTACCTAATCTATCCTGGGGGGCAGCTACCTAATCGAACCTAATCCTGGGGGGCAGCTACCTAATCTATCCTGGGGGGCACCTACCTATTCTAACCTAATCCTGGGGGGCAGCTATCTAATCTATCCTGGGGGGCAGCTACCCAATCTATCCTGGGGGGCAGCTACCTAATCTATCCTGGGGGGAAGCTACCTAATCTATCCTGGGGGGCAGCTACCTCATCTAACCTATACTGGGGGGCACCTACCTAATTATCCTGGGGGCAGCTACCTAATCTATCCTGGGGGGCAGCTACCTAATCTAACCTATACTGGGGGGCAGCTACCTAATCTAACCTATACTAGGGGGCACCGACCTAATCTAATTTATACTGGGGGCACCTACCTATATAACCTATACTGGGGGCACTTACTTATCTAACCTGTATTGGGGGCACCTAGCTAGCCTATACAGGTGGCAACTAAACTGGCTACCTATATTGGAGGCACCTACCTAACTAACCTATACTGGGGGCACCTACCTATTTAACCTACGCTGGGGGCAACTATTCTGGCTACCTATATTAGAGGCACCCACCTAGCTAACCTGTACTGGGGGCACCTATCTATCTAACTTATACCGGCGGCGCCTGCCTATCTCACCTATACCGGGGGCAACTATACTGGCTTACCTATGCCTGACTACCTATACTGGGGGTACCTATAGCTGGCTATAGGGATTTTGATATGTGTGTGCATCCGTCGGGTGTTGTCGGGGGAGGGGGGGCTGTTGTTGCCGGGGGGGGGGGGGGGGGGGCCCACATCCAGATTCCGCATCGGGGCCCAGAGGTTTGTAGCTACGCCACTGGATTAGAGATATGTCATGCATGCTCATCAGGCACTTTCTTCCTCTCTTTTTTCCTTGCTGTATTTTTATAAGGTTCTAAGTGTTTGTGTAGATTATGTTCAACCAAGTTTACTGTTTAACTGAGTAACATACAAGTTATAACCCCAATTATTAATATTGGGAGAAAACGGGCAGCGGAGCTCACAGTCAGGTGAGTTACCCCGGACTAAGAACAGACTAACAATTTAATAAGTCAGTCATAAGTTGGGTGTTTTGGGATTAGATATCCCTTGTTGGGATATAAGGTGGGGGTAATATGGTTGTTGTAAGGGGAATAGGTTGGGGGGGATGCTTCTTCTTCACGGTCTCGTCCTATATGGTATACCTTGAGTTTTGTATTGGTTCTGTAATGTTCTACAACGCTACTGCAAATGGCAAAAACAGGTGACTGCAAAGTCCTCTCCTGGAATGTCCGAGGACTCAATGATAAATTTAAAAGATCACTGGTCTTTAATTATTTAAAACAACATCAACCTGATGTGTGTGTCTTACAGGAGACGCATCTTACTGGTAGCCGGGTCCTAGCTTTAAAAAAACCCTGGATAGGGAGCTGTTATCATGCTACATATTCCTCATACTCAAGGGGAGTTAGTATTTTGGTACGTAGAACACTCCCATTTCAGCTTCTACACCTTAAACTTGACACACAAGGGAGATATGTTGCGATGCACGCACTAATTCATATGCAAGAAATTCTAATCATAGGTATATACCTACCGCCCCCTGCTACGGTAAATTTATTAGATAATATAGCTCCTATGATAGCCGAATGGGCCCCTGATAAAATCATCCTAGTAGGAGACTTTAATATGGTCTTAAAGAGACTCCGTAACAAAAATTGCATCCTGTTTTTTATCATCCTACAAGTTCCAAAAGCTATTCTAATGTGTTCTGGCTTACTGCAGCACTTTATACTATCACTGTCTCTGTAATAAATCAACTTATCTCTCTCTTGTCAGACTTGTCAGCCTGTGTCTGGAAGGCTGCCAAGTTCTTCAGTGTTGTGGTTCTGCTATGAACTCCCCCTTCCAGGCCCACAAATAACACACACTGCCTGTGTGTTATTTAGATTAGAGCAGAGCAGCTTCTCTCTTATCTTTTACAAGCTGGATAAATAGTCCTCTGAGCTGGCTGGGCTTTCACATACTGAGGAAATTCAGACAAGGGCAAAGCTGTTTGCAGGAAGAAACAAGCAGCCTGAAACTTCAGTGCATGAGAACGGGGGGAAAGAAATACACAAATTATCTCTTGAGATTCAAAAGAGAGGCTGTATACAGCCTGCTTGTGTATGGATGTATTTTCTATGTGTGGACATACTGTACATCAACCTACTTCCTGTTTTGGTGGCCATTTTGTTTGTTTATAAACAAACTTTTTAAAACTGTTTTTAACCACTTTTAATGCGGCGAGGAGCGGCGAAATTGTGACAGAGGGAGATGTCCCCTAACGCACTGGTATGTTTACTTTTGTGCGATTTTAACAATACAGATTCTCTTTAAACCTCAATGACAGGCAAAAACCTAATCCTAAAGAACCTAAAGAGTTTCAACACTGGGTTGACAACATGGGCTTTACAGATGTGTGGAGGTGGAGACACCCGGATGTTCCTGGATACACGTGCCACTCAGCATCACATAAAACGCTGTCACGAATAGACCTAGTCCTTGCTTCTAATACTTCCCTACCAATTATACATTCTATTCAACGCCTTCCATGGGCCATATCAGATTATGCGCCACTCCTAACTACCCTTAGTCTTAGGCAATGCCCTTCCTACAGTCCATGGAGGCTCTCAGGCTACTGGATCCACGATCAGGCAGTACAAGAGAAAATCCCTTCTAGCATTACACAATTTTGGGAAACCAATAAAGATTCTACTGACAGATCAATAGTGTGGGATGCCTTCAAAGCATTTATGAGGGGGAATATATAACTCAAATCAAACAGTGTAAGAAAAATAGACTGTTAGAGTATCATACAATGGAGAACAGGGTCAAAGACACTGAAATACTCTACCTCACGCAGCCAAACCGAGCTTCTTACTCGGCCTGGCAGTTGGCTATAACCGAGCTTAAGCTCCTTCATGTCGCTTCCACTAAAAAAGCTAATTTATGCTCTAAACAAAGAGTATTCGAATATGGTGATAAATGTGGGAAAATGCTAGCATGGATTACTAAAGAACATATGCCCGCAGTGACCATTCCTGCAATAACTTCAGGAACTGGTATTACAGTTACTACATCTGAAGCAATTAATGCAGAATTTGTTAATTACTATAAAAACCTATATGCCACCAAATATTATTCTCCTATACACGAATTAAAACAATATCTCTCTAATATTTCACTGCCCACACTTACTGAGGAACAAAGAGAATCCCTGGAGCGCCCACTCACAATTGAAGAAATTGGTAATGCTACTGCTACACTTCAATCCAATAAAACCCCAGGACTAGATGGAATACCATCTGAATTTTACAAACAACACAGTGAGCTCCTCACACCGTACTTTCTTGAACTCTTCCAAAATCCTGATACTATACAATCTTTGCCTGACTCAATGCAGGAAGCCCTAATAGTGGTAATTCCTAAGGGGGGGGAAAGATCCGTTATTATGCTCTTCTTATAGGCCCATTTCTTTAATAAATATGGACGCAAAAATTCTGGCAAAAATATTAGCAAACCGACTTACACCATTGCTGAATACCCTAATACATCCTGACCAAACGGGATTCATGCCCGGCAGGGGTACTGATATTAATCGTAGACGACTCTATATAAATCTCACTGCTAAACATGACAATCCTGGACATAGGGCCATAGCCTCGTTAGACTCTGAAAAGGCCTTCGACTCTGTGGAGTGGCCCTATTTGTGGCTGATACTTCAACAATTTGGGATCGGGCCAAAATTCCTGCGATGGGTTCAGTTACTGTACGCCACTCCCAGAGCGAAGGTTCTTACTAATGGAATGGTGTCTGAAACATTCAATTTACACAGGGGAACCAGGCAAGGATGCCCTTTATCGCCTTTTTTGTTTGCTTTGGCCATCGAGCCACTTGCAACTTTGATAAGGGCAGAGGAGGGTATTATAGGGTTACGGATTGGGAATTTAACTGAAAAAATCGCATTATATGCGAATGATCTGCTCCTTTTTCTGGGGGACACTAACAATTCATTAACTACACTTTTGGCCGTTATAGACAACTTCGGCAAATATTCGGGGTTAAAAGTTAATTGGAGTAAATCCTCACTTTTTCCAATAGATGCAGATGCCAAAAAGAATGCTGTAGACTCTCCCCTAACATGGGTCTCTACATTCAAGTACCTAGGTATACAAATTACATATCCACTAAGTGACTATATTAATGTTAACCTTAATCCAATCATTGACTCGCTGGATAGACACTGCCGCACCTGGGCCAGGCTACCATTGACTGTTACGGGAAGGTCCAATCTCGTTAAAATGATATATCTGCCAAAATTTACGTATGTATTCAGGCATACTCCTGTGTGGATCTCAAATTCTACTTTTAAAAGAATTGATAAAATACTTGTGAATTTTCTATGGGCGGGAGGTATGCCGTGAATCTCTCTTAATACCTTGCAATTACCTACTTCACTTGGAGGACTGTCTCTTCCCAATTTCAAATTGTATTTTTGGGCTTCTACTCTTGTGACGGCCAGATGGTGGTTTGCCCAGGATGACAGAAACACGGCATCTACACTGGAGGCAGCGGTGGTGGGATCTCTTGAGGCACTTACCCTACTACCATTTAGAGGGGCTAAAGCCTTTACAGAATTACCCGCACCTATGCTCCTAACAATTAAAGTATGGGATGCGGCCAGGAACTTCTTCCAGGGACTGGAAGAAGCCCCAGGTAAGTAAATCTGCATTTCTTTTGTTCACCTCAACTCTTTTCATGAATTTCCTGTAGAAATTTGCCTAGGAAGCATTTTGTATTAATGAAAATGTAATTAAGTAACAAAGTGAAACCTTGCTGGAGTCCTGTCCATAGAGGTATATTTATAGACAACCAAGGTTTTAATATAGAATACATTGAATGTATTACTATAGAATACAATCTATGTAACGCTCTTTGAAAATCTTTGTAAGTTATGCAAGAATCGGCAAGTGACAGGCTAAGTAAATCACCCGCTCACCTGTATATTAGTAGTCTTTTGAAACACTGCATGCCTTGCCCAAGATGTTTTCGAAGCTCTGGGACCACCTCCACGTTCGTTGCCTTGGCCTGCCCCCAGCTCAGCAGCTGCAGCCTAATAAGTATTTTGTTTTTGTACAGAGACGCCAGTTTAGGACAAAATAATTAAGACCAGTTTAAAATGGGAGGTGGTGGTGGACTTACCTCCCCAAGTAGACTCAAACAGTCAATTTTTAATAGAAAAATTCTTTAATCATAACTCCAAACATGCGTTTCTCGGGCATACACCCGCCTCATCAGGCTATACCAGGAGTAACTGTTGTAGATTCTAAGCCAGTAAAAGCACCTCTTACGGCACTCCATACATGGCTCTGATACAACTCTGGCACTTTGGCCTGAGGAAGTGGGCGCAGACTCATGAAATGCATTGCTTGTGCTTATGAAAATTCATATTTATATAAACTTGTTGTTATTTAGGTAAGCCACCTCTATTTTTTTATTTTTAGCCGTTTTATCTACTTCTGGACACCTCTTACCCACTTTGTGCAAAATATATCTATATAAGTTCTTCTTTTTCGGTCCAACCTTTCAAACACCTCAAAAGAAGAAAAAAAGAATAAAACATGGTGCAGTACTTCATATATTAATCTGACCACCACCAGCCATGGGTGAACAGCACACATGAAAAGTACCAGGGTTTTAACACAACCACCACCAATATGCACTTGCAATGCGCTCACTGGACTTCCTCACTAACCGCATTACCGAACCGCATACAAAGTATTATTTAGAATAGACCAGCTTGATATACCCACAGATTAACTGCAACTAGTCCAAGTGCTCACTTCCAATTCAGCTTTGACAGACAATAAAACACTGAGCAAATGCTGGCAGAGCGTAATATTGCTTTATTAAGATCAATAAAAACACATTATTACACTCACATTTCCATCTGGAAAATAAAAGCCACAGGAGAATGCCAACACGCTGCTTCCGTGTGCCGCCACAAGCTCTGTCCAATGCGTTTCACCTATGAGGATTCTAATGAGTTTTCTTTTTCACAGACGTATCTGGGAGTATAGTTTGTGGGGGTTATTGAAATGATAGATGGTTCTGTGCAAGATGAACCAGAAAAATGGTCTCATAAGGAGGTTGTGGGTAACATTGTATTTATGGAGGTATTTCCAGTGGTGGCTGCACTTTTTATTTGGGGAAAGGAATTTTAAGGGAAGAGAATTATGGTTTAAACAGACAAAAAAGGGCTGTATTAGCAATGAACTTGATGTGAAAATATACTGATAAGATAAACAATTGACTCTGTCCTCCTACTCCTAAAAACGACCTTTTTTTAGACATCTCATGGTTTTATTTTATGTATAAACATTTACAAAGTAGATTTAATTCTTTAGTGTCTCTGCTCATGTGCAGTGTCTAAAGCACCCCAGATGAAATATACATGAAATATTGACCTTTTATGTATCACTTGCAGTCAGAAGCCCAGTTATCTGCTTAGCAAAGTGTTTTCCAGCTGTAATTTGTTATCAGTGAGGGATGTTATATCCCGACTGGGTCCCGACTGGAGAAAAACTGTCAGATGCATAGCTGGATAATAATGCTCTCAGGCGGGGAAAAAGAAAAGGAGCATAGGTGTCTGTGTTCCTGCCACTGTATATACACATGTCTATCTCATTACATCACATGTCATCTCAGGTATACTTGGACATCAAAGTCCCTTTTAGTAGTTAAGTTATTGAGGCAATTGGTATTGTACTCTTTGAAGTTTAATATTTGGCTTAAAGCCAAACATGTGTCGAGTAAGACTAATGAGGTGGCTGACGCAGAATCCCACTTACTGTTGTCCAGGTTTCAAGAATTGGCTCCGTCGGCTCAACAAGCGGGAGAGGAGGTCCCTGCGTTCCTCTGGGAGTTGATTTAGACCCTATCTTTGTGGCTATTAAAAAATTCCAATGCAACATGGGCTGCTTACTCAGTCGCATGGAGGGAGTATGTAATGTTTGTTTGAGGGCTGGGTGTTAATGAGCTAGAAGTATCTTAGGCATTAGTGCTGTCTTTTATTCCATTATATAAAAAAAAGGTTGCTCACTTTCACATATTGTGAAAATACTGGCGAGTGCGTCTATTTTTTATTTTTAGTAAACAATAGTCTGCCTTGTTCTAGCTATTTTTCTGTCAGGCAGCTCTTGAAGGGTTACAGGAGTAAGACCCTTTAGGCCAGATAGTAGGCAACCAGCAAGAAAAGCTTTTTAAATGCCCTGTTACTTTAATGTTTTCTGCAGCACTAAGAATATCGGACGTGGCTAGGAGCAATAGGCAATAGGGTGGTCTGCAGTTAGGGGAGGTAGTAAGGTCATCTTGGTTTTCTTAAAACAAACCAGCTAGATTGTGGAGAGTGGGTGCATCTTAATGTGCTGCCAGGTAACAAGCTTTGCCCACTGGGCAATCGGGATGAATGTATGGCTTACAGAGGTTTGAATGTAGGCGATCTTTTGGTTAATGCAGATAACACCCCTTTCACAATTTACCAATTGATGCATTTTTACATGTGTGCAGAGGCAGTGTGTTTAGCCAATACAAAATTGACATTTCATTCATTAAGGATTGGGGTTGCCACTTTGGTGGCAAAAATGGGCCTTAATGAACAAATGATAAAAAAAAAAAAAGTGGGAGAGGGTAGTCTTATCCCAAGTTATACATGTATGTTATTCTTTCCAGGCATCAAAGAAGGCTGAGTGGCGCCTGCTGACCAAATAAATGTAGGAAATTGCATTCAGTTCAGAGGCAGTGGGGGTGAATTCCCTAGTGGTGAGAGGTCCAGGGCTCGCCTGCACTTTCCTCTGGGTATCGCATGGTGGTTTGGGGGCCCCGGCCAGTGAGAGAGTCCGGGGGCCCCAGCTGTCATGCGAACCAGTGTTTGTGATTTTAAATTTCTTTTTTGCAGCTTCCAGGAAGCGGTTGACAGGTGAGTGGTTAGGGAGGGGACCGTGTGGGAGATCTGCCTGCACGGGGCGTCCCTGCAAGCGATGTAATCTACAATTACGTCCAGTCAAAGCCTCCCACCTGAATGCTACCTAATTTGTGCAATTCCTGCTAGATTTGGTACAACAGGCAAAGGGTGTATAACAGTACACCTGATTGGCTGACTGGCGCCTGCTGACCAAATAAAGGTAGGAAATTGCTGGGAGTGAGCAATTGTGTGTGTTGCAGTTAACATTCAGTTCAGAGGCAGTGGGGGTGAATTCCCTAGTGGTGAGATGTCCAGGGCTAATTTTCCTCTGGGTATCGCATGGTGGTTTCGGTGCCCCGGCCAGTGAGAGAGTCCGGGGCCCCCGGCTGTCGTGCGAACCAGTGTTTGTGATCAGGCATCAAAGAAGTAATTTGGATCATGGGCCACTCTTGTTTATTGTGTGCATAATAGATATTGTAGATGATATTACACCACTAATCTTAATATGGATTCTGCTAGCTACAAGGGTTTTTTTTTCACAAAATACTAAACTGATTGTTTATGAAATGGTTCATAGACCGGTGTGGTTTTCATCCCCTGAATTAGCTTCATGTGAGAGGATTAGTAGGCGGCTAAACCACCAAATTGCCAAATGTATGCCCAAAGTAGTGGGCTTTGCCTATGGGCACATGGATTTAGAGAATGATGGATTGGCCATTTATAGGCAGAACATGTTTCACCTATCAGATATTGGATTGGATATCTTCGATTTAGGACTCCAGTACTGCATCAGAATGGCTGTTGGTGTAAGGTGCCAGGCTGTGTAGCCTGGTGGGTGTTTTATTTCTGGTAAAGTGCCAGTACAGAGTCAGTGTCTGATACACATCAACTTCTGACTGGGCCACTGGGTTTTTGCGGGTTCTTTTGTTGTTAATCTGTCTCTCACACCTACAATAAACAATTGTAGAGTGGTCATTTCTTGGTCAGAGGGCAAACAAGCAAAATCAACAAGGGGTCAAATACTTCTTTCCCTCACTGTATATAAATAATAGGAATCTGAAATGAAATGTAAAATATCTGTATTAAAGTCAATGTTACCCGACCTATAAAAACAAAAGTCAGATGCTCACCTAAGGAGAGGGAAGGCTCTGAGTACTAATGAGACTTCCCTCTCCTCTCCCGGTGCCCGGTAACGCTCAGGATCCCCCGTAGCAGTATTCAACCAGTTCGGTCAAATACTGCCACTTCTGCCACTGAAGGGAGGTTTCGGGCCACTCCGCACTACGCATGCGCGAGCGCCCTCTATAACGCACTCGCGCGTGCGCAGTATGAAGCCGTCTGTCTTTGGGAGGACTCGGCTAGGAGAGGGAACCACCGGGAGAGGAGAGGGAAGGCTCATTAGGACTCAGAGCCTTCCCTCTCCTTAGGTGAGTATCTGACTCGATTTTCCCAACGACGAGCGATTGTTTCTGTGATCTCACGACATGGGTAAAGGCATGCAATCGTGCTAACGATGTTTAGCAATGCACACCGATAACAACCGTCACTGCGGATTGGATCTTTAAGGTCCCCTATGACTCTGCGAAAAGACCGATTGAAGTCCCGTTATGTAATGTCACGTGACGTCACGCATACCCATCGGCAGTAAGATTAATCGGGGGGTGCTCGCTGTGGAGAGACGTCGGTGGATCCATCTTCCTCGCTGCGGTGAGTATGTAGCTTTACTCATCTGGGGTTTCAGCTGCCTTGAAAGGATATTTAAACTACCATATTCAAATGAGTCTGTCAGTATATTAGGTGTATTTTTGGACCTAACTTTCTTTATTTTAAAACACATGCATATTAGACTTTTATTTGTATGTCCCATGAATTGAACAGGTCCACAATAATTCCCAGTTCAGTAGACATAATTGGCCACATTTCACTAAAAAAATGCTAGCGATAATGAGGCAAGTGAAAACTGATCACCACACATCAATTGATATTTTGAGTGTTAATTCACTAGCTTGCCTTGTTAACATGTAGTGATATTTTTTTCTACAGTGAGAGAGAGATCGTGTCACTCCAGTCCTTAAAGAGAATCTGTATTGTTAAAATCGCACAAAAGTAAACATACCAGTGCGTTGGGGGACATCTCCTATTACCCTCTGTCACAATTTCGCTGCTCCCCACTGCATTAAAAGTGATTAAAAACAGTTTTAAAAAGTTTGTTTATAAACAAACAAAATGGCCACCAAAACAGGAAGTAGGTTGATGTACAGCATGTCCACACATAGAAAATACATCCATACACAAGCAGGCTGTATACAGCCTTCCTTTTTAATCTCAAGAGATCATTTGTGTGTTTCTTTCCCCCTGCAGCTATCTTCCACTGAAGTGTCAGGCTGTTTCTTCCTGCAGAGTGCAGACAGCTCTGCCCGTATGTAATTCATCAGTATGTGAAAGCCCAGCCAGCTCAGAGGACGATTTATCCAGCTTGTAAAAGATAAGAGAGAAGAGAGAAGCTGCCGTAATCTAAATAACACACAGGCAGTGTGCATAGAGGGGCCTGGAGGGGGGAGATGCATCACAGAACCACAACACTGAAGAACTTGGCAGCCTTCCAGACACAGGCCGACAAGTCTGACAGGAGAGAGATAAGTTGATTTATTACAGAGATGGTGATAGTAGAACGTGCTGCAGTAAGCCAGAATACATTAGAATAGATTTTGGAACTTGTAGGATGGAAGAAAACCGGATTAAATTTTTGTTACGGAGTCTCTTTAAGTTATCACCTTTGTAGTTATTCTAAAGGTGCGTACACACGCACTATGGAAGCCAACGACGGGTCCGTCAGACCCTCCCGCTGGGCGGACTTTCAGCAGACAGTAGTGTGTGTGTAGGCACTGTTGGTGGACTGATAAGGCTGTTCCTGAACGATCCGCTCAGCGGATTGTTCAGGAATAGCCTTATCAGTCCGCCGATAGTACACATGCACTACTGTCTGCTGAAAGTCCCCCAGCGGGAGGGTCTGAGGGACCCATCGTTGGCTTCCGTAGTGCGTGTGTACGCACCTTTACATGCAGTAGATAGGGAGGGGAGGAGCACACACAGGCAGGATGTAGCTACATCTCATCTGCTGCCTCATCTGCCAGGACAATTATAGCCAGCCAGGGAAGGAGAGACTGTGTGTGTCTGTCTGTGTATGACTGTGTCTGTGTGTTTACATACGCTTGATGTCTCTCTCTTACTCCCTCTCCCTGTGTGCCTGCTGTGCATATTTCTCTCTCTACAGAGCTCCCTTCTGCAAAAAATAATAGAAAATAAAGCAGACAGCTCAGAATTAATGATGACAGAACTGTTCGCCAGATGAACAGTTTCAGGTGGACAGTCCCTGTTCGCCAGCTTGCGAACAGTATGGGTCATTCACTTCTGTCTTATACTTTTTTTTGACACTTCACCCTGAAGTTAGGTGAAGCAGGACTCCCAATCTTTATTAACATATTAGCGGCTGCGTTAGTGCACTCATGCTACAGCACATTGGGCGGCAATTAGAAGGTTCACGCATAACTTAAGAGCCCACGCTACCAGGACAGGACCGCACGTAGCATGCGCAAGTTAATTTTGGTTTTGCACACTTTAGTGAATCAACCTCCTTGTGTGCCTTGTGCCTGCCAGAAATTTAAAACATTTACATGTCATTAATTAAATAAAATTTGAAAAATTAAAAAATACGGTGACACGCATATAAATGAATACAAGGAAGAAATTTCTATAATCATCCATAATCCAGCAAGACGGCACCTGTCTAAGCACAATGGACACAACAATAGGAGTAGAATAATGGTTATTAAAGACAGGAGATAAGCTTAGTGAGTTGTGGCCAATGTCTTCTTAACCTTGTGTGACCTTTTTAATACCCTGGACACAAGCTTACATGCCTTGCTACTGTCAGACACATTGTAGGTGGTTAACAAAAGGGAGTAATCTGCTTGTAAAACGTCAGTGGAAAAGCCCAGTCTGGGTTTTTACTGCATTTTTGGCAAAATTTGTCCCGGAATTCAGAGTATCCAACCAAGAAGATCTACACACTAGGAGAGGCAGCTGTTAAGGGTTTATTACTATTTCTGCCGCCCGGACGTGAAGCTCACGTCCGGGCAGCTGCTCTGATGCGGTGTCAAGCTTCGGCGCGCTCCTGCCCGCGATCGTGGGCACACCCCCGCCTCCCCGTTGTGTCCCCCGGTAGCCCTGGGATCAGTGAAAGGGAACATGGTTCCCGATCACCGATTCCTTTCCCCTGCAGAAAAACCGAAGCGCTCACCCGTGAGGCTTAAGTTCTTCTGCCCGTTAGAATTTCCGAATCCCCCTTGTACTTCCGCTTAGCGAGAAGTACAAGGAGGGAAACCAAAAACGAAGGTGGCCATCTTGTGGCCAAATAGTAAAACTACATCTACACATTTTTTTTATTACAATTTACACATATAATAACATTAAAACTTAGCTATTTATGTCCCACACCAAAATATTCCCCAAATAAAATTTTTAATGGGAAAAAAAATTACAATTAAAAAAAAACAAACAAAAGACATAAATAGTTACCTAAGGGTCTGAACTTTTTAAATATGCTTTTGAAGGGGGTATACTACAAACATTTTTTAAATTATAAGCTTGTAAATAGTGATGGGCGCAAAATGGAGACAATGCACCTTAATTTCCAAATAAAATATTGGTGCCATATATTGTGATAGGGACAAAATTTAAATGGTATAATAACCGAGACATACGGGCAAATAAAATACATAGGTTTTAATTATGGTAGCATGGATTATTTTAAAGTATAAACGTGTTTCATGCTAGACCTGCTTACTCATGGGTTCAATTCCAGAATTCAGACTTCTAGAATTATGCCGCTCATCTCAACTGTAGAATCAAAGAGCAATTATCATGGTCTTTAGTTTAACACACTTTTGGAGTAATAATCCAAACATTTGTATAGCGCTTTTCTCCTGTCGGTATCAAAGCGCTCAATACAAGAGCTGCAGCCAATGGGACACACTCAAGAGGCCACCCTGTAGCTTTAGGGAGTCTTGCCTTGAACTCCTTACTGAATAGGCACTGACCTTAGCCAGGATTTAAACCCTGGTCTCCCATGTCAAAGGCGGTGCCCCCACCAGTACACTATCCAGCCACAGTCAAATTATGGCACCAGTAAGTTACTTGACTGCAATTTACATGCAATATGTAGGTTACTAAAGACTGTGAAAGTACAGATTTATAAAATTGCTATATGTGTGCTTTATTGTAGAACTTAAAGTGAACCCGAGGTGAAAATAAACTGATTATATAAGCAATTATATATATCCTCCTACTCCAAAAAAAGGACTTTTTTTTTAGATATCCCATTTATTTTATATTTAAACATTTACAAAGTAGATTGAATGTTTTATTGTCTCTGCTAAATGTCTCATAAGAAGCATGTCTTTCAGGGGATATTTGTATGGGGACCTGTTATTGAATTCAGGTTTGCTTAACTTAAATGAGCTTTTTTGTCATGAGATTTTGGTAGGCATTTGTATCTGGTGAATAGGTAAGTTGCCTTTTCTTTTGTAGAATTCAGTGTCTATTAGCATTGGTGACCAATATTTTGCTTGGGATATCGGACACCCTTGGCAAGGTAATTCCTTCTTAAACGGGGCTTGCTATCTAATATCTCTACAATATTCTCATGCCAATGTTTGGAGGAAGCCAATTAACCAACCAAGGTTGTGGGAGGAATACAGATCACGCAAAGGGAAAACACACAAACAAAATTACAGACTTCATGCAGTTAGTGTGCTGACTGGGATTCAAACATGGAATCCTACATCTGCAAGGTAAGATTGCTAACCAATCTGTAAAAAAATGGTGGGAAATTGTCTAGCAGAAAGAAAGGCAGTTTTCATTAATTGCACTGACTCAGCTACTAAAAATGCTTTTCATCACTTTTTTGTCCATTTATACATAGAATTTATACATTTATACTTTCCGTTCATAATACAGAGAAAAAAACTGACAAAAAGTGCAAAAACATGTCAAAATGAATGAAATCACAATGCCAAACAAATATGCCAATATGCCAAAGGATGACCATGTCAACCAAGGAAAATCATAACATCAGCCTTTAGAGATGGAATAACAGGGACCCTGCTGTAAGTCAGGGTACTTTATTTTATTGGCTCTGCTGTTAGCTTATTTACACAGTTTCCACCAAGAGGGATTTTTGAGCAGGAACTGGAGATTGTCTCTGTGTGAGAGGAACTTCATCTTTTGGGACCATCGTATATGTTTCTTTAACTTTAAACCTGTAAAGAGGAAACAAACAAGTAAGAATTCATATAATATACTGTACCATCCATACACTACCACTGAGCACTAAAAGGTGTTACTGACTTTTAGTTATTTTTCTCATAGTTTTAGTTGCACAGTTATTTCACAATTTAATCATATTAACACACCAAAAACATTTTGGCAAGATAGATTGCTTCGGACCTGATCTAAATCTAACTATCACTAGTGTTTAGGGCTATCAATGGTCTAACGCCTGAAACATGGTTCTGTTTTACATAAAGAAATGTGCAAGGTAATAAAAAAAAACTACCTGGTGAGAAATTAACTTTGTTCTGTTAGGGCCTGAGCCCACTGTTGCGTTTAAAAACGTATTCGTTTTTATACGTTTTTAAATGTGTTTAATGTGTTTTGATGCCTTTAAATGCATTTCAAAACCTCATGCGTTTTTATAAACGCAGCAATGGGCTCAGGTACTTAGTAATTCTAGATGAAAAAAAACATTCTTTATCAGCAAAAAAATCAGGGAAGTTGATTCATCATCCTGATCTTTACTGTATGAATATATACTACTTCCAAAGAATTATTTCAATTGCCGTCTCATGCACAATATAAATTTTATTATTCGCCTTAGCTACATGACTAGATGGGTCACAAACACATTAAACACGCAAGTACTCTAAGCCACAATAGTGACGTTACCAAGTTTGAATATAGCCAGCTGCTGTGTACCATGCGGGGCAGATAGGTCAAACGTCAGCTGCCATTCATCTCCAAATTACTGTGAGGACTTTCATCTGTGGGCAAGCGCTAGGAGGAACATAACAACGCGCGGGTATCGAACGCACTGTGTGCCTGGTGTAACGGTGGTGGGTGAGGACCTAGTTGACCCTTATGGTGCAGCGTTTTCTGCGTAGGCTAAGGCTGGGCGATTGCGCTGCACCGAATTACGGGTCTGGTCCCTTATAACTAAGATAAGCGAGTGCTCCTGGCCAAGTAGTGGTTTTAATATGTATGTTTTTAATGTGTTTGTGACCCATCTAGTCATGTAGCTAAGGCGAATAATAAAATTTATATTGTGCATGAGACGGCAATTGAAATAATTCTTTGGAAGCAAGATACACAGTAGTCTTTTGCTGGCTCCTTATATAGTAGCACAATTTCTACGTGGTGGCTCTCCAGGACTTGTGAGTTTTGGAATGAATATATACTATTGACAGAACCCAGCAGACAATTTTACTGGTAAATTAACTTCTTGCCGACTGCTTCACACCGATTGGCGTGAGCAGTGCAGCAGCCCTGCAGGACGGATTGGCGTGAACGGCTGGGAATGGGCTTTCTAGTAGAGCGCGCTCGCTGATGCGTGCGCATCTCCGCACGCATACGCTCCGCCTTCAGTCTCCCAGCATCGCTCAGAGACTGTTAGGCGGCGAAACCGCCATCTATTTAGTTAGTACAGTGTTGCGATCTAAGGCAGCGCTGTACTGGGGACAGCCGTATGACACGGCTGTTCCCCTGGGGGACACAGGAGTGATCGGCTGTGATAGACTGAAGCCTATCACAGCTGATCGCTGTCATAGGCTGCCACTGGGAGGGAGGGTGGTTAAAATATTTTTTAAAAAAATAGCAAAGTTTAATAAAAAATAACAAACTAAATATTTATTTAAAAATAAATAAACATTCCGGGGGGCAATCTGACCCCACCAACAAGAAAGCTCTGTTGGTGGGGAAAAAAGGGGGGGATCACTTGTGAGTTGTGCGGCCCTGCAGCGAGGCCCTTAAGTTGCAGTGGCACAATTTGTCAAAAACGGCCTGGTCACTAGGAGGAGTTTAACACCGCGGTTCTTTAGGCCTCTTTCACAGTGAGATGTTGCGTTTGATGCGACGTTAAGGTCGCATAACGTGCCCCTAATGCAACAATGGAACGAAAAACGGCGCATGCGTTACATAAAAAAAAAATCAAAAAACATTACTGAGCATGTGCAACACACACAACGCAGCAGATTTATTGCTAAACGCACAGCATGCAGCACTTTCTAAATATTGCTACATGTTACACACAATGCAACGTGTGCACTGTGAATGTCGCACAGACTTTGTATTGCTGTGCGTTAGTCCATGTTAAAACATTTTCTAACGTGTGACTTTAACCACTTCCCGACCGCCGTATATACAATTAGCGGCCGGAAAGTGGACCCCGCAAGGACCGCCGTATTGACAAATGGCGGCGGTCCTTGTAGGGGCATGGGCGGAGCGATCGCGTCATCAGTGACGCGATCCTCCGCCTCCGCCTGGCGCCGCTCACCCGCCGCAACATCCCGCCGGCAATACGGAAGCGCCGGCGGGATGTTAACCCGACGATCGCCGCATACAAAGTGTATAATACACTTTGTAATGTTTACAAAGTGTATTATACAGGCTGCCTCCTGCCCTGGTGGTCCCAGTGTCCGAGGGACCACCAGGGCAGGCTGCAGCCACCCTAGTCTGCACCAAGCACACTGATTTCCCCCCCCCCCTGCCCCAGATAGCCCACAGCACCCATCAGACCCCCCCCTGCCCACCCCCCAGACCCCTGTTTGCACCCAATCACCCCCCTAATCACCCATCAATCACTCCCTGTCACTATCTGTCAACGCTATTTTTTTTTTATCCCCCCCCCCTGCCCCCTGCTCCCTCCTGATCACCCCCCCACCCCTCAGATTCTCCCCAGAACCCCCCCCCCAGACCCCCCCACCCCATGTACTGTATGCATCTATCCCCCCTGATCACCTGTCAATCACCTGTCAATCACCTGTCAATCACCCATCAATCACCCCCTGTCACTGCCACCCATCAATCAGCCCCTAACCTGCCCCTTGCGGGCAATCTGATCACCCACCCACACCAATAGATCGCCCGCAGATCCGACATCAGATCACCACCCAAGCGCAGCGTTTACATCTATTCTCTCCTCTAAACACCCACTAATTACCCATCAATCACCCATCAATCACCCCCTATCACCACCTGTCACTGTTACCCATCAGATCAGACCCTAATCTGCCCCTTGCGGGCACCCAATCACCCGCCTACACGCTCAGATTGCCCTCAGACCCCCCTTATCAATTCGCCAGTGCAATATTTACATCTGTTCTCCCCTGTAATAACCCACTGATTACCTGTCAATCACCTGTCAATCACCTATCAATCACCCATCAATCACCCATCAATCACCCCCTGTCACTGCCACCCATCAATCACCCCCTGTCACTGCCACCCATCAATCACCCCCTGTCACTGCCACCCATCAATCACCCGCTGTCACTGCCACCCATCAATCAGCCCCTAACCTGCCCCTTGCGGGCAATCTGATCACCCACCCACACCAATAGATCGCCCGCAGATCCGACGTCCGATCACCTCCCAAGTGCAGTGTTTACATCTGTTCTCTACCCTAAACACCCACTAATTACCCATCAATCACCCCCTGTCACTGCTACCTATCAGATTAGACCCCTATCTGCCCCTAGGGCACTCAATCACCCGCCCACACCCTTAGAATGCTCTCAGACCCCAGCCCTGATCACCTCGCCAGTGCATTGCTTGCATCTATTCCCCCCTCTAATCACACCTTGAGACACCCATCAATCACCTCCTGTCACCCCCTAACACACCTACCCATCAGATCAGGCCCTAATTTGCCCCGTGTGGGCTCCTGATCACTCGGCCAAACCCTCAGATCCCCCTCAGACCCCCTTCCGATCACCTCCCCAGTGCATTGATTGCATCTATTTTCCCCTCTAACCACCCCCTGAGACACCCATCAATCACCTCCTGTCACCCCCCTAGCACTCCTATCCATCAGATCAGGCCCAATACAACCTGTCATTTAAAAGGCCACCCTGCTTATGACCGGTTCCACAAAATTCGCCCCCTTATAGACCACCTGTCATCAAAATTTGCAGATGCTTATACCCCTGAACAGTCATTTTGAGACATTTGGTTTCCAGACTACTCACGGTTTTGGGCCCGTAAAATGCCAGGGCGGTATAGGAACCCCACAAGTGACCCCATTTTAGAAAAAAAGACACCCCAAGGTATTCTGTTAGGTGTATGACGAGTTCATAGAAGATTTTAATTTTTGTCAAAAGTTAGCGGAAATTGATTTTTATTGGGTTTTTTTTCACAAAGTGTCATTTTTCACTAACTTGTGAGGGACCACCAGGGCAGGCTGCAGCCACCCTAGTCTGCACCAAGCACACTGATTTCCCCCCCCCCCTGCCCCAGATAGCCCACAGCACCCATCAGACCCCCCCTGCCCACCCCCCAGACCCCTGTTTGCACCCAATCACCCCCCCTAATCACCCATCAATCACTCCCTGTCACTATCTGTCAACGCTATTTTTTTTTTATCCCCCCCCTGCCCCCTGCTCCCTCCTGATCACCCCCCCACCCCTCAGATTCTCCCCAGAACCCCCCTCAGACCCCCCCACCCCATGTACTGTATGCATCTATCCCCCCTGATCACCTGTCAATCACCTGTCAATCACCCATCAATCACCCCCTGTCACTGCCACCCATCAATCAGCCCCTAACCTGCCCCTTGCGGGCAATCTGATCACCCACCCACACCAATAGATCGCCCGCAGATCCGACATCAGATCACCACCCAAGCGCAGCGTTTACATCTATTCTCTCCTCTAAACACCCACTAATTACCCATCAATCACCCCCTATCACCACCTGTCACTGTTACCCATCAGATCAGACCCTAATCTGCCCCTTGCGGGCACCCAATCACCCGCCTACACGCTCAGATTGCCCTCAGACCCCCCCTTATCAATTCGCCAGTGCAATATTTACATCTGTTCTCCCCTGTAATAACCCACTGATTACCTGTCAATCACCTGTCAATCACCTATCAATCACCCATCAATCACCCATCAATCACCCCCTGTCACTGCCACCCATCAATCACCCCCTGTCACTGCCACCCATCAATCACCCCCTGTCACTGCCACCCATCAATCACCCGCTGTCACTGCCACCCATCAATCAGCCCCTAACCTGCCCCTTGCGGGCAATCTGATCACCCACCCACACCAATAGATCGCCCGCAGATCCGACGTCCGATCACCTCCCAAGTGCAGTGTTTACATCTGTTCTCTACCCTAAACACCCACTAATTACCCATCAATCACCCCCTGTCACTGCTACCTATCAGATTAGACCCCTATCTGCCCCTAGGGCACTCAATCACCCGCCCACACCCTTAGAATGCTCTCAGACCCCAGCCCTGATCACCTCGCCAGTGCATTGCTTGCATCTATTCCCCCCTCTAATCACACCTTGAGACACCCATCAATCACCTCCTGTCACCCCCTAACACACCTACCCATCAGATCAGGCCCTAATTTGCCCCGTGTGGGCTCCTGATCACTCGGCCAAACCCTCAGATCCCCCTCAGACCCCCTTCCGATCACCTCCCCAGTGCATTGATTGCATCTATTTTCCCCTCTAACCACCCCCTGAGACACCCATCAATCACCTCCTGTCACCCCCCTAGCACTCCTATCCATCAGATCAGGCCCAATACAACCTGTCATCTAAAAGGCCACCCTGCTTATGACCGGTTCCACAAAATTCGCCCCCTTATAGACCACCTGTCATCAAAATTTGCAGATGCTTATACCCCTGAACAGTCATTTTGAGACATTTGGTTTCCAGACTACTCACGGTTTTGGGCCCGTAAAATGCCAGGGCGGTATAGGAACCCCACAAGTGACCCCATTTTAGAAAAAAAGACACCCCAAGGTATTCTGTTAGGTGTATGACGAGTTCATAGAAGATTTTAATTTTTGTCAAAAGTTAGCGGAAATTGACTTTTATTGGTTTTTTTTCACAAAGTGTCATTTTTCACTAACTTGTGACAAAAAATAAAATCTTCTATGAACTCGCCATACACCTAACGGAATACCTTGGGGTGTCTTCTTTCTAAAATGGGGTCACTTGTGGGGTTCCTATACTGCCCTGGCATTTTAGGGGCCCTAAACCGCGAGGAGTAGTCTAGAAAACAAATGCCTCAAAATGACCTGTGAATAGGACGTTGGGCCCCTTAGCGCACCTAGGCTGCAAAAAAGTGTCACACATGTGGTACCGCCGTACTCAGGAAAAGTAGTATAATGTGTTTTGGGGTGTATTTTTACACATACCCATGCTGGGTGGGAGAAATTTCTATGTAAATGGACAATTGTGTGTAAAAAACATCAAACAATTGTTATTTACAGAGATATTTCTCCCACTAAGCATGGGTATGTGTAAAAATACACCCCAAAACACATTATACTACTTCTCCTGAGTACGGCGGTACCACATGTGTGGCACTTTTTTACACCCTAAGTACGCTAAGGGGCCCAAAGTCCAATGAGTACCTTTAGGATTTCACAGGTCATTTTGCAACATTTGGTTTCAAGACTACTCCTCACGGTTTAGGGCCCCTAAAATGCCAGGGCAGTATAGGAACCCCACAAATGACCCCATTCTAGAAAGAAAACACCCAAAGGTATTCCGTTAGGAGTATGGTGAGTTCATAGAAGATTTAATTTTTTGTCCCAAGTTAGCGGAAAATGACACTTTGTGAAAAAAAACAATTAATATCAATTTCCGCTAACTTGTGACAAAAAATTAAAAACTTCTATGAACTCACCATACTCCTAACGGAATACCTTGGGGTGTCTTCTTTCTAAAATGGGGTCATTAGTGGGGTTCCTATACTGCCCTGGCATTTTAGGGGCCCTAAACCGTAAGGAGTAGTCTTGAAACAAAAATGACCTGTGAAATCCTAAAGGTACTCATTGGACTTTGGGCCCCTTAGCGCAGTTAGGGTGCAAAAAAGTGCCACACATGTGGTATCGCCGTACTCAGGAGAAGTAGTACAATGTGTTTTGGGGTGTATTTTTACACATACCCATGCTGGGTGGGAGAAATACTGCTGTAAATGGACAATTGTGTGTAAAAAAATCAAAAGATTGTCATTTACAGAGGTATTTCTCCCACCCAGCATGGGTATGTGTAAAAATACACCCCAAAACACGTTGTACTACTTCTCCCGAGTATGGCGATACCACATGTGTGGCACTTTTTTGCACCCTAACTGCGCTAAAGGGCCCAAAGTCCAATGAGTACCTTTAGGATTTCACAGGTCATTTTGAGAAATTTCGTTTCAAGACTACTCCTCACGGTTTAGGGCCCCTAAAATGCCAGGGCAGTATAGGAACCCCACAAATGACCCCATTTTAGAAAGAAGACACCCCAAGGTATTCCGTTAGGAGTATGGCGAGTTCATAGAAGATTTTATTTTTTGTCACAAGTTAGCGGAAATTGATTTTAATTGTGTTTTTTCACAAAGTGTCATTTTCCGCTAACTTTTGACAAAAAATAAAATCTTCTATGAACTCACCATACTCCTAACGGAATACCTTGGGGTGTCTTCTTTCTAAAATGTGGTCATTTGTGGGGTTCCTATACTGCCCTGGCATTTTAGGGGCCCTAAACCGTGAGGAGTAGTCTTGAAACGAAATTTCTCAAAATGACCTGTGAAATCCTAAAGGTACTCATTGGACTTTGGGCCCTTTAGCGCAGTTAGGGTGCAAAAAAGTGCCACACATGTGGTATCGCCGTACTCAGGAGAAGTAGTATAATGTGTTTTGGGGTGTATTTTTACACATACCCATGCTGAGTGGGAGAAAGATCTCTGTAAATGGACAATTGTGTGTAAAAAAAATTAACAAATTGTCATTTACAGAGATATTTCTCCCACCCAGCATGGGTATGTGTAAAAATACACCCCAAAACACATTATACTACTTCTCCTGAGTACAGCAATACCACATGTGTGGCACTTTTTTGCAGCCTAACTGCGCTAAGGGGTCCAAAGTCCAATGAGTACCTTTAGGCTTTACAGGGGTGCTTACAATTTAGCACCCCCCAAAATGTCAGGACAGTAAACACACCCCACAAATGACCCCATTTTGGAAAGTAGACCCTTCAAGGTATTCAGAGAGGGGCATGGTGAGTCCGTGGCAGATTTCATTTTTTTTTGTCGCAAGTTAGAAGAAATGGAAACTTTTTTTTTTTCTCACAAAGTGTCATTTTCCGCTTACTTGTGACAAAAAATAATATCTTCTATGAACTCACTATGCCTCTCAGTGAATACTTTGGGATGTCTTCTTTCCAAAATGGGGTCATTTGGGGGATATTTATACTATCCTGGAATTCTAGCCCCTCATGAAACATGACAGGGGGTCAGAAAAGTCATAGATGCTTGAAAATGAGAAAATTCACTTTTTGCACCATAGTTTGTAAACGCTATAACTTTTACCCAAACCAATAAATATACACTGAATGGGGTTTTTTTTATCAAAAACATGATTGTCCACATTTTTCGCGCTGCATGTATACAGAAATTTTACTTTATTTGAAAAATGTCAGCACAGAAAGTTAAAAAAATCATTTTTTTGCCAAAATTCATGTCTTTTTTGATGAATATAATAAAAAGTAAAAATCGCAGGAGCAATCAAATAGCACCAAAAGAAAGCTTTATTAGTGACAAGAAAAGGAGCCAAAATTCATTTAGGTGGTAGGTTGTATGAGCGAGCAATAAACCGTGAAAGCTGCAGTGGTCTGAATGGAAAAAAAGTGGCTGGTCCTTAAGGGGTAGAAAGCCCTAGGTCCTCAAGTGGTTAACGTCGCACTGTGAAAGAGGCCTAAATGGTTAAAGGAATTGCCAGTTGGAGCTGAACACGTGATAAAGCGGGAAATGAACCCGCTTATATCTTCAAAAGCTAAAATCTGTGCACATTTTTGCAGAGCATGCGTATTTTAAGTTTGCAGCAGCTATGCAATTATTTTTTCTGGTCTTGTAAAAAAAATTACTATTTCAGGCATTGGAGAAAACCTCCATAGTGATACTTTATCTTTTCCACAAAGACCAGAGAGGATTTATGATGAAACTATACAGTACTGTAGTTTTGGCCACAAAGAGTTAATCTATCAGATCTGGACAGTTCACAGACTGATATTTAGTTTAAGCAAGCTGCATCTGACATTGACACAGGAAGACAGATTTGCAAACATAGCAAAAGGTAAAAATAAAATAATAATGCATAATTTGTTGGCCTGCAATACACAAATCATGCATTAAAACATGTCTAAACTAAGGCTTCAAAACTTACTTGAATAAGTACTAAGTAGTAACTGATGTAGAAATCAAGAAATATTACTTAGCTGACTAGGTTAGGCTGATTCTAGCTAACTCACATGAGTTATATTCTGAATGAGTGAGATACTTACTGGTATTTCTGCATTTATCCATGTGTTTGAATATAGTAGAAGCAGTAAAGTGTTGTACCGTGTTAGCCATGAGTAAAAGCAAGAAGTTTTGAATCAGGATGATACCATTTATTGGCTAACTTAGAGATGGATAAACAGTGAGCTTTCGACTTATAAAAAGCCTTTGTCGGACTGGTTCCTGACCAAAACTGAAAAACACAGCTTATATACACTGACATACAGAGGAGAAACATTCTTTAGCAAACATAAATGTAATTAGATGCCTTAACTGTTACTGAGGAGGCTTTCCCAGGCATCCTATCTAAATTGATAAGATCAATAGAATCCTCAACATGACATAAAGCAGACTCTAGTGATGAAGAGACATCGTAAATTCCGAAATTTCGGAATTTACGATGTCTCTTCATCACTAGAGTCTGCTTTATGTCATGTTGAGGATTCTATTGATCTTATCAATTTAGATAGGATGCCTGGGAAAGCCTCCTCAGTAACAGTTAAGGCATCTAATTACATTTATGTTTGCTAAAGAATGTTTCTCCTCTGTATGTTAGTATATATAAGCTGTGTTTTACAGTTTTAGTCAGGAACCAGTCCGACGTCGAAAGCTTAATAAAATGGTATCATCCTGATCCAAAACTTTTTGAATATAGTAGATGTTTGGTCCAGTTTCTGTATTTAATTAATGCCAGATGAACATGGTATTGGCATCACATTTAGAGATGGCTCAAACCTCCGATTTTAGGTTCGCGAACCTCGAACACGAACTTCCGAAAAAGTTTGCGTGTGTACGAACTTTGCAACCCTCCATAGACTTCAATGGGCAGGCAAACTTTCAAAACGTCAAACATTAATTCTGGCCAGAAAAGTGATGGAAAAGATGTTTCAAGGGGTGTAACACCTGAAGGGGGC
Organism: Hyperolius riggenbachi; assembly: GCF_040937935.1. Lineage (NCBI taxonomy): Eukaryota > Metazoa > Chordata > Amphibia > Anura > Hyperoliidae > Hyperolius > Hyperolius riggenbachi. The sequence goes on from NC_090656.1 coordinate 136,321,448, forward strand.
ATGGCGGAGTGGGATACACGCCAAAAGTCCCGGGGAAAAAAATCAGGATTTGATGCACAGCAGCGTTTTAAGGGCAGAAATCACATTGCAATGCTAAATTGGAGGCATAAAGTGCTTTAAAACATCTTGCATGTGTATATGTTACGACCAGAACCCGAAGTGTGGCCACTTCGCATTCTGGCCAGCCACTTCGGGAGGAGGCAGTGCGAAAGCCGGCGGCTTCATCTATTACATTGCCGCCGGCTATATTTAATGAAATTAAGCAAGTTGTTATACATTTGGCCGCAGCGAGACGGCCGTAAAATACATTGTAGCTTAGTGTAGTAATTACATTTCTGACATTGGCCGCTCCGCTGCGGCCACTTCGCACATTGGCCGGCCAGAACCCGAAGTGGCTGGCCAGAACGCGAAGTGGCCACACTTCGGGTTCTGGCCGTAACATATACATCAATCAGGTAGTGTAATTAGTGTACTGCTTCACACTGACAGACCAAACTCACTGTGTAACACACCGCAAACAGCTGTTTGTGTAGTGATGGCTGTGCTGGACTACTGCGCACTTTTACTTTCACCGCGGCAAGGTAACGATCACAAAGGGGAATTGACACATGTACATACCTTTTGCTTTGTTGTTACAGCCGCAGTGCAGCCAGAAAAAATAGGCAGACATGTACACACACCAGAAAAAAATTGTTATTGTTTTTCTTAGCGGCCGCTGCTAGCATTAGGCCTTAAAAATTCAGGAATCCACCTGAAGAAATAATTGCGGCCTGGTATCTTCCACTGCGGTTTGTGGCTTTGCTTTTGTGTGCTGCTTTTCCTCAGGTGGTCATCCCATTGCAGTTTGTGCTTCGTCATCATGTGCCTTCGTAAGGCAGTTGTCCCTACACGGGTCTTGGTCTTTCCACGGCTCAATTTTCGGTGGCAGAGAGTTCAAATGGCATTGCTCTCATCTGAGGCAGACACACACAAAAATGTCCACACCGCTGAGCCCTGGGATGATGGCACTTTGGTGGTGGCGGCCGACTGAGTGTTAAGTGGGGTGCCAGAATTAGAGCAGGAGGAGGAAGATACGTCACGGTTCCGTGCAGAAGCTGAGGAAGATGAGGTGTTCTGTGTTAAATAGTCAACTACGTCCTGACAATCTTGGGAGTTGATGGCATGTGCCTTCTGAACACTGTACTTTGGTCCAGGGCTGTACAAAATCACGACAGCACGACCTCAAACAGATCTGCCGGGTGGCCTGCCTCTGCCTGTTTTGTCCATATTGGGGGGGGGGGATGAAGTGAAAGGTGTGCACTGACTTGACTAATACAATGTGCAGTCACACAGGTACCGTGAACAGGTATGCAGTGACTGGTATATAAAACTGTGTGCTGTCACACAGGTGCAGTGAACAGGTATGCACGGACTGGTATCAATACAATGTGCAGCTGTCACACACACAGGTGCAGTGAACATGTATGCACGGACTGGTATTACAAATGCACAGCTGTCACACACTCAGGTACACTGAACAGGTATGCAGTGACTGGTATATAAAACTGCGTGCTGTCATGCAGGTGCAGTGAACATAAACAGATATGCACGGACTGGTATTACAAATGTGCAGCTGTCACACACACAAGTACACTGAACAGGTATGCAGTGACTGGTATATAACACTGCATGCTGACACGCAGGTGCAGTGAACATGAACAGGTATGCACAGGTATGCACGGACTGGTATTACAAATGTGCAGCTGTCACACACACAGGTACACTGAACAGGTATGCAGTGACTGGTATTTAATACTGAGTGCTGTCACGCAGGTGCAGTGAACATGAACAGGTATGCACGGACTGGTATTACAAATGTGCAGCTGTCACACACATTGAAAAGGTAGGCACTTAATGTGTTGGGCCTGGCACAGTATAGCAATTAGCAAGGGCCAGCTGCGACTGACAGGGCTGTATATGCAAGTGTCAGTGGGCCACACAAAAAAAAAAAACACATCACAAGAACATTAGCTCTCAAAAGCGCTGTTTTGGGGTGCTTTTTAGCAATAAATATCAGCAAGGAGCAAGCTAACAAGCCTAACAACAGCCTAACTAAGCTTTCCCTAATCTCTGCAGCAACTTTCTCCCTTCTCTCACTAACTACGCAGCACACAGAGTTAGAAAATGGCAGACGCAGCTGCCTTTTATAAAAGGCAGCTGTGATGTAAAGGGTCAGAGTTTAGCCCAATGATGTACTATAGGGGGCGGGTCAAACTCACATGAAGTTTGCGTTCGACCACGAACGCAAACCACTGATGTTCGCGTGAATAAGTTTGAATGCGAACCATTTGGGCCATCATTACTCACATTATTTCATTGATGTGAAAGTAGGAAATATGGCATCACATTATTGCATTGATCCAAAAGGAGGACTGAAGTATTGGGATTTCCCATCCTGATATGAATGTGTCATTAGATTTGAATATGTGCCTTATTCATACCACGTCTCATCCAGCTTTTTTCTACAGCATGGGAAAAAAATGGTAAAGAAAGTGCTCTGCTCTATACAGAATATAGTTAATTATGGTTAAATTAATGGATCTGGGTTGAAAATAAGTGGGTGGTTTCTACTACCTGTTGGTCAAGCTTTGTTAAGAAAATCCAGAATCAAATGGTATCCAGAAGCTCTAAATGTGCCCATCTAGCCACAGCAGGCTGGCATACATGATTACAGTAAGTGATGTGACAGTGGAGCTATGTAGCTACTAGAAGGAGATAGTGAGTGACGGAGCACCAAATCTTACTTTTTCTATAGAAAAAAAAGGTGTACATCTTTCATTGTGTAGCTACTGCTTTGTTTCATTAGATGTGTGAGAACTAATATCTTGAATAGTCCGACCTATTTGGTTTGTATAAAAGGACATCTTTCACTGAATACCCTTATTGATGACAGCTCTGCCCACCTATGGGCACCCAAACCTTCCTCCCTTGTTGGCTTCCTTTAGAAAACTAGAAAACCAACACAGCTCCTATATCATAAATGTGTCAGTTTACCTGCAGTCTGGTTTTCCATTTTGTTGGATACTTTTTACACTGAAGAATTTCTTATATTTAAAAGGAACCTGAAATGAAATGTATAAAGAGGCTTTTTATAATGATCCCTCCTGTAGCATGTCCTGTCAGTTGCAGTGGCGCTGCAACCGAGCAGTTGTTATTTTTCTACCTGCATTCGGTTGCTTAGTTTTTGATTGTATTCGCAATGAGTCTCATTGCTATCTGCAGTCACACTGCAGTTCAGAGTTGCTCAGGGTGTTGTATGAATCCACCTATGGCTTGCTGCAGTTGAGCTGTGGATTTCTTACATGCATGTGGTTGCATAATTTGGCATGCATTTGTAATGAGAGTCCTTTCCATTCACAGACAGCTTGCGGCCTTCAATCAGCCTAACACAGGATTGCGTAATTACCATTCAGCTGTGTGGGAATTTCCATGTCTGCTCTCATTGGCTGATGTCCATAGAAAAGCCTGCTTCTTCTCTCACACCTTGCCCATCATAGCGTTCAGCTTTGCCATAGTTGATTGCTGGGCTCCTTGTGTAAAGTTTGAATATTGTATTGCATTACCTTGCTTTGCCTGCTTGGATGTTCACTGCACCCGCGGGGGTACATTGAAGTCTTTTCCTATCCTAACAGTTTGAAGACTGCCTTCACCAGGTTGGTGACTGGTAGGATTCTTGCTTGTCCGGTTCCTGTGAATGTAACTATAGGCTGTGGTTGCTATTAGTTACGCTCCTACTTGTTTGTCTTGCCCGTGCCAGTGTGGATGTTTGCTATCGCTGGAGCAGTGATTAGATTGGCAAACATTCCATCTGTCTCTCTGTTGCCTCAGTGTGGTGGACATTAGATGCTCAGTGCTGCAGTTGTACTGAGTAACCATTGTGTCTTGTTAGCTGGCAAGCATTCTGTCTGTCTGTTGTTGCTCAGTGCTGCGGTCGCACTGAGCAACCATTGTGTCTTGTTAGCTGACAAGCATTCCGTCTGTCTGTCTGTTGTCTGTCCTTGTTAATCAGTGTGGTGGACATCAGATGTTCAGTGCTGCGGTCACACTGAGCAACCATTGTGTCTTGTTAGCTGGCAAGTAGGCCTGAACGATTTATCGTTTTAATATCGAAATCGCGATCACGGAGATGATGATTTTTGCCGATATTCCACCAGACCTGTGCCCTCCCGCTGTGCGCAGCTCTGTGTGTAAACCAGCAGCGGCTCTCACTCCCCGCGGCAGCTTATCTTTCCTTCTGGCTTCTGCCTAGTTCCCCCTCCTCCCCCTTCTACGTCATCAGCCCTGCTGCAAGAGCGGCTCAGGCTCTCGCTCTCGCTAATGTGACACTTTCCTCGGCAGATTGTTTATTTCTGCAGACCAGGGGAGAGACAAAGGCTATTTAGCTAATGAATGGACGAGTTTTCCTCCCCCCTTATTCAACAGTTCCCATGAAATCTGGGAGCAGAGAAGGAATTCCCTCCCCCTTCATTGCCGAAGTACAGGAGAAGAGAGCATGTGGATGGAGCTGCACAGCATGGGGGAGATTGAGTAAGCAAGACTGAATGCATGACTGTGTGTGTTTCAGTATGTGTGTATCAGTGAGTGCTGGAGAAGTTTGATTGTGTGTGTGCACATATTAGTGTGTGCTGCAGGATGTGTGTATCAGTGAGTGCTGGATAAGTGTGTATGTGTGTGTATCAGTGAGTGCTGCAAGATGGAGAAGTGTGTGTGTGTGTGTGTGTGTGTAGATGTGTGTGTGTGTAAGTGCTGAGTGCAAGATGGATGTGTATCAGCGCAAACTCCCCCCCTCACGGCTTACCTTTACGCTACCTATCCCACACCTGACATTAACCGTCCCCACCGCCTCTGTGACATGGCTTTTATCCCAAGCACACACCCCCAGCATAGTAATATGTACTGCATGGGGAATCAAGGGACAGTGGCATGATAACTCCCCACCCCCTCGACTTGGTCTAATTTTTTTTTATTTTGACCTACTGTCTATTTGTTTGGGCTTAGAATTTATCACAGCTCTGCTCCGCCTCCTTTGCGCAGACGAAGAGGCACATGCTTAAGCTCGATTTTGCAGAAAATCGTGAATCGAATCGAAAGCGCAATTTCTGACAGAAATCGTGCAATTCAATCTTTTCCTAAAATCGTTCAGGCCTACTGGCAAGTATTCCGTCTATCTGTCTGTTGTCTGTCCTTGTTAATCAGTGTGGTGGACATCAGATGCTCAGTGCTGCGGTCGCACCGAGCAACCATTATGTTTTGTTTATTGTGGCGGTTATCGGAAGCTCAGAGCTGTGGTCGCTCTGAGCAATCTTGCTTCCTTGTTCATAGCTCCTGGTGTGATCTGTGTACTTCCTCCACAAGAGCATTCCGATCTACTACCTAATATCACCCAGCTGCATAGTCTTGTTTGCTCTGGTGGTACTCGGGTTTTCTCGGCCTCAGCCGCTATACCTTGCACGGTAAGACCTGGTGTAACCGAAGTCAGGAGACATATTCCGTGTCCTGTTCAATCGGGGGCTTGTCTATAGGTGAAGACGTGGGCCGAGCTCAGAGCTACGGCAATAGATTGGGGTATAGTGGCTGAAAGAAAACAGAAGAGATCTACCAGGCATTACACTTCTATATTCATCTCCCTTTAAACACTACCAGTTGCCTGGCAGTCCTGCAGTTCTCTTTGGCTTTAGTGGTGTCTGAATCACACACCTGAAACAAGCATGTGACTAAGCTTGTCAGATTTTTGTCAGAACTCAGAAACATCTAATCTGCATGTTTGTTCAGGGCCTATGGAACTAATAAAAGTATTGGAGACAGATGATCAGCAGGACTGTCAGGCAACTGGTATTGTTATAGTATATATATATATATATATATATATATATATATATATATATATATATATATATATATATATATATATATATATATATATATATATATATATATATATACTTTTTTACATTACTGTTCAGCCTAGAGAATATGTTTAGAGGTCAGTAAATGAAATATCTGTTTGAAAAATGCCATCATTTTACAGACATCTTACCTGGCTTCAACTTCTTCTATAGTATCTGGCAGTTGCTGATTACAAGTTTCATTTAAAAATGCAGCTGCAGCTCCAGATAATATTGCTGCACCTCCGTAAATTGCTGGTGCAAAAATAGGAGAAATCTCTGACAACATCAGCACCAATGGAGCAACCATGGAGCCCATCCGAGCTTTCATCCCAACAGCTCCCATTCCACTCTGCCTGTAAGAAATGTCCCACACAGTTTACAATCTCCAATGAAGACTTCTGTACATCAGCATGTATCATTAAAAAATTGTGTAACTAGAAATATAGAGCCTGACATCTCTAACCTTTATGAAAATGCTTCTTGCACAGTTGTCTCGGTCACTATAATTTTCCATTCGCCAGAAGGTACAACCAGAAAAGTCATTGACAAGTGTGCTTTTTAGATCAGTAACTCAACATTTACACTCTACCTATTATTGTAATCATATGCCCATAAAATGTATATGTACCATATTTAATTCATGCCTAATGTTTTATAATTTTTTTTTGGTCTGTTATATCTGTTAAGGACCAGCTATAGGTGTATACTTTTACTATATCGTAATTCGCAATCAACCCCACACAATCTGCAAATCCTGTGTGAAACTAGCCACCTTCAAAATAAATCATGCTGTATATTTGCATATATAGAGTGGGATGCAAAGGTTTGGGCAACATTGTTAATCATCATTGTGACGGACGAGCCGTCAGTGCGCAGAAAACGCAGCCGCAATCGACTTCCTGCCTCGGTTGTCGTTGCGCTGCCCCAATCAGAATCTCGTGTCTGTGGACACCAGGCAGTCCAGCCTGGGGAGTCTCTGCTGTCTTCAGGGGAGTAGTTAGCAGAGTTCTTTTCATGAAGCCTGTGCCCTGTGACTTGCTAATGAAGCCAGAGGGGTAACACTCAGATGTTAATTAACAAACCAGGAGTCTTTTCAGAGCCAAGGAAGCTAATCCCAGCAGGGGGCAGACTTAGCGGAACCATTCAGCCAGGATAGGGAAACATAGAGTTATGATCTTTATGCATGTTTTAGAAGTATCATACATCGGAGAGCTGTGGGAGTTATATCCTTCTGCTGGTCCGGATTCTGTGAGTATTTTGATATTAAATTGGGGCCACTGGCAGAATCAGAACTCGGGGAATTCCACCGTTTTTTAGCCGGGCATGCAAACATGCCCAAGTTTGATATCATATTAATCGGTAGGTTCTAGGGATCGAGAATATGTAATTATTATTTGTGTGCCGGCCGCGCAGGTCTGCCTAGGGAACATGTCAGGATTATGAGGTTGCTAAAGCCCCTGCCCAGATGTGATTACCATAGTCCGGCCTGGGGGCCGACTCTGGAAGCCCGCCTCTGATCTCAGCTCCATTAAAAGTGAATGAGCTGCCTGGGAAGGAAGTCCTCCCATTCCATCCATATGAGAACATCCTGCTGCCAGCTCAGAGGACATAGGGCTGGTGGCCATTTTGCTGAACTTTGAATGAAGCTCTGAAACAAAGGAACATGTGCTGGCGGCCATCTTGATTGGCCATCTTCTGTAACCTGGAACAAAGAATTCTGCTGAACTTTGATTGAAACCGTTTTGCTTGAACTTTCTGATTTTCCCACAAAGGACATATTTCCACAAACCATAAGTATTTTCTCCTTTTTTATTTCATACTGGCTATTACTGTCTTAATAATTGTGATTTTAATAATTGTCTGTATATATTAATTATTTATATTGCGTGAATAAACGACTTTCTCCAAGTCATTCACTGTCCGCTACCCTGCTTATCAGCACACACAGAACTGATCCCAGGTCCCTGAAGATACGCTACTGTTTGTTTATTGTTGGCTAGACAGAATATCGTGTGTTTAACCGTTTTATTCGCAGGATTAGTCAGTCAGTTAGTGGGCTCCACGGTCCCATGATAACCGCGGTGGTGGCAGTTTACTCTGAACCAGTGGGTGCAGTTGTAATCACCCGTGTCTCACAGGCTCCCTTCTGAATTGTCTGCGGCTAATTCTTAACGGTTCCTGCGCATTGACTGCGACCAGAGTTCGCACGATCTGTGCGCTGGCACCGTTTAGAGGGCTAAGTGCGGTCAGCCACTAGGGCTCCTGTGACAGTGTTAGGCAGCGGTTGGGACCTGTGTTGTGCTGAAAGTATCTACGATAGCGCTAGCGCTATCAAGAAACGAACTAATTCGTTGGTGTAGCTGGAAGGCAATATATTTTTTATATATACAGAGAGACTGTGTAGCCAGTACCCCACCCCAAAAGTTTTATTTTATTTGGCATGGAAATGTCCGGGAACTACCAGAACATGTGCCTAGCAGACCTGGAAAATCTTTGCGAAGAGAGGGGCATTGGCATCCTCCGCAAGAACAAACGGGACCTGATAGCAGACTTGTCCAGATGGGATGCCCAGCAACTGCGGGAGCCGGGAGTGTCCGCTGAAGTGGATACCAGCCCATCTGACAGTCTAGGGGAACCAGAGACTGAGACTCCTGACCGTACAGAGGTTGTGCATCCTGAGGGCCCTGCATCAACAGTTACGCAGGAGAATGTCAGTGTGGACCCCAACCCCAGAGTTTCTGAAAGTACTCGCCTGGAACCGGACAGTACTGGACTGTCCATGGGTGCTGACCCGGTAATGCAGCAGGCATTACAAAAGCTGATGGAGACTGACCTGGACAAGTACCTGCAGTACATGGCGGAGCAAAAGCGAGAGGCACGAGAGGAACGGGAACGCCAATCTGCAGAGGCGCGGGAGAGACGACAGCATGAGCTCAACATGGCAAAGGTTCAACAGGCCAGCCGGAGTTCACCGCCCAGCCTCCCTGCTGAAGGAGCTGCACCACCCGTAAGTGCAAAATTTAAATTTGCTAATATTGAAAAAGACACAGACATTGACTTGTTTTTGCGGTCTTTTGAAAAAGCATGCCGTCAGTATCGTCTGTCCCAAGACCAGTGGGCCAGACATCTGACACCTTTGCTGCGCTACAAAGCGCTTGATGCCTTCGCAGAATTGCCTGCGGAGAAGGATAATGATTATGCTGCTATAAAAGACGCTATCATTACTAAGTACAAGCTGACGCCAGAAGCCTATCGGAAAAAGTTCAGGGCCTGGCAGAAAAAGTCTTCTGATTCGTACCGAGATGTGGTCAGCAGCTTGCTCACCACACTCCGCCAGTGGACACTAGGCCTCACCAAAGGGTCTTATGATGTCCTGGAGGACTTGATAGTCCTCTAACAATTTCTGAACATTTGCCCTGCTGATGTACGACAGTTTGTGTTAGAACGCAGGCCGGCTTCAGCCACTGTCGCTGCAGACCTTGCTGAGACTTTTGCAACTACCCGGGTGGCTGATACCCGCAGAACTGTCCCATCCAGCTGGAGAGGAGGTCAGCCCAATACCTCGGCAGACCCTCCTGCCCCTGTGAGCCGTCCGCCACAGAGGCCACCCAGCGCAGCTGCTGCACCCAGGCCTGCAGCGCCTGGAGAGGTCACCTGTCACTACTGCCGCCAGCCCGGACACATGAAATTCGACTGTCCGGAGCGGAGACAGACACCACCAGCACCTGGATCATCTGCATCACCTGCACCTCACCCACAGCAGAGGCAACCCGCCAGCGAACCACAGCCTGGATCATCAGATTTTGTCCTGTTTGCCCGCGGAAAGGAAATCCGCGACCGAACCGACCAGCAGCAACTTGTTAGAGTGAACGGCAAAGTTGTCACCGGATTTCGAGACACCGGAGCTGACATCACGTTAGTTCACTGACACCTTGTGCCAAAGGAGAGCATCAGCTCCAGCCGATCCCTTGCCCTTACTGGAGTAGAGGGCACCCTTTTTCACATAGCCCACGCGACAGTGAAGCTGGATTGGGGATTAGGGATCCACGAAAGGGTTGTTGGGGTTATGAAGGATCTCCCAGTCCCTGTGTTGCTGGGGACTGATTTGGGCAAGCTTGTGTCCTACTATGAACCTGCCACGACCGCCTTGTCGCTCACGGAAGGAGACGAACTCTCCACCCACCACCAGGTACTTTATACACTTGGGGGAGCACCAGGGGGAGGCGGGTTGAATGTGCCCAGTTCAAGGGTACCAGGTTCAATAGTGCCTGCTTCAAAGGCACCTGAGTTTGATGTACAGACTGTCTGTTGTGATGATGCTGTAACTGTACCTGAGTTTACTGTACAACCTGTCTGTAATGAAAAAATGTCTATACCTGTCAATGTCATTACTGCATGCAATGATGATTTGAGTAATGTCCGTCTGTGCCATTCTGACAGTGTACCTGTGCTAGCAGTACCGCGCAGCTGCACTCCTCAGAACCCGAGCTCAGAACAGGTGGAGGGGGTTCCGGCCTCCTCCCCCTCCTCTGACCGCAGGGATGAGACCTTTCAGCCGCTGGCCTCGTGTGACATGAGCCAGTTGGCTGAAACTGACAGCGCCGTATTCTCAGCCGCACTACAAAGTGACCCAAGCCTGGAGGTGCTCAGGCAGCAAGCCGCTGAGCCCCTCGCAGACGGGGCCGCTTTCAAGGTGTACTGGGAAGGTGGGAGACTGTACAGCGAGTCTGTACAGCCCCCTACCGGTATATCACATGCGAATACCAAATGGCTTGTGGTCCCGAGTGCGTTCAGGGGACATGTGCTGAAATCTGCACATGGTAATCCTCTGACAGGACACTCAGGTGTCCGCAAGACACTTGCCGGTATTCGGAAACAGTTTTATTGGCCCCGGATGAACAAGGATGTAGCAAACTACTGCAGAGCATGTGCCGTCTGTCAGGAGCTGGGAAGGTCCAGGGATTCCCGCGGGGTTCCCTTAGGTCCACAGCCACTTAGCAGGGGAACCCTGCGTGGGCTGGCTGTTGACCTAACCAACCCACTGCCCGTTGTCAGCAGTCCCGGCAGACACCACGTCCGACTGCAGTGGCGCAAACGCCCTGTCCAGAACGGTCCATGTCGGGTTAACCCTGAGGGTAGCGGACAGCGACCTGTCCAGGTGAACCGAGCCGCAGGTGCCAATGGGGTTCCCCGCCGTCCCGGCAGCCGACACCAGCACGCTGATGGGCTGTCCCGGTGTCAGGGGGAACTAGACCCAACAGCGCCAATGGCTGCTACGGAGGATGTCTTGGTGACAACCCCCTACACAGCATCGGAAAGGGGAGGTGTGACGGACGAGCCGTCAGTGCGCAGAAAACGCAGCCGCAATCGACTTCCTGCCTCGGTTGTCGTTGCGCTGCCCCAATCAGAATCTCGTGTCTGTGGACACCAGGCAGTCCAGCCTGGGGAGTCTCTGCTGTCTTCAGGGGAGTAGTTAGCAGAGTTCTTTTCATGAAGCCTGTGCCCTGTGACTTGCTAATGAAGCCAGAGGGGTAACACTCAGATGTTAATTAACAAACCAGGAGTCTTTTCAGAGCCAAGGAAGCTAATCCCAGCAGGGGGCAGACTTAGCGGAACCATTCAGCCAGGACAGGGAAACATAGAGTTATGATCTTTATGCATGTTTTAGAAGTATCATACATCGGAGAGCTGTGGGAGTTATATCCTTCTGCTGGTCCGGATCCTGTGAGTATTTTGATATTAAATTGGGGCCACTGGCAGAATCAGAACTCGGGGAATTCCACCGTTTTTTAGCCGGGCATGCAAACATGCCCAAGTTTGATATCATATTAATCGGTAGGTTCTGGGGATCGAGAATATGTAATTATTATTTGTGTGCCGGCCGCGCAGGTCTGCCTAGGGAACATGTCAGGATTATGAGGTTGCTAAAGCCCCTGCCCAGATGTGATTACCATAGTCCGGCCTGGGGGCCGACTCTGGAAGCCCGCCTCTGATCTCAGCTCCATTAAAAGTGAATGAGCTGCCTGGGAAGGAAGTCCTCCCATTCCATCCATATGAGAACATCCTGCTGCCAGCTCAGAGGACATAGGGCTGGTGGCCATTTTGCTGAACTTTGAATGAAGCTCTGAAACAAAGGAACATGTGCTGGCGGCCATCTTGATTGGCCATCTTCTGTAACCTGGAACAAAGAATTCTGCTGAACTTTGATTGAAACCGTTTTGCTTGAACTTTCTGATTTTCCCACAAAGGACATATTTCCACAAACCATAAGTATTTTCTCCCTTTTTATTTCATACTGGCTATTACTGTCTTAATAATTGTGATTTTAATAATTGTCTGTATATATTAATTATTTATATTGCGTGAATAAACGACTTTCTCCAAGTCATTCACTGTCCGCTACCCTGCTTATCAGCACACACAGAACTGATCCCAGGTCTCTGAAGATACGCTACTGTTTGTTTATTGTTGGCTAGACAGAATATCGTGTGTTTAACCGTTTTATTCGCAGGATTAGTCAGTCAGTTAGTGGGCTCCACGGTCCCATGATAACCGCGGTGGTGGCAGTTTACTCTGAACCAGTGGGTGAAGTTGTAATCACCTGTGTCTCACAGGCTCCCTTCTGAGTTGTCTGCGGCTAATTCTTAACGGTTCCTGCGCATTGACTGTGACCAGAGTTCGCACGATCTGTGCGCTGGCACCGTTTAGAGGGCTAAGTGTGGTCAGCCACTAGGGCTCCTGTGACAATCATGATTTTCCTGTATAAATTGTTGGTTATGATAAAAAAAAAATGTCAGTAAAATATATCATATCGGAGACACACACAGTGATATTTGAAAATTGAAATGAAGTTTATTGCATTTACTGAAAGTGTGCAATAATTGCTTAAATAAAACTAGGCAGGTGCACAAATTTTATTGATTCCAAAACCTTTAGCACTAATTATTGGAACTCAAATTGGCTTGGTAAGCTCAGTGACCCCTGACCTACATACACAGGTGAATTCAATTATAAGAAAGAGTATTTAAGGGGTCCAATTATACGATTTCCTCCTTGTAACGAACGGTGAAGCACAGAGAGGATCTGATTACCGGTGATCTGCAGTATCACTGGGAATACAGATGTATACCAGATTATAAGTGATCTGCAGTATCACCGATAATCCAATATACCAGCTAACCTCTGTTCACCTGAGTAGAGTGTAGTGTTTGGTGTAACATTAACACAAGAGGACTGGGCCTCAGTGCAGTGAGGAATACTGCACGGCTCCCTTCCGAAGACCTGAACTCTCCAAGGCGGGAGGAGTCAAGCAGAGAGTAGGAAGGTTTAGTCCGAAAGTGACACTCAGGAGGAAGAGTCACTAACAGGACTGGGAACCGCCTCCAATAGTAAGGTCGGTTCTCGAGGTCGGACAAGCCAGATCATAACAGACGGACAGATAAAGTACAGATTCAGAAGGCAGAGGCGGAGTCTAAGTACAGGCAGGGTTAGGCAACAGGGTATCAGAAATATCGGGGTACAAGATCAGGAGGCAGAAGCAGAGTCTAAGGACGAGCCGGGGTTCGGCAACAGGGTATCAGAAATATCGAGGTACAACATCAGGATTCAGGAGGATAGTCAGGCAGGCAAAGGGTCATAACAGATAATCACAATCAAACTAGTACTTTAAGCTATCAACATAATCTAGCTAAGTGTAGGATTACAGCTCCAGCTGGTCCCGGCACACTTAAGGATCTGACTACAGGTCTGAGTGCTCCCACGTATGTGTTCGCAACACCAGACAACCAGCAACTGAACAGCCAGCAGTATATATACCAGAACACTCTCCAGGCCCCTCCCTAATTGCTGGACCAATGAGAGTTGTGGAAAACGTCAGCTGACCAGCCTGGTCAGCTGACTCACTTCTGGCTGTTATATAAGCTCTGCCTCTGCACGCGCGCGCGTGTCACTCTGAATCTTGGTGGACTATCAGTCCCAGCCACACCAGTACTGTCTTGCAATGTATCCATTGGACCGGGCGTGGGAGCCGCCGCACCGCTCACTACACCAGCGGCGGCTTCCCCACGCTCAGCCCCTTTGCCAGGGACACTGCCATGCGGCAAGTTCGCCGCCTCCAATGCGGATTCCGCCGCTCCCAATGCGGATTCCGCCGTTCCCAATGCGGATTCCACCGCTCTGCCTATGCGGCAAGCGGCGTTTTTTCCGCGTTGTGACGCCATACTGGACGCGGAAACAGCCGCCTCACCTTGAGAGACGGCGGCTTTTCCGCGTTTCATCATACTCCTCTTTTAAATTTCTCTGAAGAGTAGCAACATGGGGGTCTCAAAACAACTGTCAAATGACCTGAAGACAAAGATTGTTCATCATCATGGTTTAAGGGGAGGATACAGAAAGCTGTTTTAGAGATTTTAGCTGTCTGTTTCCACAGTTAGGAACATATTGAGGAAATGGAAGACCACAGGCTCAGTTCAAGTTAAGGCTCGAAGTGGCAGACCAAGAAAAATCTCGGGTAAACAGAAGTGATGAATGGTAAGAATAGTCAACCCACATACCAGCACCAAAGACTTACAACATCATCTTGCTGCAGATGGAGTCACTGTGCATCGTTCAACCATTTGGCACACTTTACACAAGGAGATGCTGTATGCAGAGGAAGCCTTTTCTCCACCCACAGCACAAACAGAGCCACTTGAGGTATGCTAAAGCACATCTGGACAAGCCAGCTTTATTTTGGAATAAGGTGCTGTGGACTGCTGAAACTAAAATTTAGTTATTTGGGCATAAGAAGGGGCATTATGCATGGATGAAAAACAATACAGCATTTCAAGAAAAACACCTGCTACATGCAGTAAAATATGGTGGTGGTTCCATCATGCTGCGGGGCTGTGTGGCCAGTACAGGGACTGGGAATCTTGTCAAAGTTGAGGGACGCATGGATTCCACTCAGTATTAGCAGAAACTGGAGACCAATGTCCAGGAATCAGTGACAAAGCTAAAGCTGTGCCGGGGCTGGATCTTTCAACAAAACAACGACCCTAAACACTGCTCAAAATGCACTAAGGCATTCATGTACAGGAACAAGTACAATGTTCTGGAATGGCTATCTCAGTCCCCAGACCTGAATATAATTGAAAATCTGTAGTGTGAGTTAAAGAGAGCTGTCCATGCTCGGAAGCCATCAAACCTGAATGAGCTAGAGATGTTTTGTAACCTTCAACCAGAATCCAGACTCTCATTGGAACCTACATGAAGCATTTAGAGGCTGTACTTTCTGCAAAAGGAGGATCTACTAAATATTGATTTCATTTCTTTTTTTGTGGTGCCCAAATTTATGCACCTGACTAATTTTGTTTAAACAATTATTGCACACTTTCTGTAAATCCAATAAACTTAATTTCACTGCTCAAATATCACTGTGTGTGTCTCCTATATGATACATTTAACTGACATTTTTTATCGTAACAACCAAAGATTTATACAGGAAAATCATGCCGATTAACAACGTTGCCCATAATCATCTGCAAAGTGCCTCATAGTCAAACAAGTGTGTATAAAAACCAGCCTGCATTCTTGCTATATTCTGAAATGTGCTCACCCTGATTGGGGTAAACATGGAGAGTGCAATTTCGGAATCAAGCAAGAATGCAAGATGGTTCTTTAGGATATATTGTAAAGATATGTTGTAGTGAAATGTTGATGTTTTCATGTGGTTTTTAATGTATTTGCTTAGCACATCTCTAAGCGGTCATCTTGACGGCACTGAGAGGTGTAGCCAGGTGGAGGCTAGACATGGTCCCTTAGCAACTTCTCAAATATCCTTCCATTAATTGAAGTTCACCATACAGGTCTATATGGGTACTCACTAAAAACCTTGCTCCCTTTTTACAGTGATGAAAATAAAAATCGCTTTCTCCATTTCTTAAACACCTCTGAAAAATGTTTCACTTAAATTTAAAGGAAAAAAAATAAAAATTACCTTAATTTTAATGTAGAACTTTGAAAAATTCAGGATGGATGTGTAATTACTATTAACCCATATCGTGCTGTGTAAAGGTGGCTAAGTAGTCTGGCAAAAGTCTCCTTTACTCACTGAACAAATGAGTGTATTGAAGTAATTTGTCTTCAGAGATTTTCCTTATGCCTGCTGTGTATCCTCTTTACTGTACATGCCCCATACACCTCCTCATCAGGTAATAATAGTTTTCTTACTCCTTGACCATACCTGATAACAGTCGGAAACAGCTCACTAGAATACAGGTAAGCACAGCAAAATGATGAGGCCATACAGCCTTTGCCCAGAGCAGCTAAAACCATTCGTGCAGTTTTCAGATCTGAAAGGCAATGTAGAAGGAAGGCATTTTTTACTAATAGGGCTGCAGTTATGTTTTTGTCACATTAAAGTGGTCTGAAACATAACATTCAATAAAAATGTGTTTTCCTACTTTTTCTTACTCATACAGTTATCATATTTGCTTTAGTGCACAAGTCATATTTTTTGTCTACAAATCACAAGTTTCCAAAGTGTAGTTTATCTTGTCCTGAAAGCTGCCATTGCATTTTATTCCAAATGCTTTTGATTATATATTAAAATCTTCTAATGAGCTGTTCTGAACCATGTGTGTGCCTGAAGCAGAGATCTCATTTTCAGTTGTTACACTGTGTTTACACACAATGTAACAACACTGGAATGTAAACAAAGATACTGTTATCTCCAGTCTGGATGCAGATTTGAAGCTGAATAGCAGGACAAAGTGCTTTGTTTAACCATTTCAGAGATGTTTAGATACAATTTTTTTTCTGTTATAGTAGCTTTAAAGCTGTAAGGAATCTTTTAGACCAAAGTAGAAATGCTGACTTTCAGACCACTTTAAAAGATTCAATAGGAGTAATTTGGCTTAGAGAAGATACTCTTAGCTACCTTACTTGTTGACTCACGGCTTCTACAATGACACCAGTTGCACCATTGAAAACTTCCTCCCTACAGCTAGCCATAAATACAGCTGGCCATAAACATATACAGTGGTTTGCAAAAGTATTCGGCCCCCTTGAAGTTTTCCACATTTTGTCGCATTACTGCCACAAACATGAATCAATTTTATTGGAATTCCACGTGAAAGACCAATACAAAGTGGTGTACACGTGACAAGTGGAACGACAATCATACATGATTCCAAACATTTTTTACAAATCAATAACTGCAAAGAGGGTGTGTGCGTAATTATTCAGCCCCCTGAGTCAATACTTTGTAGAACCACTTTTTGCTGCAATTACAGCTGCCAGTCTTTTAGGGTATGTCTCTACCAGCTTTGCACATCTAGAGACTGAAATCCTTGCCCATTCTTCTTTGCAAAAAAGCTCCAGCTCAGTCAGATTAGATGGACAGCGTTTGTGAACAGCAGCTTTCAGATCTTGCCACAGATTCTCGATTGGATTTAGATCTGGACTTTGACTGGGCCATTCTAACACATGGATATGTTTTGTTTTAAAACAATTCAATTGTTGCCCTGGCTTTATGTTTAGGGTCGTTGTCCTGCTGGAAGGTGAACCTCCGGCCCAGTCTCAAGTCTTTTGCAGTCTCCAAGAGGTTTTCTTCCAAGATTGCCCTGTATTTGGCTCCATCCATCTTCCCATCAACTCTGACCAGCTTCCCTGCCCCTGCTGAAGAGAAGCACCCCTAGAGCATGATGCTGCCACCACCATATTTGACAGTGGGATGGTGTGTTCTGAATGATGTGCAGTGTTAGTTTTCCGCCACACATAGCGTTTTGCATTTTGGCCAAAAAGTTCCATTTTGGTCTCATCTGAAAAGAGCACCTTCTTCAACGTTTGCTGTGTCCCCCACAAGGCTTGTGGGAAACTGCAGATGGGACTTCTTATGCTTATCTGTGAACAATGGCTTTCTTCTTGCCACTCTTCCATAAAGGCCAACTTTGTGCAGTGCACGACTAATAGTTGTCCTATGGACAGATTCCCCCACCTGAGCTGTAGATCTCTGCAGCTCATCCAGAGTCACTATGGACCTCTTGACTGCATTTCTGATCAGCGCACTCCTTGTTCGGCCTGTGAGTTTAGGTGGACAGCCTAGTCTGTAGGATTACAGTTGTGTCATACTCCTTCCATTTCTGAATGATCGCTTGAACAGTACTCCTTGGGATGTTCAAGGCTTTGGAAATATTTTTGTAGCCTAAGTCTGCTTTATATTTCTCAATAACTTGATCCCTGACCTGTCTGATGTGTTATTTGGACTTCATGGTGTTGTTGCGCCCAAGATTCTCTTAGAAAACCTCTGAGGTCGTCACAGAGCAGCTGTATTTGTACTGACATTAGATTACACACAGGTGCACTCTATTTAGTCATTAGCACTCATCAGGCAATGTCTATGGGCAACTGACTGCACTCAGACCAAAGGGGGCTGAATAATTATGCACACCCCACTTTGCGGTTGTTGATTTGTAAAACAATTTTGAAATCATGTATGATTTTCGTTCCACTTCTCACGTGTACACCACTTTGTATTGGTCTTTCACGTGGAATTCCAATAAAATTGATTCATGTTTGTGGCAGTAATGTGACAAAATGTGGAAAACTTCAAGGGGGCCGAATACTTTTGCAAACCACTGTATTTCACTGAGGATAATCCTAGTGGTATCAGTGGGAGTTTAATTTATAGATCCATGCGCTTGGTTAACCCATAGTGCAACAGCACCAGTCTGTTTCGGTCCCCAGCAGGACCTTTATAAAGCAATTATGACATAAGGATATAATTAGACAGACAGTCCAGAAATATCTCAGTGTAACGAAGAACAGGGCAAGATACAGCCTAAACAGAAATGTGAGCAGGAAAATGCCACAAGAGGTAGATGTGCTGCTCACATGTCTGTTCCTTGCCATGTTCTTTGTTACACTGGAATACTTCTGGATTATCTGGATAAATATATCCACATACCATAATTGCTTGATAAAGGTCCTGCTGGGAACCAAAATAGACTGGTGCAAACACACTATGGTTTACACAACTAAATGGATATAGAGAGGGGTGGGGTGTCCGAAAACCCTAGAGAGGATAATGAGACAGAGACAACAGGAGTGCAGATAATGTACCACGTTTGTAGCTCAAATATGGCATTGAGAGAAAATAACAACTACTCACAAAGGTTGGATGCGGGGGGGACAACCAACCACTTGAGGCAGGTGGAGGCAATAAAGCCATCTCCACTCGGGGTGTCCGAGAGCGACTGGATGTAGTCGCTCTCTTGATCAAAAAACCAACTAAGTATCACAATGGCATCAAACATGCGTAATTAGAGGTGGCCCCTCCACTCTCAACAGAGGTGGGGGGTATCAAACACACAGCAGGGGTAAAGAGGCACCCAGATAGAATGAAATTAGGTTACAAACCAATAAAATGTAGGCTTACCTCAATAACGACAGTCATATGTAAAAAACAAGGTTTATTAAGCACATGCAATGCGTTTTGCAGGTGCAAGTCTGCTTCCTCAGGCCAATAAAAAGTGCTGGCGCTCAATACTATTGGCTACTACTACTTAGGCACATTTTATTGCCCTGAGGAAGTGGGCTTGCACCTGCGAAATACGTTGCTTGTACAACATAAACCTTGTTTGCGCATATGACTGTCATTATTGAGGTAAGCCATCTCATTTATTTACATTTTATTGGTTTTTAACCTAATGTTATTCTATCTAGGCACCTCTTTACCCCTGCTTTGTAAATGGATCTAGAAATTGTAAATCTCTCAGCAACTTGACCCACATGGGTGTAATGTTGTGTGCTTACAACTTGAATTCAATTCATCCTTTTTGGTTTCTGAATTGATTCACTGAGGATGATGAGCAGTAAGATATATCTTCATCTTTAACCCTTTCCAATCCACTATCAGATTGAAAAGGGGTCTGACTTCTGCACAATGTCAGATCCTCTAATTCTGGCACTTTGATCCTCTTGTGCACCATGCTTGGGTTTGGTGATTACAGCAAAGACACACTTGGAGTGGTTAGTGTACAAAATGTTGCAATGTGGCAGTGATCCACTCTGTTCAACTGGCACCATGGGCAGATGGCTTGTACTTATATTGGACAACACTGGAGTTCCTTTCAGCTTATCAGTTAACATTATTGTTTACAACAAACAGTGCAATGCACAACAACCTGTACTCATTTCAAACGCCTCCACTCAACTTGGATGAACTGACCTTGAGGCAGGAAAGCATTACACAGCAATGCCACTCCAGCCAGCATCAGTGATCCTGCTTGGGTTACTCGCCGCCCCACATAGCTCATTACAAAAGCTCCTACTAGCTTAGCCGGTAAATCGATGCCTCCAAATATAAGCTGTAGAAGGAAAATACTTATTCCAAAATTCTGCAGGTCCATTCCAATTCCATAAAATGCAAAACCAGAGGAAAACCTGTAACACAAATAAACCACCTTAAGAAGATTGAAAAAAAAAAAAAAACTTTTCATACCAGCAGTTATAAATCAAATGTTTTCTTTTTCAATGTATCCAGTCCATTATTCTCTTAATAGACTCCCTTTTATGCTACTGCTTTATTGTAAAATTTGTGGAGCAGTTATGGATGCATTCATTCATTGGTGTATGTGTCACACTACACTTCATTAAACCTGTCAAATGAACCTGTAGAAAGTGACAGAACCAACAGCACTAACAGAATGCAAATACCGTATGGTGTGTGCCTATATATGTGATATTATTCAAGGCAGTATCTGTTGCTCTATGAGCATATGGACACAGGTTTCCACTACTGCCATCTTGGGCTCCTCACGTGGTACTCTCTGCAGGGGCCGTTGTTTGATATGAGTCATACAAAAGCATAAGACCTGATGAAATTAAACATAATGAGGGCCGACCCTCTAGATATAATTAGCCAAAATGCTACTATATTGTGATTGAATTGTATATGTTTATGTTCTTTCTGTCATGCACTTTCCATGCTGGCATATTTAATTTCTTTCACCCTTGACAAAGCCTCCTATATGGATGTGAAACACAATGTTTTTTTGTGTTTTTTTTAGCGCCACAGTTGTATTTTATTAGCTTGATGACAGAGAAAGGAGCCCTACAATATAACACTACTAATCGAACAAACCCTGAATTAAAGTAAATCACACATTAATATCCCTCAATACTGAATCTCTATAATAAAACTTAACGTTTATTGGATTTTATTAAAAAATGATCTGGCTGATAATATCTTAACAAACTTGCAAATATTGCTGGACCTACTCTGTCAGTTACGTGATAAGATAGCTATGCTGCCATCCCAGGTCCTATCGCAATACACTAAATATACAATTAAAATATACTAAAAACAGCCGTTTCTATTGTCAGAACGGCATAGAATTGTGAATGTAGCCGGGGCAAAAGCCACTGTAAGTAGACATAGCCCCATAATACAATGCTTCATCACATACTGAAGGAGGGGCTGCAAAGATACATCACCCCTCTAGATATATGAGGGACACACATAAAAGGAAGAGGATAGGGAGAATACAGGGGAGGGAAGGGGGGGGGGAGGGGGATATAAGGGATAGGGTATGGGAGAGCTGCTTTGGCAACCCCTAAGGTGAGTATCCACGTCCATGGCACCTACTATAGATGTTTATTACCACATACACGTGGATGTAAGTCATAAATGGATAAAATATCCATAATGAGAGTAAAAATATATCTATATAACATTAACAGAAAAATGTCGGTGATCCATGCTAAAAGGTAGAAGATGAAGTATTTAAATATAAGGGACATCAGAGCTCGAAACGCAACCAGGTTAGTCCATCACAAAAACTGAGAAAACGTGAAACCTTCATTAAGCCCTTCTGGGCTCAGGGTGCCCAGTCTGTATATCCATCTGGATTCAAGTTGTTTTAACTTTTGGTCCAGGTTGCCCCCACGGGGTCCCAGATGCCAATCTTGAATAACCCAGTATTTGAATGAGTTAGTGTCACCCCCATGTTGTTCATTAAAGTGGCGGGCAACAGATGTATTTCTCTTGTGCTTGATGTCCCCTAAATGTTCTAAAATCCTTATTTTCACTGCTCTAGTAGTTTCTCCAATATACATAAGGGGACATGAACATTGTATGGCATATATGACCCCCTCAGTATCACAATTAAAGAAATCAAGTAGGTCAAATTTACGACCATTTTTGGGGGCAATGAATTCTTTGCACTTCATGACATGGGGGCAGGTCTTACATTTGCCACATTTGTGCATGCCATTTAGTCTATGATCCAGCCAAGTCTTCTTCTTAGATTTTTCTGCCGGGTTCATAGTTTTTGCTGGTAAGAAAGAATGTACTAATGAGTCACCCAAATTTCTTCCTCTCCTGTAAGTGATTTGTGGATTAGGGGGAATGAATTTTCTAAGGTCTCGATCTAGTTGCAGGATAGGCCAGTGGGCACCAATTATTCTCTTGATGGCTGGTAATTGTTTAGTATATGTACTAATGATCCTGGTCATACCCGAATTAGAGTCTGGTTTCCCCTTTGGACACAAAAGTTCCGTCCTTTCGATTGACCTAGCTTTTAGTTCCGCGTCTTCCAGCACTTTCTGGGGATAGCCCCTATCTCTGAATCTTTTATGTAGATTTTTACATTCTTTATCAAATTCCATCAAGTCCGAGCAATTTCTCAGTGCTCTGAGGAACTGACCCTTTGGTATACCCCTTTTTAGGGGGTCTGGGCAGTGGTGCTCACCGCCGGGTCGTGATCACGCTTACGCGTGGATTCACGACCATTTTGACGCATTCCGCCTCGGACACGCTAAGCTGTGAATAGATTTTCAACCACGAAAATCTGCTTCGGCTACGCGTGAATGCGGACAGAAATCCGCATTCACGCTCGTGAAACCCGGCGCTGAAGTCGTGGTTTGCGGAAATGCGTCAAACTATGCGGAAGTGACACATTGCAGGCCAATCAGAGTGCCCCAGCTAGGCCCTAGCAACCAATCACAGGAGGGGAGCTATGCCCTCCCCTCCTGAATATAAAGCGGCGGCCATGATGGAAAAGCTCTGTCCTTGCTAGACTGTGGTGCTGAGAGGATTATCTCCAGGCCATTGTTGTTTGAGCAAGTGCATTTATTGTGTTAAAAACAAAGCGGTTTTTTTGCTAACACTGCTCTTATACTGTACACAGTTAGCTAGTCAGTGAGTGATTGCTGTAGTTAGTTGTAGTCAGTGTAGTGTAGTGGGAGTGTGGGAGTCTAGTGATTATTTAACTGTGTGTAGTGCTGTGCAGGCAGGTTCAGTGCTGCAGTGTAGTGGGAGTGGGGATTATCTGTGTGTAGAGTGCAGGCAGGCAGGTTAGTGCAGCTGCAGTGTTCACTTGTATATTCCAGTGACAGTTATACACTTGTACTATTTGCAGGCAGCCAGTCACACCGCCGGCGCCGCCACTCTCTGCCAGCGCTGTTCATTCATTCTGTCAGTGACCTTGTGCCGTGCCCAGTGCCCACTGCTCGCTCGCTCGCTGGCATATGAGCATCTCATTACACAGTGTGTGACATCCTTGTGTGCCCACTGCATCCTTCAGTGACCTAGTTGTATATCCAGTGCCCACTGCTGTGCACACTGCATCCTTCAGTGACCTTGTACTGTGGCCACTGCATCCTTCAGTGACCTTGTACTGTGCCCACTGCATCCTTCAGTGACCTAGTTGTATATCCAGTGCCCACTGCTGTGCCCAGTGCATCCTTCAGTGACCTTGTACTGTGCCCACTGCATCCTTCAGTGACCTTGTACTGTGCCCACTGCATCCTTCAGTGACCTAGTTGTATATCCAGTGCCCACTGCTGTGCCCTCTGCATCCTTCAGTGACCTTGTACTGTGGCCACTGCATCCTTCAGTGACCTAGTTGTATATCCAGTGGCCACTGCTGTGCCCACTGCATCCTTCAGTGACCTTGTACTGTGCCCACTGCATCCTTCAGTGACCTTGTACTGTGCCCACTGCATCCAGTGATTCATTACTAGCAACATGTCTGGCAGGGTTTCGCGGGGTGAGAGGAAAGGGAGTTCAATTGCCTCAGCCACTTCTGGGACTGCTCCACGTCCAGGGAGAGGACGGCCAGCTGTACGTGGTCGTGATGCAGCAGAAAGGGGGGCAGCAAAGCCTGGGCCGAGTCAGCGGACGCCATTGTCCAAATATTTTAAAGTTTCTGGTCCCCGTGTGGTGGTTGAGCAAATGGAACCTGACGTACTCATGGACATCATGACTTCCTCCCAGACCTCTACTGTGAGCACCACTCCAAGCAGTAGCAGCAGCAGCCAACATCCCACGCTTGTTGTGACATCCACCCCAGCACCCACTGGTCAGCAGCCCTCCCAGGATGACAGCATTCTGTCCCTCAGTCCGGCATCTGGGAACCTGCTGATGCAAGAAGCTCAGGACTTACTGGGGACTGATGTGGCAGAGATTGAGATCGGGCCACAATCACAAGCATTGTTGAGTTCTGGTGATGAAGAAGAGGGGTCTGTGTCTGGGGATGTAGGGACAGAAGAGGAGGCGGGGGAGTCAGAGGAAGAGCTGGATTATGATGATGCTGATGATGATGACGACGTTGTGGACCCTAACTATGTGCAGCCTGCTGAGTCCGTGGAAGAATGGTCAGAGGCAGAGCAGGATGACGAGTCACCTCGGCCTAGGCAAGGTTATCGCCATATGTCAGGCAGGGGCAGGGGCATCGGCAGCAGTGGGCGTGGAGGAAGTAGACAGGACACTGCTTCAGCCGGCACCACCACCATGCAACCCCCGGCAACTACTACCACACATTGCTCCTCTGCACCCTCTGCTAGTGGGGGCCGCAGTAAATTAAAGTCACCAGTGTGAGATTGCTTTGAGGAATGTACTGATGACAAAAGGTATGCGGTGTGCAGGTTATGCAGCAAAAGATTGAGCCGTGGGAAAAGTCTGAGCAAGATGGGTACCTCATCCCTCCAGGGCCACCTGAGAAGCCGACACTGCCGCGAGTATGCGGACTTTAAGAGGAAGCAGGCACTGCTGGCAGGGGTTCCTGAGAGCAGAAGGCCCACCAGCGCAGCAGCATCCTCCCTCCCTCAGAGTCGTGAATCCCCCACAGCAGCAGCAGTAGTAGCACGCAAGCGCTCTTCCACCTCGGCTGCTCAGGACACAGACATTGAGGCTGGCAGCCAGTGTTCGTCTCTCTCCTCTGTCTCCCCTGCATCCCAGCGTCGTCAGACCCTGCTGAGCGACACCTTTCAGGGTCTGACCAAGCCTCTGCCTCCAAGCCACAGGCGGATCCGCAAACTAAATGGCTTGCTGGCCCGGGCCATGGCATCACAGCTGCTTCCCTACTCCCTGGTGCAGGAGGGGAGCGCCATGCGGACGCTGCTCCAATTTGGCATCCCCGAGTGGCAAGTCCCCAGTCGCCACTATTTCAGCAGGAGCGCGATCCCAGCACTCCACAAGTTTGCGGTGGAAAACATGGCCCGTTCCCTGGACTACTCTGTGGGCAAGCGGGTCCACGTGACCATGGACTCGTGGAGTAGCAGATTTGGGACAGGTCGCTACCTGTCCTTTACGGCCCACTGGGTGACACTGATGGAAGGGAGGGAGGACAAGAGCGCATCAGCCCAGCTAGTGGTGCCACCACGCGGGATCAGGGGGGATGCAGAAGGGTCCTGTCACGACACTCCCTCAGCACCCGGAAAGCAAGCCCGCCTCGGCAGCAGCAGCGCCAAGCCTCGGCACTGCCAAGCCCTTTTAAAATTGGTGACCCTGGGGAAGGAGAGGCTTACGGCCACCAACGTCCTGGCCGCCCTCAGGAAGCAGGAGCGGAGGTGGCTGACCCCCAGAGGCCTGGAAGTGGGGTATGTGGCAGCCGATAACGGGGCCAACCTGGTGGCAGCAGTGCAGCAGGGAAACCTCCAGCACATCCCCTGCTTGGCCCACGTGCTCAATCTTGTGGTGCAGCGCTTCTTGCGCACCTACCAGGGGATGAGCGAGCTGCTGCAGGATGCCCGGGCGGTGGTACGCTTTTTCCGCCTGTCAGCCACTGCCTCTGCACTCTTGTCCACCTTACAGCAGCAGTATGGAAGGCCGCAACACCGGCTGATCATCGACATGCCAGTTCGCTGGAACTCGACTCTGGTCATGTTGGAGCGGCTGTGTCAGCACAGGCTGGCTCTTTGGGCCTACATGCTAGACCCAAGTGTCCCCAGCAACCAGCAAGTCCCCATGATTACTGCCACTCAGTGGACACTGATGCAGCAAGTATGCCTGGTGCTGAGTCCCTTCCTGGAGGCAACCAAGATGGTCAGTGAGGAGCGGGCCTCTGTGTGCCAGTGGGTGCCCTTGGTTTGTCTACTAGAGCAGGCAATGGACAATTTAATTGAGCGTGGGGATGAAGCCCTGAGGCAGTTGGAAGAACAGGAGCAGATGGCAGCACAGTCCAGCTCAGAGGAGGGCTCACAGCAGGTAGTGGAAGAGTTAGAGGTCCCTAACCTGAATGAGGAGGAGGAGGAGGAGCAGAGTGCAGCAGGCGTTGTACGTGGATGGCGGTTTGAGGAGGACAACGACATGGCACAGGAAGAGGACAGGCATGCGTTATGGGACAATTGCGAGGACGAGGAAGATCTTGCTGGCAGGGCCCACTTGTTTCCCATGGCTGTGCACATGTTGCGCTGCCTTCGCAGGGACCCCCGGGTGATCCAGATGCGTTCAAGGGAGGACATCTGGATTACCTTGATGCTTGATCCCCGTCTGAAGGGGAAGCTGGGAGACTTAATGACGCCATCCACCACCGAGCAACGCACAAGGGAGTTGAAGGAGGCCCTTGTGCGCAGACTACTGGAAGCATTCCCCCAGCCTTCCACCCCCACTGTAACTGCTCTGCCAAGCCAGCAAGAGGTGCCTGCCATTGCCACTAGCAGCACAACAACAACCAACAGCAGCAGCAGCAGCAACTGGTGCCCCGGAGACCTGAAGAGCCTAAGCAAGAGCCTGTATGCAGTGCAGCAGCCCAGAACAGAGGTGCCCGCCACAGCATCCACCACCAACCAGCACAAGCAACGACTGACCACCATGGTGTCTGACTATATGGGGTCATCCAGCGGGCTCAATGACACCGACAGCCCCGTGGACCCCTTGGAGTACTGGGTCAAGAGACTGGACATCTGGAGCGAGCTTTCCCAGTACGCCCTGGAACTCCTATCCTGCCCTCCTTCCAGTGTCCTCTCAGAGAGATGCTTTAGTGCGGCCGGTGGCGTGGTCACAGAGAAGCGCTCTCGGCTCTCCCACGCCTCTGTGGACAAACTCACCTTCCTGAAAATCAACCAGGCTTGGGTGGAAGGTGAGTTCCTGGCCCCTATTGTCGGACACAGGGGGACATGAAGTGGCTGCTGCATGTGCTGTTGTTAACTATGCCTGCCTTTATAAAGACATTTACTACCTGCCTAGTGCCTACCTTGGTTAATTTTTTGGTGTTATGGTACTACTACCAGTAAGTTGCCATGGTCCTCCTTCTGAGCTGCTGAACTGACCGCCCGCTTTGTCCTCCTGACTCAGTCGCTACTACACTCTGCGTTCACACTGCCCGGGTCGCCGGGTGCATTTAATTTTTTGGCCAGCACTATGACACTGTGCTACTACTACTGTGCTGCTGCTGCTGAACTGCCCGCCCGCTTTGTCCTCCTGACTCAGTCGCTACTACACTCTGCGTTCACACTGCCCGGGTCGCCGGGTGCATTTAATTTTTGGGCCAGCACTATGACGCTGTGCTACTACTACTGTGCTGCTGCTGCTGAACTGACCGCCCGCTTTGTCCTCCTGACTCAGTCGCTACTACACTCTGCGTTCACACTGCCCGGGTCGCCGGGTGCATTTAATTTTTTGGCCAGCACTATGACGCTGTGCTACTACTACTGTGCTGCTGCTGCTGAACTGACCGCCCGCTTTGTCCTCCTGACTCAGTCGCTACTACACTCTGCGTTCACACTGCCCGGGTCGCCGGGTGCATTTAATTTTTGGGCCAGCACTATGACGCTGTGCTACTACTACTGTGCTGCTGCTGCTGAACTGACTGCCCGCTTTGTCCTCCTGACTCAGTCGCTACTACACTCTGCGTTCACACTGCCCGGGTCACCGGGTGCATTTAATTTTTTGGCCAGCACTATGAAGCTGTGCTACTACTACTACTGTGCTGCTGCTGCTGAACTGACCGCCCGCTTTGTCCTCCTGACTCAGTCGCTACTACACTCTGCGTTCACACTGCCCGGGTCGCCGGGTGCATTTAATTTTTTGGCCAGCACTATGACGCTGTGCTGCTACTACTACCACCAGTATCTTGCCGTGGTCCTTCTGTGCTGCTGAACTGACCGCCCGCATAGTCCTTCTCCTGACTCAGTCGCTACCACCACTGCACTCTGCGTTCACACTGCCCGTGTCCACTGACAACTCTGCTGCGATGTCATTGCTAATTGCTGCAAAAAAAACAAAAAAAAAAATTACAAAAACCTCTCTGGAGCCTTTTTGCCGTCAGCCACTCATCCTCCTCCAGCGGTACCTTCGCCGCCAAGTGCCATTGGAACTCGCCTTCACCTCTTTGACTGCTTAACGCGTATATCCCTTTTTAAAACCACTTATTACCAATTAATAGCCCCATTTAAAGTGTTGATTTCCCTTTAAAATCCATTTTCTCTAGAAAAAAAAATTTGGGGGGAATTTTCTATGTTGAAGTTATGTTGCCCCTTATTACCTCGATAATCCATGCTATTTGGGGGACTGTAGCATGTATGGGGGCTTTGTTATTAACGTTAAAAGAAAATCCGCCTCCGGGCGTGAATCCACGCGTTATTACGCCATTCACGGGAAAAAAATCTGCGTGGTTGCGTGGACGCGGACGAAAATCCGCATGCGGCGGGGCCGAATGCGGATTTTTTTTTGCAACCACGCGGATTGCCGAATTCGTGGATGAGGCACATCCGAGCATCCCTGGGTCTGGGTGGTGACTTTCCCATGTCAATAGTGAGTTTGTCGCTGTAGGCTTACGGAAGATACTTGTGTCACGGCCATCAAGATCATTCTTTACAATATGCACATCCAGAAAGTCAATGGAGGTAGAACTTATCTCGTGGGTAAAGAACATACCTATATTGTTGTTATTAAGTTCACCCACAAAATCGAGAAACATATTTCTGGGGCCGTCCCACAAGATAAATACATCATCTATGAAACGGCCCCAGAATAAAATGTGGGAAGCATACACTGCCATGTCCTCACCAAATACGGTCACATCCTCCCACCAACCAAGGAAGAGGTTGGCATATGAAGGGGCACACGCCGTCCCCATAGCACAACCCCGTTCCTGTAGAAAGTATTGGTTCTGGAAGAGAAAATAATTATGAGTGAGTATGTACCTCAAAAGGTCCAAAATAAACAACGAATGTTCCCTTACATGGATGCTCCGTGACTTCAAAAAATAGTCAACTGCCTCAATTCCTAAATGATGTTGTATATTATTGTAGAGGGATTCAACATCCAAGGTTGCCAGCCAGGTATTGGCTGTGACTTTGATGTCCTGTAGCTTGTTGAGTAAATCCATGGTGTCCCTTAGGTATGAGGGGAGGCTTTCTACAAATGGCCTCAGAAAGAAGTCTATATATCTACTCGCATTTTCAGTAAGGCTATTATTGCCTGCCACAATCGGTCTCCCTGGGGGAGAGGATATGTTCTTGTGGACCTTGGGGAGTGCATAAAAAATGGGGACAGTAGGGTACTTCGTGTTGATACATTCAAAATCACCCTTATCCAAAATCTGTTTGTCCTTTGACACTTTTAGTAGAGCCTCAAACTCACTCTGAAATTTAGTTGTAGGGTTACACCTTAGCTTCCGATATTGCCTGACATCATTGAGAAGTCTTGTACACATATCAATATATCCTGCCCTTGACATCACAACAATATTCCCCCCTTTATCAGATTTTTTGATTATGAGGTCGCTGTTACATGATAAATCTTCAAGGGCCTTCCTCTCATTCCATGTCAAATTATTGATCACATCTCCATTTTTCTTCCCCCCTCTTGCCAGATCCTCCAGTTCTTTAGTGACCACATCCACAAATGACTGTATGGAGGGATATTGGCTAATAGATGGACAGAATTTGCTCTTTCCCTGTAAGTTACTAACTGGTGTACAATTCTGTATTTTTCCCGAGGCATTTTCCTCAAGAAGATCATTTAAGTTGGATAAAGCTTCTTCATCCCTCCTAAAATTAGATCTACTCTGTGCATTTGGAGTACTCATAAATTTCTTAATAGCTAATTTTCTGGCAAACAGATTAATGTCCTTAACAGCCTCAAAAAGATCAAATTGCGAGGAGGGAACAAACGAAAGGCCCTTCGATAAAACCCTCATTTCTGTCTCATTAAGTACATAGTCGGATAAATTGATAATTTTCATTTCATCAGATGTAACTGATTCAGTTACCATTCCTCCTCTTTTTTCTTCCAATAACGGGGTTTGTATCCCCACCTGTCCCTGTTGCTTTTGCCCCGGCTACATTCACAATACTATGCCGTTCTGACAATAGAAACGGCTGTTTTTAGTATACGGAGCGGCGCTTTGATCCTAGCGCTGAGGCAGAGTATGGGTTTACACGTTGCCATCGCAACTAGGCAACATCAACGCCACCCACCTGCCTGAGGCTAAACACGGAAGCGAAGGAAGGGCGATGACGTATGCGCTCCATTACACACCTTACAGGAGAGCGGAGACACAAAGTTCCGCCTCTGTATGCCGTGGATTGGGTGAGATACTCCCAGCGTTACAACGCCGGCTGACCAATCAATATGTGGCAAACACGGAGCTCGATCGCATCCTCCTCCACAGTCTAAGGTATGAGGAGGGAAGTGTCTCCACTTCGCTGATGTTTTCAGTGTACATCTTTAGGCCTGCATATGCATTTTGGGGATCTTAGTTACAACCAAAAGGGGACAACTTTTATCCATGGGAATGTATACCTCTTGGATACTATTGGTGGCCCGAGTGATGGACATGGTTGGGCACCAATGGGGAACTGGCCCCCATGGTGGGAGTGACCGGGGATAGGCAATTAGGGGAGTGACAGAGAGCTCCACCCAATAGGGAAGTATAAAAGGAGAAGCATTCTGCCACTTCGTTTGGCTGCTACTATGTTATGAGCCAACAGGCTATATCTTTATACTTGTTTTTAAGAATGTTATCTTTGCACCTTATCACTATGAGCACTTTTTAAGCACTTTCCCTTGAAAAAGCTTCATCTAGAAGTGAAACATGTCGGGTTGTTTGCTGGGGGTTGTGTAATTTAACTATTATCTGTATTGCGATAGGACCTGGGATGGCAGCATAGCTATCTTATCACGTAACTGACAGAGTAGGTCCAGCAATATTTGCAAGTTTGATAAGATATTATCAGCCAGATCATTTTTTAATAAAATCCAATAAACGTTAAGTTTTATTATAGAGATTCAGTATTGAGGGATATTAATGTGTGATTTAATATATCACTACCCCAGATGTTGCATCTTAGGGACCTCCATTGAGCTGATTAGAAACACACTCAATCACTTTATAGTAATCGTTACCTCTGTGCTTAAAGGGACCCCGAGCAGTAAAAATAAATTTTGTTTATTTTTACTCCTCAGGGTCCCTTTAACCACTTAAGCCCACAGGGTTGTTTATTTTTTGCATCTGAGCAACTTTCACCTCCCATTCATTTGCCAATAACTTTATCACAACTCATCACAATGAATTGATCTATATCTTGTTAATTTTGCTAAGAATTAATTTATTCTAAATACATTTTAACAGGAATATCAAGAAAGAAATGGAAAAAATCATTATTGCTCAGTTTGTGGCCATTATAGTTTGAAATTAATACATGCTACCGAAATTAAAACCCATGTATTTTATTTGCCCATTTGTCCCGCTTATTACACCATTTAAATTATGTCCCTATCACAATGTATGGCGCCAATATTTTATTTGGAAATAAAAGTGCATTTTTTCAATTTGCGTACATCACTATTTACAAGCCCATAATTTAAAAAATTATATTAATATACTCATTTGATATGCATATTTAAAAAGTCCAGACCCTTAGGTAACTATTTATGGTTTTTGTGTTTTTTTTTTAATTGTCATTTTATTTTTATTTTTTTTTATTAAAAATGTTATTTGGGTAATTTTGGGTGTGGGAGGTAAACAGCCAATTTTAAATGTAAAAAAAATGTATTTACTTAATAAAAAATGGATGTGGGTGTAGTTTT
Source organism: Hyperolius riggenbachi (assembly GCF_040937935.1). Lineage (NCBI taxonomy): Eukaryota > Metazoa > Chordata > Amphibia > Anura > Hyperoliidae > Hyperolius > Hyperolius riggenbachi. The sequence continues at coordinate 136,353,674 of NC_090656.1, forward strand.
ACTATTTAGCCACAGTCAAAAAGTCCTGGAAGCGTGATTGTATGCTGCTTGGAAGCATTAGGAGGACGGGAAACTTTTTGTGACTCAGAAAAACAGCCGCCTCTGAAAAGAGGCTGTCGTTTTTTCTGCAGGAGGCTTCGATCAATGAATGGGATCTATAATCCCATTCATTGATCGCTGGGCTATCGGCCGGTGGCGGGAAAACGCACGCGGCCCGCAGGAGTGTGCGCAGCCTATCTGGACGAGAATGTTCGTCCAAATAGGTTTAAACTGACACTGAAGTGAAAAAAAACGTATGATATAATGAATCATACGTGTAGTACAGATAATTATTGGAACATTAGTAGCAAAGAAAAACAAAAGTTTGCTTTCCTAAAACAGAAAGAATTTGTGATAATTCAGGTTGGAGTGAGCTTGAGATGTCTCCCAGTGCAACACTGCTGAATATATGCAAATTAACCATTGTACCCTTAGAAGCTAAACACACCTCCAGAACCACTGAAATGGGTCACCATGAGCTTGCTGGTTAGTCTGTGCCTAGCAAAGAAAAGATTCTCATATTTTTAGTTTCAGTTATAAAGATATTTTTTTTATAACATTGCAACCTTCTATCATGTTTGCAATTACAAACCACACACTGTATTTTAAACTATGAATCAGAGCAGATCTAATAACCCTTTGAACTCCCCTGCAGTAAAAGTTTATCTGAAGCTGTCTCTCACTATTTCTTTGATGTACAAGTGCCTCAGAAAACAGGGCTGTCTCTGATCTAAATTGGGTCAGAGAGCTCAGAGAAGCTCAGAATCAGAATCATTTATTTCGCCAAGTACAAAAGAGGGGGTTGTGCCTGGAATTGGTACAGGTTCTAGAAGGAGGGGTGGGAATAATGTCTGAAACCCAAAAGCCGAGGCTGCCATACTACGGTGCCACCAGTAGCACTTGTCAATCATCTGGTATCCTTAAAGGACAACTATAATGAGGGGGATATGGAGGCTGCCATATTTATTTCCTTTTAAAGGACTCACGAGGTGACATGTGACATCATGAGATAGACATGTGTATGTACAGTGCCTAGCACACAAATAACTAGGCTGTGTTCTTTCTTTCTCTGCCTGAAAAAGTTAAAAATCAGGTATGTGAGCACCTGGCAATAGCCCTTCGGCAGAACTCATCGATACAGGGACTATGTATAAAAGATCATCACTTTAAACTATCCATATTTGCGGATGATCTCCTAATCTATATTTCCAACCCACACATAGCCTTCCCCCATGTTCTCTCGAAAATAAGTAGATTTGGCGAAGTCAGTAACTTTAAAGGGACTCCGAGCAGTGCAGAAACTATGGAACGATGCATATCATTTTAAAGCTCTCTTTCTCCTCTTTCCAATGATATATAAACCACCACCCTACGTCTTTTAGTTTTCGCTATTTTCGCGATTGAAATTGCCGCGGCCGCGATTTCGATCGCGGAAATAGAGAAAACTAAAAGGCGTAGGGCAACGATTTAGGTGTCGTCAGAAAGAGGAGAAAGAGAGCTTTAAAATGATATCCATCAAGCCATAGTTATATTGTATTACACAGGACGACACTTTCCCCAGTGTCAGCAGCTCCATTCTGCTGAATGCAGCTGCTGACTTTGACAAAAAGTCGCCCTGTGTAATACAATATAACTATGGCTTGATGGATATCATTTTAAAGCTCTTTCTCCTCTTTCTGACGACACCTAAATCGTTGCCCTGCGCCTTTTAGTTTTCTCTATTTCCGCGTTCGAAATCGCGGCCGCGGCAATTTCTTTCGCGAAAATAGCGAAAACTAAAAGGGGTAGGGTGGCGGTTTATATATCATTGGAAAGAGGAGAAAGAGAGCTTTAAAATGATATGCATCTTTCGATAGTTTCTGCACTGCTCGGAGTCCCTTTAAAATCAATATTAGCAAGACCGAAGTTCTTAATATTAACATCCCCCATCCCACTGTAATTACCTTACAAAATTCCTTTTCTTTTCGTTGGCAGTTCAACCACATTAAGTATCTAGGGGTACTAATTCCTAACGACCTTAGTAAGCTCTTTCAAATAAACTATCCTCCGCTCCTTAACAAAATCCAAAGGGATTTAGACAACTGGGTTAATCTTAGGCTCTCATGGTCTGGCCGCATAAACGTAACCAAAATGGATATCCTCCCCAAAATTCTTTACATAATGCAAGCCCTCCCCATAGACCTACCCAGTGTTTACCTTAAAAAATTGCAATCTGCAATTCTTAACTTTATCTGGAAACACAAGGCCCATAGAACCAAATTCAGGCTTCTCACCAGACCAAAACTAGAGGGAGGCATGGGCCTTCCAGATATAAAAGCGTATTACTACGCTGTGGAACTGACACACATACTAAACTGGTTCCAAGACAGGAAAAGTAAACAGTGGGTCATTGTGGAATCTGCCCTATCCTACCTTGATCCAAGAGCCCTATTATGGATACACCCGAACCTGGGTCAGGGCCCTGGCTCCATTGCATTTTGGACACAGACAGTTCTGAAGAAATGGAGGACTATCAGAGAAAAGTTCAAACTTTCCACTCTATACAGCCCTCTCACTCCTCTCCTAGACAACCCCAATCTGGCATCAGGTATCCAGCAGCGCTCTATTCTGGGCTGGGATCGTGAGTTCTGGCCCCAGATTAGACACATTATAGCTAACGGAGGACTTCAAAGGAGAGAGATTTTGGGTAACCCAGACAATCCCCTGAGGATTGACTGGCTTCTCTGGACCCAGTTCCACTGGTTTTACAAAGCTCTTCTAAATAAAGCAAATATCCATAGGAATCTCACTCCCTTTGAACGCCTCTGTGCCACATCCCTCTCCTTGGAGCACAAGGTCTCCCTGATATACTCATACTTAGTTTGCGTCACCAGAGAAAAAGATCTCCTTAACTTAACTGATAAATGGGACAAAGACCTAGGTGAACCTTTACCCTCAGAGGACTGGGAAAAAATCTTCGAATTGACCCATAAATCCTCGATCTACCTAAACTTCCAAGAAAGGAATTTTAAAATTTACGCCAGGTGGTACCGCACACCAACACATGTAGCTAAATTTAATAAAGATACTTCAAACCTATGCTGGAGATGCTCCCTGTCACCTGGAACTTACATGCATATATGGTGGGACTGTCCCCTGATACAGCCCTTCTGGAGCCGGGTCTTTGAAATACATCGACACCTGTACTGTAGACCTCTACCCCTTAAAGCTTCAACAGCCCTCCTTACACTTCTCCCAGGCAGGTCCTCCGCAATCAAAAAATCAATCACTCCTCAACTATTAGTTTCAGCTAGACTGCTACTAGCACGTTATTGGAAAACAAATACAACTCCTAGCTTGACTGAATTATTCAAAGAAATTAACCACAATATGCGTATGGAGGATCTACATACTCCAACCCAGGATAATACAGAAGCGTTTGTCGCAAAGTGGGCTGTGTGGGTAGATTTTAGGGACTCGGATGAAGCTATGGCTCTAATATCACCAACATAAAATCCCCTGCAAGATTTCCTTGAATGCAAATTCCACCTCCTGACCTAGGTCAGGCTTTGGAGTCGGATGCGCTTCCTCTCCCCTATCCACTCCCTCTCCCTCCTCCCCTCCCTAAGCGCCCCAGATCCTTCCTTCTCACTCCTCCTCTACGCTATACTATTCCTTCCTTCCCTTTCTAATTTCTCCAGTACACATTATGCTACCTTTGAGGGGGCCTATGTTTAGAAAATTTCCTTGGGAAGGTCGCATTGTTCACTCACAAACAAGTCTCTTGGACTGACACGCTCTTTTAAAGACTCTTGATCCGTTGTCATAAAGTCGCGCAGGAACACTCTAGGCCCGTGAGGGCCCCCTGTATTGGACTTACCACCCATTAGTGAACTGTGTCCCCTTTCATCTATCCTATTGGAAGTCTCCTTTGGCTACAATGATATGTGTACAACCTTCAATCTTGTTACTTATGCTGTTTTTGACTGTTCTGACTGTTATTCTTTAAAAAATCAATAAAAACCTAATTGGAAAAAAAAAATCAGGTATGTAAGTGGCAGTTCCTGTCCGGGGCGGGACCGGGTCAAACTCTAGCGTAACCCTCACTGATGAGGAATTGAAGCCAAAAACACTTTTGTAGCAGTAAATGGCTTCTAAGAGCAGGAAAGATATAAAAAAGGTCAATAGTTCATAGATTTTAGCCCTGGCATACTTCAATTAATGCGTCATTGGGAAAAGGCCATGAAACAGTAAAAGCTTAAAAAGTTGATGTAAATATAAAATAAAGCTTCAGGATAACTTTAAAAGTCATTTTTAGAAGGAGGAGGACAGATACAATTGTTTATCTCAGTTTTTTTTCCACCTCGGATGTCCTTTAAGCAATATCAGTTGCTTGGCTGTCCTGTTGATCCTTTGCCTCTAATCCTTTTAGCTATAGACCCTGAACAAGCATGCAGCAGATCAGGTGTTTCTGACATAATTATCAGATCTGACATGATTAACTGCATGCTTGTTTCTGGTGTGATTCAGACACTACTACAGCCAAACAGACCAGCAGGGCTGCCAAGCAACTGATATTGTTTAAAAGGAAATAATTATGGCAGCCTCCATATCACTCTCACTACAGTTGTTCATTAAGGAGACATGGGGATAGGGAAAGGCAGAGGGAGGCGAAGGTACAGTTCTTCATGAAAGAAACCAGCGGTGATGGCTGACGCTGCTGGGGATCCCAATTGCTGACATCTGGTATCTGGCAGTGCTGGCCAAGGTGTTCCAGTTCAAAAGGTGTAGTAGTGTTCATTTCTGTGGTGGGTCTCGACTCCTGGGCAGCATTCAGCAGGGCTGGTTAACATAATCTGGCTGTCACAGAAGCGTCCAGCCACTGTGGCCCTTACTTCCGGATTAATGGCTGGCATCATGGAAGGGCTGAACTAAAAATGTCCCTGCTGCAGTGGAGCAGCAGCAGCAGCCGTTGGATGGATGGATGGATGGAATCGGCATCTTGCAAGGCCAAAGGTGTCTCACTTGGCGCTGTGTCTTCCGACCTCAGTGGAGCTCCAACCTCCTGGGTAGCAGCAGTGGACTCCATTCGGCCTGTACCTGCACAGACAACGGACCCAGGCAGCAGCAATGTGGAAAAAAACTCCAGGTCCTGAACTCCTCACAACCCGCACCAGAGTCCCAGGCTACACCGGACCACACTGCATCCCTTCAGGTGGAAAAACAAGGTGAATTGGTAAGGAAAAGGGAAGAAAAACAAGAAAAGGCCAGAATCCTGTGGCCGTGGCTGGTAACTAAGGCACCATCTTCCTGAACGGCAGTTTAACTTTTGCATAGATAACAAGTGAAGCTTCTTAACTCTTCCTGTACTGGTAACTTGGGTACAGGTGGGGTACTGGGGCACCCTACTGGAGAAAAAAAGACACAAGCAAAAATGGGAGCCCAAATAGCATAGTACGTTTTTGACAGGGGTAAATTGATGAAAAGAAGTAAGTGGCTACTCACAAAAGAGGGTTGCAGAGGGGCAACCGACCGCTGGAAGCAGGTGGAGACAATAAACCCAAACATCCACTCAGGATGCCCAAATGGACCTGGATATGGTCACCAGAGCCTGGACAAGGTTCTCCAGCACCCAAGGCTGAGACACCAAAGTGCGCCCCTCCATCCCTACCACCCCAGCCGTCACACACTGATTGCTATTAGATAAGAGGTGCCCCAGGGGCCCCAACACCTTCATCTCTAGTTATCTGGCTTACAGTCACTGCCATGTATCCCATTTTCTTATTTCTCTCTGCTTCAAACACAACAGGGGAATTATAGCTAAGTGAGTTGTGTGCCCCCTCCTACACTGCGCCGAGGCTGGAGCCTCTCTCGCCTCTGCCTCGGCCCAGCCCTGATGGTCACTCTCCTTGTGAAAAATTACTGGCTCTTGGAATGGTGTTGGGCAATCAAGACCAGGGAAAAACCCCCTCCAACCTCGATGGAATGGGGGTGAATGCAATATAAAGGGGTAAAGAGGTGCCAAGAAGTATATAAAATTGGGTTAAAAACCACTAAAATCATAAAGATGAGATGGCTTACCGCAATAACAACAAGCTCAGAAGAGAAGAAATGTATTTGCACAGGCAACGCGTTTTGTGGGTCAACTGCCCACTTACTCAGGCCAGTATAAGTGCAGCAGGTGCAGATAGCCTAAAGCATGAGACACCTCATGTTTTAGGCTGTCTGCAAAACCGCAAATCTCTAGTGATTTTTAAATTGCTAGGGTTTGGTAAATAACATAGGACTCACGGTAGGTATTTTCCACTACCGCGATTCGATTCTAACCAAAGCGCGATCGCGCCTCGAAGGCAATTTTCACAGCGATTTTGTTATGCAGTGCATTGCATAGCAAAATCGCAATCGCGGGGAAAAATGTGGGACTTACTGAATCGCTATTGTTTAGCGCTAGCGATTGCTAGTGGAAAAGGGCCCTAAAGGACGTCCGAGGTGAAAATAAACTGATGAGAAAAGCAATTGTATCTATCCTCCTTAGCCTAAAAATGACTATTTTTAGATATACCACAGTTTTATTTTATATTTAAAGAGACTGTGTAACAAAATTTTCAGCCTTATTTCTTCTATCCTATAAGTTCCTATACCTGTTCTAATGTGGTCTGTGTTACTGCAGCCTTTTCTAGTTGCACAGTGGCTGTGTTATCTCTGTTATATGATCTAATGTTCTATTTTCTGTCGGCTCTGTCGGCTGAGGCTGGAATGTGTGGAATGTGCTGCACTGCTTGTCATTGGCAGAAGCTATACACACCTTCTCCAAGCTCTGTATGAGTCAGAGACTGAGCTACTCTCAAGCCTATCACACTCTAGTTAGAAGCCATGTCTTTTGTTTGTAAACACTGCCTAAAACTGGCAATTACAAGCCAGGATTGCAGCAGGGAGTGGCAGAAACAGCACAGAGGGGCCCAGGAGAACATAATGAATAGAATGGTATGCTTTTTATTGTAAGAATTTTAGAGTACAGATTCTCTTTAAATATAGTTTTTTTTAAGTTTTTACTGTTTCATTGTCTCTGCTCAAAGACACCTTCATTGAAATATTCTAGAGTGCAAATGTATTAATTATTGACCCTTTTTATCTCTTTGCTGCTCCAGGAAACCATTTACTGACAGGAAAGTATTTTATGGCTATAATTACTTATAAGTGAGGGTTATGCAGGGCCAGTTCTAGATTTTTTGCTGCCTGAGGCAAATTTGTAAGGATTTGCACCGATTTGGAATGACCGCACAGCACCCAAAAATTTGCATCGCGCGTTATAGCTGCATTGGGGTCCCCCCTCCAAAAAAACACCCTCAGTATAGGTAGGTAGCCATGTAGAGGTTCCCCCAGTATTGGTAGCTAGGTACACTTGCCTCCAGTATAGGTTAGCCAGGTACAGTTGCCGCCAGTATAGGTTGGCCAGGCACTCTCTCTCACTTCCTGTTTCTGCCTGGTGCTGCCCCTAGACTTCTGCTGCCTGAGGAAGTTGCCTCACTTGGCATCATGGGCAGACCGGGCCTGGGGTTATGCTATAGTCTGACCCAGTCCGACCCGGATAGAAACTGTCATGTCACTTGCATACCTGATGTTTAACTCTTTCAGGCAGAGAAAGAAAACAAGGAACACAACCTAGTTATTTGTGTCCTTAGCACTATACATACACAACATATTTATCTCCTTTTAAATAATGCAGATTACCTGGCTGTTCTGCTGAGCCTCAGTTTCTAATACGTCTAGCCATACACCCTGAACAAACATGCAGATAAAGTGCTCTGACTGGATTAGCTGCATGCTAGTTTCAGGTGTGTGATAATACTAATAATTCCTATATTTGTTTAACGCTTTTCTCCTGTCAGACTCAAAGCACTTGCGAGGCAGCCAATAGAGCGCACTCAGTAGGCAGTAGCAGTGTTAGGAAGTCTTGCCCAAAGAACTCCTTACTGAATAAGTGCTGGCTTACTGAATAGGAAGAGCCAAGATTTTAACCCAGGTCTCCTGTGTCAGAGGCAGAGCCTTTAAACATGACACTACCCAGCCACTACCTGATCCTGATGCACTATTGATGCAGACACTGCTTCAGCCAAAGAAACTAGCAGGACTGCCAGGCAACTGTTTAAAAGGAAATCAATATGGCAGCCACCACCATATCCCTTTCAGTTCAGATGTACTTTAAAGTTCTATTGCAAGCCAAACTTCCATGGTCATCATGTCTCTTATTTCCTGCTTTATCTGCCTAGGGACAGTGCAGCAGTTACAAAAGATAACAGCATAGGTCCAGATTCATACAACATTTTAAGAATATCATCCCACTATTCCCTCACCTTAATAATATTAAAAAAATATTATAAAGTATCATTACTGGGGAAAATTTGGTAATTATTATGATTCCATAACAATTACCAAATTTTCCCCAATAATGAAATCATTGTTATTTACAAAAATAGACTACCTTTTTTATTAACTTCTCACAGCTCTCATGGAAAAATACCACTACAGCAGTACTATTAATAGATGTAACGATTGGTGTCAGCACGCAGAGAGAATATGATTATTGGTGATCTGCAGTATCACCAAGAATGCAGATATATAACTGATTATTGATGATCTGCAGAATCACCGATAATACAGATATATCACTAACCTCTGGACACCTATGGGTATGTAAGTGTTTGGTGTAACAGTAGTACTTTGAGTAATGCACCTGCTGGGCAGGTGATATTAGGCAGTAAAGGAACACTGCTCTGAGAACACAGGAACCTTCCAGCAGCCTGAGACTCTCCAAGGGGTGGAGTCAGGCTGGAGACAGGAAGGGTCAGAGAGTGAGTGACACCTGAAGGTGGATGTCACTATCTAATCTGGAGACTATCTCTTAGGAGAAGAGATAGCTCTAGTGGTCGGACACGCCTGGTCGGTAACATACGGACAGATAAAGTACAAAGACAGAAGGCTGATTCGGTATCCAAGGCAAGCAGGGTCTGGCAACGGAATATCAGATATGCGAGGTACCGAATCAAAGACAGAGGAGTAGTCAGGAAAGCAATAAGTCATAACAGATATCAAACAATGCCTAGTCTGGGTGTGAGGTCCGTGGTCTCTCCACCCTGGAACTAGTCTGATGTATAACAAAATGATCGCACACGTTCCCTAGTCTTGGGTGCGAGGTCCGTGGTCTCAGCACCCTGGAACTAGTCTGATGTTTAACACAAATGATAATACAATGTGAGTAATTGATATGCAGTGTTGCGCCTTCTGGATATTGCAGCTGCTCAGCCTAGAGTGGAGTTATCCCAGACCCCTAAAAATTAGATCAATAAATAAATAGTACTAGGTTGGCGCTCAGGACAATTTTGCAAATGAATTTAATAAACACTGATTATTAAAACAGTAAATCTGAACATGTGTATCCTTTCACACAAATAGTAGCACCATACACACATACAACCACATCCACTGCCCTGCTGCAGCAGAAAAATCTAAAAAACATGAATCTAAAAAATAAAAATAAAAAATATATAAAAAATGCAAAAATGTTGAGAAAGTGACAGAGAAAGTTGAACTAGTCGTCACAATGACACGTGATGTAATAGTGTCCTTTTCGTTGGTTAGCTCTTATACTAATCCAATGCCAGAATTATAGTTCGTCAAACAGTGGTAGTCGCAATGTTTGTTTAGTGTCTGTAAACATTCAGATTGTCTCACATATAGATGATAGGGAAAGGATATATAGAAACTCACAACCTCCGTAGGTATTCCAGCGTGGTGTGTTGGAGCCGCTCGATCCTGTCAGCCCCGGCCGGCGGCTAGATAGGAGAGACTAGAGTCTGCTGCTTGATGATTGTAGCTGCAGAGTCGGGTAGACTTACCCGGCTCCAACGTGGTAGTTACGATCAGTTTCCGTAATGTCTTGCTGTAATCCCGTGCACACTCGGGGCCCGCTGTGTACACTGAACAGACCTCCTTCCGCGATGGTGCTAGTGACGTCACTGCAGCTTAGCCAATCGCATTCAAAGGGTTACACACAGGGCTGGAAAGTTCCGTGTAGAGAAATGTGGATGCATCTGAAGTTGTAGATAATGTTATCTTGTGTTTACTTAAATGCATCAAGTGAGGAATGTGACACATTATCTGACTGTGGAGAAGCTGCTGGACACAGAGAGACACTAAATGCATTTCTGCCTTCAATACATCTTGAATAAAAACAGTTATGAATAAAATGCAAATTCAGCTCACAAAGCAAAAAAACTGTACTTTTGGGAACATATAATTTCTAAATGAATAATAATACCTATGCACAAATGCAAATGTGATAACCATATGGCATATAAAAAGTAGGAAAACATGTTTTTATTGAATATTATGTAGTTCTAAATAAAAACGAGCAGCACCACAAAGTAAATATAAACAAACAAGTCGTGTTGGTCATATCTCACCAACACCTTTGTGTCATGGCTGGGTGTATATTCTTGGAAGAGACATGGATACTGCTAGATGTGCACATAGTCTGGGACCTATATATTTATAGTAGGGGTCACCAGCTTAATAGTCAATTGTGCACAGACAGTAGTCACCCCCAGCCATGACACAAAGGTGTTGGTGAGATATGACCAACACGACTTGTTTGTTTATATTTACTTCATAGTGCTGTTCGTTTTTATTTAGAACTAATAAAAGTGAAGTTTTATGCTATGGGGCCTGTGCCTTGAGGGAATACATACTTGATCCTCTGTCTCCCCCGAGTGCTTGATTTTGTAATCCTTACAGGAAAATAAGCTATCTTGCTTACCAAACCAACATGAGACACACTGTGACCCGCCGCATTCCAGGAGTACGGAAAAGATCCACAGGGGAATGGGACTTCTTTACATTGGAAATTTCAGTCTGCATGTGAGCGATAAGGGCCTGTAAAGATAAGTTATAGGACTTCACTAGGGCTATGCATGAATCAGACTCAGACGTGAATCAAAAGCGCCCAAGAAAAACATGGTTCCAGTGCAGGAAAATGTTACAATTTTCCATAATGGATTTGTCGTGTTTATAATAAACTGTCCATGTTAGCAGTGTAAGGAATAGGGATGATCAATGAGATGCAAATGCTTCCGAAATTATGCAAATTTGCATGCAAATAAATGCAGTTTGCAAATGGACCTATAAATTTAAACCCAAGTTTAAACTGATTGGTCCATTTTCATACTGCATATATTTGCATAAAAATGTGCATACATTTACATCAACTCTGACGAATTTGAATATCTCTGATCATCCCTAGTAAGGAAAAAGAGGGTGAAATGCAGTGGAACAGGATGTGTATTATGCACAGGCTTAGAATACAACACAAGGTAAATGCAACAATGAAAACACACAAGTTTCATAGTATTTTACTACCATTACAGGGTGGTGTATGAAAGACCAGCCCAGCTGCCTGTCTCGTGTGTGAATATACAGGCAGACGCTGGCTGGCGCGCCTTATACTCTATCCCTGATGTGTGTCCTTTCTGACTTACCGTAATTTAAACCTGTGTCACCATGTGTGTAACGCTCTCATATGGCAAAAATTGCAGACAACACAGGCTTCAATAAATCTAGGGAGGACACAGCAGAGATAAAGCAAGAAGAGCATTGGGACTGTGCAAGAGAAAAAAGTTTCAAAGGAAGGATGAGGCTAATAAGAAGTCCTAAAACCTAGATTGTGTAATCTCCAGTACTGGGCACTGGACACTTTCTTTTCTTTACAACATGAGATGCATCATTGGTCCACAGCAGACACTGCAGATCTAGTGTGCCGCTGCTCAGTGCTGGTCGTAATGGAAAAATCTACGCTTACGGATCATTACGCGTAATTTTACGCTATTACGCATTACGCAATTACAGTTACGGCGTAGGAAATTATCTACGGTACATCACTGTAATTACGCGTAAACTTACGCAATTACGCGTAAGGATACCGTAATGAAGGCGCTTACACTACGATGTTACGCGTAGTGCCGTAATACCCATTAATGCGTATTTTTTGACGCATGCGGACGATATGTACGCAATAGCCGTCAATGTGACAGTTATTGCGTACATATCATTCGTATGCGTCAAAACGTACGCTTATACTGAAGGGCGGGAGAAGATACTATTGGTTGCTTAGGATGTTGACTGATTAGCTACTCTTAGAAAATGGGAGATTTTACGTTAGTAATTATGCGTAAAATTACGCGTAAGTGTTCGTAAAATTACGCATGCCTAGCAATTACGGTAGACAGTGTAATTACGATACCACTTACGGTCTTACGCGTAAATAATTACGCGTAAGACCGTAAGTTACGCGTAACGCTTACGCGTAAATTTACATTGAATTACGATGCGTAATTACGCTCATGCGTAATTTCGGCCCAGCACTGCCGCTGCTTGCATCTTCAATTATTAATATTGCCACAAACTCCATTTTCAATACACATACAATTTTGATTAGCCAATCAATGGCCAATTTTACCACCGCTATGTAGTATGGTGGCCAACAGTTTTTGAATACTATGAACAAATTGGCCTCAATTCACTAAGCATTACCGCATTCAGTAATGCTGAAAACAACTGATTTTACCGAACACCTTCCCAAATTCCAATTCACGAAACCTATTACCGCACAGAAAATTTTAACTACCAACTAGTGAGGTAAATGAGCAAAAAAGGGATCCGCAAACCAGATCAGATTGAGGTAGAAAAAGGCTGATATATTTATTAGAAAAATCCACAGACAGTGCAATAAAATCACAGGATCAACTCACGCGTATCGGGCTTACCATCTGCCCTTAATCGTAGGTCAATCAAAATTGGAAAATTCACAGTCACATATCCGTGTAGCATTTGTACCTAAACTGCCATCCAAAACAATAACTAACAATTACCTGTGTTCTTTATTAACCATTTTACTACTTAACGTGATCCTTAAAGTGAACCTCCAGACTAAAAATCTACTCAGCAGCACTGAAAAGGCTTGGTGTTTCTTTTACAGGTTCACAGCATCAGAATTTTTTTTTCATACCTAAGCCTAATTTTTAGCTGCTTAGAAGCTAAGTCCCACCCCATAAAAGAAAACTGCCTGGGCATTTTTCCCCTGATGCTGTTCAAAGCATGATGGGATTTCTGATGTTGTTGTTCTCGTTGCCTAGCAGCTGAGAGGGGTGATCAGGACACAGGACAGTTGGAACTGTGTCTCATGCTCCCTGTCACCTCCTTTCAACTAAAAAGATGTCTGCCCTCATGAAATCACAAACCTTTGCCTGATCTTTTAAAACAAGGTGGGTAAGAGATTATATTACCTATCTATTTTAACCACTTTATCCACCACTACAGTATATCTACGTCCTCTGTGACTTCATCTACGCCACGAGTCAGTAGATATACGTTTTGTAGCAGAAGCACTGCTGTGCAGGATTGGGCTTGCTCCTGTGCACATTTCTGGCAGCACTAATTGGTAAACAGGAATATATGTTTCCTGAGCTAATGAGACTGATTTTTACCATTAAAAATACTTTTATTTTCTCAGTTCATAGTGAAAAATACACACTGTAGCATTATTTCAGAATAAAATATCTTCACCATAAATTGTGACAGGAACATAATCTAAGTATTGTGATAAGCGGTAAGAATAGCCAAACAAAATTTGTATTTTTTTTATCTACAGTAGCACTTTTTATTTTTAACCAGGAATTCATAAAACTGAGAAATAATGTGTTTTTCTATTTTTTTCCTTGTTTTCCCATTAAAATTCATAGAAAACAAAATTGTTCAAGGGAAAAAATTGCATACAATGTAAGCCTAGTTTGTCTTGAAAAAACAATATATATTTCATTTCTGTGTCATAAGTAGGGATAGAGTTATTTCTGATTAAATAAGGACATAGCTAAACTGTCAAAAATGCTCTGGTCCATAAGTGGAAAACAAGGTCTGGATGCGAAGTGGTTAATTAACATAACTAATGTAACTTAATGACAATATGTTTGCTTAGGCTAAAGTTCCTCTTTAAGAGAAAATAAACTGAAGAGATCAACAATTGTATCTATTCTACTATAAATTACTTTTAGATATCCCACAGTGTTATTATTGTTTTTCCTCTGCTTAACTACTTCAGTTTTCAGTCGTTTTCACTTTATGCATCCGAGCAATGTTCACCTCCCATTCATTAGCCTATAACTTTATCACTACTTACAGTGGGTTGCAAAAGTATTCGGCCCCCTTGAAGTTTTCCACATTTTATCACATTACTGCCACAAACATGCATCAATTTTATTGGTATTCCACATGAAAGACCAATACAAAGTGGTGTACACGTGAGAAGTGGAACGAAAATCATACATCATTCCAAAATTTTTTTACAAATCAATAACTGCAAAGTGGGGTGTGCGTAATTATTCGGACAACGACCCTAAACATAAAGCCAGGACAACAATGGAATGGTTTAAGACAAAACATATCCATGTGTTAGAATGGTCCAGTCAGAGTCCAGATCTAAATCCAATCGAGAATCTGTGGCAAGATCTGAAAACTGCTGTTCACAAACGCTGTCCATCTAATCTGACTGAGCTGGAGCTGTTTTGCAAAGAAGAATGGGCAAGGGTTTTAGTCTCTAGATGTGCAAAGCTGGTAGAGACATAACCTAAAAGACTGGCAGCTGTAATTGTAGCAAGAGGTGGTTCTACAAAGTATTGACTCAGGGGGCTGAATAATTACGCACACCCCACAGTTATTGATTTGTAAAAAATGTGTGGAATCATGTATGATTTTCATGTAAAGAATACAGAGGCGCCAGCAGATTAAAGGTAGAACCACTTAAAACCAAAGTAAAAAGATGGGGAGCAAGGGTGGACTTGCCTCCCCTATAACCAACACAACCACTATGTATGGTTTAGATAAATCAAATTTAATAGATACTCCAAACAATTATGCAACGCTTTTCGCGGGTCCAACGCCCGCTTCTTCAGGCAAAAATATATGGAAAGGAGCAACTAAAACAAAAAACAAAACAACATACAAATATATGTAATATCGGGATCATAAATAAATAGCAACACTTGTATAATAAGAAGCAAAAAAAATTTAAAAATAAATAGCAAATACCTGTAAAGATAACAATATAGTGCTCGTTCTCATAGTCTTGCAGTATAATATCTACATGATGATACATATGTATATGTCTGCCTATATTCATTTCCTTCTATATCTATATATATATCACTTCTCTAAGGAACACATTCTTTCAACAGCTGTTTGTTCAAAAAATTAAATATCACAAAATAAATATCACAAAGATCAATATCACAAAATATGCACCCTGTGCAGGTCCACCTATACTTTCTTTATATATATATATATATATATATATATATATATATATATATATATATATATATATATATATATATATATATATATATATATATTACCTGTGGGATAAGTTGGACATATATATTGTGGATGCCCAGTTTAAAAAAAAAAATAAAAATGCATAAACCTATGTCCAATAGATACTTCTACTAATGTTTCCTACTACTTGTCCGGGGTATCAATGAGGGGACTGGGAAAGACATTAAACATAGTCCTACCTGAGAGGTTGTGCGTAACGGTGTAGCGCCTCTGCAGCGAGTGGGCGCCGCACCGGCTTCTGAAATACTATCCGCCATATCCCGATTGATTACGAGCGGGACGCGCCGGCAGGGGCGGAGTTATAGTGAAAGCAGAAGTAGTGATTCTTTCGTTCTGCTGGTTGGATAGTGTGGATGGGCGGAAGTGCGTCATATAGGGGCAAAAAGTCCCGACGCCATCTTAGTTGTGGTCGTGCACAAGAATATATATAAAAAACACGAGTTGTTATTAAACCATATTACATTATAAACATATTGTATTCGGATGGTATTGGGGAAAGGACTAATAGGGGAAGAAGGAGCGCAATTAAAAGGCGCAGGAACGGAGGCAGCACTATCGTGATGCCGTGAATATAGGGAAAGTGCTTCCTGTGTGGGCCTGTTGACCAAGCTGCCATCATTGTTATGGTAGAATAAAGTGGGATGGACAGGGAACGTCTCTATTTTGTAATAATTAAGGATTTTGGTGTCTTCTATTAAAAATTGGAGATATTTTAATCCACATCCTTATAAATAAATTAATAATTTAAATAATTTAGACATTCATATAAATGTATAAAATCTAGTGATCTTTGAATAATGGCTCCATCTAGTGGTGAAACCATATATGATGCCTTGCATGTATTTACATATAAATATAAATTTAAACATCATATCTATGGAGTATAAGAAATAAAATACAAAAATATATAAATATATGTATACCAATATACCACATGAGTTTGGGATAGAAGCTATACTACACTATCTACAATCAGATCCGGATATGCCACAAAAACAAAAGCAATTTATAATACAATGTGTGGAGTTCATCCTAACACACAACTATTTCACTTTTATGGATACTATATATCTACAAATAGGGGGTACGGCAATGGGCAGCAGTTTTGCACCAAGTTATGCAAATCTGGCAATGGGCTTACTTGAAACTACATATATTTACAATAACAACCCTTTCCAGGATCATATTGTTCTGTACAAACGCTATATAGATGATCTGGTTTTTGTGTGGCGAGGGGATCCATCATCTATCACACTGTTTCTGGACTATCTCAATTCGAACAGAGCCAAACTAACGTTTACATCACAATACAATAATACAGCTATAGAATTTTTAGACCTAGTACTGTTTCACAAATTTGGAAAAATAAAAACAAAAACACACTTCAAACAAGTTGATTCTAACAATTACATCCACTTCAATAGCTTTCACTACAAACCCTGGACAATAAACACCCCATACAACCAATTTAAGCGTATTTACAAAAATTGTACTGACAGCCAAGATTATGATACACAATCCAAAATACTGGTCAAAAAGTTTCGCGAACGCAAATATCCAAAGAAACTCATACAAAATGCAAAATATAGAGCCAAACATCCCCAAATTACCTCCACTAAACATGCTCCACACACTGGAAACAATGAAGATACAACATTGAGATTCATTACCAAATTCAATGCCCAACATACAGCCATAAAAAATATCCTCATGAATAGATGGGAGATCCTACAGCAGGATCCTTACCTATGTTAATGTATCCCGAAAACACCTGTCATGACATACAGGAGGGCCCCCAATCTTTGCAGTCTTTTAGCCCCGAGTAGAATCAGAACCAACAAGAGGGAACCAACACAACCAGCAGGCTCCTATGACGCTGTCTAGCATGCAATTTTATTACAAATACAGACCAAATCACAGCTTATAGCAACAATATCATTTATCCTATTAATAGACATATAGATTGTGATTCCAAATTGGTCATATATGTAGCCTCCTGCCCATGTAAACTACAATATGTGGGACGTACAACCCAACAACTGCGAGATCGTATTGGACAACACAAACGAAACATCTTAAAAGGATTCCCCACACATAGCCTATCTAGACACTTTGATTCAGTCCACAATAGAAATTTGACAGATGTTACCTTTACAGCGCTAGAAATGATAAACTCTCTAACAACGAATGCAATCCAAACCCTAAAAAATAGAGAAATGTTTTGGATTCAGACCCTTAAAACCTTAGTGCCCTTGGGTCTGAATGAACAATTAGAAAAAACCTTCTAAATCTATTGGCACTGAATCTTCATATACACGGGTCCAAGTCTAGAGAGACGGGTATACCACTGGGCGTGGGCAGAATCTCTTGGGGGTTGTTCCATAGGGGATAGGACCATCAATACCCGCTACACCTTTTAACATGGAACTGTATACCCCCTGGCACCTAGTAATATGTATTATGTGCATACACAGTAATATGCACATATATAAACTTTTAACTGGTAGTATAGGTTATCCCACATAATGTCGCTCTTTTTTAATATTCCAATGGAAGAAAAATATTTCTTCCATCAGAAAATTGTAATAATGATTTATTGTTTTGTTTTGTTTGTTTGTTTTAGGGTAACTTTATAATTTTATCCGAATCTATTAGTGTTTTTATATTTTTGTATTTTATTTCTTATACTCCATAGATATGATGTTTAAATTTCTATTTATATGTAAATACATGCAAGGCGTCATATATGGTTTCACCACTAGATGGAGCCATTATTCAAAGATCACTAGATTTTATACATTTATATGAATGTCCAATTTATTTAAGTTATTAATTTATTTATAAGGATGTGGATTGAATTATCTCCAATTTTTAATAGAAGACACTAAAATCCTTAATTATTACAAAATAGAGACGTTCCCTGTCTATCCCACTTTATTCTACCATAACAATGATGGCAGCTTGGTCAACAGGCCCACACAGGAAGCACTTTCCCTATATTCACGGCATCACGATAGTGCTGCCTCCGTTCCTGCGCCTTTTAATTGCGCTCCTTCTTCCCCTATTAGTCCTTTCCCCAATACCATCCGAATACAATATGTTTATAATGTAATATGGTTTAATAACAACTCGTGTTTTTTATATATATTCTTGTGCACGACCACAACTAAGATGGCGTCGGGACTTTTTGCCCCTATATGACGCACTTCCGCCCATCCACACTATCCAACCAGCAGAACGAAAGAATCACTACTTCCGCTTTCACTATAACTCCGCCCCTGCCGGCGCGTCCCGCTCGTAATCAATCGGGATATGGCGGATAGTATTTCAGAAGCCGGTGCGGCGCCCACTCGCTGCAGAGGCGCTACACCGTTACGCACAACCTCTCAGGTAGGACTATGTTTAATGTCTTTCCCAGTCCCCTCATCGATACCCCGGACAAGTAATAGGAAACATTAGTAGAAGTATCTATTGGACATAGGTTTATGCATTTTTATTTTATTTTTTTTTAAAAATGGGCATCCACAATGTATATGTCCAACTTATCCCACAGGTAATATATATATAAAAATAAAGTATAGGTGGACCTGCACAGGGTGCATATTTTGTGATATTGATCTTTGTGATATTTATTTTGTGATATTTAATTTTTTGAACAAACAGCTGTTGAAAGAATGTGTTCCTTAGAGAAGTGATATATATAGATATAGAAGGAGATGAATATAGGTCCACAATTCCAATAATAGTCAGAGAGCCACCTATTGATTGATGTGCAACTAAAAAAAGGAGCCAGCAACAACCACCACGTATACTATTTACAAAACAATCTTATTGCTGTCTCATGCACATATACAAACTTTATTGCCGCCTTAGCTGCGTAACGTAAGATCACAACACATTAAAACAACAGACACTTAAAATCACTACCTGGCCAGGAGCGCTCGCTATTTTATATAAAGGACCAGACCTGTGCATACATGCAGTGTGATCGCCCAGCCTTGGCCTATGCGGAAAACGCTCTGCACCACACTGGTCTATCCGGTCCTCATCCCACCACCACAACACCCAGCACGCTGTGCGCTGCTGTCTCGAGTGCCTGCTTATGGCACAAAACACAGATCCTCATAGTATGGCTATATACGGATTCCGCCCAAGATGATCAGACTTGAATTGCGTGTTATCGTCTACCTCACAGAAACACTGGTTTGCTAAGGAGCTGACTCTGCATGGCGTATACTGTCACATGGTGTTTTTAAATACTTGCGCATCCAGATGGCGGACTCCTGTCCGTTTAGCTTCCAGACCTACAGTGCACTGGGTCTCTTGATCACGCAGACATGTCTCGTGTCATATTTCTCAGAAGCGGTCCGCTGGCTTGGGCCTCTTGGCTGTTATTAGTGGAACTAGGGATCCCAGCAGTGCGGAGTTTCGCTCAGCGTGCCGGCGTTTGTACGTGGAGGGCCGGCGCGAGCACTCCGAAGGTAGCCACGCCTACCGACGCGTTTCGCCCCGCCCACGGGGCTTTCTCAAGGTAGCGAATGACGATGGGTCTGCACTTCTCTCCTCTTATGCTGGATTACTCGAACTCCGCCTCCTGCTTGTATTTGCCATGGCAACAATTGCCTCTATTCATTTGTATTCTCTGATGGCGGCGAGAGTGATTGATAACGGAGAGAGATGTATTAGATTATACTCATTCAATACATTCCACTTTATCACATTTTATCTCATGGGTAATAGCATGACGTTTGACTTTGTTCAGCTAGCATACATTAATGCTTCCAAGACAGAGAGACTGATTATCGCTATTATAGGAAGTAGACAAGATTCAGGTCAGTATTCAAACCTCTGGGGATTAGTGTTCCCAGACGGTAGATCCAAGTCTGTTCAATCTTGTAAAGGTCTTTTTCAATATTGCCACCTCGAAAGGGTACGTGTTGCTTGATTATACCTTTAAAAGTCAGGCCATCAGGTTTTCCGTTATGGTAGTCCCTGAAATGTTTCCCTAGGGGACTATCCAAGTCTTGATTTCGGATATTTCCTACATGGTCCCCAATGCGCTTGCTTAGGCGATTTTTTGTTTTCCCTATGTACAGGAGATTGCAGGGGCATTTGATGGCATAGACTACACGTGTTGAATTGCAATTTATGTTATCACGTATATCGAATAGCATTGTACCATCAAAATTGGTAAAGGTTTTACTCCTCTCCACATATTTACAATTTACACAGGATCCACAGGGGAACATCCCCTCTCTCACTGGATATCTGTCCAACCACGTCTCAGACTGTGTAGAGTGGAACTCAGACCTCACCAGACGGTCTTTTAAATTTTTTGCTTTTCGTGCCGTCATAAAGGGTCTTTCTCCAACACGTTTTTTTATTTCTTCATCTAACATGAGAACATGCCAGTGTTTCTGGAAGGATTTCTGCAGATCAAACCAGTGAGGTCCAAAGTCAGACACAAATCTTATTATCTCATCCCTAGAGCAAGGGGTCTTCTTCTTTCTCCTTGCCATAATCAAAGAGTTCCTGTCTCTTTCTGCCAGGGCACCGATTGCCTCATTAATCATTGGTTCGGGATAGCCCTGCTCGAGGAACCGAGATTTTAATTAATCAGATTCTCTAAGATAGTCTTTACTCAAAGAGCAGTTACGTTTAATTCTTGTAAACTGTCCTTTTGGTATTGCTCTTTTTTGAGAAGGAAGGTGAAAGCTGGAATAATGCAACAGAGTATTTCCCGCCGTAGGTTTGCGGTAAGTACAAGTTGTCAACATCCCATCTTGTTTATTGACCATCAGGTCTAAAAAGGACAAAGACTCCCTATCATATTGGCAGGTTAACCGTATGTTTCTCGAATTGCATTGTAATTTATCTACAAACTCAGTAAACTCGGGTTCGGTGCCACGCCAGACCAGGAGCACGTCATCTATGAACCTCAACCAGAGCACAACATGGCTCCGGAAGAGGTCCAGGGGGTAAACGTCCTGCCGCTCCCAAAGCCCCAGATGTAAACAGGCATACGCTGGGGCGCAGGACGCCCCCATCGACGTGCCCCTGATCTGGCGATAGAACCGACCATCAAAGGAGAAGCAGTTAAAGCTCAAAACCAATTCCAAAGCATCACATATAAACTGGTTATGCTGAACTGACTCAGGAAAATGTTCATTGAGGAAAAAGGCCGTAGCTGCAATTCCCACTTCATTTGGGATAGAGGTATAGAGCGATTCAACATCGATACTTGCGATGAGATCATCTGCCTGTACCTCTACCATGCTCAATGCCCTTAGGGCATCGCCAGTGTCTCTCACATATGATGGCAGCATCTCAACCATATTTTTAAGTTTGAGGTCAAGATATCTCCCCAATCTTTCTAATGGTCCCTCATTCCCTGAGACGATGGGGCGGCCGGGAGGGTGCGTAGAATTTTTGTGTACCTTGGGTATCATGTAAAACACCGGTAAGTATCCACCCAACAATAATCATGTTCGTTTTTTGACACTACGCCCCGGTCACGGCCGTCATCTATCAAATGATTCACCTTTGACTTTATGGCTGGGAAAGGATCAGATCTCAATTTCACATATGTATTCTCATCGCTCAGTAAACGCAAACATTCCTCAACATAATACCCAGTGGATAGTAAAACAACGTTTCCACCCTTGTCACTGGGTTTAACCGTTACATCAGGTAAATTCCTCAAATATTCAAGAGCCTGCTCCTCCCCTAAGGTGAGATTCTTCTCACGATTGCTCGGAGACCAGTGCAATTTGGTAAGATCTCTACACACAAGTTCCTTAAAGGTGGACAGACGGTGTGATAGTTGTGGCATAAATTTAGATTTTGTTTTCACGGAGACCGGTAGGGGATTAAGAATCTCACTACAGTCATCAATGTCAAGTGCCGGTGGGCCCGCCTCATCCAATAGGCTTTCAAGATCTCTAAGTGCCTCTCTGTCGCCCATGTTGTCCAAGAGCAGAGGGGCCTTCTCAGGGGGATTGATTTCAGTATCAGTACCACCATATGTGAGAGAGAGCTGTATTCGTCTCAGAAAAAAGGTGAGGTCCTTATATGTTTGGATAGTACAATGCTATTCGATATACGTGATAACATAAATTGCAATTCAACACGTGTAGTCTATGCCATCAAATGCCCCTGCAATCTCCTGTACATAGGGAAAACAAAAAATCGCCTAAGCAAGCGCATTGGGGACCATGTAGGAAATATCCGAAATCAAGACTTGGATAGTCCCCTAGGGAAACATTTCAGGGACTACCATAACGGAAAACCTGATGGCCTGACTTTTAAAGGTATAATCAAGCAACACGTACCCTTTCGAGGTGGCAATATTGAAAAAGACCTTTACAAGATTGAACAGACTTGGATCTACCGTCTGGGAACACTAATCCCCAGAGGTTTGAATACTGACCTGAATCTTGTCTACTTCCTATAATAGCGATAATCAGTCTCTCTGTCTTGGAAGCATTAATGTATGCTAGCTGAACAAAGTCAAACGTCATGCTATTACCCATGAGATAAAATGTGATAAAGTGGAATGTATTGAATGAGTATAATCTAATACATCTCTCTCCGTTATCAATCACTCTCGCCGCCATCAGAGAATACAAATGAATAGAGGCAGATGTTGCCATGGTAAATACAAGCAGGAGGCGGAGTTCGAGTAATCCAGCATAAGAGGAGAGAAGTGCAGACCCATCGTCATTCGCTACCTTGAGAAAGCCCCGTGGGCGGGGCGAAACGCGTCGGTAGGCGTGGCTACCTTCGGAGTGCTCGCGCCGGCCCTCCACGTACAAACGCCGGCACGCTGAGCGAAACTCCGCACTGCTGGGATCCCTAGTTCCACTAATAACAGCCAAGAGGCCCAAGCCAGCGGACCGCTTCTGAGAAATATGACACGAGACATGTCTGCGTGATCAAGAGACCCAGTGCACTGTAGGTCTGGAAGCTAAACGGACAGGAGTCCGCCATCTGGATGCGCAAGTATTTAAAAACACCATGTGACAGTATACGCCATGCAGAGTCAGCTCCTTAGCAAACCAGTGTTTCTGTGAGGTAGACGATAACACGCAATTCAAGTCTGATCATCTTGGGCGGAATCCGTACATAGCCATACTATGAGGATCTGTGTTTTGTGCCATAAGCAGGCACTCGAGACAGCAGCGCACAGCGTGCTGGGTGTTGTGGTGGTGGGATGAGGACCGGATAGACCAGTGTGGTGCAGAGCGTTTTCCGCATAGGCCAAGGCTGGGCGATCACGCTGCATGTATGCACAGGTCTGGTCCTTTATATAAAATAGCGAGCGCTCCTGGCCAGGTAGTGATTTTAAGTGTCTGTTGTTTTAATGTGTTGTGATCTTACGTTACGCAGCTAAGGCGGCAATAAAGTTTGTATAGGTGCATGAGACAGCAATAAGATTGTTTTGGAAATGAATATAGGCAGACATATACATATGTATCATCATGTAGATATTATTCTGCAAGACTATGAGAACGAGCACTATATTGTTATCTTTACAGGTATTTGCTATTTATTTTTAAAGTTTTTTGCTTCTTATTATACAAGTGTTGCTATTTATTTATGATCCCGATATTACATATATTTGTATGTTGTTTTGTTTTTTGTTTCAGTTGCTCCTTTCCATATATTTTTGCCTGAAGAAGCGGGCGTTGGACCCGCGAAACACGTTGCATAATTGTTTGGAGTATCTATTAAATTTGATTTATCTAAACCATACATAGTGTTGGTTATAGGGGAGGCAAGTCCACCCTTGCTCCCCATCTTTTTACTTTGGTTTTAAGTGGTTCTACCTTTAATCTGCTGGCGCCTCTGTATTATTTACATGATTGATATTCCACCTGGTGGATGGGTGTGGACACCCTTTTTCCTTCTACGGAGAGCGACGCTTTTTAACCTGAGTGGGGAGAGGGTTAATATCCCCAGAGGCGAAGTGAGTGGTTGCCTGAATCCGGCAACCTACCCTTGTGAGTATAACTTATACTGTTCTACCTCTCCCAAATATTTATCAATAATACACTATTGGGGGCTCTCGATATTCTTTTCTTGTTTTACATGTATGATTTTCGTTCCACTTCTCACGTGTACACCACTTCATATTGGTCTTTCACGGTGAATTACAATAAAATTGATTCATGTTTGTGGCAGAAATGTAACAAAATGTGGAAAACTTCAAGGGGGCCGAATACTTTTGCAAGCCACTGTATATGTGTTGATTTTTATTTTTTTTTACATTTAATTGTAGTTTTACTTTTTGGCCACAAGATGGCAGCCATGAGTTAGTTTACATGACGTCACTCTAAGCGTAACATGTACGCTTAGAGGGACGCATGGGGACGCTACAGCCAGAAAAAGCGAAGCTTCCGAGAGAAGCTGTCGCTTTTTCTGCGGGGGAGAGGAATCAGTGATCGGCACCATAGCCCGATTCACTGATTGCCTGGCTAACGAACCACAGGACGGGAGTGCGCGTGCACGCGCGATCGGCCACGGGAGCGCGCGCACGCGCACATGGCCTCCTAGACATAGCTAGTACGTCCAGGAGGTGAAAGTAGTTAATGATACATCCTGTCACGTGTCTCAGAGAGCTAAAAAATATGAACTATTGACCTTTTTTATTTATCCCCTACTCTATGGGGTTGATTCACTAAACCAAGCTATGACAAATAGCACACCTTATCAGAGAAAGCACGCCTTATCAGAGATAGCACGCCTTATCAAAGTTAACATGCCTTATCAGAGTAGCATAGCGAGCGCTACAAACGTATGCCTGCTAATTGGCAATGGCACTCGTCCTGCCCTGAACCCCTGCGGGTTCGTAGCGCTCACTATACTACTCTGATAAGGCGTGTTAATTTTGATAAGACGTGTTATCTCTGATAAGGCGTGCTATCTCTGATAAGGCATGCTATTTGTCGGAGCACGGTTTAGTGAATTAACCCCTATGTGTTTTATGGCTGTAATTCCTTATTAGTGAAAAACGCTATAGTCCAACTGGGTCCTGACTGGAGAGAAACTGTCAGTTGCATAACTGAATATTAACTCTTCAGGCAGAGAAAGAGGAAAAGGAACTAAGCATAGGAATTGTATGTTTGCCACTGTACATACATGTCTATCTCATCAGGACATGTTACATGTCATGTAAGGTTCCCTTTAACAATTTTTTTGTATCTCAACAGTTGCAGTGGTTTATTAGTTTAATTAATGCATATGATAATAAGTTTAAAGTTATTAATGCATATGATAAGTTTAAAGTTTTGTGCATTGTACATCTTTACTTTTTT
This sequence comes from Hyperolius riggenbachi, assembly GCF_040937935.1. Classification (NCBI taxonomy): domain Eukaryota; kingdom Metazoa; phylum Chordata; class Amphibia; order Anura; family Hyperoliidae; genus Hyperolius; species Hyperolius riggenbachi. Next base: position 136,379,449 of record NC_090656.1, read on the forward strand.
ACAATGCGTATATTGAAAGTATCTTGCAATGCGTATATTGAAAGTACCTACCCTTGAAAGTAAGTACCCACCCTGCAGGAACTGCAGGGTGGGTCCTGTAGTTCCTTTCTCAGATGAGGTTGCCAGGGAGAGGGCACAAGCTAACCTTTTCCTAGGATTACCAAGCTGAATACCTGATCCAACTGCTGAGAGAGAAATTATTTTGTGGCCAGTAATGCAGCTGCAGCTCAGCAGTTTATTTGCTCCCAATCAGCGTGTAAAAAGACATTTTATCCTTCTTACATTCTACCAGGTGTTTTTCAAAGGGTTAAATAAAAGAGCAATGAAAATGGCTTCTATTTTCTAGCGTAGATTGATGAGAGGTACACGTGGCTTTTGTAAAGACACTGTGAGAGAATACTTTATTACACACTGAGCAAGGAGGAACTAAGTAGGTAGATGATAACACTCTGCTAAGTTGCAGTGCTGGCACCAAAGCTACTGTGCATGCTCGGCCCCAAGTTACAAGTCTTTACAAATTACGCATGCACAGAACGCTTCTGTCCATGGGCGCGGGCCGCACATGTGCAGTAGGCTGCGACTAGTTAAGTTGCCGATCTTTCAGAAGGGGACAGACAAACACTGGAGGGGACTGGGAGGATAAGTAAAACTCACGTTTTAGTGGAGAGCATAAGAATCTGAGACGATTTATTTCACGGCAAGAATCCTATCTAATAATATCCCTGTGTACCTGCGGCATCCTGTTCCTGTGTCCGTGTATTGCTCTACTGCGCATGTACAGTAGGGACAGCCATTGGGACAGGAGGACGGGGCCAGGGAGTTGGGCGGATGAGTGCGCAGCGGACGAGCACGCGCATTCGCACTGACTGCCGGCAGCGGTGTTTGAGTGAAAAGACCTAGAGCCTGTTTTTAATGGGGCTTAGGTCAACTAGTGGTTTTATATTAGTAGTAAAATGACATATGCCATATATCACCACTAATAGGCTGACTTTTTTGTAACAAACTATTTGGGCTAAAAGTGACCGTTCAGCTTATCCGCGGGTGATATAATATTTGCAGACCTCCTTATGCAGAGTGCACATTGGGAGCATGCTGGGAGATCATACTTATCTGTAATTGCTCCAGCTCTGGCCCACTTGTCTCTCCAGCAGCTTTGCACTCACCGCTAGAGTTCCAGAGTCACTGTGATCACTTGACAGTGAGAATGGAGCTCTAGTAGCAATTTATGAGACAAGTTGACAGTAAATATGGTATATTCTTTTGTTTTCATAATCTACTAAAAAAGGCAAAAGAGAAGAAGAAAAATGCATTTTTGTACACAGCCTTTTACAGTACCTGATATTATCATGAAGTCAGCTTCACGTCATTCAAGTTTTACCGTTTAGCTTGCTAAAGTATGATACTTGGCTTTTAGGGATCCCATAATTGTCTTAAAGTGGGATTATAAACTAAAAACTTAAATTTCAGTAACCACTATCAGGTACATAAAATAAAATTTGCATTAGAGCATTCACTGTGTGTAAAAACATTTATTTTCACTGCAGAGAGCAGTACAGTACATGCCTGCTTAACAATTTGTCAGGAAAGTGCACAGCTGGTTTCGGGAGGAGTTTTTCATCAGGTGCCCGAGACCAGTTGTGCACTTTCCTGATGTACTCCAATGCAGTAAAGTTGCTATACCCGTTGTGTGTCGTCTCATTATTGGAATTGTTTCAAGTGAATGGCAGGGGGTGGTGTCCCTGTGAAGACTAGAGCACTGGTAAGGGCCTACTTCCACTAATGCTAAATTCGACATGCATCTGTAGTGTCTCCCCACAGACGAGAGGGGCAGGGAAATGCCTATCCTTAACATGGGCTTGCTGTCCAGATTGCACTGAGGTGCGAATCTGGACAGCATGCTGCAGATTTCTGTATCCTGCAGCCGAACCCCTACAGCCGTGCAAGGCACTGATTAGCCATTTGTGCTGTGGGTGCGCAGTAGAACGGGAGCTGAGGCCAAATCAGAAATGGCAGCGACTCCTAGTGGAAACTGCCCATAAAGCTGGGACAATCCCCAGCCTTAACCACCCTGGCGTTCTGATTAAATCGCCAGGGTGGCTGCGGGAGGGTTTTTTTTAAATAAAAAAAAAACTATTTCATGCAGCCAACTGAAAGTTGGCTGCATGAAAGCCCACTAGAGGGCGCTCCGGAGGCGATCTTCCGATCGCCTCCGGCGCCCAGAATAAACAAGGAAGGCCGCAATGAGCGGCCTTCCTTGTTTCGCTTATATCGTCGCCATAGCGACGAGCGGAGTGACGTCATCGACGTCAGCCGACGTCCTGACGTCAGCCGCCTCCGATCCAGCCCTTAGCGCTGGCCGGAACTTTTTGTTCCGGCTACGCTGGGCTCAGGCGGCTAGGGGGGCCCTCTTTCGCCGCTGCTCGCGGCGAATCGCCGCAGAGCGGCGGCGATCAGGCAGCACACGCGGCTGGCAAAGTGCCGGCTGCGTGTGCTGCTTTTTATTTCGTTAAAATCGGCCCAGCAGGGCCTGAGCGGCAGCCGCTGGCGGTGTTGGACGAGCTGAGCTCGTCCAGACCGCTCAGCTGGTTAAGGTGCATACACACGCCATATTTTTACAAATGACAGGTCCGTCATACCCTCCCGCTGGGCAGATGTTCTGCCGACAGTAGCACGTGAGTACAGGCTGTCGGCAGACTGAAAGGACTGTTCTTGATGCATCTGCCGAGCAGATCAGTCAAAAAGAGTCTACCGACAGCCTGTACTCACATTCTACTGTCGGCAGAACAACCGCCCCGCGGGAGAGTCTGACGGACATGTGGTCTGTAAAAATACGGCGTGTGTACGCACCTTTAGAGGTGGGTTACTTTTGAACATGCTTGCTTATCTTTCGCTAATCAGCAAATGTATTCACTGCAGTGTCTTGATTCTGCTCCCTCCCTCTGCTGAATAGACACAACAGCTGAGTCACTTTAGCAGAAAAGGAGAGCGGCAGAGTGAAGACACAAGCAGAGAGATTCTTGCCAGCAATGATTCCACTTTAAAGCACACCCGAGGAATATGGAGCCTGACGTTTATTTTGTTTTAAACAATGCAAATTGGCTGGCTGGCTGTACTTCTGATCCTCTGCCTCCTTATACTTTTATCCACAAACCCTGAACAAACATGCAGATCAGGTGCTCGGATTGTTTCAGGTGTGTGAATCAGATACTACTGCAACCAAAGAGACCAGCAGGATTGCTAGGCAACTGGTATCATTTAAAAGGAAATAAGCCTCTCCCTTGAGCTGGATATCAAGGCCTGTTTCACACAGGCACCTGCAAGGCAGTGCATACAGTGCTGGTCGGCCACTCTGGTGCACCCGCCTGGTACTGAGAAGGGATTAGTACAGACAGCTAGAAGGCACCCGTCTCATGGAGTCACATCTGAGATTGGCCAAAGCTCTACACGCGACATGAGGCAAATATTCGCTGCTGTGAAACTGCATTGCATGTCAACTTCTAGCATGAGTGGGGTTACAGACCTCACCATTTGACTGCAATACATTGCAGTCAGAAGGCCGGCAGATCGGAGGCTAAACTGAGTGCTGAGCACATAATTCAGTGGTACGTGTGAAAGAGCCCTAAAAATCCAAACTGAGAAAAAGGCATTTCATAATTACCTTCTCTGTGAGTTTTTTGCCTTCTTCTTCCCTCCCATTTATCCAGGCAACTCTTTGTAGATCTCTCAGAGCCTCATGTGAACGACCTTTTAAAATAAGCCAGCGGGCAGATTCTGGCACAAACCTGAAGCAACAAAAATGGTTTATTATTCTAATGATCTTTACAGAAGCTGGAATTAAGAAAGTCTAGCTTATAACTTGTGCATTTTTGAGTAGGTGGATGCTCTGAATATTGGTGTGATGAGGTTGGCTGCTAAAACCACACCATATAGAATACTTAATAAATACAAGGGAGCAAACTGCAAATAAATAGACAAAAGTGCTCCTTATATGTATACGTAGATAAGTGGTTTCTCAACCGTATATAATAGAGACATTCACCTTATATCAGTGCTGACAGTGGATCAGGCTTTCGTGGATAAACCACTATTATAAGGTGTAGGATGTCAGGATCACCATTCCGAGGTCAGTCAGAAAGTTCTATCCCCCCCCCCCCCACACACACACACACTTCAAATGGAAGCTGAGTTCCTGCTTACTAAATGTTCCCAGGCAGAGAATTAGACAACGGCACCAATAGGAAGTTTAAAATTATTTAATAACAAAAATTAAGAAGAATGCTAGACTGACACATTTCACAGTGACTATCCTTGCTTCTTCAGAGGATATGGAACCATATCAATTTATCCTGTGAAGAAGTGAGGATGATCCTCATAAAACGCGTCAGCCTAGCATGCTTTTTTATTTTTGAAATCTGGGGCTGTCATGATGTCCCCTCTAGTGAGTTCTGCTTGTTGCCGCTGAGCTACAGCCTGGCAGTTCAGACATCTCTGCACATATTCAGTTGCATAAGTTTGCATTCGTAATGCATGTCATTGCCATCTGCACTTACCCTGCAGTTCAGATCAGCACAGGAGTGATTCATTACCACTCACCCGTGTTGGAAGTTTTATGTCTGCCCTCATTGGATAGTGAGTATTAAAGCATTCCTGTGTCACTTCCCATTTGCCCGTGATGGTGTTAGCTTGACTAATTGTTTGGTGCCCCTTGTCTTGATATCTTACCTAGTTCTGTCATTGATTACGTTGATTTTGATCCTTAGCCTGTTTCTGGCCAAGTCTTGTTTTCCACCTGGATTGACCCTTTGCCTGGATTGGACTATGAGATTGGGTTGCCCTGTTACATGTGTATTGTCTCCTGTGTATGATCCTTGCCTTCGTCCTGTCTTGCAGGTACTGTTAATATCTCTTCCTTTCCCTATCATCAGCCTCTATACCTGTGTCCTGTTCAAGCGAGGACGTGCCACACAAGGTGACGGTTGCAGTGTTACAATTGGGCATATGGGCTGATGCAAAGGCAGAGTGTCTGACAGGCCTTACAGGGGCAAATGGAACTTCCAGACTGACCTAGGAGTGGTGATCCTGACATCCTACACCTTATCATAGTGATTTGTCCACCAAACCCTGATCCACCGAGCCATCAATACTGGCACTGTCAGCATTGACATAAGGTGAACAGAACCTTCCTATCTACTTATATATACAAGGAGTGTTTTTGTATTTTTACTTGAAGATTATCCTTTTATCAATGGTACCCAATTTTAAGCAAGCAGCACACTTGGAGTCGTGTCCCTTTAATACATGACAAGTCACTGGATAGCAGTGAGCTTCACCGCTAGCACAGAATGGGTTCATATTTTGCTATTTCGTTAAGGGAGTAAACTGGCACACTCTTCAGATGTTAACACAAAATACTATGGCTCTATGTAAGGGGCAGTCTAAAGGGGTCTGGATCTCTGTAAAGTACAACCAGGAAGTTAGCTTACTCTAAGAAGTCTGAATGTTTGTAATCAAAAAGTGAACCTGAAGTGATAGGAGTATGACAGCTGAAATTTTATTACCATTAAATATTCTCAATGTGCCTTGGCATTCATGCTCATCTCTTGGCTTCAGCAATGTTTGAGCCCCATCTTGAACAGCCAGTGAAGTTGGGGGCAGGGCTGCCAAACTAAATTCTCATTTTTCCTGGACAAAATGGTCAAAAAATCTGGACACCCCAAGTTTTGGACGGGCAGGGGCGGAGTCAGGGGCAGAGTCAGTAGCAGGCTTTTTAGGGTACTTCCTGTGAATTTTGGGAGGAAAGAAACATAGCTAAAGCAGGATTACTGCATAAGCCTCATGTGAAACAGCTCTCGTGAACTGAGAAGAATTGTCTCCCCATATAAGAAAAATGTCAGAACCGTACGGCCAGATCCGCAGCTAAAAGCTGATGTGAACCGGGCCTAACTATGGTAGGGATTAGATTTTAAGTTCCTCTAAGGGCAGTGACATGACTATCTACTCTGTAAAGTACTGCAGCAGATGTCAGTCTAATATGTGACATGGGTACTGTATGTACTCTGTAAAGTGCAGCAGAAGATGTCAGTGCTATATAAATACATAATAATAATAATATAGTAAGACATTATACTATTACTATAATAGGGATTAGATTGTGAGCTCTGAAGACAGTCAGTAACATGACTATGTACTCTGTAATGTGCTGCAGAAGATGTTAGTGCTATATAAATACATAGTAATAATATGGTAAGACATTGGACTATGACTTTATGGTAGGATTAGATTGTGAGCTCCTCTGAGGACAGTTAGTGACATGACTATGTACTCTGTAATGTGCTGCGGAAGATATAAAAGCAAAACAGCAAAAATATTTTTTTGTGGAAAAAAAAATTATGCATATAAAACAGGAGAACCTCTTTGGGCAAGTAAATGTGTGGCTATGACAGAAATAGTGCATAAATCACTGATGTGCATAGTGCACTTAATGGTAAAAGTAATGCCAGCAGCCAGAGCCTTGCAAGTGACACACGTGAAAGGGTTAAGTGTCCCATCCCTCGGAGGAGAGCAGCCAGAAGCAGGAGGAATGCATGAAGAGGTCACGCCTGACCTGTGTATGTGCAGAGTGCAACTAGTCGGCACTGGTTCTAATCTAAAGTGACAAGTGAGGATTACTGGTGATGCCCTCCCTGGAGAAAGGCTTCTTTGCTCCCATCGTGTTACAACCTAAGGTTTGCTGCAGCTGTACTGTCGTGTCGCTGCAGTTTCAAAAGTTACCTCGTGGCTGGAAGGAGTGCAGATTAGGTGAGCACGGGCTCCTTCACCAGCATCCTGCAGCTCCTGGACTCAATGCATGCGGACCCACAAAGCACTTCTCCTGCACAGCCGCATCTGCTTCTCCGATTGGACAGCGGGTGTTGTGGGGGTGGGCTCCCTTGGCTGTCTCTTTCCTTTTCATTCGCTAGAGAGAGGCGCCAGCCACAAAAAGAGCCTGACTGATTGGAGGGAGGGACAGAGGAGTCCTGATTCCTTTTTCTGGCTTTGGGGGATCAGTCGGTGTTCCGACGTAATAACCTACACGTCGAATCAGCCTACATTCACTATCAAACGTATACCAGAAGGGTTAGGGTTGAGGGAGGGGATAGTAAAAGTCTATGGGATGTAGAGTAGTTCGACAGTGTAGGATAAAGTGTTGGAGCACCGGCTTTCCTGGGGACCGCGCATGCACAAGAGGGTCGCGGCGATAATTTCAATTTTGAACGGACGCTTAATATTAAATACGGACAGATACGGACACACAGTTTTTAGGGGCATTTTATACGGACACTTGGCAACAATGGTCGGGGGGGGGGGAGGGATGTTACTTCATAGGTCATGTGGGTAGTAAATTGCTGCAATCCTTATAGGACTGGGGGAGTTCTAACTGCAGCACTGGTTATGTATGGGTTATGGGTAATAGGTTATGGGTAATAGGTTATGTGAGTAGCAGTAAAAGCAAGAAGTTTTAAATCAGAATGATACAATTTATTGGCTAACTAAAAAGAAAAAGAATAAGCGAGCTTTCGGCTTTGCAGCCTTCGATGGGCTTAAGTCCTGTTTGCTTGCATGCTGATGGTACAGACAGCTTTATACATGCAACATCAAAAGGGGATACATAGATTTTTTTCATTAAGATGCCTTAAGTGAAACAGAACATCTAAATGGGGTGGGAGATTGTTAGCTGAGATAAGAATCCTTGTTTACACCATGCTCACAGACCTGGGAGTTGGACTGTCGCAGAGGCATCGTAAATTCTGAGTTCACAAGTTTAGCTATATAGGCTGAGAAAGAGTTTTTGGCATTAAATATCCTCAGCCTCATACCAATATAAAAAGTTTTTGTCCTTATTCAAGCCTTTGTCCACCGCTTTGAACCAATTTATAAATTTTGTTTCTGCTAATAATCGATCATTTGACGTTTTGAAGCCACCCTTCAGGGCAGTGACACGAAGTGACACGTTAATAGTGTGCCTGTGTCCATTCATACGTTTGCGCAGAGTTTGTCCAGTTTCTCCCACATACATAACATTGGGGCATTTAGCACACATGATCAGATATACCAGATTGGTGGATCCACAGGAAAATGTGCCTTGTATTCTGTACTCCTGTTGTGAACATAGTATCGTTAACCTGCCAGTGGAGTTAATGTGTCTGCAGGTCCCACACCTTTTTTGTCGGCAGGGTGATGTTCCGTTTTGTTGTGGCCTACTCAAAGAACTCCTGACAATCATCTGTTTTAGATTGTGCGGTTGCCGATATGACAAGAGGGGAGGTTTAGGGAATATCTTCCTCAGTCTGTCTCTGTCCATCCTGTCAGAATAAATCCGGTTGTACCTTATAGCCTGGCTGTAAATTATAGAGTTCTTAATGTGCTTGGGAAAAAAACTGTCATATCTTAGGTATGTGGGATGGTCTGTAGGTTTACAATACACAGACGTTTGTAGGTTGTTACCCCTGATGTATATGGTGGTGTCCAGAAAGTTAATTTCTGTGTGAGAGTAGGTAAGTTTCAATTTGATTGTAGGATGGAAGGCATTGAAGTTCCTGTGGAACTGGAGAAGATCCTCCTCACTTGCAGACCAGATGATTAAAATATCATCAATGAAGCGGAAGTAGGCCATGGGTTTTATGCGACATGCATTGAGGTATTCCTCCTCGATTTTGGCCATGCAGAGATTTGCATACTGTGGTGCAAATTGTTCCACTTAAGAAGAAAAAGAGGCCTTGCACATCCCTATTAAAACTTCACCTTTAATTCAAATCCAGTAAAACAGGCATACATTACATCTCTAAGTCATGGAAAGAGAGGTACAGGCAGTTTAGGGAGGTCTGTGGTGCAAATTGTGAACCCATTGCCACGCCAATGTGCTGTAAATAGAGGTCCTGTCCAAACGTGAAATAATTATGAGTGAGAATGAATTTGATCAGTCCAGCAATAGGCTTTACCGGTATGCCCTGACCCTGAAGATATTTACGACAGGCCGCAATACCATCATCATGGGGATGTTCGTGTACAGGGACTCCACGTCCATCGTGGTCAGTATGGTTCCCTCCGGTACTGGGCCGCTGGCTGTCAGTTTGTTCAGGAGGTGGGTGGTATCCTGTATGTAGCTGGGTCTTTTACAGACAAGAGGTTTCAAGATGTTTTTCAGCCACCCTGAGATGTTCTCTGTAAGAGTTCCGCTCCCTGAGATTATGCCTCCCTGGGTTTCCCTCTTTGTGGATCTTGGGAAGCATGTAAAAGCAGGCTGTTCTATGATCTTCAGGGGTAAGGGTCCTTACATGTTGTCTGATGTTTGCAGGCAATCTGTTAACCAACTTATAGAGTGCCATCCTGTAGCCTTTTGCGGGGTCCCCCTGTAATTAGTGAGTGAGTATTGGATAACGGTCTTTGTGCCTCCTGGATGTAGTCACTGGTATTCATTATGACTATGGCACCACCTTTATCCGCTGGTTTAATAATAATGTCCTTATTCTCCTTAAGGGATCGGATGGCCTGTCGCTCCTGTGGTGTTATGTTCTGGGTCAGTGTATTTCTTTTATTCAGGATCCTGTCGGAGATTCTGCGTTTGAATTTGTTGATGTACAGTATTTGTCCAGTGTCTGGTTTTTTCCTTCTTTGGGGCTTCATCTTTTTTTCTTCTTTTTAGATCTGGTGTGTTTTGGTCCATTTGGTGAGTAGCAGTAGAGTGGTACCTGAGGGAACCATTCTGGCCACAATGGATGTGGAGTTCCTATACACAAACATACCCCATGTTGATGGCATCCCGGCCTGTCATAAATATCTTCAGGGTCGGAGCTATTTTACTGTGCTGTCCATTTGGTTGCTATGATTAAGGACCACACCAGGTCCGAAACATGTCAGCATTGTGCATGTTTTTGTGTTTCGGGATAAGTCCTTAATAAATTTTGGAGACATTGAAGCGGACCCATTTCCTTCTTTCAGTTCTAATGCTGCAATAAAGATTGGACTTTACTTCACCATCAGTGCAGCTGGATTCCTTCTTTGGATTGGTATGTTATGGCTTGTCATTTTCCTGCTCCTGATGGTATGAAAATGTGGTGGTTTTAGCGACCCTATCTTGGTCTACATGTACACCTCTATTTACAGCAGATGGGTGTGGGAATGGGTTCACGAGTTGCATCAAAGTATGCAAATCTCTTCATAGCCAAAATCAAAGAGGAATGCCTCAATGCATGTCAAATAAACCCATGGCTTACTTCAGTTTTATTGATGATATTTGAATCATCTGGTCTGTAAGTGAGGAGGATCTTCTCCAATTCCACAGGAACTTCAATGCCTGCCATCCTACAATAAAACTGAAACTTACCTACTCTCACACTGAGATTAACCTATTTTAGTTCCTGGACGTAGAAACTACGTCCAGGAACCATGCGCGCTCCCGCGGCCGATCGCATGCGTGCACACGCGCTCCCGGCCCGCGGTTTGTTAGCCAGGCAATCAGTGAATCGGGCTATGGTTTCCGATCACTGATTCCTCTCCCCTGCTGAAAAAGCGACAGATTCTCTCGGAAGCTGCGCTTTTTCTGGCTGTTACCTCCCCCATGCGTCTCTCTAAGCGTATGTTATGCTTAGAGTGACGTCATGTAAACAAACTCATGGCCGCCATCTTGTGGCCAAAAAGTAAAACTACAACTAAAAGTAAAAAAAATAAAACTCAAGACACATTTACATTATAAAACTATTGTTTACATCCCACCCTCCCAAAAATACCCAAATAAAATGTTTAATATAAAAAAAAAAAACATTACAATAAAAAAAACACAAAACATGTAAATATTTACCGAAGGGTCTAAACTTTTTAAATATCAATGTAAAGATGAAATATTTCTATTTTTTTTTTATTTTAAACTTGTAAATAGTGATAGATGCAAAACGGAAAAAATGCACCTTTATTTCCAAATAAAATATTGTCGCCATACATTGTGATAGGGACATAATTTTAATGGTGTAATAACCGGGACATATGGGCAAATACAATACGTGAGTTTTAATTATGGAGGCATGTATTATTTTAAAACTATAATGGCTGAAAACTGAGAAATAATGAATTTTTTCTATTTTTTTCTTATTCTTCCTGCTAAAATGCATTTACAGTAAAGTGGCTCTTAGCAAAATGTACCCCCCAAAGAAAGCCTAATTGGTGGCGGAAAAAACAAGATATAGATCAGTTCATTGTGATAAGTAGTGATAACGTTATAGGCTAATGAATGGGAGGTGAACATTTCTCAAGTAAAAATGACGGAACGCGAATGGGTTAACTTTCTGGACACCATTATATACATCAGACAAAACAACCTACAAATGTCTACATACCACAAACCAACAGACCATCCCACATACCTCATGTATGACAGTTTCCACCTCAAGCACATTAAAAACTCAACAATTTACAGCCAAGCTATAAGGTGCAACTGGATTTGGTCTGACAGGGTGGACAAACACCTGGATCACCTTAATAGCATTTTCATTAAACAAGGTTACAGTCCTCTTATGAACGAGGCCCAAATCAAGAAAGCTAACATCATCCCCAGGACTCAGCTCCCGAAATATAAGCAAAACCAGGAAGAGGAACGTGTCCCAATGGTTGTCACCTACAACCCACACTTGCAAATCTTACGGAGGATTGCAAAGGAAATTCATTTCATTTTACACAAGGATTACAGACTGAGAAAGATATTCCCTAAACATGACATGATGATAAACATGGGTACCCCTCCTACTAAGAGCTTAAATGTGTTCACTTTCTATTTTTCTACCTTGCAAGGAAAAAAGTAAGTAAGTAGAGCAAAAAAACACTTTGCACAAAGACTTCTGACAGTGCTGAAAAGTTCAAATGCTAATTAATTCTTCCCCCGGGAGCTAGATCAACCACCTCATTCTGTCATGGCTGCTGTTTGCACTTCATATTATGATTGCAGAGGAATTGTAACCAAGCATTGAACTTCATCCCAATCAGTAGCTGATAGCCACCTAGGTACTGACATCACAGTTTGGGAGCCTTGTTGCATTGTAGGCAATAACAGTTGTTTAAACTGCCAGAAATGCATCATCTCTTTTCCACTGACACCACCTGCCAGCAGTAAAAATGTTGCCATGTGATAAATGTCAGAATGTAAATCAGGGAGAGGAAAGATTTTACAATGGGCAAACACTGACTAAATCATTTATACATAATTATTGTAAAAATTAAGCACTTTTTTTCATTACGCCATTTTCACCGCAGTTCGTCTTTAAATTAAAAATAAGAATTAGAGGCTGCAGGAATGTTCCATTTACCTTTCCTGCTACACATATAATTAATTATCTTACAAGTTTATTTTGAATTCAGGTTTGCTGTAATAGACTGTGTTTCACTTTGCTCAAAAGCTTGTTCTGCACTGCAAACATAGCAGAAAGGGTTTGTTTATGCAGGATTCGGCGTGACTGTAAGCACCAATTCACACTGGGGCAATTGCGGGCATTTATTGCGGATTGCCGACTCACCGGCGATTGCTATCTCTTTTAAAAGAGCTAGTGTAATATAAAGTATATGGTTTTCACGATTTTTGAGTGATCGCAATTTCAAAGGTAAAAAAGCGGTAATCTCAATCGCTCAAAACTTACAAAAATGTACAGCAAAAAAATATGCGTTTACTGTGGAAAAAAATGCTGCCATAAACCGCTAGTGATAATCGCTAATATTTTGTGATCCCCATTGTGAATGGGCCCTAAAGCCTAGTCTTCATTCATGCATTTTGTTAGTGCTTTCAAGAACGACAATTTCGATGCTAAAGAAAGTCAATGGACTCATGTTCATTACAGGTGAAAGCTTGTGTCCGTTTTTCACATACTTTACTAGTTTGATTCCAAATACTGCAGTTATTCTCAACGGCTGGGTATGCACATTTTACATAAAAGGAAAAGGAGGAAAAAGTTGTCATATTCACTAGCTGCACACAAAAATTTGCATAAAATGTGCACATTTGTGCAACCTTTGCATGCCAATCCCCACACATAAAATGCAAGCCTATAGTGGAAACCTAGCCTTAGAGTTCTCTGAATGAATTTTTTTTTTTTTTTTTTTATACAAACCCAGAATGAATTACATTGTATACATACATATGTTTTTCTGTATTTAGGGTGTTGACCACCACTACCTCACCATGAAGTTATAAAGAACAAATAGTATGGTGCAGAAACAGCAAACTGCAGCCAGCGCCAGTCCCGAATCCCATATGCAATGCCTGCCAGGAGGAGTTGCCCACAGGTAAAGCAGTAGGCAAAAAGGGTGCCAACCAAAGTCCGGACATTGGGTGGAATCCATTCTAGTACTGAAAAAGAAGAAAAACATAATGTTATGCTTATCATAATCATTGACAATTCACTTTCAAGCATGTACAGTATGTATTTGTCCAAAGTAAGTGAATACATATATCTGGTGGTAAAAGTACTATACAAGAAGTTGTCACCTTCCAGCTTAACCTCTTTCTGCAAAACAGACGTTTTAAAATGATCAGTTTTGCAGGGCATAAGATCGGGCTGTAGCCGTGGGTGCTGCTGGGGGGCACGCGCAAGCCTGCACACGATTAGGCACGTGCACGCACGCACATGGCCAATTTCGGCTGCCTATGGGCTGGCAGTAGTAGTTAAAACATACCTAACACTTCCTTCACCAAAATCAAAGCCACTGGTTAGGCACCTTGGCCCTTATTCAATTCACATTGTATCGTAAGTTTTCTCCAAGGTGATATTGTCACATCTTATCAACAAGGCCAGCTTTATACTTTTTCCGCCCCTAGGCCAAGTATGCTGGGGCTCCCCGTCCACGTGCAGCAGTGCCCTTGCGATTACACACACAGACCCAATTTCATGTGTAACATTCCTAGAGCTGCAGCCCCTTTCCTTCATGTGTTTTTCTTAATTTGCAGCCTTCTCTTTCATATGTAGCAGCCCCTATTTCACATCCAGGTGCCCTCTTGAGTTGCAGCCACCCAAAGCCTGGACCTTTGTGGCCTTTCCAGAAATCCAGCACCTGCTTATCAATAGAATGCCTTATTATCCACCATCAAGCAAGAATCCCGTCATAATAATGTTGACAGTATTTTTTCGCACACTTTTTCAATTGCAGAATGCTGAAAAGTTATTTTAAAGAGACTCTGTAACAACAAAAACATCCCCTGGGGGGTACTCACCTCGGGTGGGGGAAGCCTCCGGATCCCAATGAGGCTTCCCACGCCGTCCTCTGTCCCACGGGGTCTCGCCGCAGCCCTCCGAACAGCCGGCGACTGTGCCGACTGTCAGTTCAATATTTACCTTTGCTGGCTCCAGCGGGGGCGCTGTGGCGACTTTCGGCACGGAAATAGACGGAAATACCCGATCTCCGTCGGGTCCGCTCTACTGCGCAGGCGCCGGAAACTTGCGCCTGCGCAGTAGAGCAGACCCGACGGCGATCGGGTATTTCCGCCTACTTCGGCGCCGAGAGGCATCAGAGCGCCTGCGCAGGAGCCAGGAAGGTAAATATTGCGTCACGGCTGTACGGAGGGCTACAGCGAGACCCCCGAGGGACGCAGGACGGCGTGGGAAGCCTCATTAGGATCCTGAGGCTTCCCCCACCCGAGGTGAGTACCCCCCAGGGGACGTTTTGCCGTTACAGTTCCTCTTTAACCTGCTGAGCGGTCTGGACGAGCTCAGCTCGTCCAACACCGCCAGAGGCTGCCGCTCAGGCCCTGCTGGGCCGATTTGCACCAAATAAAAAGCAGCACACGCAGCCGGCACTTTGCCAGCCGCGTGTGCTGCCTGATCGCCGCTGCAGCGCGGCGATCCGCCGCGTGCAGCGGCGAAAGAGGGTCCCCCCAGCCGCCCGAGCCCAGCGTAGCCGGAACAAACAGTTCCGGCCAGCGCTAAGGGCTGGATCGGAGGCGGCTGACGTCAAGACGTCGGCTGACTTCCATGACGTCACTCCGCTCGTCACCATGGCGACGAGGGAAGCGAAACACGGAGGGCCGCTCATTGCGGCCTTCCGTGTTATCTCTTGCCGCCGGAGGCGATCGGAAGATCGCCTCCGGAGCGCCCTCTAGTGGGCTTTCATGCAGCCAACTTTCAGTTGGCTGCATGAAATAGTTTTTTTTTTATTTAAAAAAAACCCTCCCGCAGCCACCCTGGCGATTTAATCAGAACGCCAGGGTGGTTAAAGAGAGTATGAAAAATGATCTCCTAGGAGAAAATTTAGGAGAAAAATTGAATTTAATAAGATCTTTTCTCTCTTATATGTACAGTATTTTACAGAACATTATTTTAAATGTACTCTGCATAAATGTTTTAAAATAAATGTTTTAGTTTTTAAAAAAATTGAAAAGGAAACTACTTGCTCCATCAGTTTAGGTACTGTCATGGACTAATAGCTACCTGCTCAACCCCAGCCAGCCTTAACCACTTCCCATCTTGTCACATGTGCATAAGGGTGGAGGGGTGGAGTAATTGCTCCTTTGGCTGAAGCCACACCTCCCTGTTGACTCACAGCCTATCATAACTTCACATTGACTTGAAGCAGGGAGTGAGCAAGCAGATAGAGATTGCTACAGTGGAGATGAGAAGCTGTAATGCCTTGCACCAGAGGCATGGGAGTAGTGAAGATCGATGATTGCAGAGCATTGGACTGCATGGAGTAGTACCATTCTTTGGAGTTCAACTAGTGCTGATATATTTTTGCCACAATTTATTGGGATTGGAACATACAGTGTATTGTAATCTCCTTACTTAATAACTCCTTTCCACTTTTGCAGAAGAGCGAAATAGATAAGTGCAGGAATTGACAACTGCGTGTAGCAAACAACAGGGTGAGGCGGGATTTGATCCTATGTTATACTGATCCATTCAAAGCTCCAGAATGCATTTCTGTAATGTAGGCTGTGGACTTTATATTTCAGGAGGTTTATGTTTCAGTAAATGTGCCTTTCAGAAGTGCTTCAGCATTACATTGCAAAATGCCATACTACTAGCCAATGCCTCCAGCGCTCACACATCTCCCCAGTAATGCAAACTCTTCACTGGTTCCCAGTAAAATGGAGAATCCATTCTCAAGGCTCTAAACTACATGCGACCTCAGTACATAGGGGATCTATTGGAACTATATGCCCCTCTACACACCCTCCACTCTGCCAATAAGACGAATTTGGCTATTCCCAGGATCGTATTACAAACATTTGGTGCATGGGCTTTTTCTATGCAGCCCTAGCCCCCTACTCTATGGAACTTCCCATGCCATCCCTACTCCCTGGACAGCCTTAAGAAAAGGCTAAAAATCCACATCTTTTCCCCGAACCGAACGCAGGGTCAAAGCGCTTTGAGTCCCCAGGGAGAAAAGAGATATAAAAATATGATAATTATTATTATTACATATCCACAGCTGTGCATGAAATAGAGGCACTGTAAAAAAAAGGGTGCAGGATAAAGCCTAAAGATTTTTTTGAAGGGGCAATGATAATGAAAATATCGTTTTGCAAGTAAATATAGGTTAAAATTAGCAATTGTTTCGAAAGTCATTTTAAATGATTTTAAGTATTGCAAAGCCAAATATTTAGCATATTTTTTAACATTTCTCTATCTTTAAAGTGACTCCGAGCACCTCTCATGGGCATGCCTTTAATCCAGACGACTTCCAACAAAGTCATGCTATGACCCCTCTGGAGGAGCCTCTTGCAATGGCCATGCGTGTCACTTCCTCTTCCTGCTTCATTCAGTGATGCACTCCTCTAACAGAGAAGACAGGGGTGACCCGGAAGTTATAACATAGCCAAGATGGCAGCCGCGATTTTTGAATTGAAATCGAACAAAAACGGTTTTGATTCAGGCATCAAATGAAAGAGGAGAACATAAGCTACAGAAAGGTATGCATCTTTAATTACTTTGCAGTACTGGTCGGAGTCTTAAAGATGCCTATGAGAGGTGCTCGAGGTCCCTTTAACTGAAATAGAAAAAAAGAGACATTAAAATGACGGTAATAAAAAGTGTGTCGAGTGAAACTGAAATAGCAAAATATAGTATATATCAATGAAAAAGAAAATATATTTACAGTCGTAATAAACTGGTAAATATTATGGATATTTTACTACTTCTAAACCTAACCCTTCTCTCACACAGAACCCTCCCTCTACCTATCCCTAACCCTTAGACACTCCCCCCCGTTGGTGCCTAACCATAAGACCCACCTGGTGGTGCCTAACCCTTAAAACCACCCTGGTGGTGCCTAACCCTAATACTCCCCAGGTGGTGCCTAACCCTAAGATCCCCCCTAGTGGTTCCTAACCCTAAGACCCCCCTGGTTGTGCCTAACCCTAATACTCCCCTGGCGGTGCCTAACAATAAGAATCCCCCTGGTGGTTCCTAACCCTAAGAACCCCCCTGGTGGTGCCTAACCCTAAGAACCCCCTGGTGGTGCCTAACCATAAGACCCCCCTGGTGGTTCCTGACCCAAAGACGCCCCGTGGTGAAGACTAACCCTAAGACACCCCTAGTGTTGCTTAACCCTTAGACCCCCCCCAGGTGGTGCCTAACCCTAACACCCCCCCTGGTGGTGCCCAACCCTAAGACCTACCTTCCTGATGCCTAACTCCCGTTCTTTGCTGCAAATAATGTAAATACAAAAAGCAGTATACTTGTAAAATAATACATTTCAAAACCATAAGCGATTGATTTGTAAGATAATAAATTTCAAACCCATAATTTACAAAATGATAATTCTCAAAACGAATTTCAATATGTTAAAAACAATAATATACATTTTAGAACGATAATTGATAAAATTATATTTCTGAAAACATATTTCAAAATGTTAAAACAGTTAAAACAATAGTTTGCAAAAAATGATAATTGTCAAAACAAATTTGAAACTATATTTTACAAACTACGAATTCTCAAAACCCCAAAAATGTATACTATTTAATGGGTGCCCAAATCGTCCAGTTTTGCACCCAATAGCCGATCTTTAATATTAGAGTAAATGGCGGCACACGATTTTCCTGTTCAGGAAAACTAGAGTTCCTTCTGCATGTGTACAAATGGACACGTTTTTTTCAGTACTTATCCTACCTAATAAAATGCAAGTGTCTCTGCGTCCCATGTCCCTGTGTGTTTCTTTTTTTGCAGTGCGTATGTGCAGGAAGGGACGCAGAAACATTGAGAGAGCGGCTTGCAGGGGAGGATGGGGCCAGATGGGGTGGACGTGCATGCGTCTGGTGGGTATGCGCGCTTATATGAGTGGTGACAGACCTAGCCCATTTTTAAACGGGCTAAGGTCACTAGTATATATATATATTGTTGAATATAATTTTTTTAAATAGATTAAGTGTATAAAAACAAGCATCCTTTCTCATTGTCACTTTTATATATAGTTGGACACTTACAAAGCGAGAGGGTGTTCACAACAACTCCAGAGAAAAAGATCCCACAAAGACACCGGAAGGTGCAGTAGGTCACGAAGCTGGGCATGAAAGCTGCACATGTGCCACATACTGCCATCATGAGATAAGAGACTGATATAATCAATTTCCTGCCAAACCTAGGGGAAACAAAAAAGGTCATTCAATCCAATTCAGTATATCAATCAGTAGTTCTATATGAGAAATCCTAACTTCAGGAAGCTATAAAGGTGACCACCTAGGGAATAGACAAAGTCTATGCTTCACGGTGGCAGAATATGTATGAATAGGCAAGAAGCCCAATGATCAACATTACCATTATAAAATAAGGAAAGAATAAGCAATATTAAAAAAAAAAAAAACTTTTAACAGCAGAAACAGAATGGTAGACTGTTCGGTCAGGCCTGCAAACTACTGGAGAAAATAACACAAAGTAAAGAAGAATACTGATATTTATTGCTGTATATGTCCTAATCTGGATCTTCAATTGCTAAAGCAGGGGCCATTAGTAACAAAGGACCGCTGACTGTCATACTAATCTCGCCATGACTCAAGTAGGATCATGGCGAGAATTAGTAGTGCCTGTGCCTTCTCGTGCCCACGCCTATCACTGATTGTGGGCTTATGCCCTTGGTTGGGAGTGTGTAGGCAATTAAATATACCTTTGCTCACTACATTTCTTAATATGTCAAGAGAGTTAAGATCTCTCAGTGACATATTTTCTGCTAAGGAATAACTGTAGCACAAACCTTTAGTGCCCATTGAATGCCAAGAGCATTTTGGATAGGATAAATCAAGTTTGCTTGAATGGGGAAACAAAGGTAACCCTTATCGTCTTAGCAAAATAAATTAAGCGTCATGAAGGAGGGCGGGGGCAAGGTTGGGGAGGTGGAAAACTAGGAGGATGATAATCGTAAGTTTGGTACAACTGAGTTGGTTTAGCCTACATCTAGAGAGCTCAGAGATCACCTGCAGTTGTAGTCTACAGGTCAGTGAGCTTAAATGGTTGTATGAAGTCTACAAGTTGTTTTGTAGTAAAAGATGTAAAAAGACGTTTGGGTCTTTTTTACCACATCAAGTTTTTCTAGTGTTAGATTATGTAATGGAATATCAGATCTGAGAGTAGGATTAGATTGTGACCAGTTAGAAAGAATTTGATTCTTGACGATCTGGTACAGTGCGTTCTCAAATATTGCATGGGAAGTAGATTTTCTGATCCGTTGCTCCATACCTAGACCAGGTTTTGGACCTAAAGGAGCATTAATTCGGAGCTTGTTTTACACATAGCTGGATGGACATCGTGAGGGGATATGACCTAGAGGAAGAAGAACTCCACAGGTTCATCCTTTATGTCTGGATTGCGGACTTTGCTGGCCTTGTTTGCGGCCCGCCAAGGAAAAGCAGCGACGGCGGCCATGTCTTCCTCCCCACCCATGAAGAAGGCTCTAAGTATTTGTTAAGATATGTGATTATTCATATGCCCTTATATAGCTTCTCTGTCACACTCACCGCTCAAGGTTCCTGCGACAGTCTCGGGTCCGTTCCAGGGGTGCGCACTAGTGTTGGGCAAACAGTGTTCGCCACTGTTCGGGTTCTGCAGAACATCACCCTGTTCGGGTGATGTTCGAGTTCGGCCGAACACCTAATGGTGTTCGGCCAAACTGTTCGGGTTCGCCCGAACTGCTCAATGGCCGGCCGAACAGGGCCCTGTTCGGCTGAATATGGCCCCCCTATGGGGTCGCAGGCATAAGGGGGGAGCATGCCCCGATCGCGGGGGGGGGGAATTCCCCCCACCCCCTCCGCCAGCGCTCCCCCCTCTGCCCGCTTCCCCATAAAAAAGTTTAATGCAAGTTAAATAGTACCGGTGGCTGGCAGTGGAGTGAGGAGGAGGAGTCCGAGTAGGAGAGTGACGCGTTGAGGCCGGGCAGCGGGCGGTTCAGCGGTAGTACCCTTGTGGTACTTCCGCCCTTTCTCTGACCTCACGTCCTCTACGTGATGACGCATACGAGGGTACGCGTGACGCGTACCCTCGTATGCAGAGGACGTAAGGTCAGAGAAAGGGCGGAAGTACCACAAGGGTACTACCGCTGAACCGCCCGCTGCCCGGCCTCAACGCGTCACTCTCCTACTCGGACTCCTCCTCTTCACTCCACTGCCAGCCACCGGTACTATTTAACTTGCATTAAACTTTTTTTTATGGGGAAGCGGGCAGAGGGGGGAGCGCTAGCGGAGGGGGTGGGGGGAATTTCCGACCCCCCCCCCCGCGATCGGGGCATGCTCCCCCCTTATGCCTGCGACCCCATAGGGTCCCCAAAATGGGCATGTTCGGGGGTCCCATAGACTTCCATTGAGTTCGGGGTTCGGGCCGAACATGCCGAACATCTGGCCCATGTTCGGCCTGTTCAGCCCGAACCCGAACATCCAGGTGTTCGCCCAACACTAGTGCACACACACAGGGGATCCTTAGGCCTTGTGTGTGTACTTCCTGTTTGGCGGCGCGCGGTGATGCGCGGTGCGTGCATGCACGCAAACCATAGCGTGCGCGGGCGTTTGCGCGGGCGCGATGCGTTGCGCGCGCCCTGCTAATTTTGGTGACAAAACTTTGTATAAAAGCAGCACTGAACAGAAAAGACTTGCAGAGAGTGTCTTCAAAACAGTATCAAAATTTATTATAACATCTTATACAACCCTCATAACTATACCCTTACCCCCCCTTAAAAACACGGCCGTGTTTCTACTGGTCAGCTGACATCACCACTTTCACCCACAGCTCTCATTCACTACTTGTTTAAACAGGGATGACTTTTCCCTAAATCATATAGGGTTTGGACATCACCTATAGTCCTCCAATGTAGCTCAATTTCAGGTGCTGATTGATAGTATCACAATGCTTAGTTGTAAAAAGTCCCCAATTTCAGCATACAGAGCAGAGGAACTTAAAGAATTTGATATGGCAGTTTTTAAGTTTAGAGGTGGTTTACTTGGTATCCTTTGCATGCAGGTATTAGTACTGGGACAGTCATTGCACCAGCCATCCGGCTTAGTTGACACTTGATATTCAGGTTGCACAACCTTGTAACTTCAATTGTGCCCAATAATACCACAAGCACTAAGTTCCACTGGTAAACCAGTATTCCTGGAGCCAAGCCTGCACACAGCTAATTCAAGTGGCATCACACTACCACAACTCCAAGAAACAGGCTAAGTCCATTGCCACATAAACAACATGCCATGCAAAGCGGACATACGGATGCAGATAAACAGCACTGCCCAGCGGGCTCTCACCACCGCTGCTTAGACCGTCTCCGTCAGCCTTGTTGTCCTGCCTGCAATCACAGTTCCAAGTTCCGCTGCATTTCCCTTCTCTGTGTTGGGGCACTTCACTGCAGCAACTCCTGATGGTGTTCCGGTTTCAATAATTTTTTGTTAAGGATTTTCAAAGTAAATACAGTCACAGTAATGACATTTAGTAAAGCTTAGTGAAGCAATAAACATAACATTGGGTATATACAGACCCATACAATTGTGTATAGATGGACTAGTCTAGTAAACAACATAATAAACATTAATGTGTAAAAGTCCAGTGATTTAATAGAATAATAATGCATATAACATGTATATTTGCAGTCATCTGTATTAACAACTTATGTTTAATCATCCCGAACTGGTTGCGCAGTAACCTAGTTATAAATAATAATTATAGAACAAAACAAAAATAGGTCCATGTGTATTGACTAGGTAGTGAATAAATGTTGATGTATGGGAGTTCCATACACCAACATATATCTGTTTAGTTTGGTATTGCTCTGTTGCATCATGACGTTATTAAGTGTATAATGTAAGGATCCTCTCAACCTGGAAAATGGGGACTGAAGAGCCTCCCTACAGAGATTCCAGGGAGCGGTTCCATGATATTATCTATCATGACCATTAGTTATAGTAGCTTCGAGTGATTAATGAGCTTCAAAATCCTTTGAAATCCTATTAGAAATATATAGTATGATAGTAATACTTAACCATATAAAGTAACCAACTAACCAACTAATCTAATCTAACTAATCTATACTACTTGCGATGATCCAGTTATAAAGTTCCCAGGTGTCGTCGTAGAATCTTCGTGTTTATCAGTAGACATCCATCAGGTTTTTGTACATATAACATTGTCACAAGTTGTATTTTGGTTTTCCCCTGGTAAGAGGACTAGGTATTCTCTAATTCTTGGTGTGTGTTACATGAGTATCCTCTCAGGTATGAGGATGGGGTATTTCTAAGTTCTTAAAACTCTTTTAATGTAGATTTGGGGTATAGAATGGGCCATAAACTTGCCCTTCTCATAAACGACCAAACATTACCACATCTGATAGCCCATGATTTTTCAGCTAGAAGATTGGATTCCACCGTTTTTAGTATGTCATTAATTTTGGGAATGTATAAGGATTTCCAATTACTTGCTATCATATGTCTGGTGGTGATGAATATGTGGTTCATTAATAGTCGTTCACAAGGGGGCAAGTCCAGGGTTCCCAGGTGGAAAAGGAACATAGCAGGGGGAATAGTATCTAATGAAACAGGAAGTTTTTTGAGACAGGTTTCTATATCTGACCTCATCTTTTTAAGCTTGGGGCATTCCCAAAATATATGTAGTAGTGAGCCGATTTGATTGCAACCTCTCCAACATAGGGGGGAAGCTGTGTGGTCAAATTTACTAATTTTTTCTGGAGACATGTACCATTGCCAGACGCACTTCACAAAGGCCTCCTGGTGGGTAACACAGTGGGAGGATTTCCTTAATGATTTATAGGCCAATTCCCAATCTTCTTGTTCGATATCTAGTTGAAGAAGCTCTTGCCAAGATTTGAGTTGCCATTTAGGTATTTCATCTTTAAATTCTATTAGGGTCTTGTATATAGTGGGTATGCCTTTTAAGTTTGTTTTTTCGGGGAGAAGTAGTTTTTTTTTATTTGTGGTGGTAGAACTAGTGGGGTGAGGGGATGTCTAATTAAAAATCTATGTATTTTGAGGTATATAGGTTTATCTGATATAGGGATGTTGTAGTTTTTCATTAGTTCGTCAAAGGAGAGAAGTTTGGAGTTTACTAATAAATCTTCTATGTTAATAATGCCGCATGAGGTCCAGTATTCCAGAGTTGTTTCTATATTCCTAACAACCGCATTTAACGTTAATAAAGGGGTAGGGACTTCAGTAGCTAATGTGTCTTTCTTAAATGTTTTCAACATTCCTTTCCAGGTTTGTGTCATGTTGGCTGAGACTGGATTTTTTATATTTTGTTGTACTTTCCAAACTAATCTAGATATAAGGAATGATTTATATGATGTAACTGGCAATTGTTCTTCTTCTATTTTGTACCACTGTTTGGAGAAGTCATTCATCCAAACTGTTCTAGATTGGTCTATTATGGTCGCTTGGTAGTATTTCTCCAGATCTGGGGAACCAAGGCCAAGGTTGGCAGAGGCGTAGCTAGGGCTTTTAGCGCCCGGGACAAAGACAATTAATGCGCCCTGTAAGGAGGGACCCACCAAAAAAGGGGCGTGGTCATGCAACAGAATGTGGGCGTGGTACTTGGTGGGGCCAAATATATAGGACCTTAGCAGTGGTGTAAAAGGTTGCGCAGAAAAGACAGAGCTGGACCAGATTAGCGGAGCACAGATCTGTCTACTCCGCGCGGATGGAGTAAGTGTTCTGCCGCCCATATCTGCAGGGGGAGTGAGAGAGAGGGTGAGCCCTAAGGTGAGGGAAGGGGGGTGAAGACTTCCCTCCTTCCCCACCGCTGTGTCCACAGCTTTCCCTCTTCTCTGCGCTCCCGCTGGTGGAAAAAAAAAAACAGGTCACGGCTGGGCGCCCCTAGGGACCCAGTGCCCGGGGGCACGTGTCCTACCCCGCCCACCCCAAGCTACGCCCCTGAAGGTTGGAGATGGGAAGAGATACAATTTTATTAGAAAATCTAGATTGTTTATTCATCATGATAAATTTATTTAATAGTTTTTGTAAGCTAATGAAATTTTTTGGGGGGATTCTGATAGGGAGATTTCTGAAAAGGTAAAGGAGCTGGGGGAGTATCATCATTTTGTTATGATCATGTCTGCAGCGTTTACTGCTGGCTGCAGTGGTATTGTAACCCAAGCAGTTCTGATGTCATTACATGCATTTTCTTGCATAGTTTGGTTTGCACTTAAACTAGTTGTTGATTCCATCTGCAGTCGCTCTGAAGTTAATGACAGTTTAATATGCTTTTGTGTAAACAAACATTGTCTGCTGCAATGGAGGGGCAATCCCTTTCCTGCAGGCTGCATATCATTGTCTGCCTTTTCCTGCTGTCAGTCTGTGATTAATTACCATTCACTTGTGTGGGAATCTGCAGGTCTGCTCCCATTGGATGACCTCAGTATAAAGAACTGCTTCCTGCAATGCTTGATGGGCTACCATAGTCTCAGATTCTGTCTGTTACTCTGCTCGTGCCCCACCTCGTTCCTGGTCCGTGTGGACTGCGCTGACTCCTGCGAAGGGGTCAGCGAGTCCTCCTAGTTCTGCTCTTGTTCTAGAAGTTGTTACTTGCTTGTCTTGTGTCATATATTGGTTCATCGCCAATATATACGCATACTTGCGCATTTTGTTATTTTCCTTGTATTCGTGTTACGTTGATACATCAGTGTCACTGATATATACGTACACGAACTGTTTATTT
Organism: Hyperolius riggenbachi; assembly: GCF_040937935.1. Lineage (NCBI taxonomy): Eukaryota > Metazoa > Chordata > Amphibia > Anura > Hyperoliidae > Hyperolius > Hyperolius riggenbachi. The sequence continues at coordinate 136,404,603 of NC_090656.1, forward strand.
CCTGTGTTCAGTTAGTCAGCCTTCCAGCACGTTTTGGTAGTTTGCGCGTATCAAAGCACCCGTGCTGAGCTAGTATCCTGCTCCTGGTCCTGTTTGTGGATTGCGTTCATCTCTGCGAGAAGATAACGAATCCTTCCGAATCCTGTCCTGTTACCGTTTGTGGATTGCGTTCATCTCTGCGAAGAGATAGCGAATCCTTCTGAGCCCTGTTCCCTGTATTGCTCCAGTGCTAGTCTGTGTTCCTGCTTATGTCATATATCGGTTCATTGCCGATATATACATATGTTAGTCAGACGTTACAAATAGTTTCATTGATAGCTGTAATTGTAATACGCTAGGAAAACATACTTATTGTATATTTGTCTGTGTTACGTTCATCTATCTTGATCCTCCTATTTCCTGGCTATCCTGTCCTGTCTTTGTGAGGCACGCCATCGCTGCAACGCATTGGCTGCCTCATTCCAGTCTGTCTTATTGTGGACGCTTGCTGTCACTAAGTAGTGGCTAGTTAAGCAAGCGTTCATTCTGTCTACCTGTCCTGATCTCCTCAGTCCTGGTTTATGCGCTCAGCGCTACTTTGCGCTGAGACGTTATTACGAAAGTGTTGTTTGTGGCTGTTCAGATCTGCACCGGCTCTGTGCACCACAATCTCCTATTGTAGTCAGTCCTCTCCTCCACTAAACTGGGGATATCCTGATCCCTTGTGCTGGTGTGTGTACCTCCGTCACGTCAGCTTATGTGTTGCATGCTGACTGTGGAGATTACACCTCCAAGCTTAACATTATGGTAGCCCCATTACCAATCCCCATTGTGGGGGGGGGGGGGGGGTTCCAGCAAAAATGACACTGTTTGTTATGGTTCCTGTTCCTTTAAGAAATTTGAGAAACTTAATTCTGAAACAGAAAATGAGTTTTTTTTCTGAATGTACCAGGTTTTTGGCCAATCCTGAGCTCCAGGCTACTCCTGTTTCCACGTGGGCCCCCCAGTTAATTTATGTTTTGTTTAAGGGAAATTTGTTCCAGTGGGCGTACGATGTCTTGGATCATACGAATTTGAAAGAAAGACCGCTGGAATTTCTAGCGTTTGTGATCCATAACTGGCTGCGCAACACCGATTTGCCTAGCCCTTTTGATAAGCTCCTGGCAGCTTGTCAATCAGCTGCTCCTTCTACTGCCTACAAAAATAATCAGCAAGCAGATAATTGTCCTGATAACTTTTCTTCTGCTTTGAATAAATCACCTAAGGCAGCAGGGTCTAAAGCCAAACGTAAACGCTCCAAGAGAAAAGCGTTACAATCAGCGGAGTCGTTGCCCTTAGCGACTGCGCATCAGATCTGTAATGAGACTCCGCCATTAGCAGATAATGAAATTCAGTCACCATTCAGGGGAGTCAAATGGACCTATGAAACTACTAATGAACTTTCATTGCTAGCCAGGGAAAATAAAAGTTCTTGTTTAAATGAATTATCTGAATATGATTATGAAGATATATTACAGAGTATTGAACAGATCAATTTATTCGTGCAGCAAGGGAAATTTGCATACACTACAGTTCAACACTTGCTACAGGTATTGGAGATCCTTAGGAATAAGAAATCGGCCAATCACCTGCTAAATAACCCAATGTATGTTTCTGCCACTAACACATTTGCAAACTATGATCAGCTTGAATGCTCAGCTGTTAAATATGCATGGGATCCTCCATTTGAGAAGGGAGAGATGGAAGCCCTGGTCTATGAATGGAAGAAAGATGCAAGTTCATTTTGTCAGTTTTACAGTGCAAAAAGTGAATTAGTATTGAATGCATGCATTAAGTCTGCCTATAACCTAATAAAAACTGGTGTGTGTGGGTATGACTTTGTGGCTCCATTGATCGATGTGTGGAAAATGATTTTGGACGATTTTTATGTGATTCAATCAGTTGATACCAGGGAAGACACACTGTCAATTGGAGACTGTCCCACTTCTCCAGTTACTGAGTCCCTGCCATGTCTTGTGAATGTTCCTGTAACTCCACCCTGTACCATGGATAACTCAGTGTTACTTCCCAGTAAAACAGAAGCCACTGATACTTTCTTAACTTTGCCCTGCACAAATTTCTCAGCAGAGAATCCAGAGGTCCTGCTGACTTCTGAGTCCAGCCTAGCCAGTACTCATGAGTCTTTGTTCAGTGAAACAGACACCAGAAAAATCTTGCCTGTCTCTGCAAACACTTCTGCAGAAATTACCTGTGTTAATAAAGTTCAACTCCTGTCTGATCCAGCAGATGCCAATAGATGCACTACATCAGTTTCCGAGTCCCAGCAATCCTGTCCAGAAACCTCAGAACCCCAGCATCTGAATTTTCCAATTTCACAATTGAATGGTGATTTAGATGCGCAAACATTGTGTTTTGATCTTCCTGTTTCTACACCTCACTCTAGCTTCGTGAATAACTCAGAGCGTCTGCTATGTGAATCCGAAATCGCAGAATTATTACCGTGTTCAGAAAATGTTCCAGTAAATTTGCCCTGTACCATGAATTGTGCAGTAGATCTCTCCAATGAAACTCAGGTCACAGAATCATTATGCTGTCCAGCAGGTGCTTCCATGGTTTTGCCCTGCAATATGGACTGTTCAGTGATCCTGTCCAGTGAAGCTGTGGTCGCAGAGTCTTATGCTTCACCCAGTACTTTGGATACTTCAAACCCTCTAGCAGAGGAGTCTGAGGCACTGCTTACCTCAGTTGGTGTTGCAGTAATATTCACTTGTCTAGCAGCTGTTTTGGAATTACAGTCTGCTCTAATAAAACTTGATGAATTTCTGCCCAGCGAAGCAGAAGCCATTGAAATATTTACCTCGTCAGCAAGTGTGTTAGATACCTTGCCCTGTACACAGTCTGATTTAACCAATGTTGTTGAGTCCCTCTCCAGTGTTGTAACAGCCGAGGAACTCCAGCCCTGTCCTCTGAATGTTTCAAAAGTCTTGCCCTGTAACATGGATAATTCTGACTCACTGGAAAAAATAATAGAAATCTCAGAATTTCAGTCCGGGTTAATGAGTGTTTCTGAAACCCAGCCCTGTATCCTGGAAAATTCTGGTTCTCTGGCCGGTGTGGCAGAAGTTCCAGAGTCCCCTTTCTGTCCAGTGAGTTACTCAGTTTTGCCTAGTTCAGTGGGGATTGCTGCACTACTGACTTGTTTTGCAGCCCTTCATGAGCTCCAATCCAGTGTATTTGATGAGTCTCTGTCTAGTCCAGAAGAAGTTATGGGAACCCTGTCTAGTTCGGTGCATACATCAGAAGATTTGTCCTGTCTTGTAAATGCCCCTGAACATGATTTGTTAATAACCTTGCTGGAATCAGAGACATCTAAGTCTGATCCTGCATTTTTTAGTGAGAATCCAGTAACTGTGAAGTCTAGTCATGATGATTTTTTTTTGCCCAGTCCTGGTTTCGGTCCTACCTTGACTGACTTTGAGGTTCGCAGTTCCTTGACATGCCCAGAAGTCTCTCTTGTGCCGGTGTGCCCAGATGTGCTTCGTATGCCAGAGTGCCCAAGTGTGTCTGTGTTGGCGTGCTCACACGCTTCCCTAGTGGAGACATGTTCTGATGTTGCCGGTTGGCCTGCATGCCCGGAGATGGTTCTGGTCCCTAAAAGCCCTGATCTTGATGTTTGTCCTTGTGACCCTGACTCTAGAGTTGCCCTGGGTTCCATAGGGGTTCTTGATAGTTCTCCATATGAGCCTAAGGGGCGTTCTGACCTGTGGGGATCTCTTTGGAGCTTCCAAGTGTTCTGGGAGATCTCTGAGGAAACTTGTCCTGGTACCTTGGACTGGTTCAACGGTGGGTTTTGTGTTGGTAGGGACAGTTCCGGTGGGCATTGCAAAGGCTTTGGCGTTTTTGGACAGTCCCTGGAAGGCAGTGGGTATCGCTCAGAGAGTTTCTGGGGGCTTTTTTCTGGAAGTCGTGGTTCTGATGGGTATCACACTGAGGCTTGTAGTGCTGACGGGCATGGTTCTGTAGGTTCTGGTTCTGATGGGTCCAGTCTTGTGGGGACTGATTCTGGAATTTGGTCTTGCCGTGCTGTCCCGGTCATCATGAATTATCAGTCAGATTGTTTTGTTGGGAATTTCAGTTTTGAAAAGCGTCTGGTATCCGCTTTTAAGGGGGGGGGGTAATGTTATGATCATGTCTGCAGCGTTTACTGCTGGCTGCAGTGGTATTGTAACCCAAGCAGTTCTGATGTCATTACATGCATTTTCTTGCATAGTTTGGTTTGCACTTAAACTAGTTGCTGATTCCATCTGCAGTCGCTCTGAAGTTAATGACAGTTTAATATGCTTTTGTGTAAACAAACATTGTCTGCTGCAATGGAGGGGCAATCCCTTTCCTGCAGGCTGCATATCATTGTCTGCCTTTTCCTGCTGTCAGTCTGTGATTAATTACCATTCACTTGTGTGGGAATCTGCAGGTCTGCTCCCATTGGATGACCTCAGTATAAAGAACTGCTTCCTGCAATGCTTGATGGGCTACCATAGTCTCAGATTCTGTCTGTTACTCTGCTCGTGCCCCACCTCGTTCCTGGTCCGTGTGGACTGCACTGACTCCTGCGAAGGGGTCAGCGAGTCCTCCTAGTTCTGCTCTTGTTCTAGAAGTTGTTACTTGCTTGTCTTGTGTCATATATTGGTTCATCGCCAATATATACGCATACTTGCGCATTTTGTTATTTTCCTTGTATTCGTGTTACGTTGATACATCAGTGTCGCTGATATATACGTACACGAACTGTTTATTTCCTGTGTTCAGTTAGTCAGCCTTCCAGCACGTTTTGGTAGTTTGCGCGTATCGTGAGCACCCGTGCTGAGCTAGTATCCTGCTCCTGGTCCTGTTTGTGGATTGCGTTCATCTCTGCGAGGAGATAACGAATCCTTCTGAATCCTGTCCTGTTACCGTTTGTGGATTGCGTTCATCTCTGCGAAGAGATAGCGAATCCTTCTGAGCCCTGTTCCCTGTATTGCTCCAGTGCTAGTCTGTGTTCCTGCTTATGTCATATATCGGTTCATTGCCGATATATACATATGTTAGTCAGACGTTACAAATAGTTTCATTGATAGCTGTAATTGTAATACGCTAGGAAAACATACTTATTGTATATTTGTCTGTGTTACGTTCATCTATCTTGATCCTCCTATTTCCTGGCTATCCTGTCCTGTCTTTGTGAGGCACGCCATCGCTGCTACGCATTGGCTGCCTCATTCCAGTCTGTCTTATTGTGGACGCTTGCTGTCACTAAGTAGTGGCTAGTTAAGCAAGCGTTCATTCTGTCTACCTGTCCTGATCTCCTCAGTCCTGGTTTATGCGCTCAGCGCTACTTTGCGCTGAGACGTTATTACGAAAGTGTTGTTTGTGGCTGTTCGGATCTGCACCGGCTCTGTGCACCACAATCTCCTATTGGAGTCAGTCCTCTCCTCCACTAAACTGGGGATATCCTGATCCCTTGTGCTGGTGTGTGTACCTCCTTCACGTCAGCTTATGTGTTGCATGCTGACTGTAGAGATTACACCTCCAAGCTTAACACATTTTGAATGCGTTAACTCTGCCTAACCATGAAAATTCTAATTTGGCGAGGTTGTCTAATTGGGTTTTTAATTTGGAGAGCCATGGGTTATAATTTTCTTTAAATAATTGGGCAATTGTAGGGGTAATTTGTATACCTAAGTACTTAATGGATTTGTCTGTCCAGGTGTATTGGCAAGAGCTCTTCAGCTTATCTAATGTGGGTTTTGACACATGGCAAGGAAGGATGACTGTCTTGTTGTGATTAAATTTATAGTAGGAGACCCTTGAGAAATGCCCTAGTTCTTTGTTTAAGTTGGGGAGAGAGATGAGGGGCTTCTGTAAATAGAGTAGAATGTCATCGGCGTATAGGCCGAGCTTGGTATTGGATGTTTTGAGGGCAAAACCATGGATTGAGAGGTTGTCCCTGATCTTCTGAGCTAGAAATTCAAGAGTTAGGATAAATATTAGAGGTGAAAGGGGGCATCCTTGGCGGGTGCCATTGCTTATATTGAAAGATGGAGATACCGAACCTGAGGAGGATACTCTGGCAGAAGGTTGACCGTATAATGCTGAAATAGCCTTGTGTAAAAAGCCTGATAAGCCAAATTTTGATAATACTTTTGACAAATATACCCGATTGACTCTGTCGAATGCCTTTTCTGCGTCTAAGGATACGAAGAGGGTAGGCTTCCGACAGAGTCTAAGTTCATGCAACAGAGCAAGTACTTTTCTTGTACCATCGCTGGTTGACCTTCCTTTGACAAAACCCACTTGATCAGGATGGATTAACTGTGGTATCAAGGGGGTAAGTCTGTTTGCAATGACTCTTGCGTAGATTTTGATGTCTGTGTTCAGGAGTGATATTGGCCTGTAATTTCCCGGGTCTGTAGGGTCCTTTCCTGCTTTAGGTATTGTAGATATCATGGGGAAGGCACCAAGGGTTGCTACCTCGTTAAACATGTCAGTAAGCGGTCTGACAAGGGTGTCAATGAATTTCTTATAATAAGTATTGGTGAAGCCATCAACCCCCGGTGCCTTATCCCTTTTTAAGGATTTTATGACTGATTCAACTTCTTGTTGGTGAAAAAGTACTCCTGTATATTTCTGCTCAAATTCAGATAGAGATGGTAGACTAACACTTTTTAGGTAATTGTCTATTTCTATTGGGGAGGGTACATGGGTGTTGGAGTCTGATTCAAGATTGTATAGGGATTCGTAATAGGAGGATAAGGCTTCTATGATGTCTTGTGGGTGGTGTACTACGTTATTAGATTTGGGATGTCTTATTTTAATTATACGCTGATATATTCTTTTACCTTTGATTTTTCTGGCCATAGCTTTGCTTGCCTTATTTCTCTCATAATAAGAGGTTTCCTTTAATATCGTTTGCCATTTATCATAATATGAATATAAACAGTCAGCTAGTTCAAGGCGTGTTTCTTCTAGGATTGGAATTAGTTCTTTTTTCTTTTTGTTGTAGATTTCAGCTTCTAAGGATTTGATTTTCCCATTTTTCTGGCCGTAGCTTTGCCTGCCTTATTTCTCTCATAATAAGAGGTTTCCTTTAATATCGTTTGCCATTTATCATAATATGAATATAAACAGTCAGCTAGTTCAAGGCGTGTTTCTTCTAGGATTGGAATTAGTTCTTTTTTCTTTTTGTTGTAGATTTCAGCTTCTAAGGATTTGATTTTCCCAAGTAATTTGTCTGTTTTTTCTCTATATTTTTTCTTTGATAAGGCACTATGTTTAATAAATACTCCTCACATGAATGCCTTGTGGGCGTTCCAGAGGGTTGAATGGGAAACTTGTTGGGTGTCGTTAAAATGAAAATATTCTAAGAGTTCTGCTTTAATTTGGGGAAGTGAATGTTCTGAATTTAGAGTATAATTATTCAATCTCCAATTTCTGAAAGAATGAGAGGAATTTTGTAGTTGAATTTTCATTAAGAGAGGGGAGTGATCTGACCAAATTCTAGGACCTATATCTATACTTGATTAACGATAATGAGAACCTGTCCACCAAACAATAGTCAATCCTAGAGAAAGTTTTATGAATGTGGGAGTAAAAAGTGTAATGTTTCTCCATAGGGTGGAGACATCTCCACACATCAAAGAGCTCTGCTTTTACTAAAGTAGATTGTATAGTAGTTGGGGATCTCTTTCTATTGGATGTGCAATCAGTTTGCAAGTCAGCCACCGCATTAAGGTCGCCCGTAATGAACAAATGGCCTTTTTTGACTTTGTCTATTTTGGAAAGTTTCTTATTCAAAAAATTCACTTGGTGAGAATTGGGCGCATAAATGTTAGCTATGGTTATTTCTTGTGAATTAATTTGGCCGTTTATGATTACCATTCTGCCATCATTAGAAGTGTGTATTTTTTCAACCACTAATCCTACCGAATCCTTAATAGCAATAAAGACTCCAAGTTTTTTCTTTTTTAAAAGGTTGGAGTGATGGATTTGTGAGAATTGGAATAACTTAAATGTTTGTGCTCCTAGTTTATTTAAGTGGGTCTCTTGGACACATAGTATATCAGTATGTTCTTCTTTGGCCAATTTTTGTAATAGGAATCGCTTCCTATGGGAGTTTAGGCCTCTTACGTTTAGGGATAAAATGTTAAGATCTAGTGACATGAGTAAAGAATAAGATCCGCTTAGAAATTAATACAATAAACCTGTGGATGTAATATCTGAAACATACAATAACATTAATTTTAAAGAACTTTGTATAGTGACCTTTCTCTAGGTACCTGTCCCGGAGAAAGGAGAACGAAGAAGGAGACATCTGGGAAACATCGCAATAGAACCAAAAACTTAAGTCCAAATATGAACCTGAATATGGACCTGTAGAAATGAGAAGTGAGGTTAACAAAGAAAAAACAACAAAAGTAGCGACAGCAGTGTCATTCATGATGACACTGTCACTTAGGAAATTTAAAACAGTTCAGGATCTAATCTGGAGTAATACTAGTCCAGATAAGTGTGGTCTAGTAGACCCTGACCACCAAAGTGGATCAGATCAAAAACAGTTCTCCTCAGGTGGAATAAGATGATGGAGTACCCTAAGGAAAAAAGTTCTGCGGGGGGGAAAAAGAAAGTCTGTGGCCAAATACCCATCTGTTTAAGAAGAAGAGGTAGCTACTTCGGAGTTTTCTTCATCTCCTTGTGCTGGAGGCTGAGTGGTGTCCATCTGTTGATGTGGGACATTCCTGGGCGCTTGTCTTGGTGAAGACAGTTGTTTTGACAGGGTAACCTGGTAAATAGGTTTGTCTTCCCTGGGATCCCTCGGGATGAAAAATCGGAATTTTCCACTTAGCCAAGAGGTCACTTGCTTCTTGTGGGCTTCTGGCAACATATGTCTTTCCACTGTCCAGGATCAAGAGCTTCATCGGGAATCCCAAGGAGTAGTCTATTTTGTTGTGCCTTAGTGTGGTGGTGACTTGAGAATATTTTCTCCTAGCCTGGAGGGTTGCCTGTGAAAGATCTTGATAGAGGGCAAGATCCTGGTAGGGTTGGGGGAGTTTCTTCCCTCCTAGGGTAGCAGATAACATCTTTTCTTTTGCGTGGAAAAAGTGCACGCGGGTGATGACATCACGTGGTAAATGTTTGGGGATGTGAGCAGGTTTTGGCAGGCGATGAGCTCTATCTATGGTCATTTCGCTATCAGTCAGCTCAGGATGAGTAGTTTTAAGGATGTCCTTTACGTACTCTTTCAGATCATTGTTTCCCACTGACTCCGGAACCCCTCTGATTTTCACGTTGTTCCTACGATTCCTATCTTCATTGTCAGCGATCTTGTCCTTCATCCATTTATTTTGGTTCAGGATTTCTTTGTTTTGGTTCAGGAGATCTTTGTGTGCATCAATGAGGTGATTGTGAGCTATTGCCATTTCTTCCATACGCTTTTCTAAGTGGATGATTCTGGAATCTGTCTCTCCAGCGAACTGTGTTACATGTCCTGCCAATGACTGCATGTCACTTCTAACAGCCCCGATATTGGCCACAATGTTGTCCTGTATCACTGTTCTGAAAGAAAGCAAAAAATCCTTGAAGAATTGTTGGGTGATAGGCTGATCTGTCGCGGGGAATGTTGATAGGGGGTCTGGAGTGTGATTGGCAGATGGGGATTGAGTAGAAGGTTGAAACAGAGAAATTACGCATTGGGATGCTTATTGTACACCTTGAGGTTGCAGCTGTTCATTTCCTTTTGCGTCCATTTGTACGCGTTGTGATGGGTAATGTACGCTTTGGATCAGTGCGGACGTTTTTACACGTTGTGCAGGGTGTTGTACGCATGCAGTAGCGGACAATGCGTCATTTTGTACGCGTTGGGCAGGGGGATGTCCGCATTCACCTACCCGGGCGTCCTGGTTCTCCTGGTCGGACTGAGGCGCTACTGTAGGTCCCGGCTTCAGTGGGCTCCGCTCCCGCAATTTTTTGGCCTGCTGCTGGCGCTGGAAATCCTCTTCATCACTATCCTCCTCATAAGTTGCCTGATGTCCCCTGGGGTATGGGGTCTGTAGAAGGGCAAACCTGTTCCTCTGTGCCAGTGGAGAAGGAGTGTGGAAGGGAGAGGCTTCCCTGTCTTCAGAGCGGTGGCCATCTTGTCCCTCTGCAGCATAGAAGGTGGACAGCTTTCTCAGGGCTGGGGAGCAGTAATTCCTCCCAGGTTTTGTCCTCCTGTACTGCCAGTCGTTCTCTGGATGTTCAGCCATCTCTCAGTGTAAGAATGGAGGCTCCTCAAACTGCTTTTTGTAGCTTTCCAGGGTATTCAGGCAGAGAGCTCTGGTCTCAGGCAGCCATTAAGCTCAGCAGCCAGCCACACCCCCCCTGATGGTGTTCCGGCGTGCGCCGTTGTACGGAGCTCCGGTCAGATGATCGTGACGGCCGTGTCACGTGACTAGTTTCACTTGGTTCTCTCTAAGCTTTCTCAAACGTGATTCAGGGTTGGCTGTTGCCTCCTTCAATATATTGTCACATGTCTAGTCCTTCTCCAATTAAAAAATATATACCTAATCTACCTAGTAACAGATGATGCAGTATTGGACCTATCACTGCCTCTTTCACTACAGCTCAACTTTTCAACTATTTAAAATCAAATATCATCATAGCTAATCGTAGTAGGGCATCAGAGGGTCTTTTGTCTTAATTAACATGCATCATATCCCTGGTCCCCTTCTTACCAAGATAATGCGGGGTGCGGTGGGTGGCCCCTTTGAGGTGGAGGCTGCTGCGGTGTGATATCAAAAAGCTGGGCAGCCCTCACGTTGCAGTAGGGACCCGGGCACTTTGTGAAGATGTGTAATGCATTGTTAATTTCAAAATACTGATTGGGGGTCGGTCGGTCTATGTGTGGGGGGGAGGTACTTGCATGCAAGCCTTAGTCGTATTTATAGTCAGGTTTGAGGCATGTGCACCCTTAGTCGAGACCAGCAAAAAGTCCAATAGGAGTGCTCTAATGTCTGAGTAATCGGCCGTACATCCACTGGGTCCCCGGAGTATGTAAAAGTCATGTGTATAATAAGATATGATGCATGTTAATTAAGACAAAAGACCCTCTGATGCCCTACTACGATTAGCCATGATGTTATTTGATTTTAAATAGTTGAAAAGTTGAGCTGTAGTGAAAGAGGCAGTGATAGGTCCAATACTGCATCATCTGTTACTAGGTAGATAAGGTCTATATTTTTTAATTGGAGAAGCACTAGACACGTGACTATATATTGAAGGAGGCAACAGCCAACCCTGACTTACGTTTGAGAAAGCTTGGAGAGAACCAAGTGAAACTAGTCACGTGACACGGCCGTCACGATCAGCTGACCGGAGCTCCGTACAACGGCGCATGCCGGAACACCATCAGAAGTTGCTGCAGTGAAGTGCCCCAACACAGAGAAGGGAAATGCAGCGGAACTTGGAACTGTGATTGCAGGCAGGACAACAAGGCTGACGGAGACGGTCTAAGCAGCGGTGGTGAGAGCCCGCTGGGCAGTGCTGTTTATCTGCATCCGTATGTCTGCTTTGCATGGCATGTTGTTTATGTGGCAATGGACTTAGCCTGTTTCTTGGAGTTGTGGTAGTGTGATGCCACTTGAATTAGCTGTGTGCAGGCTTGGCTCCGGGAATACTGGTTTACCAGTGGAACTTAGTGCTTGTGGTATTATTGGGCACAATTGAAGTTACAAGGTTGTGTAACCTGAATATCAAGTGTCAACTAAGCCGGATGGCTGGTGCAATGACTGTCCCAGTACTAATACCTGCATGCAAAGGATACCAAGTAAACCACCTCTAAACTTAAAAACTGCCATATCAAATTCTTTAAGTTCCTCTGCTCTGTATGCTGAAATTGGGGACTTTTTACAACTAAGCATTGTGATACTATCAATCAGCACCTGAAATTGAGCTACGTTGGAGGACTATAGGTGATGTCCAAACCCTATATGATTTAGGGAAAAGTCATCCCTGTTTAAACAAGTAGTGAATGAGTGCTGTGGGTGAAAGTGGTGATGTCAGCTGACCAGTAGAAACACGGCCGTGTTTTTAAGGCGGGATAAGGGTATAGTTATGAGGTTGTATAAGATGTTATAATAAATTTTGATACTGTTTTGAAGACACTTTCTGCAAGTCTTTTCTGTCCTGTGAAATTTTGTGACAGAGGGTGGCTCCCCTGAGGGGTCAGTAGGCATATTGGCTCTAGCGCATCCCAATCCCATTTTTTTCTATAAAAGCAGCACTGGCCACTACTCCAGTGCTGCTCGTTCTGACAGCTTGGCGTAAGCCCCGTGGAAACTCTGTTTGCTGTATCTCTGATTGACTCCTGGTTTGACCCTTGGCTTGTGACCCCGACCTCTGCTGATTGCCGCCTGCCCCGACTCTTGGATTGTGACCTTACGCTGCCTGTCTGCCGCCTGCCCCGAGCCTTGGCTTGTGACCTCACTCTGCTTGTCTGCCGCCTGCCCCGACCTCTGGCCTGTGACCCGACTACGCTGTTTCCCCCGTGCCCTGGACTCCTGGATACTGTCTGACTACGTCTGCCTCTTCTCACATATTAGCGTCGTTGTTCTCCTGACTACTAGCTGAGGTTATCCCAGTAGTGATCTGGTTGGGCACTAGGCAGCGAAATCCTGCACTCCCCTCAAGGGGGTGTGGATAAGGACATTTGGTCACTTAGATCCCACTACTGGGTAAACCCTCTTCCATCAGTGGAAAGGTCAACAGCGCCTGAAGATCTGAAACTGACGTTAACATTATCCACTGATCTAGAGTCATAATACAATGTTGTCTGTTAACCCCGGAAGTGTTAAAGATTACTCAGAGAGCAGAAAAAAAAAGAAAAAAAGAACAGTGTGTGTTCCTTAGAGAAACCAAAGCATGGTGTCTATGTTCAATGTATTCTCTGTCAGAGATTTGCTGTAACTGGTTATCCCATCTCTTAAATCAAAATGGCAACAGTATTACCTGTACTGTTTTTCACTACCCTGACCTAATTTTACAACCTCTGGGAGATTAGACTTTGTTCAGTTTAAAGCGAAACCTGATGATAGTTAAAAAAAAACAAATTTCACTTACCGGTTTTTGCCAGCCCCCTGCAGCCGTCCTGTGCCCGCACCAGTCCTCAACGATCCTCTGGCCCCACAACATGGCGCAGTTTTGGTATCGGCCAACTTGCAAGTCAACGGCCACTGCGCCTGCCGTATACATCCTCGTTCACGAGAAAACCTCGTACTGTCCTCGTACAGGATGCTTCTGGCTACGTGAGCTGGAGCGAGGGGACACGTGGCCAGGGCCACGCAGGCGCAGTGGCCGTCGACTTGCAAGTTGGCGATACCGAAACTGCTCCATGGGTGGGTGGATGGATCGGAGGATAATTGAGGACTGGCGCAGGCACAGGGCAGCTGCAGGAGGCTGGCACTGAAACTCTATTTTTATTAAATATCTTCAGGTTCCCACTAAAGTCATGCTTATTCCTGCCCCCATTTCTAACCTTTTCTAACTATATATTGGTCCTACACTCCTCTATTGGTAATGCATCTTATGAGCACTCATTACCTAAGCATCTTTACATTGCATAATATATCTCATTTTCTCAAATTACTTTTTGTCCATTGTTATGTGACAACATATGACTAATATACTAAGGAGCATTGGACTGCATCTAACAATTATTTACTATTCTTGCATTGACTCTTTGCTTAAAGAGATACTGAAGCGAAAAAAAAAATATGATATAATGAATTGGTTGTGTACTATGAATAATTACTAGAAGATTAGCAGCAAAGAAAATATTCTCATACTTTTATTTTCAGGTATATAGTGTTTTTTCTAACATTGCATTATTCTATAATATGTGCAGATTACACAACACTCAGCATTCAAAATGAGTCTTTCAGAGCAGTCTGTGACGTAATGAACTCTCCTTTGGCAGAGGAAAAGTAAACAGTTCAATTACAGTTGAGATAATAAAAGTCAGATAACAGCCCTCTCCACGACTAACTTAGTCGGAGAGCTTAATAGCTTTTTTTGCATAGAGATAACAACTGGAGTTTCTCAACTCTTCCTGTACTGGAAACAATTAGACTGATATATCTGATCTTAATGTTTTATTTCTTAGCTGTACTACACATACAAATCATAATTTTTTTTTCGCTTCAGTGTCTCTTTAACAACCAGCATACTTTTTTCCACAATATTCCTTTTTGTTATGATGCCATATTTTACTACTAGACCCGAATACAGTCATGTAGATTACCTCCTAGAGCCTCTTCAAAACAAGCACATCTTACAAAACTGTCTTTTTTCTGTTTAGTGCAGGTTTCTAACCACAAGATGTCACCATGGCTCTGCAGGTTTATACTATGGATTCCCCATGCCAGAAAAGAGCGCAAACAAGGAGCAACTCTTCCCATCACTTGCTGCCTCATTACCGTTTCTCGCCACTGGATGTCACTAAAGCTCTAAGAACTCCATCGGGATGATGTTTTATAATAGGGTCAAACGCGAGTTTGCCGTTCAGGGCCCTTTTCCACTAGAGCGATTGCGATTGCTGAATCGCAAAATCGCAAAGCGCTAGTGATTTTTAAATCGCTAGGGTTGTTACTTTATCATAGAAATCACGAAAAGTATTTTCCACTACAGTTATTCAATTTGGAAATCGCAAATCGCAATCGCTTTCTGGAGCGATTTTTACAATGATAAAGCAATGCAAATGAAAATCAATCGCAATCGCAAAATCGCAATCGCATAACAGAATTAATGAAAAATCGCATTCGCTGGCGTTTGTGATTTGTGATTGCGATTGCTAGTGGAAAAGGGCCCTTATGATGCCTCACTAATGCCCTTAGCTATTAATGTTTTTTAACCATTTAACACAGGTTTAATCAAAGAACTCCAATGCAAAGAATTTGTTCCTCTGACATAGATTTCCTCTGCTACAACTGGGGCATAGATGCACATGGAGGTTACTACTCTTGCATTTATAATTCCCCTTGTTACAGCTCACACCAATACTAAACCTTTTTCAGATACAATTGGGTGCATTTATGCCTTTAAGAGGCTCTGCACACCTAATTGCTGTTAAAGAGACACTGAAGTCTCAAGTAAAACATCTTTTTATTTAAAAAAAATGTGTTTAATATGCTAGCCCTACCTATACCGCCGCATTCCCGCCGCTGTAATCTATCTAAATCCCCCCTAATCCCCACCTCCCTCTCCCCCGCAAAATCCACGACTTTCTTGGTCGTGGATTTTGCTGCTGTTGGAGGCAGAGCTATGAGCCGCAGCCCTGCCTCACACGCGTCTGTCAGCGCGTATCTCCGCCTCTCCCCCGCCCCTCTCAGTGAAGGAAGACTGAGAGGGGCGGGGGAGAGGCGGCGAGCCGGGCTGACAAACGCGCTGAGAGGAAGAGCTGCGGCTCATAGCTCTGCCTCTCATGGAAGCGCTCCCCGGATTGCCCCCCAGGGAGTTTGGGGGGATTTAGATAGATTACAGCGGCGGTTTAGGTAGGGCAAACATATTAAACATATTTTTTTAATAAAAAAATGTTTTTCTTGAGACTTCAGAGTCTCTTTAAGGCCCCGTTCACACTTGCGTTTTGGCAAGTAAACGGACCGGATCCTGATCGGATCCTGACCTGATCCTGATCAGAACCGTACGGTTCTGATCCGGATCTGGTCCGTTTGTATCAGGCATGCATCAGGCTGCCATCCGGATCCGTGGGGAAAAATAGCGAAATTAAAAAAAAATGTTGGGGTCAGCAGAAGGTGCACCTGGTGCACCTGTAGAATCAGGTTCCTCCGCTGTAGGCCTCACCTCCACCTCCGACATTCTGCCAAACAGCTCCAGCACGTCTGTCACTGCTGCTCCACTCCAGACATGCTTGGCCCATGTGTCCCCATCCGAAATGGCCGCTTGGATACGCATAGGAAGTGGGGTAGAACTTTAGGTTTTTGTAGGCAGTGTGTTCTGTGCCTTCCGTTGCCCATTGGTTTCTGTGTTCCTGATGGTGCTGTCAGGCTCAGGTCCGGCTCCGGTCCGGGTGCGTGGGCCGGAGATCCGGACCCAAAAAATAGCGCATGTTGGAAAAGAGTCCGGAGTCCGGATCCGATCCGGCTCCGTACTGTACGGAACGGACACGTGTGAACGACCGCATAGCCTTTACATTGCTACGTACGTTCCGTTTGTACAGTATGCGGTCCGGATCAGATCCGGAAAATCCGGATAGCGAACGCTAATGTGAACCGGGCCTAAGTCATTCAGATGCAGCCTGGTTTTGGATGTGCTGCCATTTTTCCTAGTGTCTATAAAAATGTACTGTAAGTTTAACTTGGAAGGGTTTGTGCAGCCTGCGTTGCACCCCTTCTTCTACTTTAATGGCTAGCTGCTCCTAGGTCAGACAGACTTTGTATGTGGTTTTCTGGGTGTTTAAAATAGAGGTTAGGATCCCTTCCAATGTGAATCAACTAAGCAGAGCAAAAGTATATAAACTAAATACTTATATACACTAAAGTGACTGTACATATAGGCTAAGGAAAAACTATATCACTAAGAAAGTTGCTGCAATGTACATCTATATAAGCAACCTCCTCTAATAATAAGTTCAAAATGCAAATTTTATTAAATATTATAGGCTGACAAAAATCTAAAAACACATAAAACTAGAATAAAACAATGCTCCCAAGGCCAATTATAATCAGACAAACTGCTACAGTATCAAAAAATGCACCACAGTACCACCAAGGCAATTCACCAATTTTTATACAAAGACCTGAAAAAGAGGGCCAGGCATCCCTCAGCTCCCCTGCAAGCTGATCCCACCACGGTAAGCCCCCACCTCTCACTGCCTTATCTTTTGATTTCAGTTTCTCCTTGCAATAGAACTTTGATCTAACGAAGGCTAAAGGACAAGACAAGACAAGACAAGACAAGACAAGACAAATAACATTTATATTGCGCTTTTCTCCTTGCGGACTCAAAGCGCCAGAGCAGAGCAGCAGCCACTAGGGCGCGCTCTATTGGCAGTAGCAGTGTAAGGGAGACATGCCAGAGGTCTCCTACTGAATTAGTGCTGGCTTACTGAACAGGCAGAGCCGAGATTCGAACCCTGGTCTCCTGTATCAGAGGCAGAGCCCTTAACCATTACACCATCAGCCAACTGCATGCCAATCAGGCTACACTCCCTCCTGGAGGCCCTCCCCCCCTTATAAAAGGCAGGCAGTGTCAGGCATTGGACTCACTTGTGTGCCTAAAGTAATTAGAGAAGGGAAAGCTGCTGCAGACTCTCATAGGGAAAGATTAGTTAGGCTCTTGTAGGCTTCTTAGCTTGCTCCTTGCTGATTCTTATTGCTAAAAAAGCACCCCTCAACAGCACTTTTGAGAGCTAATCTTGTTCTTGTGATCTATTTTTTTTGTGTGTATGTGTCCCACTGACACTTGTGTTGCATAGACAGCCTTGGTAATTCCTACTGTGTGTGCCACTACCAGGCCCAGCACATTCAGTGACTACCACCTGTGTGTGTGACAGGTGCACATTGTAATACCCATCACTGCATATACCTTCCTACCTGTTGTGCACAGTGCACCCACCTACCTACGTGAGCTGAGCCTACGCAGTGTGACTGTGCCTGTCCGGTACCTGTCTGTGTGTGACAGGTGCACATTGTAATACCCACTGCATATACCTGTTGTTCACTGTGCACCCACCCACCTACGTGAGCACACGCAGTGTCACTGTGCCTGTCTGGTACCTGTCTGTGTGTGACAGGTGCACATTAAAATACCCACTGCATATACCTACCTGTTGTTCACTGTGCACCCACCCACCTACGTGAGCGCACGCAGTGTCACTGTGCCTGTCCGGTACCTGTCTGTGTGTGACAGGTGCACATTGTAATACCCACTGCATATACCTACCTGTTGTTCACTGTGCACCCACCCACCTACGTGAGTGCACGCAGTGTCACTGTGCCTGTCCGATACCTGTCTGTGTGTGACAGGTGCACATTGTAATACCCACTGCATATACCTACCTGTTGTTCACTGTGCACCCACCCACCTACGTGAGCGCACACAGTGTGATATACCACTCTGTGCATACCCATTACCTGCACATTGTATTAGTCAAGTCAGTGCATACCTTTTACTTCACCCCCCCCCCCCCCCCGATATGGACAAAACGAACAAAACAGGTAGAGGCAGAGATAGAGACAGACCCAGAGGAAGGCCACCCGGCAGGTCTGTGCAAAGTCGTGTTGATGTGATTTCGTGCAGCCCTGGCCCAAAGTACAGTGCTCAGAAGAAGGTGAGTCCCATCAACTCCCAAGGTTGTCAGGATGTGGTTGACTATTTAACACAGAACACCGCATCTTCTGCAGCCACCAGCACTACAAGCACCACAGCCGCATTTGACACTTCGCAAGAGTTAATTGGTGGAGAGTTAAATGATTCACAGCCATTATTGTTACAACCAGATGAAGGCGCTAAGCAAGTTACACCACCTCATATGTCTGAGTTAGGCGGAGACACTATGGATGTAACGTGTGAGGAGGAGGATGATGAAGTACCTGCTGTTGGTGCAGTTTTGGAGGTGTCTGGGGCAAGCGAAGCTGGGCAGGATGATTATGATGATGACGATGATACGGATACTACGTGGGATCCTAAGAGACAAGTTGACCAAGGGGACAGTTCAGAGGGGGAGCCAGAGAGGAGTAGGAGGAGCCGAGTTGCTGAAAGAAGCAGGGGGAGCTCATCGTCAGAAACAGCTGGTGGCAGTGTCCGGCGCCAGCCAACATGGCCTTCAACTTCAGCTGCTGATGCCACCATAGTGCCATCACCCCAGGGGGGCTCAGCGGTTTGGAAATTTTTTAGTGTGTCGTCCGTAGATTAGAGCAATGCCATCTGTTCTCTCTGCCTCCAAAAATTGAGCTGTGGAAAGGCCAACACCCACGTAGGGACAACTGCCTTACGAAGGCACCTGCAGAAAAGGCACAAACTGCAATAGGAAGAGCACCTGAGCAAAACCAGCACACAAAAGCAAAGCCACCCTCCTTCTCCTCTTCCTCCTTCAGGGGCAGCATCTTCAGCCGCTTTCTCCCTTGCACCTTTACAGCCACCCTCCTCCACTCCGCCTCTGCCCTTGAGCGGTTCCTGCTCCTCTGCTCACAGCAGCCAGGTGTCCGTGAACAAAATCTTTGAGCGGAAAAAGCCAATTTCTGCCAGTCACCCCCTTGCCCGGACAGCTGGCTTGGCGGAACTGTTAGATCGCCAGCTGTTACCATACCAGCTGGTGGACTCTGAGGCCTTCTGTAAATGTGTGGCCATTGGGACACTGCAGTGGAAGATACCAGGCCGCAATTATTTCTCTAAAAAGGTGATACCCAAACTGTACCGTGAAGTTGAGAGGCAAGTGGTGTCATCTATGGAACACAGCGTTGGGTCAAGGGTCCACCTGACCACGGATGCCTGGTCTGCCAAGCACGGTCAGGGCAGGTACATTACTTACACAGCCCATTGGGTCAACCTGGTGACCGCTGACAAGCAGGGAGTACGTGGATGTGCAGCGGACCAACTTGTGACACCGCCACGGCTTTCAGGCAGGCCTCCTGCCACCTCCTCTCCTCCTGCTACATCCTCTTCGCTGTTGTCATCCTCCTCCTCCTTGGCTGAGTGGCAGTTCAACTCTACTGATGCTGCGATCTCCTCTCCAGCTACACAGCCCCATCTCCCCAGGTCCTATGCTGCATGCCAGGTACGACGGTGTCACGCCATCTTAGACATGTCTTGCCTCAAAGTTGTGTGGGCATTTCAGGTGGTCTTACACGGCCATGGCACGCTTTGCAGACATTCAGCGGAGAAACAACTTGCCGGTGAGACGCTTGATATGTGATAGTCCGACTCACTGGCATTCGACCCTGGTCATGTTCTTTTGCCTGCTAGAACAGGAGAAAGCCGTCACCCAGTACCTGTACAATTAAAGTAAAAGGACACAGTCTGGGGAGATGGGGATGTTCTGGCCCAACAACTGGATGCGAAATGCATGCAGCCTCATGCAACCGTTTGAGGAGGTGACCAACCTGGTGAGTCGCAGTGAAGGCACCATCAGCGAATTGATCCCGTAAGCTTACTTCCTGGAGCGTGCCGTGCGTAGAGTAGTGGATCAAGCTGTGGAGGAGCGTGAAAAAGAACAGTTACGGGGGGAACAGTTGTGGGAGCAATTTTCATCAGAACCAGATGTTTCCTCAACACCTGTGGAAGCACAGAGGGGGGAGGAGGAGGAAGAGTCGTGTGGAGAAGAGGAGTTAGACTCGGATGATGAGGAAGGTGTTTCTTTGGAGGAGGAGGCGGCAGCAGAAGAACAACCGCAGCAGGTGTCGCAGGGGGCTTGTGCTGCCTGACGTTCCCGTGGTATTGTTCGTGTTTGGAGGGAGGAGGAGGACTTACCTGACGTCACTGAGGAAGAGCAAGAGGAGATGGACAGTACGTCTGGATCCAACTTTATGCAGATGGCGTCTTTCATGCTGTCCAGCCTGTTGAGGGACCCCCGTATAAAAAAACTCAAGGGGAATGAGATGTACTGGGTGGCCACGCTACTAGACCCTCGGTATAGGAACAAAGTGGCAGACATGTTACCAACTCACCTGAAGGCAGAAAGGATGCTGCACATGCAGAACAAGCTGGCAACTATGCTTTACAATGCGTTTAAGGGTGATGTCACAGCACAACACAATAAAGGTACCACTGCCAGTAATCCTCCTCCCATGTCCACGCAGGCAAGGACAGGACGCTCCAGCGATCTTATGGTGATGACGGACATGCAGACATTCTTTAGTCCAACGACTCGCCTTAGCGCTTCCGGATCCACCCTCCATCAACGCCTAGACTGGCAGGTAGCCGACTACCTAGCCTTAAGTGTGGATGTAGACACTGTGAGCAGGGATGACCCCTGGACTACTGGGTGCGCAGGCTTGACCTGTGGCCAGAGCTGTCCCAATTTGCCATCCAACTTCTGTCTTGCCCTGCCTCAAGCATCCTGTCAGAAAGGACCTTCAGCGCAGCTGGAGGCATTGTCACAGAGAAGAGAAGTCGCCTAAGTCACAAAAGTGTTCAGTACCTTACCTTTATCAAAATTAATGAGGCATGGATCCCGGAGGGCTACTGCCCGCCCGAAGACTGAGTCAGTCCCCACACACAGCATCTCTGCCTGCACGCCGTGTGACTGGCTGCCTGCCCCAAGACTAAGTCGCTCCCACATAGCCCAACATAGCACCTCTGCTCGCAGGCCGCTTGACTGCCTTCTCCGCCACCACCAACAGAGTCCAGGACTCCAGGCTGATTCCTGAATTTTTAAGGCCGCTGCTAGCAGCGGCCGTGATAATAATTTTTCTGGTGCGTGTACATGCCTGCCTAATTTTTCTGGCTGCACTGCAGCTGCAACAACAAAACAAAAGGCATGTACATGTGCCAATTCCCCTTTGTGATCATTACCTTGCCGCGGTGATGGGGCTTACGTATCACAATGAAGCAATGACCACCGGCTATATGAGTGTCTCGGCGGGTGGCACATCAAAGATAATAAGGTCGTTGCTTCTTTGTGAACAGACCAAATTTGATCAGCTGGACAGTCACTGTTCTGTCATTCAGCTACCTCAGACTGACTATATGGGCTGGAAAGCAGCCATCACCTGCACTCTCGTCATGGTGCGCACCAGTTCAACGTGGCCGTCACTACACAAACAGCTGTTTGCAGTCGCTGCATACCTTTCACTGCATCTTTGACTGCACATTGTATTATACCTGGCAGTCAGTGCATACCTTTCACTTGAATGGATGGCAGACTTGCCCTCCATAACAGATTCTCGTTAATGGATTTAAAGTTGATTCATCTCATATACAGCAGGGCCTCGAAAGTCCTCCGGTATTGTTATTTTTGGTCACTACCTCGGGACGTGCATGCCATGCCTGCTGCCTTCCTTGGATGTGTAATGGTGAACAGAGGCGCCAACAGGATAAAAAGAGAACCGTATTCAAAACCAATAAAACAAGGGGGGCAAGGGTGGGCTTACCTCCCCAATTCAAAACACAACCACTGTGATCAAATTGCAAAGAACATTTAATCTGTACTCCAAAAACAAACAGTTGCAACGCATTTCGCGGGTCTCGAGCCCGCTTCCTCAGGCAAAAATACAAGACAAGGAGCAGCTGTAACAAACAAAAATAAACAGGAATAAAATAAAACCACGTACAGTAAAAACACATCCAATAAAGTACATACAATGCAGTAGTCTCAAAGTAAGAGGGAAACTATGAAACATCGATGAGGTAAACATGATTGCAAGTATAAGCATGTGCATCATATGCACAAATCCAGGTTAAATGTAACATGAACATCATATAAATATAAGCCATACAAAAAGGAAAGTAAAAGCCTGTATTTACATATATACTATTCCCATTTAATAGACAGAAAAACAGTTTTTCCTTTAATTGGTGCCATGTTGTTGCCCTATTGTCTCCCTTATTAGATTCTGTACACACTTGTTTTCCCCTTAGTATATAAGGATCCCGGGGGTGTTAGTGTTAACCCATATAATTAAATGAAAAAATAGACCGTCAGTGTGGTCCCATACAATAGAGGGTTTCTTACCTTAGAAGTTGTGCAGTAAAAACGCAGCGCCTCTGTAGAGAACGTGCGCCGCGCTGGTTACTAATATACTCTCCCGACGTTCCCCCAGTGGGAGACTGGCGGGAGATTCGTGCGGGGGGCGTGGTTAGCATGCGGAAGTCGGGGAGTATCCGTGCTCTCAGGGCACAGTGTATTGGTCCATGCGGCAGAGCGGAAGTGCGTCACAATAAGGGCACACTGTCCGCCGCCGCCATTGGTATCAAGGGCATGGTGCTCTGCGGATACGCCGCTCTGGCCTCCAATACGGCGGGGGGTGTAATCCATAGTTAGGCGGAAGTGTGTCATCAAAGGGCACACTTTTACCGCAGTCGAAACCATCAACCCTTTGGGTAGGAATGCATTTCACCTATTAAAAAACAGAGAGATGTTCTGGATTCAGACCTTAAGGACACTGGTACCTACAGGTCTGAATGAACAACTAGGGAAAACATTCTAGATCCTGCTCCTTTGGTCCCATCGGTCCCCCCCCCCCCCCTTCCCTTTTCTCCTCTGACCTTATCCCTTTATCCCTTTGCTCCAGATTTGCCTTGCAGCTAAGAGATCAGCTCACCTTGCAGCTAAGAGATTAGCTCACA
Organism: Hyperolius riggenbachi; assembly: GCF_040937935.1. Classification (NCBI taxonomy): domain Eukaryota; kingdom Metazoa; phylum Chordata; class Amphibia; order Anura; family Hyperoliidae; genus Hyperolius; species Hyperolius riggenbachi. The sequence continues at coordinate 136,427,892 of NC_090656.1, forward strand.
GTCGCTCTTTTTTATTGTTCCTTTGTATATATTTGACTAAAAATGTATGTTGTCCTCATGCATAGGTACAATGTAATGAGTATTTATAATGTTTTATATTATGTTACATTATAGTTCCCCTCTCTTTCTAGTTTTAGCATTTGTCTTTGAACTGATTTCAGTGATCAGCCTGGTTGATGTAATTTACACTGTATTTGCTCCTATAGACTGCCAACACTAAAAAACAAACCTGCCTTTTGATTATATGGAAGCACCACTAGATGGTGGTAGAACACCATACATCCATTACATCCTAACGATCACGTTTGTCCATTTTAGTACCCTCAGAACAATCAGCCTTTTATTTTTAGAATAATCAGTTTTAATTAATGTAATACCTTGGGAATAACCAGCTTCACTTAATTAATGAAATATTTTCTTTATTTATTTTTCATAGGAATATATCCGGCTTTTGATATACGGAAAGCCCTTCTTTTATGTACAGTGGGTGGAGTATACGGAATGTAGTTAATAACTAATCATATATATTTTTTATATATATTTATGAAATTCCCATTTTCATTTTTGTATTCTATCTTTATTATGCCGTTTGCAATTTATTATATACACATCGCTATGCATAGTATAACGAGGATATTTCCCCAGCAGAGATCTAGCCCTTTCACAATATGGCAACTGCGGGAAGTGTGCCCTTTGATGACACACTTCCGCCTCACTATGGATTACACCCCCCGCCGTATTGGAGGCCAGAGCGGCGTATCCGCAGAGCACCATGCCCTTCATACCAATGGCGGCAGCGGACAGTGTGCCCTTATTGTGACGCACTTCCGCTCCCTGAGAGCACGGATACTCCCCGACTTCCGCATGCTAACCACACCCCCCGCACGAATCTCCCGCCAGTCTCCCACTGGGGGAACGTCGGGAGAGTATATTAGTAACCAGCGCGGCGCATGTTCTCTACAGAGGCGCTGCGTTTTTACTGCACAACTTCTAAGGTAAGAAACCCTCTATTGTATGGGACCACACTGAGGGTATATTTTTTCATTTAATTATATGGGTTAACACTAACACCCCCGGGATCCTTATATACTAAGGGGAAAACAAGTGTGTATAGAATCTAATAAGGGAGACAATAGGGCAACAACATGGCACCAATTAAAGGAAAAACTGTTTTTCTGTCTATTAAATGGGAATAGTATATATGTAAATACAGGCTTTTACTTTCCTTTTTGTATGGTTTATATTTATATGATGTTCATGTTACATTTAACCTGGATTTGTGCATATGATGCACATGCTTATACTTGCAATCATGTTTACCTCATCGATGTTTCATAGTTTCCCTCTTACTTTGAGACTACTGCATTGTATGTACTTTATTGGACGTGTTTTTACTGTACGCGTTTTTTTTTTTATTCCTGTTTATTTTTGTTTGTTACAGCTGCTCCTTGCCTTGTATTTTTGCCTGAGGAAGCGGGCTCGAGACCCGCGAAATGCGTTGCAACTGTTTGTTTTTGGAGTACAGATTAAATGTTCTTTGCAATTTGATCACAGTGGTTGTGTTTTGAATTGGGGAGGTATGCCCACCCTTGCCCCCCTTGTTTTATTGGTTTTAAATACGGTTCTCTTTTTATCCTGTTGACGCCTCTGTTTACCATTACATATTGTTATCCACCTGGTGGATGGGTGCGGATACCCACTCTTTTTTTCCTACTACAGAGAGCGACTTCATAACCTGAGTGGGGACAGGTCTAATATCCCCTTATGCGCTTATAGTGGTTGCCTGACCTTCGGCAACCTGTGTTTGTGAGTATATATCTCTTATTACTTTTTATATCGATTCTCATCACCAATAATACACTATTGGGGGCTCCCGTCTCTCTATTTTTTGTCTCCTTATATTCCTTGGATGTGTGGTAGCCGTTCCTGCTCCTTTGCCCACAGCGTGCCTGCTGCCTTCCTTGGATGTGTGGTGGCGGTAGCCGTTTCTTAGGCTCCCACTTCAAACCGGAATTGAACCAGGATTCCCTGGCCTTTACCCATGGTCACCATTATACTGAGAAAGTACCATCTAAAGTTTCATAACGTTGAATAAATGGCAGACTTGCCCTTTATAACACATTCTTGTTGAAGGCAAGTGGTGTCATCTCTGGCACACAGCGCTGGAACAAGGGTCCATATGACCACAGATGCCTGGTTTGCAAAGCACGGTCAGGGCAGGTACATTACTTATACAGCAAATGGGTCCTTACTTGGATGTGCAGTGGTGGTAGCCACTTATCAGGCTCCCACTCCGGATCGGAATCGAACCCTGATTACCCGGCCATTACAGACTTGCCCTCCATGCCCCCGTAGCACTTGCAGGTATTGAACAGCAAGCAGAACAAGTATTTAAAAAAATAGATGTAAGCCTAAACAATGGTAGAGAAAGAACCATCGAAACTTGATAAGGCATTCAGACATTACCTGATATCACTGAGGAAGAGCAATCTCGCCATGGTGCGCACCAGTCCAGCACGGCCGTCACAACACAAACAGCTGTTTGCGGTGCGTTACACCGTGAGTTTGGTGTGTCAGTGTGAAGCAGTACTCTAATTACACTCCCTGATCCATGTATACACACGCAAGATGTTTTAAAGCACTTTAGGCCTGCAATTTAGCATTCAATGTGATTTCTGCCCTTAAAACGCTGCTTTGCATCAAATCCAGATTTTCCCCCGGGACTTTTGCCGTCTATCCCACTCCGCCATGCCCCCCTCCAGGTGTTAGACCCCTTGAAACATCTTTTCCATCACTTTTTGTGGCCAGCATAAATGTTTGTAGTTTTCAAAGTTCGCCTCCCCATTGAAGTCTATTGCAGTTCATGAAAGTTCCCACGACTCGAACGTTTGGCGAAGGTTCGCGAACCTGGTTCGTGAACCAAAAATCGGAGGTTCGGGCCATCTCTATTTTCTTCTATTTACAGTATGTACATTGCAATAGGATGACCTCACTGCAGTGGAAGGGTCTAGTACAAAATTGTTTGCAAACTGTTTTGAAAGCTAGCATCCTTCATTAGTGTAAATTGTAGCACCTGTTTCAGATGCATTTGGGTGCATTTATGCCTTTAAGAGGCTCTGCACACCTCCTTTGCTGTTAGGTAATTCAGATGTAGCCTGGTTTTTGATGCGCTGACATTTCTCCCTACTGAATACTAGGTCACCACCTTGGATGACCGCTGACTGTAGCCAGTATTGGTTAATTAGTTATAACACACTCCTTATTGTTGAATCTAATAATGATCCTCATGCCAGGATAAACAGGTTCTGATTAGAGATGTAGCGATCGGTTCGCCGGCGAATGGTTCCAGGCGAACTTAGGTGGTTCGCGTTCGCCAAGAGAAGGCGAACTTTTGCGGATATAATAATGCACTATGAGGGTCAACTTTGACCCTCTGCATCACAGTCAGCAAGCACATTGTAGCCAATCAGGCTACACTAAGTCCTGGAGCCCCACTCCCCCTTATATAAGGCAGGCTCGCCGGCCATTACACTCACTCATCTGCCTGCTATTAGACAGACTAGGGCAAGCTGCTGCAGATTGTTCTCCTAGGGAAAGATTAATTAGGTTCTTGGCTGCTTAGCTTGCTCCTGGGTGATTATTTTTGCTTTTTATAGCACCCCTCAACAGCTCTTTTCAGAGCTCATCCTGTTCTTTGTTTTTTTGTTTTTTTTTGTGTGTCGTACTGACACTTTTGTTGCATACACAGCCTTGCTAATTCATACTGTGTGTGCCACTGCCAGCAGCCCAGCACATTCAGTGACTACCTGTGTGTGTGACAGGGAGATGCACATTCTACTACCCAGTACTGCATATACCCAGTACCTGTTGTGTTTAGTTAACCCACCTCATCACTGCATATACCTACCTTTGTGTTGAGTGAACCCACCTCACTGCATCTAACTACCTTTTGTGTTGAGTGAACCCACCTCACTGCATATAACCTACCTTTACTGTTGAGTGAACCCAGCTCACTGCATATAACTACCTTTTTACTGTTGAGTGAACCCACCTCACTGCATATACCTAGCATCCCCCCGAGATGGACAAAATGGACAAACCAGGTAGAGGAAGAGGTAGAGGCAGACGCAGAGGAAGGCCACCTGGCACCGGCAGGTCTGTGCAAGGTGGTGTTGCTGTGATTTCGTGCGGACCTGGCCCAAAGTACAGTGCTCAGAAGAAGGCACGTGCCATCACTTCCCAAAATTGTGAGGACGTGGTTGAGTATTTAGCACAGAACACCTCATCTCCTGCAGCCAGTGCCACCAGCGCTAGTACAAGCACCACATCCGCTGCATTTGACACTTCGCAGGAGTTATTTGGTGGTGGTGAAATCACTGATTCACAGACACTACTGCAACAACAAGAAGAAGGCGCAGGTATACCACCTCATACGTCTGAGTTAGGTGGCGATAGTATGGACGTAACGTGTGAGGAGGGGGATGATGAACCACCTGATGTTGGTGCAGTTGTGGAGGTGTCTGAGGAAAGCGAAGCTGGGCAGGAGGATTATGATGACGATTATACGGATGCGACATATGTTCCCAATAGAGGAGATGACCAGGGGTACAGTTCAGAGGGGGAGTCAGAGAGGAGGAGTAGGAGGAGACGAGTCCATGAAAGAAGCAGAGGGAGCTCGTCCTCAGAAACAGCTAGGGGCAGTCTCCGGCGCCATGTATCGCCAGCTATGGACACCCAGCCAACATGCCCTTCAACGTCAGCTGCTGATGCCACCGTAGCACCATCCCCCCAGGGGGGCTCAGCGGTTTGGAAATTTTTTAACGTGTGCCTCAGATTGGAGCAAAGCCATCTGTTTTCTCTGCCACCAAAAATTGAGCCGTGGAAAGGCCAACTCTCACGTAGAGACAAGTGCCATACGAAGGCACCTGGAGAAAAGGCACAAACAGCTATGGCAAGAACACCTGAGGAAAAACAGCACCCAAAAGACAAGCCACCCCCTCCTTCTCTTCTCCCTCTTTCAGGTGCATCATCTTCTTCAGCCGCTTTCTCCCTTGCACCTTCACAGCCACCCTCCTCCACACTGATTCTGCCCTTGAGCGGTTCCTTCTCCTCTGCCCACAGCAGTAGCCAGCTGTCCGTGAAGGAAGTATTTGAGCGTAATAAGCAAATGTCTGCCAGTCACCATCTTGCCCGGCATCTGACAGCTGGCGTGGCGGAACTATTAGCTCGCCAGCTATTACCATAAAAGGTGGTGGAGTCAGAGGCTTTTCGTAAATTTGTGGCCATTGGGACACCACAGTGGAAGATACCAGGCCGAAATTATTTTTCACAAAAGGCCATACCCAAACTGTACCGTGCAGTTGAGAGGCAAGTGGTGTCATCTATTGCGAAGAGCGTTGGGTCAAGGGTCCACCTGACCACGGATGCCTGGTCTGCCAAGCACAGGCAGGGCCGCTACAATACGTACACAGCCCATTGGGTCAACCTGGTGACCGATGGCAGCAAGCAGGGAGTACGTGGCTGCGCAGTGGACCGACTTGTGACACTTCCACGGCTTGCAGGCAGGCCTCCTGCCACCTCCTCTCCGCCTGATTCATCCTCTTCGCTGTCGTCATCCTCCTCCTCGGCTGGTGCCGCGATCTCCTCTCCAGCTACACAGCCCCCGCACCCCAGGGCCTATGCTGCATGCCAGGTACGACGGTGTCACGCCGTCTTAGACCTGTCTTACCTCAAACCGGAGAGTCACGCTGGAGCAGCTCTCCTGGCTGCTCTTAACAAACAGGTGGAGCAATGGCTGACCCCGCGCCAGCTGGAGATCGGCAACGTGGTGTGTGACAACAGCAGCAATCTCATTTCCGCATTGAATTTGGGAAAGCTGACACATGCACCCTGCATGGCACATGTGCTGAATCTGGTCATGTAAAGATTTGTGTCCAAGTACCCAGGCTTAGAGGACGTCCTGAAGCAGGCCAGGAAGTTGTGCGGGCATTTCAGGCGGTCTTACACGGCCATGGCACGCTTTGCGGACGTTCAGCGGAGAAACAACTTGCCTGTGAGACGCCTCATTTGTGATAGCCCGACTCGCTGGAATTCCACCCTGCTCATGTTCTCTCGTCTGCTAGACCAGGAGAAAGCCGTCACCCAGTACCTGTACAATTACAGTAGAAGGACACAATCTGGGAAGATGGGGATGTTGTGGCCCAACAACTGGACACTGATGCGAAATGCATGCAGGATCATGCAGCCCTTGGAGGAGGTGACAAAACTGGTGAGTCGCGTTGAGGGCACCATCAGCAACTTGATCACCTACCCTACGCTTACTTCCTGGAGCATGCCGTGCGTAGAGTGGTGGATAAAGCTGTAGAGGAGCGTGAACGAGAACAGTTACGGCAGGAGGAATCGTGGGAGCAATTTTCATCCGTGGCAATGATGCTTTACAATGCGTTTAAGGGTGATGTGACAGCACAACGCAATCAAGGTACCACTGGCATTAATCCTTCTCCTCCCAAGTCCACGCAGGCAAGGACAGGACACTCCAGCGATCTCAGGGTGATGTCGGACATGCGGACATTCTTTAGGCCAACGCCTCACCATAGCCCTTCTGGATCCACCCTCCACCAACGCCTGGACCGGCAGGTAGCCGCCTACCTGGCCTTGAGTGTGGCTGTAGACACTGCGAGCAGCGACGATGAACCCTTGAACTACTGGTTGCGCAGGCTTGACCTGTGGCCAGAGCTGTCCCAATTTGCCTTCCAACTTCTCTCTTGCCCTGCCGCAAGCGTCCTGTCAGAAAGGACCTTCAGTGCAGCTGGAGGCATTGTCACTGAGAAGAGAAGTCGCTTAAGTCACGACAGTGTTCAGTACCTGACCTTTATCAAAATGAATGAGGCAAGGATCCCGGAGGGCTACTGCACGACCGAAGACTAAGTCAGTCCCCACACACAGCATCTCTGCCTGCAGGCCACTTGCCTTCTCTGCCACCACCAACAGGGTCCAGGACTCTAGGCGGATTCCTGAATTTTTAATGCCGCTGCCAGCAGCGGCCGCTATACTAATTTTTCTGGTGCGTGTACATGCCTGCCTAATTTTTCTGGCTGCACTGCGGGTGGCTGCAACAAAAAATAAAAAAACAAAAAGGCATGTTCATGTGCCCATACCCCTTCGTGATCATTACCTTGCCGCGGTAAAGGGGCTTGTGTATCACAATGAAGAATGACCGCCGGCTATATGAGTGTGTCGGGTGGAGGTGGCAGTGGCACACAAAAGATAATAAGGTCGTTGCTTCATTGTGGTCAGACCAAATTTGATCAGCTGGACAGTCACTGTGGTTCTATCATTGAGCTACCACAGCCCGGCGACCATATGGGCTGGAAAACCGCCACGGCCTACACTCTGGCCATGTTGCGCACCAGTCCAGCACGGCCGTCACTACGCAAACAGCTGTTTGTGGTGCGTAACACAGTGAGTTTGGTGTGTCAGTTTGAAGAATAAATGGCTAGCTTGTAAATTAAAGGTTTGAAAGTAAAGCCTCTGGGTCCTGACAGGATCGTCCCACTATACTACAACAAATATCAAGCTCTAATATCCCCACACCTGACAAGTTTTATCAACACATTGCTGCCAATAACCCTGCCCCCCAGGAATTCCTTCAAGCTCAAATAACCCTAATTTCTAAGTCAAGGGGCTCGATTCAGTACACGGTGCTAACCCAGTTAGCACGCCTAAAGGCTTTGGGCATGCTAACTAGGGGGCTAAGTAGTTAGCACATGCAAACTACTTAGCACCGTAGTTAGGACATGCAAACTACTACTTAGCACCGTGCTAACTAGGGTGCTAAGCTCCATGGTTAGATACCCCGGGTGTTGCTAATTATGATCTTGTAAAAGATAGAATATTTGGAAATTTAAATTCAATCTGAGCTCTATATATTATGTGACGATCATTATATTATTGTTAACAATACCTCTCATCTTCCACAGTGATAATTGATGCCGAAGTTACTGCTGGAAAAGTTAGGAGGCGCAACGCTACGCCGCATATTCTGTCATATGTTCCTTTTCTTTGTTGAATAAACACTGATTATTTTTTTTTTTTTTAAACTAGGGTGCTAAGTAGTTTACATGTGCTAACTACGGTGCTAAGTAGTTTGCATGTGCTAACTACTTAGCACGTGCAAAGCATGTTAGCACATGCAAAGTGTCTTTTCACTGGCGTGCTAACACTTAGCACCCTTTTCTGAATCAAGCCAAAGAACTTCAAACCTATTACTCTATTAAATATAGATTAAAACATCCTTACCTCCTATTATGGCCCAAATAATTTTATTCAAAGTCTAATCTTATTACATTTTGAATTAACAACAAAAAGTGCCGAAACAAACGGCACAAGCAATTACAACAACAAGACAAAACAGTTGCAGCATACCAGAGAACCCCCTCCCCCTTTAAAGGATAATGCCAATTAGTGACCTGGTTACACCCAGACTAGGTAAAAAAAAAAAATCGATGAGCCTAATTTAGGTCAATCTCGTGAACGTCTAGCCACCTAAACCAAACCTTTTCAAATAGAAATAATAGCAAACCACTTTTCATATACCCCTTTGAGAATAGGAAGTTCCCTTCTAATATAAGCCAGCCAGTCTTCAGTAGTAGGAGGGTTAGCCTGGTTCCAGTGTAATATGATGAGTTTTTTAGCATAAAACAGGAGATAGGCGTTTGGGTTCCCCCTTAATCTTGGAGTTAGTTACAGTTAGCATACAATGTTTTTAGCCTCAGTCGTAATAGCAGCTTTTGGGAATATTTTTTGAACCCAGCACCCAACCTCAGACCAGAATTGTGAAAGGTGAGGACACTGCTAGAGGATATGGAAAAAGCCAGCATCATGGTGACCACAGCAGCCACAAGAGTCAGATACATGAGCACTAAGGCAGTGTAGCTTCGCTAGAGAGGTAGACCCTGTGTAAGGTTTTATGAACATTCATTTTATTTCTTACAGAAGAGATAGAATTTTGCAAAACCTCTTCCCACTCAGCCTGTTCTAGGTCAGGGATATCTGACTTCCATCTGTCAAAAAATTTCTGTATAGAGGTCAAGGTAACAGGGAGGACCGATTTGTAAAGGTAGAGAGGGCCTTAGGGAGTAGCTGCAAGGCGGCCTTAGACTCCAGGGGGGAAATGGACACCAGTAAGGGATGTTCAGAAGAAGGATATTGAGCATTGAAGGTGTGGCAGAGTTGAATATACCTAAAGTATTTTAGTCAAGTTATATTGCTGATCGAAAGGCAGCAAGTGTTTCCCATCTAAAATATCTTTTAGCCTATAGATTTCCCTGTCTGCCCATATAGAGGGGTCAGGGATACAGAAAAAGTGAGGGAGGGAGTTGTTGTTCCAAAGGGGAAGGAAAGGGGAAACCTGCCCTGGTTTACTTTGTGATTTCCTGACAGCATCCCAGACAGAGATAACCATCTTCATAGGGTGAGTTAATTTGGGAGATCATTTAGTACCACAATATGGTAAGCTTGCTAGGGCCGTGAAAGAGCCCATAACAGCTGCCTCGATCATTATAGCAGGGTTATTAGGGGAGCAGGCAAGCCACCAATGGGCTGTTACTAAAATGGCCGCCTGGTAGTAAAATTTAAACACGGGGAGACCGTTACCACCGACATCTTTTGGTAACTGAAGGGTTTTGAGCGTGATCTTAGGGGTCTTGGAACAAAGGAACAAGGAAATGCAGGAGTCGATTTCCTTGAATGCTTTGGAGTGGATAGTAACTGGAGAATTGCGAAAAATGCAGAGAATCTTGGGAAGGAGATTCATCTTAATCGCGTTAGCTCTTCATACACTTATCCCTCAGAAGATACACCGGTGTAACATTAAGTTTCGGGAAATCTAAAATGTTAGTTTTAAATCGAATTCCGAGGTTTTTAAGCTCAGAAACCCAGGTTAGTAGGTTAGTTGGGATTGCTTGCCTAGAGGGAGATGGGCAGGATCCAAGGGAAGATCCAACGACTTAGCCCAGTTCATTTTAAGGCCGGAGAATTAACCAAATGTTTCTATAGTCTGGAGGGACATTTCCAGGGAGGGACTAGGATCCTCCAAGTAAAGGAGAAGGTTGTCAGCATAAAGAGAGATTTTTTTTCATGGACATCACCCACACAAAGTCCTCTGATAGCGCTGTTTGCTTTAATCTGGATTGTCAGAGGTTCTATCGCCAAGGCAAATAGAGAGGGGGATAGAGGACACCCTTGCCTCATCCCCCTCTCTAGAGTAAAGGGATCTAATATTTGCAGCCCAGTCTTGACCCTGGCCACAGGAGAGCAGTACAGAGCCTGAACCCATTTAAGGAACTTAGGGCCAAATCCAAACCGTCGAGAACCTCCACTTGACCTAATCAAATGCCTTTTCGTAGTCGAGGGAGGCTACGACTCTGGATCCACAATTATCATGCTGGATGCTGAGATTTGTCATTAAGCGGCAGATATTAATGTCTGTCCCTTTTCTGGGGACAAAACCAGATTGATCTCAGTGAATCAGGGAAGACAGGACCCTATTCACTCTGACAGACAAAATCTTGGCAAGAACCATGACCCAAATACTTAATAAATGCTTCCCCTCCTTAATTCAATAAGTTCAAATTGGTTTGTAACCTACCGACAAGCATCAGATAGTATCAAGAATTTTAAATCTAATATACCATGCCTCTCATTCCAAAACCCCCCTTGACGTTGCAGAATTATTGAGATGGCATCTGACAGCCTCTTATGGCAATATATGTCTCAAATTATTTCTCATTATGGTATTCAATGCAGATTCTCTGACGTTGTGAGCATCTATACTCTACACCTGTTGCCTCCCTAAAAATTACCTCCACTACTCAAACGCCTTTCCCTATCCTTAGAGGAATGAGACGAGGTACCCCTGTCTCCACCTCTTTTTGTATTTGCCATTGATCCTATTGCATATACATTTGCCAAGAATCCCAAGATATTGGTTACACCTGCACTAAACTCAGCTTTCTTCACAGATGTTTTCCTGATATACAGAGGGATGCGAATGTTTGGGAAACCTTGTTAATTGTCATGATTTTCTTGTATAAATCGTTGGTTGTTACAATAAAAAATATCAGTTAAATATATCATATAGGAGACACACACGGTTATATTTGAGAAGTGAAATTAAGTTTATTGGATTTACAGAAAGTGTGCAATAATTATTTAGCCACTTGAGGACCACAGTGCTAACCCCCCCCCCCCCCCCAAGGCTATTTTTTGTTTAATTGGTTACTGCAACTTTCAGGCCAAGCTGCAGGGCCGCACAACACAGCACACTAGTGATCCCCCCCCCCTTTCCCCCCCACCAACAGAGCTCTCTGTTGGTGGGGTCTGATCGTTTACTCCCCCCCCCCCCTGTGTTTATTTTTTTTAATATAAATATTTGTTATTATTTTTTTAATACTTTTTACTATTTTCGAGTATTATTCATTTTTTTAAACCCCTCCCTCCCCCCAGCCAGCCAATCATGGCGATCAGCTCTCATAGGCTTTACCCCATGAGAGCAGATCGGTCTCTTGTATCTTAGGGGGACAGTCATGTCACACAGCTGTCCCCAGTACAGCGCTGCTGCAGATCGCAGCGCTGTACTTGGTAGAAAGACGGCGATCGGGGCTCGGAGACTGAAGGTGGAACTCAAATTGGCTTGGTAAGCTCAGTGACCCCTGACCTACATACACAGGTGAATCCAATTATGAGAGAGTATTAAAGGGGGTCACTTGTAAGTTTCCCTCCTCCTTTAATTTTATTTGAAGAGTAGCAACATGAGGGTCTAAAAACAACTCTCAAATGACCTGAAGACAAAGATTGTTCACCATCATGGTTTAGGGGGAGGATACAGAAAGCTGTCTCAGAGATTTCAGCTGTCTGTTTCCACTGTTGGGAACAAATTAAGGAAGTGGAAGACCACAAGCTTAGTTCAAGTGAAGGCTCGAAGTTGCAGACCAAGAAAAATATCGGATAAATAGAAGCGAGGAATAGTGAGAACAGTCAGAGTCAACCCACAGACCAGCACCAAAGACCTACAACATCATCTTGCTACAGATGGAGTCAATGTGCATCATTCAACAATTTGGCGCACATTACATAAGAAGATACGGTATATGAGAGTGATGCAGAGGAAACCTTTTCTCTGCCCACAGCACAAACAGAGCCTTTTGAGGTATGCTAAAGCACATTTGGACAAGCCAGCTTCATTTTGGAATAAGGTGCTGTGGACTGAATAAACTAAAATTGAGTTATTCAGGGATAACAAGGGGTGTTATACATGGAGGAAAAACACATCATTCCAAGAAAAACACATGCTACCTACAGTAAAATATGGTGGTGGTTCCATCATGCTGTGGGGCTAGTGCAGGGACTGGGAATCTTGTCAAAGTTGAGGGACGCATGTATTCCATTCAGTATCAGCAGATTCTGGAGACCAATGTTCAGGAATCAGTGACAAAGCTGAAGCTGCGCCGGGGCTGGATCTTTCAACAAGACAACGACCCTGAACACTGCTCAAAATCCACTAAGGCATTCATGCAGAGGAACAAGTACAATGTTCTGAAATGGCTATCTAAGTCCCCAGACCTGAATATAATTGAAAATCTTTGGTGTGAGTTAAAGAGAGCTGTCCATGCTCAAAAGCCATCAAATCTGAATGAACTAGAGATGTTTTGTAAAGAGGAATACCTTTAACCAGAATCCAGACTCTCATTGGGACCTTCAGGAAGTGTTTAGATGCTGTCATTTCTGCAAATGGAGGATCTACTAAATATTGATTTAATTTCTTTTTTGAGGTGCCCAAATCTATGCACCTGCCTAATTTTATTTAAACAATTATTGCACACTTTCTGTAAATCCAATAAACTTAATTTCACTTCTCAAATATCACTGTGTGTCTCCTATATGATTTATTTAACTGACATTTTTTATCATAACAACCAACAATTTATACAGGAAAATCATGACGATTAACAACGTGGCACAAACTCTCGCATCCCACTGTATCTATATTACTCTATATATATATATATACATATATATATATATATATATATATATATATATATATATATATATTTCAGCGTGTTATCATTATAAAGCCTTGTGCTGGGGACATATCTTTATAGTAGATTGAAGAAGGAGACATGAATGAAATATCTGTAAAATTTTGACACATGGGCCATTAAAGTGAAACATCACTATTACGAAGAAACAGCCAGCTCCTACTCTGTGCAGCTAATTACTTATACTGCACTAAGGCAAGTTTCGAGGCAGTCTGTAGGCATTTATAGTTGGTTGCAAACTCTAATAGAAAGACTCCTTTTCAATAACAATAAATTTAAAACGTTTAGTGAAGAACACATATGTATTAGAAAATGTATGGCAAAGTGGAGTTCCACTTTAAGAACAAAATGTAAGTACTCTTTTAATATTCTTTGGGCATAAGGGTGAATCATTTGCTGTTCCAGTCTGGTTACCTGTCAGCTAAACTCCCAAGTAGGAAGGCTCCAACCAGTACTCCTGCCATGTATATTGACTGCGCTATCTGCCTCATTTTGCGCAGATTGCAGACCAAGTCCCACTGCAAGAGAGAGAGAGAGAAACATGAATTATTATCACTTTGCAGAAAAGTATAAGTAATTTATCACCCAAACAATCTAATGGTGCCCACACATGTGTAAATCCAAAAGCTTAAAGTGAACCTTAATCGTAAAAAAAACTAGTTTAACTTATCTGAGGCTTCTAACCGCACCCTGCATCCACCCTGTGCCTACACCATCACTGAACAATCTTCCGGTTTCCCGCAGCACACCTCTTTCTTCTGAATGCGCGGACCTTGTATGGGAGAGCTCTGCGCATGCGCTGTACAGGGAAATCTCTACTGTGCATGGTCAGAACTTTGCCGGCAACGGAGCATAATCGAGGACTGTCACGGCTGTGGCCGTCGACTCGCCGAGTTGCCTGGCTGAAAGAGGGGCACTGTGGGGGACTGGAGCATCCCTCAGTGACAGCAATCGCACTGGGTGGATGCAGGGGGCTGGTAGAAGCACCAGGTAAGTTAAAATCATATTTTTTTTTTATTTTATTTTTTTGTACGATTTAGGTTCCCTTTTAATTTTGCAGTCAATACTATCCTATACTAATACCCTAATACTATTTCATCAATTTGATTGAAAATTGGACAATTTAATTAAGACCTTTCTCCTGACTTTTGAGAAAAAATGCATCTTATATTCCCAAAAAAATGGTAAATATTTTGATAAATCCTTTGTTGTAAATAAGTGGAGGATCAAAATGACCACCACTAACTATTTAACTGAAAGAGGATGGACATCTCTGGGTTTCATTATTAAAGAATGCTTCCATATTCCACTATAAGTTCTCCACTCCCCCCAGAACCTGCCACGTATGTGAGTTAGTTAACCCCACCTGCCTGAGCATGAGGTGGGGATGAATCCCTTGTCATTGACCTAAACAAAGGGGAATTGCAAGAGAGAGAAAATTCCACTCCTTGTTATGGACTATGCTGGTTGGTATTGTTGAAGTGGCAAAACCCCATGCTGTCTAGCTTAGCCATTAAGGTTATACCAACCTGCATGGAGAGAAGGGGTTAAAGAGGCTTGGGAAAGGTTAAAGATGGAGGTACTAAGGTCACAAGAAAAGTATTAAAAGTAATTAAAGAAAAACCTGTACAAAAAAGCAATGAAGCAATAAGTAATGTGTGGGGCTGAAGACAATTACTCAACATCAATAGATATTGCTCAGTATCTCACATAAAGTCCTCTTAAGTAACACAAGCAAGAACCTCATGACGTGTGTATATCAATGAAATCCAACCCCCAGGCCTTCAATTGTACTACCATATATCAAAAGAAAACGAGAAAACCTGTTTAGGCCATATGGAATAATAATAAAAATAATAATAATAATGTCACGCAAATATTCCAGACATCAATGTCAAATTCATATAGTTTTATTAATCAACAAGCGAATCATAAAAACTTGATGCAAGGAAAAGCGGTTGCGCACATCAGGTAAAACATAGCCTTTATTCCAAAATGATTAAAAATCCATATACATCACCAGCATGGAGAGAGGTACAGGCAGAGAGAGGTCAACAGCCGTTTCGCGCCTATCTGCTGTGGCGCATCGTCAGGACAATCAACCCCCTAGAAATGTCTCCTTAAATACCTCTCTTACCTAGTCAGGTGGCACAACATTTACGACCCTTGCTACGGTCTCTGCCATCCTATGTGGGGGATACCCTTGAAGTACTCAACATTTTGAATAATTTTGAATGGCAGGCAGATTACCATCTAGCTTCTATAGATGTAGTTTCCCTATATAGCAGGATTTGTCACCAGGATGGGTTGCAAGCTGTGGGGGGCCTTTTTACCGGAACTAAGATTGGGGGACTCAATGGAGTGGTTTGTTGGGGCGGGTCTGGAGTTTGTCCTCACCAGGAATTCGTTCCTCTTTGACCGCCGGTGGTACCATCAGGAGGTCGGCACGGCGATGGGGAGCCCGGTGGCCCCCACCTATGCCGGCCTCTTCATGGGCCACTGGGAGGCCAACACCATTTATTCGTCGAGGAATGGATTCCTTGAGCGGATTAAACTCTGGATCCGTTTCATAGATGACATCCTGGTGGTCTGGCAGGGTTCGGGGAATGAGTTTGATCAATTTATGAGCTTTTTGAATTTAAATGATGTGAACATGTCATTCACCCACCATTGGGGCGATCACCAACTACAGTTTTTGGACTTGGACATTGTTGTCAGAGGTGGAGGCCTACTCACTAAAACCTTTAAGAAAAATACGGCTGTGAACTCTGTATTACAGGCCACGAGCTACCACCCCTCGACAACAATCAGAAGTCTCCCCTACAGCCAATTTCTCCGTTTACGGAGGAATGCTAGCACTTGGGAAGATTTCCTACATCAGGCTGATGAATTAAAAAAGAGATTGAGCTGTAGGGGGAATGGGGAAAGTTTAACCAAGCATTTAACAAAGCAGCTAATAGGGACAGGGCTTCCCTTTTGGTCCCACGGGTTCGACAGATAGAACAGAACCTTTCTTTATGCATTTTTCCTATTCACCCATGTATAATATAATTAAGAAAGCCATTATCAAAAACTGGTGGATCATCCAACAGGATAAACTGTTTTAAAGTAAGAGTGCCTCATTACCCTGTGTCTCCTATAGAAGAGTACCCAATTTAAAGAATAGACTATCCCATAGTGAATTCATTAGCCCTTCAACAGTTTCGTGGTTGGGTGCGGCTAGACCACTGGGAAACTTTCGATGTCAACATTGTTCTTGTTGCAACTTTATAGTTGGGGGCAATCGATTCACCCACTGTGGGCGGACGTGCAGAATTAGACATTTTATCAATTGCAAAACAAAGGGACTTGTGTATGCTTTAATTTGTCCATGCCAGCGTGTTTATGTGGGGGAGACCACTAACATGCTGAAGGACTGCTACCAAGCCCACTGTAGATCCATCCACAGTGGTGTAGGTTCCCCCCGTGTGATTGAACACATGCGGGACACCCATGGGGGTGACGTCACTAAATTAAGATTCGTAGGTCTAGAACAAGTGAGGAGGGATGCTAGAGGGGGGGACTGGCATACAAAGTTACTACAACGAGAAAGCTATTGGATATCATTTTTTGAGGCTACAGGCCCCTTGGGCATGAATGAAAGAAATAATCTTGCAGTGTTTATCTGAACAATTTGATCTTGATAGTTTAGGTGTTTATAAATTTTATTTACAATTTTTTATATAACTTACTTGAAATTTCTCTGTTTCTAGAATGTCTCTCATGTTTTTAACCTTTCCAATATTTGTGATTTCCTTGTAGATAAGGACTATCTCCCTGGACATATTGGGTCCTATTCTATACTGTGGGGTGGTGAGTTGATAGCAATGGTTGTGATTATATTTCCTTTTATGTGTTTTGGAAAATTCCCCGCCCCCCCCCCCCCCGTTTTTTGACCCTATATGGCCCGGAATCAGTCATTTTCCCTTTCCCTATGCAGGTGGCACCTCGATGCTGTTTCAATTTTTTCCATTTTCTCGTTTTCTTATTTTTTTTCTATTGTTTAAAATGTGATATAAACCTTTTTGGTGTATATTTTTGAGTCACCACTAGATGGCGGCCTCATGCGGATCCGGGAATAAGCAGAGTTTGCCGTTTGTTGGACATTTACTTTTATGTCCACTAGATGGCAATGGGGCGCTAGAAAAACATTGAGCTGTCGCCTGGATGATGCTGTGCGACTTTTGCGTTCCACCCCGGCCGCTACCCGGAAGTTATACTCTCCGCTCCGGAATGAATTTGTGGATGGCAAGCACCTGATGTGTACACATCGGCGTGCGCTCCACAGGGCGGTTGGCGGCCATTATTAATGGGATCGATGTTGTGCCACCTGACTAGGTAAGAGAGGTATTTAAGGAGACATTTCTAGGGGGTAGATTGTCCTGACGATGCGCCACAGCAGATAGGCGCGAAACGGCTGTTGACCTTCTCTCTCTGCCTGTACCTCTCTCCATGCTGGTGATGTATATGGATTTTTAATCATTTTGGAATAAAGGCTATGTTTTACCTGATGTGCGCAACCGCTTTTCCTTGCATTAAGATACTGTGATTACTTTTTGGGGAGTAGCACTCAGGTGTATCTTACAGTCCTGTGCATCGGTTCTTTTTCTTTCTTGAACAGCTAATCATAAAAACAATTAAAATACAACTCTCCTGGTCCGTGTCAGTTATAACTGGCACTACCCCTCACTGGCAATAATATATATATATATATATATATATATATATATATATATATATATATACACCACAAAGTAGTTAGAATATCAATTGTCTCTCACTGGTATAGCAGGACCCTATACAATTCTATATAGTGCAATTCACACTACTCCCTATATCAAAATTGCATAAATACATATAATCAATAAAGTGCATAAGTGCAATGTAACTGTGTGCATGCCTGTGCCCCACCAAAAAAGGATGGGGGTGGGCGCACGCATACACACAGTATGTGCAGAAATTTGTGCGTGTCTCCTATGGACCTAAATCCTGTACAAAAGTGCATGAAAAATCTCCCTAAGACCTACTAGTACTACAAAAAATAAAAAAATACAAAAATATATAATTGCTGCAATAGAGAAATATATTCTGAACAACTAGAAGTAGATAATAGAAAAAGTGCCAAGTGCAAACCTGTTGAAAAGTAATTCCCCACAATGGAGTAATCAGAGAAGTGAAGCGTGCAGTTGAATGGGGACAAGATTCCCACAGTGTGGTAAAGAGAGCTCTGCCTACCGGAGAGATATAGCCAGTAGGAGACCCAGGAGGACGCCTTGCGTGGTCGCAGCGCAACGGCTGCTTCTGGAGAGGCTACTGAACAATCGCCGCCTGTAGTTTAAATACTGTGTTGTGGGTGGGTAGATGATGAGCGCGGCCGCGCTCTCGATGTCAATGGGCGTGCGCACTGATTGGCGCACGTCCCTTGCATCCGGATAAGGGAACTAATTTCGAATTACTTCCGAGTAGTGCTGCGCATGCGCAATGATCTCGCGTGCGTTCCATCTCCACTTCCCACATCCCACTCAATTTCCTGCGGCATTAATATCCAAAATATTTCTGACACATAAATATATATATATACATATATTCATAAACATAACCTATATAGTACTTCCAAACATAAATAATTAGACTTTGAAAATATTCTACAAAATATAGTCCACATAAAGCAACACTGCCATCTACTGTGCAAAAAGCACTGGTGCATCTCCAACAGGCCTTGAAAAGCTCCATATCTTTCTTCATTATTAGGTAATCACTGTATCTGTATCCGTGTATTCCTTCCTCATCAAGGAAAGGGGAAGGACTCCAATAAGTCAATCCAACCATTTTAAAAAACTGGAAAACACACACATATATGAACAGTTTATTATATACATAAAAAAAAAAAATTATATAAAAATTTTTACTATTAACTGCTGGAACACAATGGCACACAAAGAATCCACACTAGTCTCCATGGACCGCTCACCTCAGGCCATGGAGACAATGCTACTATCATTAGTAGAATTATGAATCAAAGGAATACCACAAGATTCCACCAAAGATGAAGGACGCATAGAGAGACAGAAAAGGTGGGGAAAAGTCAGAGATCGCTCATTGCTCACCTACAAGTAGCGATCCATATACACAAGTACAACCAGAAGGACTGAGAAAATATATAGAGATCGCTCATTGCTCACCTACAAATAGCGACCCACATACACAAAGAGAAATTCTATACCAGAGGAAGAGGACATGCAAAAACCCCACCCGAGGATACCAAAAGGTGCATATGGTTACATATCCATAAAGTTTGTGTCATATCCAAACTCACGGGGTGTCCACATGTGTAACCCACCTAACTCCATTCATGCAGGCCCCACACAATGAAAGATCAAGAATAAACATAAACAAGTGTAATAAAACCACAGCTTCTTACCGTTAGACTTAATGGGGAGATAGTCATCTATACTAACCCATAGAAAGAAGGAAGAAAAAACATGAACGTTAGTACATCACTAATTCTCATCAATTTTTTTATATTTGTTTTTTTTTATGTATATAATAAACTGTTCATATATGTGTGTGTTTCCAGTTTTTTAGATTGGTTGGATTGACTTATTGGAGTCCTTCCCCTTTCCTTGATGAGGAAGGAATACACGGATACAGATACAGTGATTACCTAATAATGAAGAAAGATATGGAGCTTTTCAGGAGCCTGTTGGAGATGCACCAGTGCTTTTTGCACAGTAGATGACAGTGTTGCTTTATGTGGACTATATTTTGTAGAATATTTTCAAAGTCTAATTATTTATGTTTGGAAGTACTATATAGGTTATGTTTATGAATATATGTATATATATTTATGTGTCAGAAATATTTTGGATATTAATGCCGCAGGAAATTGAGTGGGATGTGGGAAGTGGAGATGGAACGCACGCGAGATCATTGCGCATGCGTAGCACTACTCGGAAGTAATTAGAAATTAGTTCCCCTATCCGGATGCAAGGGACGTGCGCCAATCAGTGCGCACACCCATTGACATCGAGAGCACGGCCGCGCTCCTCTACCCACCCAACACAGTATTTAAACTACAGGCGGCGATTGTTCAGTAGCCTCTCCAGAAGCAGCCGTTACGCTGCGACCGCGCAAGTTGTCCTCCTGGGTCTCCTCCTGGCTATATCTCTCCGGTAGGCAGAGCTCTCTTTACCACACTGTGGGAATCTTGTCCCCATTCAACTGCACGCTTCACTTCTCTGATTACTCCATTGTGGGCAATAACTTTTCAATAGGTTTGCACTTGGCACTTTTTCTATTATCTACTTCTAGTTGTTCAGAATATATTTCTCTATTGCAGCAATTATATATTTTTGTATTTTTTGTAGTACTAGTAGTTCTTAGGGAGATTTTTCATGCACTTTTGTACAGGATTTAGGTCCATAGGAGACATGCACAAATTTCTGCACATACTGTGTGTATGCGTGCGCCCACCCCCCTCCTTTTTTGATGGGGCGCAGGCATGCACACAGTTACATTGCACTTATGCACTTTATTGATTATATGATTTATGCAATTTTGATATAGGGAGTAGTGTGAATTGCACTATATAGAATTGTATAGGGTCCTGCTATACCAGTGAGAGACAATTGATATTCTAACTACTTTGTGGTGTATATATATTATTGCCAGTGAGGGGTAGTGCCAGTTACTGTATAACTGACATGGACCAGGAGAGTTGTTTTTTAATTGTTTTTATGATTCGCTTGTTGATTAATAAAACTATATGAATTTGACATTGATGTCTGGAATATTTGCGTGACATTATTATTATTTTCATTACTATTATTATTATTATTCCATATGGCCTAAACAGGTTTTCTCGTTTTCTTTTGACATAAAGTCCTCTTGTCAATCAGTTCTATTTGCCAGGCAAGGGGGCAGTTAACTAATAATTGTATCAGTTGTTAACTTATGTGTGATGACGGGGAGATTTTTTTTCCCTCCTGCAATTGTTCTGTATCAGGCCCTATGGGAATCTGTAAAAAAGGGCGCCTGAGCTGCCTGTATGAAAAGGGTGCCTCCATAGACATCAATGTTTCTGCAAATATCGGCTACAAGGTAGTGAAAAAGGGTGCCCGAGTTTTGATATAGGCTACAAGCGGGCGCCCCTTGGTGGCCCATATTTTATTTGGCTACGTTCGGCTACAGTAGGGCACCCCTTTGTGGCCCATATTTTTTTCGGCTACAAGGTTTTTGGCTACAGTAGGGCGCCCCTTTGTAGCCCATATTTTTTTTCCGGCTACAAGGTTTTCAGCTACAGTAGGGCACCCCTTTGTAGCCTATATTTTTTTCAGCTACAGTAGGGTACCCCTTTGTAGCCCATATTTTTTATTCAGCTACAAGGTTTCGGCTACAAGGTTTTTAATTCTGCTACAAAAGGGCACCCTTTTATAGCTGAGATTTTTGATTCGGGGGTGCAGGTTTGGGGGGGTTATGATTAGGCATCAGAAGCGGGGGGTGGTGTCCTAGGGTTAGGGTAAGGCACCACTAGGGGGTTTAGGGTTAGGCACCACCAGGGGGGACATAGGGTTAGGCACCACCAGGGGAGTCTTAGGGTTAGGCACCACCAGGGGAGTCTTAGGGTTAGGCACCACCTGGGGGGTTTTAGGTTTAGGCACCACCAGGGGAGTATTAGGGTTAGGCACCACCTGGGGGTCTTAGGGTTACGCACCACCAATGAAGTCTTAGGGTTAGGCACAACCAGGGGAGTCTTAGGGTTAGGCACCACCAGGAGGGTTAGGGGAGGGTTATGTGTGAGAGTAGGGAGAAGTTAGGTCATAGTAATCATCAGGGGCTGTCTTAGGGTTAGGCACCACCAGGTAGGGGTTAGGCACCACCAGGGAGGGGTTAGGCACCATCAGGGGAGGGTTCTGTGTGAGAGTAGGGATAAGTTAGGTCATAGTAATCAATTTATCTCAGCTATATCTAGAGCCCTTTTATAGCCAAACAAATTTTGCCTATAACAGCATCCTTTTTATAAACTAAAACTAGCTTTTTCGGCTACACCAGGAGCCCTTTGTAAACAAATTTGGCATATATGGGCTACAACAGGCACCCTTTTTTCCAGGAGATGTTATTTATGGTTGATCATGCCTTTACTTTGTCTAAAATGGTCTTAAATAAAGAGTACTTTTAAAATACGCAGTTCTAAAATCACATTAAAAAAGAATTTAAAAAATATATATATTTCAATTATGAATCTATGAATATTAGAAATAAACGTTTACTGTTTTTTAAACTCCACTTGCTGGTTCGACTACAAAGTTCTGTAAGTAGAAAAGTATATGGATTCAATGGCATAATAAACAAAGGGAAGGTCATATGCTTTGATCAGTCATTTTAAAAAACACAAACCAGTGTGACTTCTAATGCAGTAGATACGACTAATGAAGGGAAAAGGTACATAATGTAGGGTACTCGCAAGACTAGGTGTCACAGATTGACCAGACAGATTGCTAAATGTCTGCATAAACAAGCACATAACCACATTTTGCAATAGTATACAGAAGACCAGACACCAGGTAAATAAAAATAATAATAATAATTGTTATGTTAATGAACTATTTAAAAATGAGAACACGGCATGCATTAATGGAACCACAAATCCCAGCAAGGCTGTTAGTACGCCATCGGTGAGTTGGGCACCGGGAGAGCCAAATGACGGCTCTCCCTGCTGCCGCTAAACTCACCGGCGGCTTCAAATACTATTCCCCCTCCGAGACGTCGCAAATCAGAGAGAGATGATATTCAAGGTCTGGTGATTGTCGGAGCTTTTAATTACTCTTACGTGCCCCGTGCAGCATAACATAGCTGCTATGGGAAGCCTGGTTTCTGCGCCCTTAGTCAGCAAACCCCACACCACCACAACGGTGGTGGTAGTTGCTACCTGTGTGGGATCAGCTACCGGATTTTCTCTTAGTTGCTGCCATCCATTCAGGCACCGGAACTCAAAGTCATATCCTAATTCTTGTAAAAACGATGCACTTTTTTTCTAGACGCCGAAAAAACATTTGATAATATATAGTGACTTTGGCTAGTCAGCTAGAGCTACGGCACTAGATTGGGGTATAGAGGCTGAATGAAAACGAGAGATCCGCCAGTCATGACACTGCGTTTACAGATTATGTAGTCCTTTTCTTGATTGGTCCTTTGAAAAAGTTTCCTCATTTGTTTCATATTCAGGAAAAGTAGGTATATACAGTGACTTTAAAATCAACCAGGCCAAATGTGAGTTGATGTAATTGTCGTCTTTAGATGATCAAAATCATAGAATGGGGGCTATCAAATTCAAAGTTATCCAGCAGTTCAGATATTTAGGCATAAACCTGAGCACGGACCCCTCTTTTCTGAATTCCCTTAACTATGATCCTTTCATATAGAGAATAAAGGAACAGTTGTTACGCTGGGAGAGTCTTCCTATAAATGTAATTGGTGGAGGTAAGTGAGTAGTGGAAAGATTACTATACCTGTTACAGACTATTCCGCTCTTGGTCAAGCATAAAGATATACAGGATCTAGAGAGGTCATTTATAAAATTCTTACGGCAAATGAGGAGAGACTTCAAATTTCTATATACAAATACAAATTAGCATTTGGCATTCTGAAATTCATCGGTATAACTTGACTTGGCCTGTTTGTTTAGTCATGTTAGGGATTCGGTACGAGAAACTAGTGTATTTTCAAATTTGTTCCAAGGCCATTCTCCATACTTCCTACAAAGATTTACCAACCCCACTAAAAGTGAGTAGGATGGTGCTGGACACCGGTGTAACAAGGAAAGAGGTCAGGAAAAAGTTGTATATACCCCTGCAACTCTCCAAATACATGCCACTATGGGGTCACCCTGGCTTCAATGCTAGCATGGAGGTTTTGGAGAATGGGAAGACAAAAGTATTGCAAAACTGGGTAACTTATTAATAGAGATGGCCCGAACCTCCGATTTTCGGTTTGCAAACCGGATTCACGAACCGCAAAAGTTTGGTTCGTGCGAACTTTCGCGAACCGCAATAGACTTCAATAGGGAGGTGAACTTTGAAAACTAGAAACACTTATGCTGGCCAGAAAAGTGATGGAAAAGCTGTTTCAAGGGGTCTAACATCTGAGTATTTGCATGGATGAGTGGGATGGACGCCAAAAGTCCCAGGGAAAAATCTGGATTTCACGTAAAGCAGCATTTTAAGGGCAAAAATCACATTGAATGCTAAATTGCAGGCCTAAAGTGCTTTAAACATCTTGCATGTGTATATGTTTCGGCCAGAACCCGAAGTTTGACCACTTCTAGCTCTGGCCGGCCACTTCAGGTTCTGGCCGGCCAATGTGCGAAGTGGCCGCTGCGCTGCAGCCAATGTGAGAAATGGAATTATTCCTGTAACATTAATGTATCTTCTGCCCGCAGCGCAGCGGGCAAATGTAACAGATCAAGCCGCCGGCTTTTTCTCTGCCTCTGCAGAGCAAAAGCCGGCAGCTTTATCGGTTACATTGCCGCCGGCTTAATTGCATTAAATTAACTAAGTTGTGATACATTTCTCACATTGGCCGCAGCGCAGCAGCCACTTCGCACATTGGCCGGCCAGAACCCAAAGTGGCTGGCCAGAACTAGAAGTGGCCAAACTTCGGGTTCTGGCCGTAACATATACATCAATCAGGGAGTGTAATTAGAGTACTGCTTCACATTGACACAACAAACTCACTGTGTAATGCACCGCAAACAGCTGTTTGTGTTGTGACGGCCGTGCTGGACTGGTGCGCACCATGGCGAGAATGCAGGCCGTGGCGGTTTTCAAGCCCATATGGTCGCTGGGCTGTGGCAGCTGAATGAAAGAACAACAGTGACTGTCCAGCTGATCAAATTTGGTCTGTCCACAATGCAGCAACAACTTTATTATCTTGGGTGTGCCACACCCCGAGACACTCATATAGCCGTCGGTCATTGCTTCATTGTGATACACAAGCCCTTTCACCACGGCAAGGTAATGATCACAAAGGGGAATGGGCACATGTACATGCCTTTTGTTTTGTTGTTGCAGTTGCAGTGCAGCCAGAAAAATTAGGCAGGCATGTACACGCACCAGAAAAAGTATTACAGCGGCCTTAAAAATTCAGGAATCCGCCTGGTGTCCTGGACCCTGTAGGTGGTGGCGGAGAAGGCAGTCAAGCGGCCGGCAGGCAGAGAGGATGTGTGGGGAGCGACTTAGTCTTGGGGCAGGCAGTCACACGGCGTGCAGGCAGAGATGCTGTGTGTGGGGACTGACTTAGTCTTCAGGCAGGCAGTAGCCCTCCAGGATTCATGCCTCATTCATTTTGATAAAGGTGAGGTACTGAACACTTTTGTGACTTAGGCGACTTCTCTACTCAGTGACAATGCCCCCAGCTGCGCCGACGGTCCTTTCTGACAGGACACTTGAGGTAGGGCAAGACAGAATTTGGATGGCAAATAGGGACAGCTCAAGCCAGCGCACCCAGTAGTCCAAGGGTTAATCGCTGCTCAGTGTCTACATCCACACTTAAGGCCAGGTAGTCGGCTACCTGCGGGTCCAGGCGTTGGTGGAGGGTGGATCCGAAAGGGCTAAGAATGTCCGCATGTCCGACATCACCATGAGATCGCTGGAGCGTCCTGTCCTTGCCTGCGTGGACATGGGAGAAGGATTACTGGCAGCGGTACCTTTATTGTGTTGTGCTGTAACATCTCACTTAAATGCATTGTAAAGCATAGTTGCCAGCTTGTTCTGCAAGTGCTGCATCCTTTCTGCCTTCTGGTGATTTGGAAACATCGCCGCCACTTTGTGCCTATACCGAGGGTCTAGTAGCATGGCCACCCTGTACAGCTCTTTCCCATTGAGTTTTTTTTATACAGGGGTCCCTCAACAGGCTGGACAGCATGAAAGACGGCATCTGCACAAAGTTGGATGCAGACGTACTATCCATCTCCTCTTGCTCTTCCTCAGTGACGTCAGGTAAGTCCTCCTCCACCCCCCAGCCACAAACCATATCACAGGAACGTTGAGCAGCCTGCTGCGGTTGTTCTTCTGCCTCCGCTTCCTCCTACAAAGAAACACCTTCCTCATCATCCGAGTCTGACTCCTCCTCCCCACACGACTCTTCCTCCTCCTCCCCCCTCTGTGCTGCTGTTCAGGAAACATCTGGTTCTGATGAGAATTGATCCCACAACACTTCCTCCTGTAACTGTTCCTGTTCACGCTCCTCCACAGCTTGATCCACCACTCTACGCACGGCACGCTCCAGGAAGAAAGCGTACGGGATCAAGTCGCTGATGGTGCCTTCACTGCGACTCACCAGGTTGGTCACCTCCTCAAACGGCCACATGAGCCTGCAATGCATTTCGCATGAGTGTCCAGTTGTTGGGCCAGAACATCCCCATCTCCCCAGACTGTGTCCTTGTACTGTAGTTGTAGAGGTATTGGGTGAAGGCTTTTTCCTGTTCTAGCAGGCGAGAGAACATAAGGAGGGTCGAATTCCAGTAAGTCGGGCTATCGCAAATCAGGCGTCTCACCGGCAACTTGTTTCTCCGCTGAATATCGGCAAAGTGTGCTATGCCCGTGTAAGACCGCCTGAAATGCCCACACAACTTCGTGGCATGCTTCAGGACGTCCTGTAAGCCTGGGTACTTTGACACAAATCTTTGAATGACTAGATTCAGCACATGTGCCATGCAGGGTACGTGTCAGCTTTCCCAAATTCAAAGCAGAAAGGAGATTGCTGCCGTTGTCACACACCACGTTGCCGATCTCCAGTTGGTGCGGGGTTAGCCTCAGCCACTGATCCACCTGTTTGTTCAGAGCAGCTAGGAGAGCTGCTCCAGTGTGACTCTCCGCTTTGAGGCAAGACATGTCTAAGATGGCGTGACACTGTCGTTGCTGGCATGCAGCATAGGCCCTGGGGAGATGGGGCTGTGTAGCTGGAGAGGAGATCGCAGAACCAGTAAAGTATAACTGCCACTCAGCCAAGGAGGAGGAGGAGGACGACGACAGTGAAGAGGATGTAGCAGGAGGAGAGGAGGTGGCAGGAGGCCTGCCTGCAAGCCGTGGAGGTGTCACAAGTTGGTCCGCTGCACAGCCACCTACTCCCTGCTTGTCAGCGGTCACCAGGTTGACCCAATGGTCTGTGTAAGTAATGTACCTGCCCTGACTGTGCTTGGCAGACCAGGCATCTGTGGTTAGATGGACCCTTGACACAACGCTGTGTGCCAGAGATGGCACCACTTGCCTCTCAACTTCACTGTACAGTTTGGGTATCACCTTTTTAGAGAAATAATTGCGGCCTGGTATCTTCCACTGCGGTGTCCCAATGGCCACAAATTTAAGGAAGGCCTCAGAGTCCACCAGCTGGTATGGTAACTAGAGATGGCACGAACGGTTCGCCGGCGAACGGTTCCAGGCGAACTTTGGGTAGTTCGCGATCGCATGCGAACGCAAACTTTCACGGAAGTTCGGTTCTCCCCCATAGTGCACCGTTAGGGTCAACTTTGACCCTCTACATCACAGTCAGCAGGCCCGTTGTAGCCAATCAGGCTACACTATCTCCTGGAGCCACCCCACCCCTTATATAAGGCAGGCAGCACCGGCCATTATAGTCGTTCGTGTCCCTGTAGTAATTAGTGAAGGGAAAGCTGCTGGCAGACTCTCATAGGGAAAGATTAGTTAGGCCCTTGTAAGCTTCTTAGCTTGCTCCTGACTGATTTTTATTCCTAAAATAGCACCCCACAACAGCTCTCTTGAGAGCTAATCTTGTTCTTGTGCTTTTTTTCCCCCCTCCTCCCTCCTCCTGTCTTCCAGGGATTTGTAGGATGTCAAAAGCCAGCTTACATACATTGGCTGGGAATCAAACCCAGGTGAACTGCTTGGAAGGCAGCTATGCTCACCACTATACCACCAACACTACATGCTGAAGCCAGCCTAGCATGTACCATTGTGATATACCCAAGAGAAAAATGAGCTTGCTTAGGGATTTGTAGGATGTCAAAAGCAACCTCACATACAATGGCCAGGAATCGAACCCAGGTCAACTGCTTTGAAGGCAGCTATGCTCACCACTATACCACCAACACTACATGCTGAAGCCAGCCTAGCACGTACCATTGTGATATACCCAAGAGAAAAATGAGCTTGCTTATTTGCCTAATTTGCTAGATGAAAGCAGTGGGACACATGGTGATACTGCTTACAGGCTGCAATTCAAGACTTCAGAAAGACCATGTGCCCCCCTGGATGATGCTGGTGTAACACACACAGCAAAGGACAGCAATTTGAAGTCTGGAAGATTCCAGGGCAAGGGTGGGAAGGATGAAAAGCTAGGTGGCCATGCAACCATTCCTGCTAACCTAAAGCTTACTTGTGTCTTACAACACATTGGCTTAAGACTTTACCAAATCCAATGCTCCAATATGGGGAAGCTTCTCTGTTTGCTGTTTTTTTTCTCTTGGGTATATCACAATGGTACATGCTAGGCTGGCTTCAGCATGTAGTGTTGGTGGTATAGTGGTGAGCATAGCTCCCTTCCAAGCAGTTGACCTGGGTTCGATTCCCGGCCAATGTATGTAAGCTGGCTTTTTCCCCAGGACTTTTGGCATGTATTCCACTTTGCCATGTCCCCCTCCAGGTGTTAGACCCCTTGAAACATCTTTTCCATCACTTTTGTGGGCAGCATAATTTTTTCTAGTTTTCCAAGTTCACCTCCCCATTGAAGTCTATTGCGGTTCGCGAAAGTTCGCGCGAACTTTTGCTCAAAAATTTCTATCACGGACACCTGACTGTTGCTGTGGGCAGAGAAGCAGGAACCGCTCAAGATCAAAGGCGGAGTGGAGGAGGGTGGCTGTGAAGGTGCAAGGAAGAAAGCAGCTAAAGATGCTGCACCTGAAGGAGGAAGAGGAAAAAGAGGGTGGCTTTTGTTTTGTGTGCTGCTTTTCCTCTGGTGCTCCTCCCACTGCAGTTTGTGCCTTTTCTGTGTGTGCCTTCGTAATGGCAGTTGTCCCTACATGGGTGTTGGCCTTTCCACGGCTCAATTTTTGGAGGCAGAGAGAACAGATGGCATTGCTCTGATCTGAGGCAGACACATTAAAACATTTCCAAACTGCTGAGCCCCCCTGGGGTGATGGAACTATGGTGGCATCAGCAGCTGACGTTGAAAGGCATGTTGGCTGGCTGTCCATAGGTGGCGATACATGGTGCCGGACACTGCCACCAGCTGTTTCTGATGAGCTCCCCCTGCTTCTTTCAGAAACTTGTCTCCCCCTACTCCTCTCTGACTTCCCCTCTGAACTGTCCCCTTGGTCATTTCGTCTCTTATGAACCCACGTGGTATCCGTATCATCGTCATCATCATAATCATTCTGCCTAGCTTAGCTTGCCTCAGACACCTCCAAAACTGCACCAACAGCAGGTACTTCATCCTCCTCCTCCTCACACGTTACGTCCATAGTGTCACCTAACTCAGACATATGAGGTAGTGTAACCTGCTTAGCTCCTTCATCTGGTTGTAACAATAATGGATGCGCATCAGTGATTTCCCCACCAAATAACTCCTGCGAACTACTGTCAAATGCAGTGGATGTGGTGCTTGCAGTAGTGTTAGTAGCTGTGGAAGATGAGGTGTTCTGTAACTAGTCAACCACGTCCTGACAATCTTGGGAGTTGATGGGACGTGCCTTCTTTTGTGCATTGTACTTTGGTCCAGAGCCGCACGAAATCACATTAGCATGACCTCGCACAGACCTGCCGGGTGGCCTTCCTCTGGGTCTGCATCTACCTGTTTTGTCCGTTTTGTCCATATCGGGGGGGATGAAGTGAAAAGTATGCACTGACTTGACTAATACAATGTGCAGTCACACAGGTGCAGTTAACAGGTATGCACGGAGTGGTATATCACACTGCGTGCACCCACGTAGGTAGGTGGGTGCACTGAACACAACAGGTTGGTATATGCAGTGATGGGTATTACAAATGTGCACCTGTCACACACACACGTACCGTGAACAGGTACAGTGTCTGGTGGTATTAAATATCACCGTGCATGCGCTCACGTAGGTAGGTGGGTGCACTGTGAACAACAGGTAGGTATATGCAGTGATATGTATTATAATGTGCACCTGTCACACAGACAGGTACCAGACAGGCACAGTGACACTGCGTGCGCTCACGTAGGTAGGTGGGTGCACTGAAGTGAACAACAGGTAGGTATATGCAGTGATGGGTATTACAATGTGCACCTGTCACACACAGACAGGTACCAGACAAGCACAGTGACACTGCGTGCACTCACGTATGCATCTGGGTGCACTGTGAACAACAGGTAGGAATATGCAGTAATGGGTATAACAATGTGCACCTCTCACTCACAGACAGGTACCGGACAGGCACAGTGACACTGCGTTCGCTCACGTAGGTAGGTGGGTGCACTGTGAACAGGTAGGTATATGCAGTGATGGGTATTACAATGTGTACCTGTCACACACACAGGTAGTCACTGAATGTGCTGTGCCTGGCAGTGGTTGTCTATGCAACACAAGTGTCTGTGGGACACACATACACACACAAAAAAAAAAAGATCACAAGAACAAGATTAGCTCTCAAAGTTGACCCTAATGATGCACTATGGGTGCGAATCGAACTTCCAGAAAAGTTTGCGTTCACTCGCGAACGCGAACCACCAAAGTTCGCCGGGAACCGTTCGGGCCATCTCTACTTATTAAATATTTCTAAACTGCTGGCATACTTTTGCAGAAATAAAGCAATCCACGGGCCTGCCACAATCCCAGTTTCTATACTATACCCAGATACGGTCTTCTGTATGTTCCAGGGTGTCTGACAAGTCTAAGATTTGGTTTATAAATGATTTTGATAAATTATTTTTCACCCACATTTGTAAATTGTCTTTAGCTGATCTCCAAAAACGATTAAAAGAAATGTAGGTTAGAACAGATAGCTCCAGACAATTTGAAAGCTTGGACAATAGATATTAACCACTTAATCTCCCCCGGAGGAGTATCTATGTCCCTGCAAAACACCACACCTCGCAGTGACATAGATACTTGTCCCTTGCCGCCGCGCACTGACACTCACTCCAGCGCATGCTCCCGCGTTCATTCTCGATGCTGATCTTTAGAGGGGGGGGGGGGGGATGAATGAATGGGAACTCAGTTCCAATTCATTATTTTACGTCCCTGTGACAATGAACGCCGGCATCAATGAGATGCTGTGGTCATTGTATCAAAATGAAGTAACACGTCCACGCATTACTTCCTGTTTACGCACTTATAGTAGGCTAATAGGAAATAATGCGCAAGGACATCTTTTGGCCAAATAGTAACATTACACCTACATACATTTATTTTATTAAAAAGACCCATGCTTACATTTAAAATTAACTCCTTCCATCTCACACTCTCCCATAGTACACAAATACATTTTTTTGCATAAAAAAGCATAAAAAGTTACCTTAGGGACTGAACTTTTTTAATATGTATGTCAAGAGGGTATATCACTGTTATTTTTCAAATGATGGGCTTCAAAGTACTAGGGAAATATTTTAAATGTTGCAATAACTGGAACAAATGGGCAAATAAAATATGTAGGTTTTATCTACACTAGACTGTGTGGGCTTTATCTACACTTTATCTACACGTTTTATTTTAAAACTATTATTGGCTGAAAACTGAGATATAATTATTTTTTCCCATTTTTTTTATTATTCCCAATAAAATGCAGTTAGAATAAAATAATTCTTAGCAAAAACTACCGCCCAAAGAAAGCCTAATTAGTGGCAAAAAAACAATGTGCAGATCATTTCAGTGTGATAAGTACTGATAAACTTATTGGCAGAAGAATGGACGTAGCGCTTAAATGTGAAAATTGCTCTGGTTTTTATGGGGAAAAACCCATGAAGGTGAAGTTAATGATCAAGATATAGGGACAAAGATTATAGAGGGTAATATGCCGAGACACCCCTAATCCGGCATTTAGTGGCACTTATTTGGCCCGAAGAAGTGAGCAAGTTCCCACGAAACGCGTTGCCTGTGCTATATACCAATAAATAATTCATTTTATATGAATTTGCGGTCATTGAGGTAAGCCACCTCATTTTTTTCCTTTTAAACTTTGTCCTTAAAGTATTTTATACTCCTTGGGCACCTCTTTTCCCTTATCTGTGTCCCATTCCCCCCCCCCCCCAGTGAGGGAAGTCCCTTACACCCGAGTCCTATTGGTTCTACCAGTACATAGGCTATCAGAGTGTATGTGTTTTTTGCAAGACAGCGACCATCTCCAGTGGAGTCTGGTTTTTGCATCTCCACCTGTCTGAAGTCCTCGGTTGCCCTTTTGCAACCCACCTTTGTGAGTATTCCTCATTTGTTCTATTATCTACCCCTACTGTGACATACTGCACCATTTGGGCTCCCGTTGCCTCGGAGGTAAGTATGATGTGTGTATGTTTATTTTATTTTTTTTAATTTTCAGTTAAGCTTTGCTCTAAAAACAGCTTTTTCTTCTTCAACTTCTTCAATGGAAAGCTTGCTGCCGCATCCAAAGAGGTGATAACATTATATTTAGTTTACATTTATTGATCTGCTACAACTAGTATACATTCCTAGTTGTGCTGAAAACTAGCTTTTTCTGTTGTAGAAGCAATGAGCTGAGAAGTGATCACTAGATAGATTTTAACATATAAATACAGCAGCTATGCAATAAAATGCAATGGCAGCTTTCAGAACAGGTCAACTGTACTTTGGTAACCTGAAATTTGTAACAGACAATATTACGTGTGCACAAAAACAAATATGGTAATTGTATTGGTAATAAAAAGTAGGAAAACACAATTTTATTGAATGTTATATCAGAGTTTTATCTCACTTTAATAATAAATACCCCTCCAGCTCATGTTACAGTGTCCAAAAATGTAAGCCGCCCAATGTAAATATGTTCCACTGTCTTTGGCAATGTATCCCAATTTCACTGTATTGGTACAGGGTGCAGAATTATATATCTCAGATTTGTCATATTGATTTCCATCGATCTCAAGTATTATTCTTGTTCAATTATATGGAAAATGAGAACACACAGTGACAGAAAATATCAAACCATAAGACAAAAGGACCAACCAAGTTACCTCATCTCATCCTAATAACAGCCAGGAAGACCATTTAGAATAAATGGTTGTGTCACCCTCCTCTCCCCCCCCCCCCCCCCCCACACTCACACTTATGGGATCTAAAGGAAGAGCTCATACATGTGTTCAATATGGACAGATGGGAAACTTTGAACAAGGATGAAAGCTTCTTTGCGACATGGAAAACACGTTGTTGTTTTTTTTGCACACTTACAACAACTGCTGAAATACAGAAATGAATAGATCACTTTAAATACACCTCCTGGTACCCCATTGCAGACTTGCAGGGAACTCCAGGTTGCTTTGAAGTTTATGTAATGAACCAGATATCAGTGCACGGGGATTTGTGCACTGATGGCTGAAGGAAGGATGGGGAGATTTAGAGTGGAGGTGAAGGGGATTAATATGTTATTTCCTGCTCAGTTCGTTTTCTGAAATGTGACATCCAAATAAAATAAAAATATTATATACTGAATATATAACTGTGGCATTACCTCTGTGATGATCGTGGAGGAGAAGTCGCTGTGGTCATAGACCCAGCCATCTTCACAGGATTCAGTGTTGAGTTCTGAGGTCACATTAGTCTTGAGGCTGATCTTAATAGTGTTGTACCTCATGCAACTTTTGCTCTTTATATCATCCACTGGTATAAATGCTGCCATGTCACTGAGATTGTAGGTAGCTGAAGCATTATCCTCTCCGGGAATACGACAGCGGTGTGCAGGTATTGCAGCAGTAAAGTTCTGAAGAAAATTATGGCAAGCCAAAAAAGTGATAGGACTAAGTAACATTAACGTATTAAGCACCTGGAAACGGCCCATTCCTCCAACTGTTTGTAGCAGGTCATTAAAACCCATTACTGAACTCCTGTATATGGTCTTACAGTGGCCAACAAAAGAATGACAGAGATCTGAGCTGAACACTTATTGAGGCTTCTATCCAATACTGTAGCTCCACCTTGGGTAGCGTGAATGAATGCTGGCAATATGTATAATGATTCTGTCACATTAGTATGTGATTTGGAAGTTGGTGAGAAAGCTTCTGTAAAGTCAGATAATCCAGATGTGATGCAGAGAGGAGATGGTTTACTCTTATACAAGTTCTTCCACACATACATTCACTCATTTATGATACAATATCAATAATTTCTCTAAATGTTAATTCTTACTCTGGTTAAAACATAACTGACACACCTTGTACACTGGTTGCATATATAGGAGAAAGGCCAGAATGAGTCAAAACTGTGGGTTTGTATAGATTTCTGATTTCCACAGTACTGCAGTTAAAGGTCTTTTGTGATATAACAAAATTACTCATTATATATGAAGTTAACCACTTCAGCCTAACTGGATGAGTATACGCCCAGTGTAATTGTGGAGAGTGCACCACTAGTTTGTTATTAAATGAGGCACGTGTGGTATCAGTTTATCCGGCACGAATTGTAGAATACATTGTGGTGCATTTTAAAGCTTGGACCCACATCACATGAGAAATGGGTAAGGACAAACTCAATCCAACATAAAAAATTAATTTTCAAAATATAGTCAAACTTGGGAAAGTATTAGTATAGCTATTCAAGATATATGGGGTAACATTTTAACTGTGACTAGTAGTAGAATGTATTTTAGGGTGTTTTAGGGTTAAGGGCTATGTCTTGTGTATTCTTTTTAGTAACAAATTGAATCAAAAGCAATAAAGATTTTGTATATTCTGTACCAAAACCAAGACTTGTAAAATGAAAACAAAGTGAAAGAATATAAAAGAAAATAATGATATTGTTACCTTAGGAATTTGGCTTTTTAAATATGTATGCCATGAGGGTATATTCCTCTTATTTTGGCAAATAAGGTTTTGTAACCATCGATGGTGTACAATGAGAAAGCAAAAAACACAAAACAGTTGAAAGGCAGCTTTATTTCCAAATACAATATTGTCACCTTACATTGTACTAGGAACATAATCTAAATGTTCTAATAACCAGTATGGATAGGCAAATAAAATGTGTTAGTTAAACTTATAGTTTGGGTGGTTTATTGTAAAGCTATAATGGATGTAAATGGAGAAATGTTTTCCCTTATTTTCCTTTTAAAAGGCATAGAAATATAAGGTAATTACTAAACAAAAATATTACTCACTAAAAGCCTAATTTGTCCTGAAAAAAACAACAACAATAAATTGATCATTTAGGTGTGATAAGTAGTAATAAAGTTATTGGCAAATGAATGGGAGCAGCACTGGTATGTGAAAACTGCTCTCATTCTGAAGTGGTTAATATATCTGAAGGTCTACTAAAAGGTGACAGTTGCAGAGTATACAGCTCCCCCTAGCTTTTGACTCTACTCATTGCAGCTAGACTGTGACCAGAAGAACTACATCACATGTTGCTAACACTGCTTTTACATCAACCCACAGAGCTAAATTCTGGTAGGTTACAATGCCCACTGAAAGTGTGGCTGTAAAAAGCATCTAAATTACTAGAATTCTTTATTAACCTGCTCGCCACTGCTTTGAGTAAAGCTGTCAATCACTGAAGGTGCACTCATCAGCAATGTTAAGGTGTCCATTACCAGATAGTTACATAGTTATTTGGGTTGAAAAAAGACATACGTTCATCGAGTTCAACCAGAAAACATAGTACAACACCAGCCTGCTCCCTCACATATCCCTGTTGATCCAGAGCAGCGCTGTCCAACTGGCTGCCCGCGGGCCTCCTACTGCGGCCCGCTCTTCTCCCTGAGATGCGCTATGGGCAGCATGCCTGCTCCCTCATATAGTGCCCTCTCCTGTGTCCCTGCTGCAGCTGCCTTACAGCTCAGACCTCACAGATCGCGGCGACTGAAGCAAGCAGAGTGCGCATGGTACCCGCATACACTGAGTACGTCACATGCGGAAGTGACATCATTAGTCACTTCTGCATGTGAAGTTCAGCCGCTTGGGTGCCATGCGCACTCTGCTTGCTTCAGTCGCCGCGATCTGTGAGGTCTGACCTGTGAGGCAGCGCCAGCGGGGACACAGGAGAAGGCATTGGCGGGCAGCGCTCAGCAGAGGTAACGGGCGGGTTGGAGGCACTGGACACTCTCGCTATATAACTGGGGGGGGGGGGTTTCACCTGTCTCTATTTAACTGGGGGGACACCTGTCACTATCTAACTGGGGGAACACCTGTCACTATCTAACTGGGGGGGAACTGTCACTATCTAACTGGGGGGGGGGGGGGCACCTGTCACTACCTAAGCTGAGGGGACACCTGTCACTATCTAACTGGGGGGAAACCTGTCACTATCTAACTGGGGGGGCACCTGTCACTATCTAACTGGGGGGCACCTGTCACTACCTCAGCTGAGGGGATGCCTGTCACTATCTAACTGGGGGGCACCTGTCACTAACTGGGGGGGCACCTGTCACTACCTCAGCTGGGGGGGACACCTGTTACTATCTAACTGGGGGGGGCACCTGTCACTACCTCATCTGGGGGGGGACACCTGTCACTATCTAACTGGGGAGGCACCTGTCACTACCTCAGCTGGGGGGGGGGGACACCTGTCACTATCTAACTAGGGGGGAACCTGTCACTACCTCTCCACCCGTGGCCACACCCACATTCTGGTCCATGGCCACACCCGTTTTTCGGCCGCACGACGGAACCCTCATGTTTTTCAGCGCACTGCTTCACCGAAATCTTGAATTGCATTTTGTGGAAAGTACTGCCAATCTAATTGTCCTGTAATTGCATTTTTTTTTCCGCTGGGGGCAGTGTCTGAGGCTCTGGCAAGAACCTTTGGCCCTCCACCATGGGGTCTGAAAAAAAAATGGCCCTCCATGCCCGTGAAGTTGGACAGCACTGATCCAGAGGAAGGCGAAGAAACCCTTACAAGGCAGGGTCCAATTATCCCCAAAAGGGAAAAATTCCGTCCCGCCTCCAGATGGCAATCAGATAAAATTCCTGGATCAACACTACTGGGCAATTTCCAGTAATTATAGCCATGGATGTCTTTTAACGCAAGGAAAGCATCTAAGCCCCCTTTAAATGCAGATATAGAATTTGGCATAACTACTTCCAGTGGCAATGCATTCCACATCTTAATCACTCTTACTGTAAATCAGAATCAGAAATCAGAATCAGAAATCAGAATCAGAAAACTTTATTTCGCCAAGCACGACTGGGTCGTGCCCGGAATTGGGCTTGGCACGTACAGGGTACTGATACACGGTATACAGTAGTTACAGATACAGGACATGCAGTAGTAACAGAACATTATACAGAAAAACAGAACATTATATAACATTTATGCAGAGGGAGACAATGGCATAAGTTACAATACAATAAAAAACAACCAAAAAAGTATGCTTGAGCTGGAGCGCCCTCTATGTGCAGAGTGCCTCAGTGCGTCATGGTATTGTGGGGTGGGGATGGGCATTTCCGTGGCGAGAGTTCAGGAGGTTGACAGCCGAAAGGAAAGAAACTGTTCTTATGTCTTGAGGTCCTGGTGTAGATTGATCGGAACCGGAGCTTCCGGCTCGAGGGGAGCTGATTAAAGAAGAGGTAGCCTGGGTGTGAGGGGTCGTTGGCGATCTTTAATGCTCTGGTGTACAGCCTGGAGTGGTAGAGGAGGTCCAGAGTGGGAAGGGATCTCCCGATGATCCTCTCTGCAGATTTGATGACCCTCTGCAGTTTGAGCTTGTCGTTGGCGGAGGAGCTGGCGTACCAGACCAGGATGGACGAGCATAGGACGGATTCGATCGTGGCTGAGTAGAAATTTGTCAGCAGTTTTTGGGCCATACCGAACTTTTTCAGTTGGCGGAGAAAGAAAAGTCTCTGTTGGGCTTTCCTCTGTGTTGAGGCAGTGTTGGTGTTCCACCTCAGGTCATTGGAGATAGTTGTGCCCAGTAGGCGGACACTGGGGACTCTTTCCACTTCCATGCCATCCATGTGGATTGGAGGCGGGGTAGAGGCGCGCCTCCTGAAATCAACAATCATCTCCACCGTTTTTGCTGTGTTCAGGACCAAACCGTTCTCTCTGCACCAGCGGCATATGCTTTCGACCTGGTGGCAGTAAAGAACCCTTTTCTAAATAAATGGCTATAACGTTTTTCCTCCATGCGCAGATCATGTCCTCTAGTCCTTTGTGAAGGCCTAGGGACAAAAAGCTCATCCGCCAAGCTTTTATATTGCCCTCCAGGGGCATTGCTAAGGCCCTAGGAGATCTGGGGCACTTTTGGGCAACAAGGACACACAGAGCTGCAGCACTCCACGTGCACCGCGACTAGAATGGTCTTAACCTTGTGTCAAAAGTTGGCGTGGTCATGGGTGGGGCCAAATGTGCACAATATTAACAGCAGTGTAACTTGTAGCTTTCTCGCTTTGCAGTACTGAGTTCCCGATTCAAATTCCAGCCAGGAGAAAATCTGCAAGGAGTTTGTGTGTTCTCCTCGTGTCTGCATGGGTTTCCTTTGGGCACTCTGGTTTTCTCCCACATCCCAAAACACAGAAACGTTAATTGGCTTCCCCCTAAAATTGACCCTAGACTACCATACATACACTACACCATACATACATAGACATATGATTAGGTCAGGGATTACATTGTGAGCCCCTCTGAGGGACAGTTAAGTGACATGACTATAAGCTCTGTACATTGCTACAGAAGATGTTGGTGCTATATAAATACTAATTAATAATAATACTTTAAACATTATTTGTTAAATATTGTTATTTACAGTGGCTTGCAAAAGTATTCGGCCCCCTTGAAGTTTTCCACATTTTGTCACATTACTGCCACAAACATGAATCAATTTTATTGGAATTTCACGTGAAAGACCAATACAAAGTGGTGTACACGTGAGAAGGGGAATGAAAATCATTCATGATTCCAAACATTTTTTTTTTACAAATCAATAACTGCAAAGTGGGGTTTGCGTAATTATTCAGCCCCCTTTGGTCTGAGTGCAGTCAGTTGCCCATAGAGATTGCCTGATGAGTGCTAATGACTAAATAGAGTGCACCTGTGTGTAATCTAATGTCAGTACAAATACAGCTGCTCTGTGACGGCCTCAGAGGTTGTCTAAGAGAATCTTGGGAGCAACAACACCATGAAGTCCAAAGAACACACCAGACAGGTCAGGGATAAAGTTATTGAGAATTTTAAAGCAGGCTTAGGCTACAAAAAGATTTCCAAAGCCTTGAACATCCCCCAGAGCACTGTTTAAGTGATCATTCAGAAATGGAAGGCGTATGGCACAACTGTAAACCTACCAAGACAAGGCCGTCCACCTAAACTCACAGGCCAAACAAGGAGAGCGCTAATCAGAAATGCAGTCAAGAGGCCCATGGTGACTCTGGACGAGCTGCAGAGATCTACAGCTCAGGTGGGGGAATCTGTCCATAGGACAACTATTAGTCATACACTGCACGAAGTTGGCTCTTATGGAAGAGTGACAAGAAGAAAGCCATTGTTAACAGAAAAGCATAAGAAGTCCCGTTTGCAGTTTGCCACAAGCCATGAGGGGGACACAGGAAACATGTGGAAGAAGGAGCTCTGTTCGGATGAGACCAAAATGGAACTTTCTGGCCAAAATGCAAAACGCTATGTGTGGCAGAAAACTAACACTGCACATCACTCTGAACACACCATCCCCACTGTCAAATATGGTGGTGGCAGCATCATGCTCTTGGGGTGCTTCTCTTCAGCAGGGACAGGGAAGCTGGTCAAAATTGATAGGAAGATGGATGGAGCCAAATACAGGGCAATCTTGGAAAAAAAAACCTCTTGGAGTCTGCAAAAGACTTGAGACTGGGGCGGAGGTTCACCTTCCAGCAGGACAACGACTAAACATAAAGCCAAGGCAACAATGGAATGGTTTAAAACAAAGCATATCCATGTGTTAGAATGGCCCAAAGTCCAGATCTAAATCCAATCGAGAATCTGTGGCAAGTACTGAAAACTGCTGTTCACAAACACTGTCTGGCTAATCTGACTGAGATGGAGCTGTTTTGCAAAGAAGAATGAGCAAGGATTTCAGTCTCTAGATGTGCAAAGCTTGTAGAGACATACCCTAAAAGACTGGCAGCTGTAATTGCTGCAAAAGGTGGTTCTATAAAGTATTGACTCAGGGGGCCGAATAATTACGCACACCCCACTTTGCAGTTATTGATTTGTAAAAAATGTTTGGAATAATGTATGATTTTCGATCCACTTCTCACATGTACACCACTTTGTATTGGTCTTTCACGTGGAATTCCAATAAAATTGATTCATGTTTGTGGCAGTAATGTGACAAAATGTGGAAAACTTCAAGGCGGCCGAATACTTTTGCAAGCCACTGTATTCCCTAAAATCTATAATAGATGCAGCCTCTGTGGAACCAAAAGGCCCAGCCTCATGTCCTACATTTCACTTCATGCTGAGGAGTTGCAGGTCCTTGTAGTTCCAGAGGCTTGTGAATCCATAGCAAGCAGAGGTTAAGAAAGCAGGGAGGAGGAGGATGATTACTAGCAGGACACAAGCTTTCTCTGCAAACAGACCTGAGGTCAGAGGCAAGCGGCTTCGCTGGATTGAGAAACTTCTTGTGAAGGTGGCTGCATTCTTAATGTTCCTGTCTGTGTACTCTGTGTGCGTCTTCCGGCAGCTACTACTTCCCCCCCCCCCTCTGCAGCTACTGAAGATGCCCAGGAGAAGTGATTAATAACCTCCCTGGTGTACTGATTTCCGCGGGTATTTTTTTTAACCTAATTTTTGTTTTTATCATGTAGCTAGCCTAGCGCTAGCTCCGATACCCCCCTCCCTGCTGAATCCCACCCACCCTTCCGATCGCCGCCGGCGATCATGCCCATCAGGATGATGTTGAAGGCCTTTGCAAAGTCCAAGTATATCACATCTACAGCATTCCCAATATCCACATTAGCGTTCACTACCTCATAAAAGCTGAGCATGTTAGTCAAACAGGACCTGTCTTTAGTAAACCCATGCTGATGCTGAGAAATAAGATTATTTTCTACTATGAAGTCATGTATAGTATCTCTTAGTAACCCCTCAAATAGTTTGCATACAACTGATGTTAAGCTTATAGGTCTGTAATTTCCTGGATCTGATTTTTTGCCCTTATTAAATAATGGGAAAACGTGGGCTGTACGCCAATCTACTGGAACTCTGCCAGTTGAAAGAGAGTTACAAAAGATAAGATAAAGGGGTTTATCGATAACTGAACTTAATTCCCCTAGGACCAGGGTCGGATTACCAACCAGGCAACAAAAGCAGTCGCTTGGGGCCCCATTTAGAGTCAAAGGGGCCCCATCAGCACATAAACCCGCCCTCGCCATCCTGTCAGCGGTGGCTGGATGGTATAATGGTTAAAGGGACTCTGAGCAGTGCAGTAACTATGGAAAGATGCATACCATTTTAAAGCTCTCTTTCTCTTTCCAATGATATATAAACCGCCGCCCTATGCCTTTTATTTTTCGCTATTTTTCCAATTGAAATCGCGACCACGCCAATTTCGATCACGAAAATAGCAAAAACTAAAAGGCGTAGGGTGGCAATTTATCTATCATTGGAAAGAGGAGAAAGAGACCTTCAAAATGATATGCACCTTTCCATAGTTACATTGTATTACACAGGACGACTTTTCTCCAAAGTCGGCAGCTCGATTCAACACAATGCAATAAAATATAAGGAACCCAGGGGGATATAATTACAAACATCATGCTGGTTGGTGTGAGGATGTAATAAATTAGTTGTGGGTATGCTTAAAGGCATACCCACAGGCACTGCTCGGAGTCCCTTTAAGGGCTCTGCCTCTGACACAGGAGACCAGGGTTCGAATCTCGGTTCTGCCTGTTCAGTAAGCCAGCACCTATTCAGTAGGAGACCTTAGGCAAGTCTCTCTAATACTTCCACTGCCTATAGGGCGTGTCCTAGTGGCTGCAGCTCTGGCGCTTTGAGTCCGCCAGGAGAAAAGCGCGATATAAATATTATTTGTCTTGTCAAATGATGCCGTGCGCTGCTGATTGTCTTCAGAGCCAGGCTCTCCTCCTAGGTCCCCCTCCTGCTACTGTGCGCTCTGCCGCTGCCCACCCCTCCCTCCCTTCCCACAGAGAACCACAGCTGCAGCAAGAATGATAGCAGCAGATGGCAAACTCTCACTCACCTATCCATGATCCAAGTGATAGAGATCCCGTCATCTAAAACCCATCTGTCTCTTCTACAGTGCAGCCGCTCCCTCTCAACTTCCTGATTCTCAGATCAGACAGGAGGTAGGAAGTAGTAATAGTAGTAGTAACAGAGCGGCAGCACTCTAGAGAAGACAGATGGGCTCCGGATGACGGGACCTCTATTGCTTGGATCGCAATAGGTGAATATGAGTCATCTGGTGCTGTCATTCTCCCCCGCTGCGGCTGCCTTCTCTGCTGGACTATCGTATTCACTGGGATGGAGGCTGCATAGTGACTGTCTAGTTTGGGGGGAAATCGGTTGTTCGGTGGTGGTGGAGGGGGTGTTATGTAATTCTGTCTGGGGAACGGCTTCCATTTTGGCGGTGTCCAGAGCTTTCTGCTATTGCCAGACTGGAGATGCAGGGGGAAAGTGCTGCTGCTGTGATATCTGGCGCCCTCTTCACAGGAGTGCCCCAGCCCCTGAGTGCAAATGCCCCAGCCATTCATCTCTCACTCTGCATTTTGCCGCTGCTATTCCCTGCGTTGTGCACCCACAGAGGAAAGCGGGCTGTTGCCCATAGCAACCAGTAGCTCGGCTGCCCCGGTGTGTGCGACATATTGCTGTGCAGCTGCATCTTCTGATTCTATTACGACATGATGGGGGGCCCAAATCAGTTGCTTTGCTTAGGGCCTCATTTAGCCTTAATCCGGCTCTGCTTAGGACCCGAGGATGCATGCCATCTGGGCCAGGTGCCTTGTCTATTTTGAATTTATTTAGACTTGCCTTCACTTCTTCCTGTGTTAAAGAGAACCTGAGGTGGGATTTAATTATGTTACTGGGGCACAGAGGCTGGTTGTGCACACTAACACCAGCCTCTGTTGCCCCATGGTGTGCCTCCATGTCCCCCCTGCGTGCCGCTATACCCCCCGCAGTGCTGGCAACACGCAGCGTGTCGCCAGCACAATGTTTACCTTAGCGCTGTCTGTCAGCGCCGCTCCCCTGACTCCTCCGCATCGGCGCTACCCGCCCGTGTCCCTTCCCTCCCGCTGATAGGAGGGAAGTGACGCAGGCGGGTAGCGCCGATGCGGAGGAGGTGGGGGAGCGGCGCTGACTGACAGCGCATAGGTAAACATTGTGCTGGCGACGCCCTGCGTGTCGCCAGCACCGCGGGGGGTATAGCGGCGCGCAGGGGGGACATGGAGGCACACCATGGCGCAACGGAGGCTGGTCCTAGTGTGCACAACCAGCCTCTGTGCCCCAGTAACATAATTAAATCCCACCTCGGGTTCTCTTTAAGTATTTAATATTACAATTGGAAGATTGAGACTCTTCTGCATCTGTAATTTGCAATAGTTACATAGTTATTTTGGTTGAAAAAAGACATACGTCCATCGAGTTCAACCAGTACAAAGTACAACTCCAGCCTGCTCCCTCACATATCCCTGTTGATCCAGAGAAAGGCAAAA
The DNA here is from genome assembly GCF_040937935.1 of Hyperolius riggenbachi. Lineage (NCBI taxonomy): Eukaryota > Metazoa > Chordata > Amphibia > Anura > Hyperoliidae > Hyperolius > Hyperolius riggenbachi. The sequence continues at coordinate 136,471,802 of NC_090656.1, forward strand.
AAAAACCCACAAGGCATGATCCAATTAGCCCCAAAAGGGAAAAATTCCTTCCCGACTCCAGATGTCAATCAGATAAAATCCCTGGATCAACATCATTAGGCATAACCTAGTAATTGTAGCCATGGATGTCTTTCAACGCAAGGAAAGCATCTAAGCCCCCTTTAAATGCAGGTATAGAGTTTGCCATAACGACTTCCTGTGGCAATGCATTCCACATCTTAATCACTCTTACCCTTTCCTAAATAAATAAGAACCCTTTCCTAAATAAATGGCTAAAACGTTTTCCTCCATGCGCAGATCATGTCCTCTAGTCCATTGAGAAGGCCTAGGGACAAAAAGCTCATCCGCCAAGCTATTATATTGCCCTTTGATGTATTTATACATGTTAATTAGATCTCCTCTAAGGCGTCTTTTCTCTAGACTAAATAAACCCAGTTTATCTAACCTTTCTTGGTAAGCGAGACCTTCCATCCCACGTATTTTGTAGCTCGTCTCTGCACCTGCTCTAAAACTGCAATATATTTTTTGTAATGTGGTGCCCAGAACTGAATTCCATATTCCAGATGTGGCCTTACTAGAGAGTTAAACAGGGGCAATATTATGCTAGCATCTCGAGTTTTTATTTCCCTTTTAATGCATCCCAAAATTTTGTTCGCTTTAGCTGCAGCAGCATGGCATTGAGTACGATTATTTAACTTGTTGTCGATGAGTACTCCTAAGTCCTTTTCCAAGTTTGATGTCCCCAACTGTATCCCATTTATTTTGTATGGTGCTAGACCATTGGTACGACCAAAATGCATGAGTTTACATTTGTCAACATTGAATTTCATCTGCCATGTATGTGCCCATATAGCCATCCTATCCAGATCCTGTTGCAATATGACACTATCTTCCTGAGAGTTGATGATTCCCCTGTGAAGACAGAGGCAAAGAAAGCATTTAATAACTCTGCCTTACCTTGGTCATCCTTGCGGGAGAGGCTCTCCTGAAAAACGCCCACTGGGGTATTTCACTGGGCAGCTCTGCCTCTCTTCCACCTCTCTGCACTCAGCTCTGTGATGAGATACATAAAGCAAAGCTTGCAGAGTCGAGACTCAAGGGATCACTGAATACAAAGTACTTTATATCTGGCGACAGGAGCAGCAGTAATTGAGGCTACCTGATCCAACTAGCCCCCCGGATCAGGTAGCATGTTTTTTCAAAAATGTCCACCTCGGGCTCTGTTTAATTAAAAAAAAAAAAATAACCCTTAAAGATGGACATTTATCTCAGTAGTGAGAAGCCTCTGGATAGGTTCCAGTGCTAAATCCCTCATAGACAAGCATAGATATCAGCACTGGGTATGTGCAAGTTCATGCATGCCCAGTAGAGGAAATCGCTAATGCAAACCTTCTTTCCTCTGTGCATGTGTACTTTCCTCTACCAGCATGGGCGGACTTTACTAGCATATGCCTGGTTGTGCTCGTCCACGGCCAAGCTTGTGCCTGGAAGAAACCTATTCCATAGCTCCCAACTGTCCCTGTTTTGGAGGGACAGTCCCTCTTTTGGAAACCTGTCCCTCTTTCTCCCTCATTTGTCCCTCTTTCAGGAACGATGGACAGATCTATGTAAATATGTATCTTCTACTGAAAAAAAAATGTGTTTATTTGACCTTTAACTTTATTCCCATCCTTTAAATTGATATATTTATAATATTCAAATGTTAATATAAAAGAAAATAAACCAGGATAAAAAGGACCAGTGTGGTTTGAATGCTAAAACAACATATTTTTCTTATGAAAGCTGTATGGTATGCATTACTAGGGGTGTTCCAGAAGTGTAATTAGGGGTGTTGCAGGAGTGTGGCTTCAGTATCCCTCTTATCTCAAAAAGTTGGAAGGTATGCCATTCAACCCAATGAGTCGAATAGGTATAGAGATACACAACACTAAAATTGCACCATATAAGATCATTTGGGAAGCCTCTGGACTACACTGCTGAGGTATCAATTCCCCGCTCGATTCCAGGGGCGATTCTCTTATCTTCCGCTCGTTTTTCTTATCTTTTTCCATTGTGTTCAATGCAGAATCGAGCGTCGAAACTATCAAGCCAGAGATCTGACATGTTGGAAATTATCTATCGAGCCATCTAAATGGCTCAGAATCGAGCCGTCTATTCCCAGCATCAGAGATGAGTCACGTGGCCTTTTTGTTTTTTCAGTTAGCCAGGGCTTCCTCGACCCCCATAAGCATGGATGCATTACTCACCGTCCTCCCGCAGTCCTCACAGAATCCTCCGTTCATCCGCAATCAACTCCCGGTACACGGGAGTTGATTGCGGAGTGACGGCAGCCAGGGTCTTCTCCGCGCATGCTGAGGCCACTGAGCCGTATACCGGTGAAGATTGCATGGAGGCACGCGGGAGAATGGCGAGGGACACATCCATGCTTAAGGGGCTGGAGGAAGCCCCGGGTAAGTAAAAAAATGGCCACATGACTCATCTGAGTCTCTATAAAGGTGGCCACACATGATACAATAAAATGATCCTATTTTATGGCAATTTGAAAGCTTTTTTTTCATTCGACTGAAAAATCCGATCGGATTTCCTGTTTTTTTTTTTTTTATTTTTATCGATCCAGAATGCTGGAAATATTTCTTCAATATTTCTAAAGATTGTATGGTGTGTGTTAGATCGTCAATTTATTAATATACACACCATGCCATTTTATCAGAGTTTCCAATCATTTTTATCATAATTGAGGAAAAATTTAACATAGGTATGTGGTACATTGGTCATATTTTTTAAATGTTACAATCAGTCAGAAAAATTGATTGCAATTCTTAAATTGAACAGATATTAAAAAAATGTAGAGTGTGTGGCCACCTTAAAAGAGGAACTTCAGCCTAAACAAACATACTATCATTAAGTTACATTAGTTATGTTAAGGTAATATCATCTCTTACCCACCCCTGTTTTAAAAGAACAGGCAAATGTTTGTGATTTCATGGGGACAGCCATATTTTTGTTTGAAAGGAGGTGACAAGGAGCATGAGACACAGTTCCAACTGTCCTGTGTGCTGATCACCCCGTCCAGTTGCTAGGCAACGATAACAACATCAGCAATCCCATCATGCTTTGCACAGCATCAGGGGAAAAATGCCCAGGCAGTTTTCTTTGATGGGGAGGAGCTTAGCTTCTGTACAGCAAAAAATAAGACTTTGCTGTAAAACTGTTAAAGAAACACCAAGCCTTTTCAGTGCTGAAGAGTAGATTTTTAGTCTGAAGGCTCCTACAGAGCTTAACCACTTTGTCCTCATTGACGTAGTTGTACGTCAAGGAGGACATGTGCGCTCCCGCTGCCGATGGCGCGCGTGCTCCCGGCCGCGGATCGTTAGCCCAGGAATCAATGAATCGGGCCATGGTGCCCGATCACTGATTCCTCTCCCCCACAGAAAAAGCGACAGCTTCTCTCGGAAGCTTCACTTTTTCTGTCTCCTATGTCCCTCTAAGCGTACATTGTACGCTTAGAGTGACATCATGTAAACAAACTCAAGGTTGCACTCTTGTGGCCAAAAAGTAAAACTACATCTAAATGTAAAAAAAAATGAAAATACACATATATTTACCCCAAACAAATACTCCCCCCCCCCCCCCCCCCCCCAAAAAAAAAAATACCCACATAAAATGTTTAATAATAATTAAAAAAAAAAAACATTGCAATAAAAAAAAAAATAAAAAAAAAAAACCCCACATAAATATTTACCTAAGGGTCTAAACTTTTAAAATATCTATTTAAAGATGAAATATTTCTATTATTTTTTTTATAAGCTTGTAAATAGTGATGGATGCAAAACGGAAAAAATGCTAATTTCCAAATAAAATATTGTCGCCATACATTGTGATAGGGACATAATTTAAACAGTGAAATAACTGGGACAAATGGGCAAATACAATACGTGGGTTTTAATTATGGAGGCATGTATTATTTTAAAACTATAATGGGCGAAAACTGAGAAATAATGAATTTTTTCAGTTTTTTTCTTATTCTTACTGTTAAAATGCATTTACAGTGAAGTGGCTCTTAAAGCGGAATATAACTCTGCATTTCAACTTTGCTCTAAAACATTATTTACAGCATATTATATGCAAAAAGCATTTTTTTTACTAGACCAGCATTGGAAGGGTTAAACACAGAGGTTTTAAGTTCCGTGGAGAGATATGCAGACGTTTAGATAGTTACATTCTATTTAGTTATATGTATATATTTAGAAATGTTACACACTCTTTGGCTGTCCTCCAACTCCTTCTCAGTGAGAGAGATGAGTCACATTCAACACTAATGCCACGTACACACATGCGACAACGATCGTTCATTGAGAACGACGAACGAACTTTTAATTGATGAAAGAACGACCTAAGTAAAGTTAGTTTTAAAAGGTGTGTAACGATCTGATCATTAGAACGAACGTTACATCATGCAAAGCAACTATTGCGCCTGCGCATAAAAATGAGAAGTTTCAGGGAGAAATAGTGAAATGCGCATGTCAAGCCTAGTACGAACGACCGTTTCCAACGATGTACTACTTTTGCAAACGATCGTCGTTGGTTAAAATCTGCCGAGACAGAACTTTCTTTTGTAGCGATTTGGCTCGTTCGTCGTTTGCCTTAATAGTCGGTGGTTCGTTTTTTTTAACGATCGTCGTTGGTAAAGATCGGGGAACGATCGTTACAAACGACTATAGTCGCATGTGTGTACGCACCTTTAGATACATTTATGTAAACAAAATGTATCTATCTCAAGTTCGGATGCGTCTGCAGAAATCTCCAGGAACTTTAAGACCCTGTGTAACCCTTCCAATGCTGGTCTAGTAAAAAAAAAAATGCTGGTTGCATATAATATACTGTAAATAATGTTTTAGAGCAAAGTTGAAATGCAGGGTTATATTCCGCTTTAACAAAATGTACCACCCAAAGAAAGCCTAATTGGTGGCGGAAAAAAGAAGATATAGATCAGTTAATTGTGATAAGTAGTGATAAAGTTATAGGCTAATGAATGGGAGGTGAACATTGCTCGGATGCATAAAGCGAAAACGACCGAGGGCTTAAGTGGTTAAATAACTGTTGCTAATGGTGCCCATATATGGTACAATTTTTTTCATCCAATCTTACTATTTCTATGTAATATAAGGAAGCTGCCTAAATGATCCTTTCCAGTGGTGTAGCTAAGGAGCTATGGGCCCCGGTGCAAGGTTTACATGGGGCCCCCCAAGCGCTCTATACATAACAATTGATACGGCACACCAAAACCTGCCAAGGACAGCCAGTGTCAGAGGTGCAAGAAGGGGATGGGGAACAGTTTGGTAATGATTACTACTAATAAAAGCACCTATAGAAGTGATTATTACCAGCATAGGACCAATATAGAGCTAATACTGTGGTTGAGGGAGGGCCCTTCGGGGCCCCCCTGGCCCAAGGGCCCCGATGCGGTCGCTACCTCTGCACCCCCTATTACTATGCCCCTGAATTCCTTTCAGTATGTTCACTTAATTTACCCTTATACTACATAGAAATGGTAAGATGTTAGTTGAAAAATATTGTACCATGTATGGGCACCATTATAGAGAGATAACCATTTATTTCGGAGACAGTTTTAGGAGTAGTTGCTAAACAGACAATGCCGTACAGCCTATCCTGTTCTATGGAGAGAGAAGGGGAAAGCAACGAGCAAAAGAATAGCAGGTGCCAACTTCCAAGTAATCTGTAAATGACGTTCTGGAACACGATCACACACTCTGTCATATAATCCAGCAAAATGCAGAACCTGTACATCAGTCATCTCTCAATTAAACCACGCTCCAATGTCGTTGTTGACCACCAACGTTGATGGCCACCAATGGTAATCAACCGGATTTGCAGCTCAGAGAACAACCGCATTCTGTAGCTTAGGAGCGGTGTATCACACGGTGTATCTATTCCGAACGTTCACCACAACCAGTGCAGTTTCTACAGTTTCTGGGCTAAAATGCACCCAGGGCGAGGGTGTAAAAATTGCGCCCACCCCCCGAAGCAAGGTATGGGTGCCCGCAGTGTAGGTTAGCCAGGTCTAGTTGCACTCAGTATAGATTCCCCCAGAATAGGTACCCCAGTATAGGTAGCCAGCTATAGGTCCCCCCAGTATAGGTAGCCAGGCATAGGTGAGCCAGTATGGTTGCCTCCGGTATAGGTTAGCCAGGTAGGTGCCTCCAGTATAGGTAGCCAGTATAGTTGCCCACAGTATAGGTTAGATAGGCAGGTGTCCCCGGTATAAGTTAGATAGTTAGGTGCCCCCAGTACAGGTTAGCTAGGTGGGTGCCTCTAATATAGGTAGCCAGAATAGTTGCCCCCCGCATAGGTTAGATAGGTAGATGCCCCCAGTATAGGTTAGTTAGGTAGGTGCCTCCAATATAGGTAGCCAGTATAGTTGTCACCTGTATAGACTAGCTAGGTAGGTAGGTGCCCCCAATACAGGGTAGATAAGTTAATGCTCCCACTATAGGTTAGATAGGAAGGTGCCCCCCAGTATAGGTTAGATAGGTAGCTGCCCCCCAGTATAGGATAGGTAGGTGCCCCCCAGTATAGGTTAGATAGGTAGCTGCCCCCCAGTATAGGTTAGATTAGGTAGCTGCCCCCTCAGTATAGGTTAGATTAGGTAGCTGCCCCCTCAGTATAGGTTAGATTAGGTAGCTGCCCCCTCAGTATAGGTTAGATTAGGTAGCTGCCCCCCAGGTTAGATAGGTAGCTGCCCCCCAGTATAGGTTAGGTAGGTGCCCCCAGTATAGGTTAGATAGGTAGCTGCCCCCAGTATAGGTTAGATAGGTAGCTGCCCCCCAGTATAGGTTAGATAGGTAGCTGCCCCCCAGTATAGGTTAGATAGGTAGGTGCCCCCCAGTATAGGTTAGATAGGTAGGTGCCCCCCAGTATAGGTTAGATAGGTAGGTGCCCCCCAGTATAGGTTAGATAGGTAGGTGCCCTCCAGTATAGGTTAGATTAGGTAGCTGCCCCCTCAGTATAGGTTAGATTAGGTAGCTGCCACCCAGTATAGGTTAGATTAGGTAGCTGCCACCCAGTGTAGGTTAGATTAGGTAAGTGCCCCCCAGTATAGGTTAGATTAGGTAGGTGCCCCCCAGTATAGGTTAGATTAGGTAGGTGCCCCCCAGTATAGGTTAGATAGGTAGCTGCCCCCCAGTATAGGTTAGATTAGGTAGCTGCCCCCTCAGTATAGGTTAGATTAGGTAGCTGCCCTCTCAGTATAGGTTAGATTAGGTAGCTGCCCCCCAGGTTAGATAGGTAGCTGCCCCCCAGTATAGGTTAGGTAGGTGCCCCCAGTATAGGTTAGATAGGTAGCTGCCCCCAGTATAGGTTAGATAGGTAGCTGCCCCCCAGTATAGGTTAGATAGGTAGCTGCCCCCCAGTATAGGTTAGATAGGTAGGTGCCCCCCAGTATAGGTTAGATAGGTAGGTGCCCTCCAGTATAGGTTAGATTAGGTAGCTGCCCCCTCAGTATAGGTTAGATTAGGTAGCTGCCACCCAGTATAGGTTAGATTAGGTAGCTGCCACCCAGTATAGGTTAGATTAGGTAAGTGCCCCCCAGTATAGGTTAGATTAGGTAGGTGCCCCCCAGTATAGGTTAGATTAGGTAGGTGCCCCCCAGTATAGGTTAGATTAGGTAGGTGCCCCCCAGTATAGGTTAGATTAGGTAGGTGCCCCCCAGTATAGGTTAGATTAGGTAGGTGCCACCCAGGATAGGTTAGATAGGTAGCTGCCCCCAGTATATGTTAGATAGGTAGATGCTCCCCAGTATAGGTTAGATAGGTAGCTGCCCCCCAGTATAGGTTAGATAGGTAGATGCCCTCCAGTATAGGTTAGATTAGGTAGGTGCCCCCCAGGATAGGTTAGATAGGTAGGTGCCCCCAGTATAGGTGAGATAGGTAGGTGCCCCCCAGTATAGGTTAGATAGGTAGGTGCCCCCCAGTATAGGTTAGATTAGGTAGGTGCCCCCCAGTATAGGTTAGATTAGGTAGGTGCCCCCCAGTATAGGTTAGATTAGGTAGGTGCCCCCCAGGATAGGTTAGATAGGTAGGTGCCCCCCAGGATAGGTTAGATAGGTAGCTGCCCCAGTATAGGTTAGGTAGGTGCCCCCCATGATGGAGGGGAGAGCCGCAGCCGCGGGGAGGGCAGCCCGACCTCTCCCTCCCTCTCCCCGGGCCGCCCTCCATGTATAGAAAACTACTCACCTCGCTGGCTCCAAGCGCTGCTCTCTCGCCGCCAGTCTCATCTCTGCCTACACGCTGATACACACACACACACTGCTAAACAGGAAGCAGCGTGTGTGTGTATCAGCTTCCCTTCGCATTACTCTGCACTCCGTCCGAGGGGGGATCGCATGGAGGGCGGCCCGGGGAGAGGGAGGGAGGGCTGCCCTCCTGCCCTCCCCGCGGCTGCGGCTCCCCCCTCCATCACAGCGCCCCCTCCCAGCAGCGCCCCGGGCGGCGGCACGCCCCGCACGGCCGTAGAAACGGCCAGTCCACAACTTCCGAAACAAATTGTGTCATGTGACTACTTACGTCACTTCACAGTTCCAGCGTGCTGCCGTAATGCTTCATGTTAGGCCTCGCTGATTGGTTGTCTGTCATCTCCATGCTGTGCTGTGCGCGCCACCACAGTACATGGCAGAGAGCGGGAGTTTTCAGGGGACAGAAACTGTATTGTTACATATTCGGGTGCACTTGTACCGGGTTTTGCAGTGAAGGTCTTTGAGGACTAGTATCCGGATTTACTCCTCAGGTTCGTTGCTAGCTGCTACAGTTCGGCTTCTGTACTGTATGATTCGTATTATCTCTGAGCTCATTGAATTTGTGTGTTTGTCTATAGTGTCCCTAACGTTTGTTTCTGCCCTCTCTTTAGTCAAGCAGAGTGATCACTGTGTATCTGTAGATCCTGTGTGGACCGCATGATTCATCGGCAATAGGCACCCGTTTTTCTTCTGGATCAGCAGACTGGTACCATGCCAATCTCTGAGAAAGCTATATTGGAGGAGCTGACAGTCTTCGGTGTCAGTTTTGAGGATGAAGTACCAGAAAAATGTAAGCTTAACCAGATTAACCTCTTGCTAACTTTGACTCAAAATATCTGGTGCTAGTCTAGTTTAGTTTAGGGGAGCCAGCAGGACACCTCATAGGGAAATTCTGCTCCTCATAGGAAAAAATTGGGTGGAGAGCACCCTCTCGAACTGCTAGTTTCAGGTTGCAGTAAACTACGCCCACACTATTTGGCCAATCACAATGCTTTAGAGGGTGCTGTGATTGAAGAACTGCTCCGAATGAAGTTTCCTGCTGTGTCACCTAAACAAGACTAGCGCCAAATAGCCATCAATTGCAGTTGTAAAGATGATGTTTATTATTTGTATTAATTATTATTTAACCCTTTTGGACCAGACAGCTCTTGCCTCAGAGCTGTCCTTTCCTTGTTGTGCCCTGTGATTACTGTGATTGGCTCTCCGTAATCACAGAGTTAGGTGCCAATAAAATTATCACTGAGACAGCAGAGTGAGTTGTTGCGGCCATGAATATTTCGAATCTACGTCCTGTCAGAGCTGCTCAGCCACCAGCAGGATGTAGATTCCAACTGCAGTATGTCAGTACAGAACCAGCTAAAGAGTACCTAAGCTTGAAATAACAGAATGACAGGCTATGTCTTAATGTGGACTGAAGGGAGGGGAAGGGGGGTGGGGTAAATATGCACCTGCCCTGATGTCTTCAGGCTACAGGTGATGCTCTACTCTCCTCCTCGGCTGCACAGTTGCAGCTGTGTTTCCAAAGACTGCCAAAGCTCCTTGGAAACCTCCACCTGCATTGCCCGGCCTGCCCCCAGTTTGGCAGCCACCAATTTGGCAGCGGTTGTACTGCGCATGTGCGGCCCCTGGCAGAACACCCCTGGCTATGGGAGCGTGTGCTACTGGACAAATTTAACAAGGCAGTGGAGGATTGGGGAAGCCCACAGCTTGAAGGGGGCTGAAGAAAACCCCAGGTAAGTATCAATTCTTTTATTTACTTGGTCTTGGGTACACTTTAATACAGAGCATGACATGAAACCTGGATGTTCAAGAGGGTGCTGTCCTCCCAATCATGTTAGTGGAATTTCCCCATGGATTTTCTCACTTGCTTGCCTCAACCATACTAGCGTCTAAGTGTGCACAATTTTATGTTGCTTTGCAGAGTATGCTGAAAATTCACTTCAGATGTTCAGCCTTCTAGACTTTTTTTTTTTTTATGTGTGTAGTAAATATGCATTATTTAGCAATGTATAATGGTTTGGGAATTGCACATCTGTACTTTTTACGATATTTATTACAATTACCATGGTTATTTCATGCTCACTGTTGTGCGGCATCTGGTGTCTTGCAGCACTCATGGGCTTTGCTGTTTACTTCCTGGTTGTCCTCGGAGGTCTGGGCGCATGCGTGTGCGGGTACGCAATAGCTTGCATGGGAAGGTACGCGTTCACGCTGGTAATGTGGACGTGTATGTGCATGCGTAACTTTCAAATCTCGTGCTCAAACGAGCAGCCGTCTATTTAAGCCAGCCCCATCTTGTAACCAGTGCTGACAATTCGTTTTCAGCTCTGGTTAACATTAGCTTGTGCTTACCTGCCTTCCTGTTTGATTACCTGTGTTTGACCCGACTTGTTCCTGACTATCTGTGATCTCTGGTATCCTGACCCTTGGCTTCTTTCACCCGACTAAGGCTGCTATCCGCCTGCCCCGATCCCTGGCTTGTTCACTGACCTCGATTGCTTGCTGCCTGTCCTGACCTCTGGCCTGTTTACCGACTACGATTTACGTCTCTTCCTGTGAAGCTTGTTCCTTCTGATCCTGAATACCATCTCCTTACTGCAGTGTCAATTGTTCTCCAAACCACTGTGGGGTTATCTGGGGCACAACCTGGTGGGCACTAGGCAGCTCAAAGTCCATCGGCCCTTACGGGCCGTTTTGGTGAAAACCCGTGGTCACTTAGACTCTGTGCCTGTGTGAGGATCTATGTGGTGATGATATGTACGGTAATATGCAGAACATGGCAGCCATATTGTAGCTTGTGGAAGCCATATTTTCACATTTTCTTTCTGTGTCATGTGTATGTCTGCTAAAACCCAGTCTGGCTTTGGGGGGGAAGCTGTGATTGTCTGTATGTCAATGACAACTACATTTGCATTTAGTCCCTCTGGTAGCAGGGTGCTGCTAATTAGCAGCCACTTGGCAAAGAATAGTCTGGGTCTGCATGGCTTTTGAACTCTGTGTACATGTAGACAGCCCATTGTCCCAATATACAAATCAGGACCAACTGAGTCTGGAAACGTCAAAGGGTAACAGGAAAACTACTATTGTCTGCATTGAATAGATCAATTAGGGACTGTCTACCTAGCCTCTAATTAAGAGATGACTTAGTCAATAGCCAGTCAGGCCCTTACCTTTGATCCGTTAGGAAATACTGTCAATGTGTTTGTCACCTGGAGTAGGGAAGTCCATTTGATGTGTGTTAAGATACAAATGTCTGTGGTCTGAATATTGGGCTGGAAGCGTTTGAGTGTTTTGAAGTCGGCAAAGATCAAAAGTGGGATAGGAAAAACCTTTGAAGTTGCGTGTCACAGCCAGAGAGGATATGACAGGCTCCTGGATCTGGACATTTGAGTGGCCCCGGGCCACATATTTTGCTATAAACATCAGCTAGGATAGTCACAACTTGTAGTTCTTTGGAGATAGCAACGACGCTAGGACTAACCTGGTTCCTGACCAGACCGCGTGCTCCACGCAAACAACGCTCTGTTTATGCTGGTAACGTTTATTCCCGTTTTTATTTTATGCAAACTGTCTTGTGGTGTATCTTTGTAACTTTTATTTTGTAATTTTTAATTTGTTTTTTGTAAATCTTGTGTATATATTCTTTTCTGCATTGTTCCACCTTTTTCTGGAATATTAAATCGTTATTTAATAAGTTTGACTTCTGCTGTACTAAGCCAACGCTCATAGCCTAGAGAGCCTGCAGTGTAACTTGCGTTACAAGATTCAGTGCCTGATTGTGCCTTGCTACTGTACTATTGTACTGTGTGTGTGTGTGTGTGTGTGTGCGTGGCGTTCCCGTATTCGTCCTAAAGCGCAAAGCTGACCCAAATATGAAAACGCGGACTGCGTGTAGATTACTCGACAGCAGAGTGGAAGTGTCTAGCGGCAGATAGTGGCGGCAGTGAGAAGTGTTTGAGGGGTCACAGACTTGTTTTTAGCTTGAATAAGGCTGCTTCCCGCTTGATCTGGTCAAACCCGCAGTCGGGAACCGTATCTGTAGGCTTGCCGTGGGGCCGGTTACTGACAACCACCAACCCCCGACTCCAGGTACCCAAAATGGCTCCGACTCCGTAGTCTAATACTTACCAGGATTGTGGATTTGGTACAAAAATCCTCTGACTCTTCAGTTTATGGAACCAATGACTCCGACTCCAGGTACCCCACATTTCTCTGACTCCACAGCCCTGTCCCTTTCCCAGGCTAAGTGAGGGAAGTGGTTTTAGCTGGCCTCTAATAATTCTATGAATGGAAGTCAGAAGTTTAGTGTAAACAAGAATTTCTATAATTGTGAATAAACACAGTGATGTCCTGGTGGTATCAATTGTCCATTTATGACACCACTAGTCTACTTTAGGGGACCCAGCAGGAAACCTCATAGGGAGATTGGGATTGGGTGGACTGTTCCCCCTCAAACTTATAGGTTCAGATAGTAACTACGCCCACACTATTTGGCTAGTTACAACAACGCTTTGTGCTGCAAGAGGGTACTGTGATCGGAGAATGGTTGCCTATGAGGTTTCCTGCTGGGTCCCCAAAAGTAGATAAGCTCCTTTAACTGCACAATCATGGTATAACATGCCACAGCTGGAATGATGTGCATGCACTTAAGATCATGAAAGATAAACTCCGACCACAGTAAATTTCAGTGGGAATGTACAATATAATTTCAGTGCATGTCAGAGCTTACCATCAGCTAGTTGATAACAATCAAACGTAGGGGCATATGCAATTCACTTTTTCTCCTTAAGGTCAGTACACACGCCGGACTGGAGGCAACGACGGGTCCGTCGTCACCTCCCGCTGGGTGGGCATTCCAGCGACAGTCCGGCGTGTGTACAGTCTGTCTGCAGACTGATACGGCTGTTTCTGAGCGATCCGCCTTTAGTTTTCTCCTAGGTGATATTTTCACACCTTATCAATAACATGCCTTTTAAGCAACGAGCAAGCAAGAAAATATTTTTGACAGTACTTTTTCACCTACTTAGGCATTTTTCAATTGCAGAGTGCTGAAAGGTAATTTTAAAAGATGGTCTTGTAGGAGAAAACTTAAGAGAAAAAGTGAATTGAATAAGGGCTGTAGTGTGCTCTGGTGTCCTTTTGATGACAAGCTCCATCCGTAATTTAAATTCATCTGGTCCAGTGTTTGCTCTGTCTACAGTGGTAGTCTGTGCTCTCACGCTGCGCATCTTCAGCACTGATGGCCTCAGCCTTAGTGCACCTTCAGTGGTTGACTGGTGGCTGGCAGCTCATTTATTTGTACAGAACGAGCAAGGGAACACTGTAGTACATGCTATGTAGCTGGCTTACACCAAGAAGTATGCTGATTCAGAAATGTTTCTTGTTAAATCAAAACTGGTCCCAAGGGTACATACACACATGCAATTTTGATTGGCCATCTTTTTTGGTTTGTTTTAAAGGACAACTGAAGGTAGGGGGATACGGAGGCTGCCATATTTATTTTTAAGCAATCCTAGTTACCTGTCTCTCCTGCTGATCCTCTGCCTCTAATACTTTTAGCCATAGACCCTGAACAAGTATGCAACAGATCAGGCGTTTCTGACATTGTCAGATCTGACAAGATTAGCTACATGCTTGTTTCTGGTGTGATTCAGATACTACTGCAGCCAAATAGATCAGCAGGGCTGCCTGGCCACCGGTATAGTTTTAAAAGGAAATAAATATGGCTGCCTCCATTTTCTTCTCAATTCAGTTGTTCTTTAAACCTCTGTGTCCTCTTACACATATTTTAGACGTTTTGTTGACACTGAAAACTAATTGTATTTATGAAGCTGATAACTGTTTTCTTATATAACTTTAATATAAAAATCAATTGCTTTAACAAGTGTTGCACCAGACCTTAATATAACTGCAATTCTTTTATGTATGTAGTGGTGGAGCTGTGTTCCCTTCATCGACTCAGTGAGGAACAGATTGTCAATGAATGGATGGCCTTCAGTGCAACTCGAAAGTTGGAACACCTAACAGTTAATAATCTTAGTCTTCTGGAGCATGAGGTAAGCTGTGTGGATGTAGGAACAAGATAAATAAGATACTTAAACAGACTCTGAAGTCTCAAAAAAAAATCTTTTTATTTAAGAAATCTGTTTAATATGTTAGCCCTAACTAAACCGCCGCATTCCCGCCTAGGGTTGCCACGATATACCGGTATTACGATATATCGCGGTTTTATTGTGCACGGTAACAATACCGTGCACAATCACGTTTTAAGGGGCGACCGGGAGGGCGGGGACACGACGCAGCGACGAGCGAAAGAACAGCGGCGGGGATAAAAATACTCACTTGCGAGAAGCCAGCTCGGTCCTTCAAGATGTACCCGGGCTTCATTGTACTTCCTGTTCTTGCATCACATTTCCTTGAAACAGCGGCCCCTGGGTGCTATTACAAGATGATGCAAGAACATGAAGTACAATGAAAGCACGTACATCGGTGAAGGACCTGGCTGCCGGCATGTGAGTATTTATCCCTGCTGCTGCGTCCCCTCTCCCTCCCCCCCGGCTCTCTGTGCTGCAGCCACCTGTTTCTGGCTACACCTATCTCTGGCTACTTATGCTGCAAGCACCTTCTACTGACTACACCTATCTCTGGCTACCTATGCTGCAAGCACCTTCTACTGACTACACCTATCTCTGGCTACCTATGCTGCAAGCACCTTCTACTGACTACACCTATCTCTGGCTACCTATGCTGCGAGCACCTTCTACTGACTACACCTATCTCTGGCTACCTATGCTGCGAGCACCTTCTACTGACTACACCTATCTCTGGCTACCTATGCTGCGAGCACCTTCTACTGACTACACCTATCTCTGGCTACCTATGCTGCGAGCACCTTCTACTGACTACACCTATCTCTGGCTACCTATGCTGCAAGCACCTACTACTGACTACACCTATCTCTGGCTACCTATGCTGCGAGCACCTTCTACTGACTACACCTATCTCTGGCTACCTATGCTGCAAGCACCTACTAGCTACACCCATCACTGGCTACCTATGCTGCGAGCACCTACTACTGACTACACCTATCTCTGGCTACCTATGCTGCGAGCACCTACTACTGACTACACCTATCTCTGGCTACCTATGCTGCGAGCACCTACTACTGACTACACCTATCTCTGGCTACCTATGCTGCGAGCACCTACTAGCTACACCCATCACTGGCTACCTATGCTGCGAGCACCTACTACTGACTACACCTATCTCTGGCTACCTATGCTGCGAGCACCTACTACTGACTACACCTATCTCTGGCTACCTATGCTGCGAGCACCTTCTACTGACTACACCTATCTCTGGCTACCTATGCTGCGAGCACCTACTAGCTACACCCATCACTGGCTACCTATGCTGCGAGCACCTACTACTGACTACACCTATCTCTGGCTACCTATGCTGCGAGCACCTACTACTGACTACACCTATCTCTGGCTACCTATGCTGCGAGCACCTACTACTGGCAACACTTGTCCCTGGCTACCTATGCTGCGGCCACCTACTACTGGCTACAAGGGGGGGCCCGGGTCCAAATAATTGTACAATTCCATATACCGTCATACCGTGGTATTTTTTTTGACGGTTATCATACTGTGGAATTTCATACCGTTGCGACCCTATTCCCGCCGATGTACACTATCTAAATTCCCCCTAACTCGTCGGGGGGCAATCCGGGCAGCGCTTCAGTGAGAGGCAGAGTTCTGAGCCGCAGCTCTGCCTCTCAGCGCGTCTGTCAGCCCGGATAGCTGCCTCTCCCCCGCCCCTCTCAGTCTTCCTTCACTGAGAGGGGCGGGGGAGAGGAGGAGATCCGCCGCTGACAGACGCGTGTGAGGCAGGGCTGCAGCTCGTAGCCCTGCCTCACACTGAGGCGCACAGGGCAGCAAAATCCACGACCAAGAAAGTTGTGGATTTTGCAGGGGAGAGGGAGGGCGAGTTAGAGGGGGATTTAGATAGATTACAGCGGCGGTTTAGTTAGGGTAAACATATTAAACACATTTGTTATATAAAAAGATGTTTTTTGTTTTTTTTTTAAACTTCAGTGTCTCTTTAAGGGCTTGATGCAGTAAACTCTGGTAAATTTACCATGCACAGGGAGCGCAATGCAATTTTGCTGTTTCTAGCACCGGGGGAGCATCGGCCATTAATCCATTAGAGCTAGGGGTATTCCAGTATAATGTCGTTAAAGTAAACTCTGAAAAACATTCGGGTACAGTACCTTCCGCTCCAGATCCCAACCGATCTCCATAAGTCTATGGGAGCAACGCCTGGTATAGTAGACTCGGATATAATAACATTTCTATTATAGTAAACCTGAATTTTGGCTCCTACGTGATGCTGACTCTGGATATAGTAAACAGTGGGCAGCGCATGCATCATATGTCAGTGTAAAACCCATGGTTGGCTGCTCTTTTCATGCTGATTGCAGGTGAGATGATGCCTGATAACATTGTAAGACAAGAAGAATAGCACGGGCTCTGGATATACATTACTGTACTTATAAGCAGCCCCGGGAAATGGAATAATGTGAACATAAATAAAAGGGGATGCAGTGTTTTCCAATTCCACTTTGCAATCATCGATTAAAAGTATTGTCACAGTCCTTTCATGGGATTGTATGGACTACCAGGTATCTCTTCCCTTGTTAGCGATGATGCTCCTGGTAGCGTGTGGAGTGCAGTAAAGGCTACTTTCACTTGTAGTGCAGATCAGAGCGGGCCTACTCGCTGGAAAACTAAGGAGAGTGGAGAGCTACTGAAAGTATCGCCCGCGGAGGTATCAGTCACCTGCATTACAGATGTAAGTGGCTTATTATGATAAGCTGCATTTTGAAGAGAGGCCTCATGATTGGCTCAAATGTGAGAAGAGTTTTTCCAGGCCACGTCTTGCAAGTCCCTCCCATGGAGGTATCCGAGCCACTCACAGGAAGCAAGTGGCTGCCTCTATCCAGTGACGGCTAGAATTTTTAAGGAGCCCTTGATACTGTACAAGCAATTTGTCCAGCCTGGCCATGCAGCCCTCAGGTATTTCTTGACCTTGTAGTCCACCAAATGTGCTTGTGCTGTACCCCCAAAGGGATGAGTTGCTCCTTTGCAGCAGAGAATGTACCAGGGCATGCTGGGCCATTTCTAGGACAATTTCTGATATAGTAAACCACTTTTCCTGGTCCCTTGGAGTCTACTATAACAAGATTACACTGTACTGGGTTAACATGTGCGTTGCTATGGTAATGTACGGGGTAAGTCAAAAGACGCACTAATAGGTTAATGGCCGGTGTTTTCCTGTGCTAGTAACGTTAACATTGTTGTGAAGTATTCATTTCTGTCCTGTTTTTTCCTGGTATTTGTAGCTGCTCAGTTTTTCTCCAATTACGTTATTGGTGTCTTGTTTTTGAGCACCTTGGAGGTTCCAATTCACAACTGTTTCCCCCTCCTTCTCAGTGGCCCCATCTCATTTGCATAAACCATGTCCTATCCGA
Organism: Hyperolius riggenbachi; assembly: GCF_040937935.1. Lineage (NCBI taxonomy): Eukaryota > Metazoa > Chordata > Amphibia > Anura > Hyperoliidae > Hyperolius > Hyperolius riggenbachi. The sequence continues at coordinate 136,489,648 of NC_090656.1, forward strand.
TGAAGTTCTATTTTATTTCAGTTATTGTTCATTACAGCAATCCATTCTTGAGTTGTTAAAATGGTCATTTTATATGTAGAACTCTAAATTTTTTACTCTTTTCAAACTGGGTAGAATTTAAAAAAACTTTGTCTGCTTTCTCCTAGCTTATACATCTTCTTCAGCTCCTTCTGTTTAGGCTAACACACTCCCCAGTCTGGTGAAGAAGGCCACACTTTCTATTTCCTTTCCTGCCATCTTGAGACTCATATCTGTATTTACATTATACCTCGACTGATGCTTCTTCCTCAATTATCCATTTATTTTTCTGAAGTGTTGTTGCAGCCCATCATCCACCCTCAATTGCATTTTTCTTTCCCTTGCACCAATCTGTTCCATAACTTGAACACCTGAAATAGTAATGTCAGTGAGAGAGCAGTGCTGGGTAGCCCGTAAGTTTACAGTAATCGAGTTACTCTCATGTGAGAGCTTCACATTTAAAATAAACCTTTGTACAATTCTTCGTTTGTGGTCTTTATTGGGAAACCAGCGGCGTATAAGACAACTGGGCGTATAAGTCGACCCCCCCAACTTTTCCAGTTAAAATATAGAGTTCGGGATATACCGTATATACTCGAGTATAAGACGACGAGGATACAAAAAAATGCCACAACTACAACACCACTCATAGTCATGACCTGTCACAACCATACATGGGAAAAGTAGCATAAAGTCAGCAGGTAGCAATATGGGTAATATTTTCAGCCATTTTTGTGATTTGTGCACCTCTGCTACATTACACAGGCAAATCATTATAACTGGCCCGTTAATCATAGTAATGCATTGGTACATACACTGTGAGCCAACAGTTTAAAATCATCATGCTTATTAAAAATGGCACAAGCAAGGCTAAAATAAAGATGTCCCCCGACTGTGTCCCCATCATGTATGCGTTATAATGGTGCATCTTTAGTTCCCCCCGAGTCTCTTACCAGTGCCAGAGCAGAGTGATGTGCTGGTTCCAGGCCGGGGTTAGAATGGTCAGCGCTGCGTGCATCTTTGAGCTGTGCCCCTCCCGAGTTTCTTATCAGTGCCAGAGCAGAGTGATGTGTTGGATCGAGGCCGGTGCGGCTATAATTGTCAGCGCCGCATGCATTTTATCTGCCCCGACTCGGAGTCTCTTACCGAATGAAGGGAAGTGTTGGTTCCAAGCTGGCACAATGCATTGCGGAGCACAGCATTCACTCACAGGACCACGCTGGTTTAGGAGTCTCTATGACGCCCTGCAGTGGAGCACGTAATTAAAGGCGACACTGCAGGGCGTCATAGAGCTCAGACTCCTAAACCAGTGTGGTCCTGTGAGTGAATGCTGTGCACCGCAATGCATTGTGCCGGCCTGGAACCGAAACTTCCCATAAGAGACTCAGTCGGGGCAGCTAAAGATGCACGCGGCACTGACAATTACAGCCACGCCGGCCTCGATCCAACACATCGCTCTGCTCTTTCACTGATAAGAAACTCGGGGGGACAGCTCAAAGATGCATGCGGCGCTGACCATTATAGCCACGCTGGCCTCGATCCAACACATCGCTCTGCTCTGGCACTGATAAGAAACTCGGGGGGACAGCTCAAAGATGCATGCGGCGCTGACCATTATAGCCGCACCATTATAATGCATTCATATGGCGAGGGACACAGGCGAGAGATGAGGAGGCACTCCAGAGCGCCTTAGGGGACACATGTGACTCGAGTATGAGCCGAGACCCCAACTTTTTATGCACTTTTTGGACCTAAAATCACGGCTTATACTCTAGTATATATGGACCTCGCTGTATAAGACTACCCCTGTTCCAACTCACACCAAATGAAAATAAAAAATAAATAAATCATATACTGGTGCTATGTATGAACAGATACTGGTGCTATGTATGAACAGAAACTGGTGTTGTACTGTATGTGGTACCCAGTATATATAGGGGATTGACTGGTTGGATTGGTCAATTCTTCCTCTCCCTAAGCAGATTGGTCAGTTCTCTCTGTTTATCAGAGAGGTATGCCCATAAAACACGCCTCTTTCACCCTTCTGGCCTGCCGTGTATCCTATTTACCTCCTTTTCTGCCTCTCAGATCTCGCACGTGATCGCCTGCGCCGCTTCACTACAGTCCTCAGCAGCGAGATCTGAGAGGCGGTAACAGGATTGGGTGTATTGCCCGGCATCAATGACACCCAGCATATAAGACGACCCCCAACTTTTTAGAAGATTTCAAGGGTTAAAAAGTAGGCTTATACACCAGAATATACTGTAATCCATTTTGCCATTCACTGCTTTTTTCACTATTTATGTGGAATACCTAAATCCCATGCAAACACCTGTGATGTTTTTAATGGACAACAGAAATGAAAAGAATATGGAGGCTGCCATTTATTTCTTTCCTTTTAAACAATACCAAATGCCTGGCTGCCCTGCTGATCTATTTGGCTGCAGTAGTGTCTGAATACAACCAGAAACAAGCACGCAGCTAATCTTATCAGATCTGATAATAATGTCAAATGCCTGATCCGCTTCATGCATGTTCAGGGTCTATGGCTGAAAGTATTAGAGACAGAGGATCAGCAGGATAGCCAGGTAACTGGTATTGCTTAAAAATAAATATGACAGCCTCCATATCCCTCGCCCTTCAGTTGGCCTTTAAAATTCTGCTTCTTGTTCCCGAATTTTTAAGCAAACCTGTGGGAAATTGAGTTGAAAAAAAAGATACCTCGGTGGATCCTCCAGAGGCATCCCCTTCCACCTTGCTATTCCAGCGCTGGGAGCCACACAGCTCACAACAATGCTCCTGTACAAGAACAGGCATGGCCGCATTGTGCAGATGCATGATGGCTTATGCTTGTGCAGTAGCACAGAGCCACTGCCTGGGCTCAGGGGAAAAAGCCAAGCTATTTCGCCCCCATGCAGCTGAGCTCAATCGACAAGCCCTTGTTGACGAGCTTCTGAGTGTTCCAGCGCAGGAACGGCAAAGTGGAGGGGGCTGACTATTCAAAACCAGATAGTGGCACAGCAGTTGAGGCTGCCAAATACAGCCTTCTGTCCTAAAAAAAAGTAGAGAAGGTAAAACATTTTGTATATGCTGAGAAAACACTGCTCATACTATTTTAATATTATTATTAGTTGTATTTATAAAGCACCAACATATTATGCAGCACTGGACAATAAATAGGGATACATACAGTACATTGTAATAAGGGGTGACAGACAGAGTGGTAGCAAACGGTTTTACAACATAGCGCAAGGTTATACATACAATCAGGGTATAAAATGCGTTTTACAGAGACCTAGCAAATCAAGTCCGAGTTAGTCCATGAGAAGGGTGTCATTGCTGGGGTAGCAAAATTAAGGACTGCCCTGCCAAAGGCTTACAATCTAAAGGGTGGGGGAGGGACACATAAGGTAGGGTTGTGGAAAGGTTGGCTGACTGAGAGAGTTAGATTGTGGTAGATGTGAGTTAGACCATTTTTAAGGAAATGTGTTTTGAGGGCTTCCTTGAAGGAGTTGAGGGAAGGAGCGTGTCTGAGGGGGGGGGGGGGGTGGAGGGGAGTTCCATAGGGTGGAGCAGCTCTTGAGAAGTCTTGTAGGCATGCTTGGTATTGAGAAATGCGCGGGGGGGGGGGTGTCAGGCGGAAAACGTTGGATCATTTTAGAGCTGAAAAGTTCAGAGTCATTTGCAGCTGAAGGAAACAGATTTTATATCAGACTGTCATGGCTGCTATTTAGAACGCAGTCCGAAAAATTCAGCCGTTAAAATAAAAATAGACGCTGCTGTATGTCACTTATGTTCTGTCTATCGTTCGTACTACACATACAATTAGTCAGTAGTTCATAGGTTCATAGGTTTTGTCACAGGGCCCCTAGTGGCCGGACCGCAAAGTGCCTTCCAATCGGTTTCAGCACACAGACCATGCAAGCTGTGGTCGCAATTGGTGCGCAGAAACCGCTGGAATTTTGGTAGCAGACCGACTAGAAGGGAGCCTGTGAGTTACGGTAATTACAAATTACACACTATTTCAGGGTAGAACTGCCACCACCTCTGTTACCATGGGACAGAGGAGCCCACTGACTGGCTAAGTCTAGACCTGCAAATAAAAACGGTTAAACACACTCTATTCTGTCTAGCTAGTGACAATAGTAGCGACTCTGCAGAGACCAGGTTCAGTTTGTGCGGCTGAATAGCAGGGTAGCTGAATAAACAAAATGACATTAGCGTTGTTTTATTAAAATGCAATATAAATAATATATACAGAATTATTAAAATCAACAATTAAAGAAACATTAATAGCCAGTATGAAAATAAAAAGGGAGAAAATACTTAGTTCATGGAAATATGTCCTTCTGGGAAAACTCATAAAGTTCTTTGTTTCAGTTCAGTAGCAAAGTCCAAACAAACCAGGTGCCAGCATGTCCTCAAGCTGGCAAGGATAAAATCAGGATGATGTTCAAAGTGGAGGACACTGAGTTTGGCTCCTCTGCCATATGCCCGTGATCCAGTAGGAGGGAGTGAGGGCGGGAGCCACACACCCCCTTAGAATATGAGAGGAGTCCTCCCCTTGTCCTGGAGACCGGAAATCATATCTAACCATATATGGGCTCTATCTCACTGAACCGTACAGGTCAGGGCAGATTTACTAACATTTTCAGGTCTGTCTCGATTTACCCAGCAGCCTGATACCAAACATTAGGGGTAGGACCCCTGTGGTATCATCAGGGCACTTTCGAACTGCCTAACTGGCAGTCTTTACCTCAGAATGTTCTGAAACTTTTTCAGCACCAACGCCAGACCAGGCCCAGCATGCTCTGTGAGTTTGGGGGGCCTGCCAGCCTGGCAATACAGGAAATATGACACATATAGCAGTTTATGGAATATTATATACATCTAGGGATAACAGCAGGTCAGTTCTAGGTGAAGTCTCTTTTGAAGCTCAGGGCAGCAGGCTACGTGTCAGCTCCCCTGCTGGGATTGTAGCCAGAGAGTCTGACTCTTGCTCTAGTAAATTGGTTCTGTCAGGCTGCTTATCAACTTCATCTGATGGATGGGCCCTTAGCACAGCTGGGGGTGCCTGGGACACTTCTGCTGAAGGCTCCTGCCTTTTGGTGAAGGAGAAAAAAAACTGTCTTTTAAAATAAGGAAAGTAATTCTCTGATCGCTGCAATGACTGGCAAATCTAACCAAGGAAGCAATCAGAAAATTGACTGTGAATCTTCCAGATTCGCCTGTGTTTCTCTCGGCTGTTCCGTGACAGGTTTAATTTCAGTTCAGGTTTGCTTTAAGCACTTGTGAGGCTCCCTATGCTGATCAACTTTTACTAATCAGCACTTGTATTGGCCTGAGGAAGCGTGCTATGACCCGTGAAACGCGTTGCCTGTGCTTAATGAATTCTTTGTTCACTCAAAGATTTCGTCATTGAGGTAAGCTACCTCATCTTCCAATTTTATTGTGATTTTAATCCATTTTATATACGCTTGGGCTCCTCTTTTCCCATAAATAATGGTTGGGCTGTTGCTACAGTAGAATATATAGAGCATTACATATTTATGCTTGTTAAATAGAGAAATGTTTTATACAGTTCAGAATTGGATGGTTATTCTCTAAAGTAGTACTGTTGTATTTACTGTTCGGCCATCCAAATTAGTATGGGCCTGTTGAATCAGTGGCTATCTTTTTGCATTGAGATGTCGGTTGTAAAGCATGCTTTTAGTACATTCTTTTATGCCTCTAGAATTGAAACTCTGTTGAATATGGAGTCTTGCTTACAGGTACATGCCGAGAAATGTAGAGTAACGTTTTTCTTTCGGTCGTTTTGGGTCCCAAGGTTTTCAAGTGATTCCCTTTTCCCCACTTCTTTCACTCCTGTCTGTCTGTTTTAAATTGCTTGTGCGTATCTTGAGTGTGGCTCCATGGAAAATTCATGAGAGGTTTATTTGTATTGCTCTACTAGAATAACAGCTTTGGAATTTTTCAGCTTTTAAATTAACTAAGGTGTGTGTTGGTTTGTTACTTAGTTTACTCTTGCTACCAGTTTCTTGGAATTACATATTATATGGAAATCTCTTCCCTTTATATGTAACATATTGACTGTAAATATGGTATACATTATTATATACAGTTTAGTGTAGTTACCCTGTACCAAGATGAGATATAAAGGTTGACATACTTTTAAGTTACAGTGATGTGAAAAACTATTTGCCCCCTTCCTGATTTCTTATTCCTTTGCATGTTTGTCACACTTAAATGTTTCTGCTCATCAAAAACCGTTAACTTTTAGTCAAATATAACATAAATGAACACAAAATGCAGTTTTAAATGGTTTTTATTTTTTAGTGAGAAAAAAACTCCAAATCTACATGGCCCTATGTGAAGTGATTGTCCCCCTTGTTAAAAAATAACTTAACTGTGGTTTATCACACCTGAGTTCAATTTCTGTAGTCACCCCCAGGCCTGATTACTGCCACACCTGTTTCAATCAAGAAATCACTTAAATAGGAGCTATCTGACACAGAGAAGTAGACCAAAAGCACCTGCCAAGAGCCAAAGAAATTCAGGAACAAATGAGAACAAAAGTAATTGAGATCTATCAGTCTGGTAAAGGTTATAAAGCCATTTCGAAAGCTTTGGGACTCCAGCGAACCACAGTGAGAGCCATTATCCACAAATGGCAAAAACATGGAACAGTGATGAACCTTCCCAGGAGTGGCCGGCCAACCAAAATTACCCAAAGAGCGCAGAGAAAACTCATCCGAGAGGCCACAAAAGACCCCTGGACAACATCTAAAGAACTGCAGGCCTCACTTGCCTCAATTAAGGTCAGTGTTCACGACTCCACCATAAGAAAGAGACTGGGCAAAAACATTATGCATGGCAGATATCCAAGGCGCAAACCACTTTTAAGCAAAAAGAACATTAAGGCTCGTCTCAATTTTGCTAAAAAACATCTCAATGATTGCCAAGACTTTTGGGAAAATACCTTGTGGACCGACGAGGCAAAAGTTGAACTTTTTGGAAGGTGCGTGTCCAGTTACATCTGGCGTATAAGTAACACAGCATTTCAGCAAAAGAACATCATACCAACAGTAAAATATGGTGGTGGTAGTGTGGTGGTCTGGGGTTGTTTTGCTGCTTCAGGACCTGAAAGGCTTGCTTTGATAGATGGAACCATGAATTCTACTGTCTACCAAAAAATCCTGAAGGAGAATGTCCGGCCATCTGTTCGTCAACTCAAGATGAAGCGATCTTGGGTGCTGCAGCAGGACAATGACCCAAAACATACCAGCAAATCCACCTCTGAATGGCTGAAGAAAAACAAAATGAAGACTTTGGAGTGGCCTAGTCAAAGTCCTGACCTGAATCCTATTGAGATGTTGTGGCATGACCTTAAAAAGGCGGTTCATGCTAGAAAACCCTCAAATAAAGCTGAATTACAACAATTCTGCAAAGATGAGTGGGCCAAAATTTCTCCAGAGCGCTGTAAAAGACTCGTTGCAAGTTATCGCAAATGATTGATTGCAGTTATTGCTGCTAAGGGTGGCCCAACCAGTTATTAGGTTCAGGGGGCAATTTCTTTTTCACACAGGGCCATGTAGGTTTTGAGGTTTTTTTTTCTCACTAAATAAAAACCATCATTTAAAACTGCAGTTTGTGTTCAATTATGTTATCTTTGACTAATAGTTAACGGTTTTTGATGAGCAGAATGACAAACATGCAAAAGAATAAGAAATCAGGAAGGGGGCAAATAGTTTTTCACATCACTGTATGTCTTGTAGTTGCCTGGTAGTCCTACTTCTCTTCTGCCACCAATGCTTAAAGTGGTCTGAAACTCTGACATAACATGCAATAAAAATGTGTTTTCCTACGTTTTATTACTCATACAGATATCATTAGCTTTTGTGCACAAGTAATATTATCTGTTTACAAATTACAAGTTTTCAAAGTATCGTTTTTCTTACCCTGAAATAGGGCTGCACGATATATCGTTTCAAAATCGATATTGCGATTTGCGGCAAGGCGATTTCCTAATTGTCAAAGTGATGATTTTTTCATGCGTACAATTTTAAGTGTGCGGGCTTCTTACGCGTACTTTTTAAAGCATTCCATGCGTAAAATTGTTTGTGTTGGCCGTGCAGCATGCGCACTTTGCTTGTGGAGGAGAAGGTTCTGCACATCTCCTGTTCTGCACATCTCCTGTTCTGCACATCTCCTGTTCTGCACTTACACCCTGTCTCCCGTGGTCACAGTGTACTGTACATTTGCTCACTGCCCAGGATCTGTTATCTCTCCAACTGTCACGCAAACAAATTGGATCACCACCACTGCCCAGTAAATGGCCACTGCCCAGGATCTTCTGTGATACTCAGCTTTACATTTATTATTGTTTTGGTAAATTCACAATGCAGTAACATTTATAAACATGACAGAAAATGACATCATACTATAAATTTGATAGTATGTCATTTCCTGTCAATGCATTTTTGTAAATGTTACTGTACATTGTAAATTGAATGTTAAAGCTTGATTTGAAGAAAATTGTGAAAACATTGAAATTGCATTTTTTGACAGAAAAAAATCGCAATTAAATTTTTTCCTAAAATCGTGCAGGCTTACCCTTAAAGAGAACCCGAGGTGGGGATCTTAGAACGAAATCTATACACAGAGGCTGGGTCTGGCTATAGTGCCCAGCCTCTGTTGCTATTTGAATCCCCCCTAAGTCCCCCCTGCGCTCCACTCTCCCCCATAAATTACAGCCGCGCTGGCGACACGCAGCGTGTCACAGCGGACTGTATTTACCTCCCTAGTGTCACTCACGCCGCTTCCCCGCCTCATGCAGAGCGCCGGTCCCCGCCCGCGTCCCTACCCTCGCCGCTGATTGGAGGGAAGGACGCGGGCGGGGACCGGCGCTCTGCAGGAGGCGGGGGGAGCGGCGTGAGTGACATTAGCTAGGTAAACATTGCCCGACAGCGCGGCTGTAATTTATGGGCTAGAACGGAGCGCAGGGGGCACTTAGGGGGATTCAAATAGCAACAGAGGCTGGGCACTATAGCCAGACCCAGCCTCTGTGTGTATAGATTTCATTCTAAGATCCCCACCTCGGGTTCTCTTGAAAGCTGGCATTGCATATTATTATTTTTCTATTATAACTGCTTTTCATTATATATTAAAATCTTCTAATGAGCTATTCTGAACACTTTGTGTGCCTGAAGCAGAGACAATTTCTCAGTGTGTTTGTTTACATTCCAGTGTTTATACATTTTGTGTTTTAACAAGTGAAAAAGATACTGTTATCTCCAGTTTGCATGGGGATTTGAAGCTGAATAGCAGGAGAAAGTGCTTTGTTTAACCATTTCAGTGATGTTCTGCTAGAATTTTTTTTTTCTTGGATAGTAGCTTTCAAGTTTTGAGGAATCTCAAAGTAGAAATGCTGGCTTTCAGACCACTTTAAAGTAAACCAGAGATCATGACATAAAAAGAATCGATACTTACCTGGGGCTTCCTCCAGCCCCATAAACACATGCGCGTCCCTCGCTGTCCTCCCACGGTCTGCAGTTCACTTGTGGTCAGCCACTGTAATTGCTACAGTCATGCCAGTTTGGGTCTTCTTGCATGTGCAGAAGACCCAGACTGGACCCGACTGAGCCATTTACCGGGGCTGATCGCGGCTGAACGGCAGACCGCGGGAGGACGGCGAGGGACTTGCACATGTTTATGGGGCTGGAGGAAGCCCCAGGCAAGTATTGATTATTTTATGTTCTCATCTCTGGTACACTTTAAAGTTAACAGAGCACCAGGATTTTTTATATAATTTTAATCCCCGATGAGGGAGGTTCGTAATGAAAGTGTGGTTGGAAAGGTGGGGATGGGGTAAGCTTCATTACTTAAGAGTTGCTGGTCCTATATAAAAGTTTCATGTGTACACATCAAATACAGTCACAATCTGAAATGTATATCTGACTTGAAAATATGGTGACTGCTTTATTCCAGTTGCACAAATAACTTGTTTTTTGATTGGTTTATTTTTGTTGACTTAGCACTGCTATTGCTGTGCATATACACTCACCTAAAGTAATATTAGGAACACCTGTTCAATTTCTCATGAATGCAATTATCTAATAACCAATCACATGGCAGTTGCTTCAATGCATATAGGGGTGTGGTCCTGGTCAAGACAATCTCCTGAACGTCAGAATGGGGAAAGAAAGGTTGTGTGAAAGAATGGTGTGAAAAGGGAAAAACATCCACTATGCGGCAGTCCTGTGGGCAAAAATACCTGGTTGATTCTTGGGGTTAGAGGAGAATGGGCCGACTGATTCAAGCTGATAGAAGTGCAACGTTGACTGAAATAACCACTTGTTACAACCGAGGCAAGCAGCAAAGCATTTGTGAGGCCACAACACGCACAACCTGGAGGCGCATGGGCTACAACAGCAGAAGACCCCACCAGGTACCACTCATCTCTACTACAAATAGGAAAAAGAGGCTACAATTTGCACCAGCTCACCAAAATTGCACAGTTGAAGACTGGAAAAATATTGCCTGGTCTGATAAGTCTCGATAGTCAGAATTTGGCGTAAACAGAATGAGGACATGGATCCCTCATGCCTTGTTACCACTGTGCAGGCTGGTGGTGGTGGTGTAATGGTGTGGGGGATGTTTTCTTGGCACACTTTAGGCCCCTTAGTGCCAATTGGGCATCGTTTAAATGCTACGGGCTACCTGAGCATTGCTTCCGACCATGTCCATCCCTTCATGACCACCATGTACCCATCCTATGATGGCTACTTTAAGCAGGATAATGAAACAAGACCTTCAACCTCTCTGTGATTGCCCTCACTCCAACCTGTGAGTAATCCTTTATCCAAGGCATATGCACCAAGTGACTATGTTCCACATTTATTTTATCATTTATCATCTAACTCTAAAACAAGGAACTTTACTTAAAATAAATCTATGATCCAACTCTGTGTAGGAATGAAAGCATCTTGCACAGATCCCCTTTGATCTCAGCATGATTCCAGAAGAAAAAGCTATCTGAACAAGTCTATTGTCTCTAATGTCAACATACAAATACTCATCAAAGGACCTTTTCTCTGCCTGCCCTCTCAAGGAACAATTACAAATTAACACCTCACTAGCTCTCCTCTTAAAATCCTTTGGGATACTCAGGAAACGCAGAAGGGGGCGGAGAGGTAGTGGATCCAAACATAAACACCAGGGAAGCCACACCAGGCAAAGGATAACAAGTTTGACAGTGAAGCCTAAAAAACATAGCTGTCCCCAGCAAAGCTCAATCACAGCCACACTCTGCAATGCCAGATTGATAAATAATAAGACTGCAACTATACATGACCTAATAGAGCTCTCTGATTTGACCTTTTTGACAGAGACCTGGCTTGGGAAACATGCAGGCCCAACTCTTGAAGCAACCGTGCCGTCCAATTATTCAGTCTTGCACTGTGAGAGACAAGTCCACAAGGGTGGGGGTGTTGCCATATGCTTCAGATCCTCTTTGAACATAAGGCCCCTGGCCATAGGCCCCACTGAAACCTTTGAATGTCTTGCAGCCCAACTGTCAGCAGAAGTAAACATCAACATATTGCTCATATACCGCCCCCCAAAAAATGGTCCAGCCTTTCTTAAAGAAATCTCTGAACTCTTATCCTGCCTTACAGTGGAACACCCTAGATGGATCATTCTGGGAGATTTTAATGCATGGGTGGAAGATAACTCCTCACGTCTAGGAAGTGAACTAGTTCTCATAATGAGTGAGCTGGGTTTCTCTCAGGCTGTCTACCTCCCCACCCACAAGAAAGGGCACACCCTGGATCTTATATTTCATTGTGGACTTTTAATATCACACATGGATATAAACCCAGTGGTATGGTCTGACCACCACACCATCCACTTCTCTCTGACAGCACCAGCGATAAAACACAGAGGGAAAGAACTAATAAAATACCGTTCTCTGAAAGATGTCTCACCCCAGCACGTTCAGAATATCCTCAACTTCGACACATTAACCAATCATTGCGCAGACCCAGACTCCATGGTCCTGATGTACAACCATGCAGTGTCATCTGCCTATGACGCCCTTGCTCCAGTTCGCATTAAACGGTCTACACCACTTCACCATGCACGGTGGTTTGACAGCTCACTAAAGGACCTAAAGAAAGAAATGCGCAGACTAGAAAGGAAGTGGCGAAAATCTCAGAATCCAAAAGATAAACACACCCTTGTCTCTCACCTGGAAAGCTACCAAAAAGCGATCACCAAAAAAAAAATCCTCCTACCTATCACAGGAGATCGCAAAGGCCGCCAACAGACCAGCCCAGCTATTCCGCACAGTTGATAGACTATGTAACCCATCCTGCCTAAAGCCTACTATAACTCCCTCAAAGGAGCTATGTGAGAAATTTGCTTGCTACTTTGCTGTCAAAGTATCTTCTATTCTGTCTCTCATTCAGTCCACAGCACCCAAGACTCATGCAACTCCTGGAAATAGCTGCAAAAACAACCTAACACCCTGGACTGACTTCAAAAGTATTAGTGAGGAAGAGATCTCAGACATCCTCTGTCGTCTCCGCCAGACAACCTGCGACCTGGACCCTGGACCAACTAAACATATGCTGAAATGCCCTGACCCGCTTGACCCAGCATTTCACAAAATAGTAAATTGCTCTCTGCAAGCAGGGAGGTTTCCTACCTCTTTAAAAGAAGGAATTATCAAGCCCCTTCTTAAAAAACCTTCCATGGATCCAGATGCAATGAGCAGCTACAGACCTGTCTCCAACCTCCCCTTCTTAGGTAAAGTTATTGAAAAGGCTGTCTATCTGCAACTTGAAACCAGGCTGTCAGTAAACAACATCCTGGACCCTCTACAATCTGGCTTTAAGAAACACCACAGCTGTGAAACAGCCCTCATCCAAGTCTGCAACGATCTGCTCATGGCAAGGGACATAGGGGAATGTTCCATCCTAATCCTGTTGGATCTCTCAGCGGCTTTTGATACAGTTGGCCATGAAATCCTGCTTAACAGACTGCAGGAGTACTGTGGCATCAGTGGATCAGTCCTCCAGTGGTTCAGATCATTCCTGGCTGATAGAACACAGAGAGTATCCCTAGGACCTAAAGGCCTCGATTCATCATTGTCTTTGAGATAACTTTTTCCAGTTTGTTAAATTACCGAATTCGAAGTTTAGCGATTTCTAGTTGTATTCATCAAGGTTTTTCGGCATTCGGTGTGAATTCGATAACAATTCGGTAAACATTCGGTAACGTGTCTATTTCCATTTTACAGCGGTAATTTAACACAAGGCCATAAGATTCCCATGGAATTGTGGGTAAAAGGCAGTCCTTTGAGCACTACGTAGCAACATTCTAAATAGGGTGTAACACCTGGACCAGGATTCTGGAAGTGGTTGGGACAATCCCACAATTTGATAGGAGCCTTTTCTAAAAAATTATAGTGCAGCTAGCAAAATTAGTTAACCCTGGCACTGCCTGTGTTCTCTTACAAGATGATTCAAGAGAAATGCAGATGTCGTGTTATAGCAAATAAATCTATTCTCTTACAAATTTATATGGTTGCAGACCTTATTCTTGCCCTTCTGCGCCTTTGAATCACTCTCAGCTGATACATAACCACTTCAAATGGCTCCATCTTCTCTGTCAGCAATGATCTGACAGGAATAACGACAGAGCAGTGAAGGAGATAACTAATCCTAAATGTAACGCTAAACCACGCCCACTTTCTTTTTCATGAATTGCACTCTCTTCCGTTTTAGCGAATCGTTACCGAATCGTTAACGAATGTTCGCTGACAGCTGTAGATAACTTTGATGAATCCTGAAATGAAGTTAACAAATTCGGTATTTTACCAAACTGTTGTTAACAAATTTGCTAAGTGTTGATGAATCGAGGCCATAATGTCCAAACCTGCACCTCTACAATTCGGAGTGCCACAAGGATCAATCCTATCCCCTCTGCTGTTTGCAATCTACATGTTGCCACTCGGTACACTTATCCAACGACATGGCCTGACGTACCACTACTACGCCGATGACACACAGCTATACCTGTCCTTCAAACCTGGTGGAACAGACCCTACTCTAAAAATAAACTCTTGCTTAGCTGAGCTACAGGCAATGATGAATAACTGGTTGAAACTGAATACTGACAAAACTGAGGTCCTCTTTGTCCAAAGCCAGTGCTCGCCATCAAAACCGCTCTATCCTAAAGCAACACCAATCAGGATTGGGAATTCAGACATAAACAGCTCCAACCTTGTGCGCAGCCTTGGCGTACTAATCGATGGGGATTTAAGTTTCAGAAACCAAATTTCATCTGTAGTTAAATCTTCCTACTTTCATCTGAAGAACATTGCAAAGATTAAACATCTGATTCCCCCAGAGGATCTTCCAACCCTAGTTCACGCCTTCATCACATCACGGCTGGATTACTGCAATGCCCTTTATGCTGGCCTCCCCAAAAAGGACCTGCGTCGACTGCAATTAGTGCAGAATGCTGCTGACAGATTGCTAACAAACCAGCCTCGTCACTGTCACATTACACCGATCCTTCGCTCACTGCACTGGCTACCAGTAGAATGGAGAATACTCTTCAAGATTGGACTGCTGACATTCAAATCCCTGCACAATCTGGGCCCTGGATACATGAAGGACTTGCTGAAGCTGCACCACACCTCTCATAACCTCAGATCAGCAAGTTCTATAAACTTGGTCACTCCCAGAGTGCACCTCAAAAAATCTGGAGATAGAGCCTTCTGTCATGCTGCCCCTACTCTTTGGAACTCCCTGCCACACCCAGTAAAGACAGCACCATCCCTGGAGCTATTCAAATCCAGACTGAAAAGCCACCTATTTAGCCTGGCATTTCCGGACTTTTAAAATTCTTCCTCTGTACCACGATGGTCGGAGCCATGCTTATGCGCTTTGAGTCCTGTGGGAGAAAAGCGCTCTACAAATGTTATTTGTTGTTGTTGTTGTTGTTGTTGTAATGCACCATGTCATAAAGCTTGAATCGTTTCAAATTGGTTTTTTGAACATGACCATGAGTTCACTGTATTCAAATGGCCCCCACAGTCACCAGATATCAACCCAATAGAGTATATTTCGGATGTGATGGAACGGGAGCTTCGTGCCCTGGATGTGCATCCCACAAATCTCCATCAACTGCAAGATACTATCCTATCAATATGGGCCAGCATTTCTAAGGCATGCTTTCAGCACCTTGTTGAATTAATGCCTCAGAATTAAGGCAGTTTTGAAGGCGAAAGGGGGTCAAACACCGTATTAGTATGGTGTTCCTAATAATCCTTTAGGTGAGTGTATGTTATTTATGGTGACCATTATCTGAGAAATAGACTATTTGATCATATTTTCTCTTTTAAAGAGACTGAAGCCTAGAAAATAAACAGGTTTTTAGTTTAAAAACCTGTATAACATAATTGCCCCACCTAAAACGCTGCATCCCACGGCTGAAAACTCCATAAATCACCCCAAACTCCCTGGGGTACATTGTTGGGGCTCCTTCCTTGTAGAGGCAGAGCTTTGGGCTGTAGCTCTGCCTCTACTCCTGTCAATCGGCACGGATTTCAGCCTCTCCCCGCCCCTCTCAGTGAAGAAAGACAGAGGGGCGGGGAGAGGTGGAGATATGCGTGGATTGACGTGCATGGAGGCAGAGCTACAGCCCAAAGCTCTGCCTCCCCCCGGGCACTGCTGGCAGCAAAATCCACGACCAGGAAAGTCGAGAATTTTTGCCCAGGGAGTTTGGGGTGATTTAAGGAATTTTCAGCCGCGGGGATATGTGGCGTTTTAGGTGGGGCAATTATGTTAAACAGCTTTCTAAAGTAAAAACCTGTTTTTTTTTTTTTTTTTTTTTCTAAGCTTCAGAGTCTCTTTAATTAGGCCCGGTTCACATTAGCGTTCCCTGTCCGGATCCGCATGATCGGATCCGGACCGTATACTGTACAAACGGAACGTACGTTCCGCATATCAATGCAAAGGCTATGCGGACGTTCACACGCGTCCGTTCCGTACAGTATGGAGCCGGACCGGATCCGGACTCCGGACACTTTTCCAACATGCGCTATTTTTTGGTCCGGCTCATCCGGCCCACGCACCCGGACCGGAGCCTGACTGCACCATCCGGATACAGAAAACCAATGGGAAACGGAAGCACAGAACACACTGGAGACAACACCGGACGTTCTACCCCACTTCCTATGAGGATTTATAGCGGCCATTTCGGATGGGGACACATGAGCCCAGGATATCTGGAGTGGAGCAGCAGTGACACACGTGCTGGAGCTGTTTTGGCAGTATGTCGGAGGTGGAGGTGAGGCCTACAGCGGAGGACCTGATTCTACAGGTGCACCTTCTGCAGACCCCAACAAATTTTAAGTTTTTTTTGTTTTTGTTTTTTCCCCACGGATCCGGATGGCAGCCTGAAGCAGTCCTGATGCAAACGGACCGGATCCGGATCGGAACCGTACGGTTCCAATCCCGATCAGGTCCTGATACGATCCGGTCCGTTTGCATGCCAAAACGCAAGTGTGAACGGGGCCCTACGGTCTACATTTATTAGGTGTCTCTAGGTACCCAAAGATTGCTCCAACTTCGACTCCACGGCCCTTTTGCAGTTTGAATATTGGAGTTTTGGGGACTTGAGGTGTACTTTAAAATCTCAGTATTTAATATTGATATCAGTATTTAATATTATTTTAAGTTTTTTTTTGTTAGAGCTCATAAATAATAAAGTATTCCAGCTCAGGTACAGTTTTTCTGTTTTTAAAGGACTTCCGAGGACAGATGGCCAAAAATAGATCAGTACCTGGGTGCTTTTTGTCCCCATAGAGGGGTGCCACCCGCACCCTCTGTTACATTTCACCACCATATAGTGGTGACTGAATAGTTTAGTGGTTAAAGTGGATCCGAGGTGAACTTTTACTCACTGCATAATTGTGTTCTTTTCCTATTGTTTATAGAGCATTCCTCAAGCCAATTACTTTTTTGTTTTTGTTCTAATACTCTAATTCCCTATAAACTAAATAAACCACGCCCACAGGTTTTCAGAGAGCATTGGCAATAGCAAGGGCTCATGGGAGCTCAGTCTGGGCAGGAGGAGGAGGTGTTACTAGCCATTGATTTCAGAGGCAGAGGGGAGGAGGGGGGGATTAGGTTTTTTTCACAGGCTTAGTGATCAAGATACAGATAAGCCTGCCTCTGTGTAATGTTTACAAACAACATGGCTGCTGTCATTGTATCTGTGACGCCGGGCGACGCCCAGTTGGCCAAAACGCAATTGCGGTCGCTTTGCGACACAAATCGTTAAACCAAGATTTGATGTGTAGTCTCCCTCTGCCTAGGAACAGCTGGGGGATTTGTCTTAGCTGAGTAAAAGCCTGGGGGGAGGTGTTAATTAGCTTGGACATATTCCCTGTGGAAGGCAGAATAACATGGAGGCATGAATTCTATTTTCTGTTCTGGGAACCAGGTGACACCTAGCTGATCTCATGTAGATGTTAATTAACCAAAGGGTGATAAGGAGGCCTAGGTTCAGCCAGGCAGGCTACGAATCCCCGGGAGGTCTTGACACCTTGCTCCCTGGTAAGGATCAAAGGGAAGCCAGCTGCTAGCAGCTAGCACACATCCTGAATAACCTGTTCTCATAGCATAATCAATAACTTCCCAGATCTGTCATATTTCTGTGGTTCCTGAGATGGCAGCTTCGCCAAATGTGGGGGAAGTGTAGCATGAGTCCCGGTGCTGGTTCTGAGGAAGTTTCAGAACATTCTGAGGTAAAGACTGCCAGTTAGGCAGTTTGAAAGTGCCCTGATGATACCACAGGGGTCCCACCCCTCATGTCTGGTATCAGGGCGCTGGGTAAATCGAGACAGACCTGAAAATGTTAATAAATCTGCCCTGACCTGTACCGTTCTGTGAGATAGAGCCCATGTATGGTTCGATATGATTTCTGGTCCCCAGGACAAGGGGAGGGCTCCTCTCATCTTCTAAGGGGGTGTGTGGCTCCCCGCCCTCACTCCCTCCTACTGAATCAGGGGCATAAGAATGGCAGAGAACCCAAACTCAGTGTCCTCCACCCTGAAACATCATCTTGATTTCATCTGTGCCAGCTTGAGGATATGCTGGCATCCACCTGGTCGGAACTCTGAACTTTGATTGAAACCAAGAACTTTACAAGTTTTCCCACTAAAGGACATCTTTCCAGGAACTAAGTATTTTTTCTCCCTTCTTTTATTTTTCATACTGGCTATTACTGTTTTAATTGTTGATTTTAATAATTGTCTGTATATATTAATTATTTATATTGCTTTCAATAAACCGACGCTATCGTCAGTTGTTGTTCTAGCTACCCTATTATTCAGCACACACACCGAAACTGATCCCAGATCTCTGAAGAGACGCTACTATTGTTTGTTGTTGGCTAGACAGAATACAGCGTGTTTTAACCGTTTTTATTTGTAGATCTAGGCTCAGACAGGCAGCGGGCTCCTCTGTCCCATGGTAACAGAGGTGGTGGCAGATACCCTGGAATCGTGTGTAAGTTGTAATTACCTGTACCTCACAGGCTCCCTTCTGGTCGGGCTCCTGCCCAAATTTCTGTCGGTTTCTGCGCAAAGATCGCGGCCAAAGCTTGCATGGTCTGTGTGCTGAAACCGATTAGAAGGCAATTTGAGGTCTGACCACTAGGGGGTCCTGTGACAGTATCACAGGAAGAAATAATCATTTTCTATTACAGCTGTTTGCAGCTATATTTGCTGTGTTAACTATCTAAACTTTAGATAAAATATATAGACAAGTTACTTGTTACAGTTAGTTTTTCATCTCGGATCCGCTTTAAAGGGAAACTGAAGCGAGGAACATTATTTAAAACAAAGGCATGACATAGCTGCAAATGCATATTACATACTAACCTCACCGTCAGTTCCTCTCAGAAGCTCACCATTTTCTTCTTCCAGTGATCCCATCCAGTTCTGACAATATTTTGTCAGAACTGAAATATACCAGTTGCTGTCAGTTATATATCAGCAGCTGTCAGTTACAACTGAATGTGCAAGGTAATGTCCATGTTTCCCCATGGCTCAAGTGGGTGATATTACAGTTTAACAGTGTGCTGACCAGAAAACTGTTAGGGGGTAATGGCCATTTTCAAAATGGAGGACAAAGAAATCCATTGATCACAGTGAACAAACAGGATGCGGGAGAGGAGAAAGAGATTGAATGGTAGACTACACAGGAGGCAAGTATGACCTGTGTATGGTTATTTTGACTTTTTATTTTCAGTTCAGGTTCTCTTTAAGGGCTCTGCCTCTGACACAGGCGACCTGGGTTTGAATCTCGGCTCTGCCTGTTCAGTAAGCCAGCACCTATTCAGTAGGAGACCTTGGGCAAGTCACCCTAACAATGCTACTGCCTATAGAGCGCGTCCTAGTGGCTGCAGCTCTGGCGCTTTGAGTCCGCCAGGAGAAAAGCGCGATATAAATGTTCTGTGTCTTGTCTTGTCTTGCCATTGTTTTCATAGTACTGGCCCCAGGTCGGGTCCCACCTCCACCTCTCCCCGCTCTTCTCAGTGAAGGAAGACAGAGGGGTGGGGAGAGGGGGAGAGACATGCAGTACTCATGAACGCAAGTACGGCTGCTCAGCTCTCTTCCAGCTGCGTGAAGTGATCGATGTGAGCACTCCCGATGGACGCATAGGAGGACGCGGCTGGAGGAGGGCTGAGAGCTGCGCAGCCGCACTCGCATCCATGCGTACTGCGCAGCTGCGGCTCAGCTTGGCAGCCATTTTTTTGAGGGGAATAATGAAATAACCCGTGCGGTGGGGTCGGGACCCGACCTGGGGCCAGTACTGTGAAAACGATGGTGGCCAAATGTAACGGAGGGTGCGGATGGCGTCCTCTATGGGGACAAAAAGCACCCAGGTACTGATCTATTTTTGGTCGTCTGGCCTCGGACGTCCTTTAAGAGAAAACCTACCTACTACTTTTTGTTTAAAGACAGCATACACTGGTAGTTGAATCACTGTTTGCAAGTAAACTACGTATGGGGGGAAAAATAACCGGTGTAACAATATGTGTATTATTATTTTCAGGTTTTCAATAAGAAAAATGTAAAACGCCAGAATGTGAAGAAGGAGAAACACTGTGGCAACAGGGATATTAACAGCATTCAAGAACTGTATCCTTCTTATTCATGTTTCCAGATTTTATATGATTTGACATGTACACTACTGTGGCAAGGAAAGGTGAGATTTAAAGTGAATCCGAAGTGAACTTTTACTCATTGCATACTTGTATTCCTTTCCTATTGTTTATAGAGCATTCCTCAAGCCAAATACTTTTTTTTTGTTTTTGTTTTAATACTATAATTCCGATAAACTAAATAAACCACATCCACAGGTTTTCAGAGAGCCTTGGCAGTAGCAAGGGCTCATGGGAGCTCAGTCAGGGCAGGAGGAGGAGAAGGTGTTACTAGCCATTGATTTCAGAGGCAGAGGGGAGGAGGGGGGATTAGGTTTTTTTCACAGGCTTAGTGATCAAGATACAGATAAGCCTGCCTCTGTGTAATGTTTACAAACAACATGGCTGCTGTCCTTGTATCACAGGAAGAAATAATCATTTTCTATTAAAGCTGTTTGCAGCTAGATTTGCTGTATAAACTATCTAAACTTTAGATAAGATATATATAGACAAGTTACTTGTTATAGTTAGGTTTTCATCTCGGATCCGCTTTAAAGAGGAACTATAGTAAAAATAAAGTAATGAATAAAAATTTGTTTCTTTTTTTTTGTCCTTTTTTTTTTTTTTTTTTTTTTTACTATATGCCTTTATTTACTCACTGTTTGCCCATTGTAAAATCTTTTCTCAGCCCGCTTTACATTCTGAAATGTAGCACATGTGGCGACCTCTTTAGTTCTGCCAGATGATCTCTGTAAAATGTTTGTCTGCTGAGCGTTCTTTGCACAGATGGAGATACTGCTTGCTTGGCAGTTGGAAATAGCTCTTTTTTTCCACAATGCAACAAGGTTCACAGACAGCAACATTTTAGGGTCATGGCCCTGACTTCACACTGTGGGGGGGGGGGGGGGGTTATCACAATGTTAACAATATAGATGTCCTGTTTATTCGAGAAAAGGTAAATATTTCTCATGGGAAATGGGTATTGGTTGCTGTTTGGATTGACGTTCAATACTGGGTACACTTACATTTTGTTTCTTGTATTTGCAATTAAAGGAGTTGGAGGTACCATAAATAAAAGTGGGAGGTGAAGGTTTTATGTACTAATTTCACAGTCTTGGTATAAACATAAATGAATGATATGCGGGCACCCAGAAAGCAATCCCGTGCTAAAACAGCATGGCGCCGGTTTAAGTGTTTCCAGGTCAGAGGATAGAGTTATTAGATGAGGTGTTGGAAAGTTAACCGGCCTGGACACTATAAGGTGGGAAAATAAATTACGGGTGGATGCGTAAGGTAATATGGTGTGCAAGTCATGAGTGTTAAGTAGGTGATGATGGGTTTGAACACAGTACGGTCAGTTAAGATATGGTTGGTGGACAAAGTGATGTAAACGGTTGGTAGGTGAGTGAAGATGAGGTAGCATAGTGGAGTGAAATTATAGATTGGGGTGGATGGGACTCCGGAGGGTGGAATAAGGGAAGTGTGGAGGATATATGAGGGGGAGGAAAGGTAAGATTTTAGGAGGTTTGGATTAGATGAAGTGTGGGTAGGTAACGGTTATAAAATGTGACATGTTGACACATTTGGGTGGAATGGAAGAATACATTAGAGTTAGAGTAAACATGTTGGACACAGTGCTATTGACGGGTATGTAGTTTAGATGAGGGGTGCTATCATTTGGCACTTTCTATGCAGGCATCCCTCTTCCCTACCTACACTCGTCTGTCTTGTGACAGTTCCCGCTAATCTAAGAATCCTTTCTGCTGTGGTAACATCGTTTTAATGCATTGGCTGAAACCATACACTTGAGCTACCGGTAGTTTAAGATGATGGCTGCTTGCCAGCTCTGAATATGGCTACAGGATATGTATGATTTGGGGAGGTGCAACAGCATAACAAAGGAGTTGTGCGGTGATGTGGTGTGCACTTTGTAAACCTTTAAGATTTAAAAGTGCCCCTATGGGGTACTTTCCTCGGGAGGGTGAAGCCTCTGAATTCTAAAGAGACTGGATCTGCAGTTCTGCTTAGCAGTGAGGTTGCCATATATTTGCTACCTGTATGTTTGTGTGCCCAGATTTGGAAGTTGTTTGGGGTACATTACATTATAAGCTCTGTTTTTACAGCTGGAAGAATGTGTCTGGCATTGTATACATCCTTTACTCTTCTTACAGTATTGAGGTAGAAACTGAAGAGGAAAACCTGCTGGATTCTTATACCACACCTTCAAAGGTCAGTATTTGCCCATTAAACACTTGAAATTGGAGTAAATGTGTAAAATTGTCAGGCTTGCTCTTAATTCATTGTGCCGGTAGTTTGATGGCTACAGTGAGCATGAACTTTCTAATTTATGTGAAATGCAGATATCAAGAGGTGTATCCACACAAAACAATAACATTTCTATAACGCTTTTCTCCCATATGACTCAAAGCGCTTAGGCTCTCTCACATTCAGTAATTGGTTGTAGGATGAAGTATTCAAACAACAAAAATTATATTTCTGCAAATGCCAAACTGAACAGGTGCGTTTTCAGTCTGGATTTAAACACGTCCAGAGATGGAGCTCCCTTGATCTGCTGAGGTAAGGAGTTCTATAATGTAGGAGCGGCATGACAGAAGGCTCTGGGACCAAACGTTTCCAGGTGGACTTTGGGTATGACTAGATTATTAGAACCTGTGGATCTGAGATTGCAGGGATTGATACGCAGCTGCAACATTTCTTTCATATATCCAGGGCCCAGATTATGTAGTGATTTAAATGTCAGTAGGCCGATCTTGAATAGGACCCTCCCACACATAATTTAGATGCCTTCCTGAGTACCTGAGAATTCACAAATGGAGCACAACAGAAGTCCTGGTCTTTACCTAGCTGTCCATGAGCAACCGTTAGTCCTGTGTTGATGACCTTTCTGGACAGTGAGGCTCGGTTCCCATCTGTAGCATGATCACGAGAGGCCAGCGGGAGCGGACAGTGTAGTGTCCGCTCCGATTGTCCACTGTCATCCGGCTGTAGCCTGGGACAGATGCATTACCTCCTGTAAAGATCTGTGCATGCAGATGCTTATCAAGGCAAAACAGGAATAAGAGATCACTTGTAAAGAAATACTGAGGTCTGCACAGATTGAATTTAAAGGTGAATGAATGTGTTTATTCTCAGAAGTGCAAATTAACATGTATACACATACAAACAATATGCATGTAATCGTACAATATGACCACAGTGCCCCGATATCACCCTGACTAATATTTACAGTAAATATGCAAAAACACGGGTCACACAATATGTACAATAGCAGCAATCAGGAACACTGATTACACAATATATACAGTAGCCACACACAGGAACCTGGATCACACAATAGCCACACACAGGAACCTGGATCACACAATATATACAATAGCAATAATAATACAATATATACAGACATGTATCAGCACACAGGAGAATAGTAGTACAGGCCAGGATTAATGATCAGAATATCAGACGTATACAGACAGTGGGCAAGAGAAAAGTCAGACAAGGCAAGAGGTTGATACCGGGAGATCAATACAATATACAGGAGGCAAGGAGCTAGGAACAAGGATGGGTGACCAGAGCACAAGGCCTACAGCACAAAAGGATCTAGTGATGTTCTTCTGCTAGAGGCAGCGTTAAATACTGCACAATGGTCAGGTGACCGTTCACAGAGTTCTAGAGATGAGGTGAGATCTCTGCTGGTGGACAGCAGACGTTCATGTAAAGTCTATAGTGTGACACCAGCAGGAATTCAAACAGCAAGCAGCATGACATTACCCCCCCCCCCCTTTAAGAGCAGCCTCTGGACGCTCCCCCAGACCTCCAACTTACACCCACCTGGGTCCCAATAATCAGGCAAAACGGTAGGCAGCAAATACCATGGCAGAGCAGGCAACAGGTGCCAATTCTGGGTGGGCAGGGAGGGATATAATTCAAAAACAAAACCACAAATCTTTGGAGACTGAGCAGCTGGACACTGGAGAACCTGGACAGTAAGTGACTTGAAAGAGTCATGCAGAATCACCCATCCTTGCTCCTAGCTCCTTGCCTCCTGTATCTTGTATTGATCTCCCGGTATCAACCTCTTGATAGACTGCAAACCACCAGGCAAAACTGTAGACTTGGCAACAGGCTGGAGATCATCAGATGTAATGGGCTGGGCAGCAAATTGAGCACCACCAGGAAGAACACTGAACTGGATACCATCGGTAGGGACAGCAGACTGGAAGTCATCAGGAGCAGGAACAGCAGACTGGAAGTCATCAGGAGCAGGAACAGCAGACTGGAAGTCATCAGGAGCAGGAACAGCAGACTGGAAGTCATCAGGAGCAGGGACAGCAGACTGGAAGTCATCAGGAGCAGGGACAGCAGACTGGAAGTAATCAGGAGCAGGGACAGCAGACTGGAAGTCATCAGGAGCAGGGACAGCAGACTGGAAGTCATCAGGAGCAGGGACAGCAGACTGGAAGTCATCAGGAGCAGGGACAGCAGACTGGAAGTCATCAGGAGCAGGGACAGCAGACTGGAAGTCATCAGGAGCAGGGACAGCAGACTGGAAGTCATCAGGAGCAGGGACAGCAGACTGGAAGTCATCAGGAGCAGGGACAGCAGACTGGAAGTCATCAGGAGCAGGGACAGCAGACTGGAAGTCGTCAGGAGCAGGGACAGCCGACTGGAAGCCATCGGGAGCAGGAACAGCAGAAGCAGGAACAGCAGACTGGAAGCCATCAGGAGCAGGAACAGCAGACTGGAAGCCATCAGGAGCAGGAACAGCAGACAAAGTGTGTGATAGCTGTGCCGCAGTAGAAGTCCATAATGTCCAGGTAGCAGTAGGAACACAAGTCTGTAACAACTGGACAGCAGCATAAACGGGAGGAAACTGAATGCCAGCACGAGCATGTAGTAATTGAGCATCATCAAAAGTCTTTGCAAACAGGATGCCAGCAATAGCTTGCGGGAGCAGGGTGCCTAAAGTCTTTAGGGAATGCATGCCAACCAAAGTTTGCATAAATTGGGGGTCAGCAGAGAACCATGAAACTGGCTGGATCCAAGGCTGAGCATCAGGAAGCTGGACGGCAGGAGGCCAGAAAGCATCCGGCAGAACATCAGGCTCAACAATGACCTGAAGACCAGCAGGCTGGGAAACATACTGTTTAGTTTGAGGCAGGACAGCAGCAGGCTGAGCAACTTCAGACAGGGAGGCAGCAGGCTGGTGAGCTTCAGACAGACAAGACAAGACTAATAACATTTATATTGCGCTTTTTTCCTGGCTGACTCAAAGCGGAAGGCAGCAGGCTGGTGAGCTTCAGACAGGGAAGCAGCAGGCTGAACAACATCAGGGATCTGGACCATTGGCGGAGCACCTGGCTGGGCCCATTGGCTGAAATCCCAATGAAGCCTGTGCGGGCTGGAGCGAAGACTGTGCGGGCTGGAATCAACACTCTGTGGGCTGGATGCAACACTACCGGCTGGATGCAAGTCTCTGAGGGTTGGATACAAAGCTCTGGGGCTGGATGCAAGTCTCTGTGGGCTGGATGCAACGCTCTGCGGGCTAGATTTCTTGCTGGCACAGGAGGAGATTTGGAGTACAACATTCCCTTCCAGGCTGTTAAGAACACTCAAGCCTTTTCAGATTTGCATACTCGTGAATCAATTAATGATTGCAGGGAATTGACAGTGTAATGGTTAAGGGCTCTGCCTCTGTCACAGGAGACCTGGGTTTGAATCTCGTTCTCTGTTCAGTAAGCCAGCACCTATTCAGTAAGGAGTTCTTTGGGCAAGACTCCCTAACACTGCTACTGCCTACTGAGTTCGCTCTAGTGGCTGCCTCATAAGCGCTTTGAGTCCGACAGGAGAAAAGCGCTATACAAAAAAAGGAATTATTATTATAATACAAGCTTGCATAATACTTTTTGTCTTTCTTGAAATAAAAGTCAAAAAGAGACCCCCTGTCATCTTTCAGAATAGTAGTCAAAACTGCAATATCAGCAGGGCTAAATGGTGGATCAAGAAAATTATCCTGGGAAATGTACTTTTCAGCAACCAATTAAGGACCTGCAGCAGATCCTGCACATCTTCTGCAAACAAGATTTTCTGTTTTACATATTTTTGCAAAATTAGATCTAGAAGGTTGTGTTCCCACTTGAGCTGAGAACGGACATTCTTTGTTCGTTCTCTGCTCATCACAGAACTGACATTGAACGGCTCTGATTTTATATATAGAAGCTATTCACATTAGTCAGTCTGCATATATGATGTGTACACAGGAATCTCATATATACGAAATAACATCTATGCTGTAAGTATAAAGCCTAATGTGTAGCCGTGTCACTAATAGAGATGGTCAATGAGATGGAAATAATTCTGCGTTGATTCTGATTTACGCAAATGTACGCACTCTCTTTGCTCATGAAATCAAATAATTTGATATGTTGTTAAAATTTGGTTTGGTGACTACGAATTAAAGGGTACCTGAGAAGGATGAAAAGAAAGTTTTATACATACCTGGGGCTTCTTCCAGTCCCCTTCAGGCTAATCAGTCCCTCGCTGTCCACCTCCACCACCTGGATCTTCTGCTATGAGTCCTGGTAATTCAGCCAGTCAGCGCAGTCCGGCCGCATGCCGCTTCCACAGCCAGGAGCGCTCTGCACCTGCGCAACAGTGCTGCGCAGGTGTAGTACGCTCCCGGCGGCGGAGTGTGTGCATGCACACTACGCCAGACTGGCTCAAGTACCTGGACTCATAGCAGAAGATCCAGGTGGCGGGAGGACAGCGAGGGACTGATTAGCCTGAAGGGGGCTGGAGGAAGCCCCAGGTATGTATAAAACTTTAATTTCATCTGTCTCAGGTTTACTTTGTTACACAGTAGTACTATACTCTACATATGCACTCTCCACAAAGCTGCAGGGAATCCACTGAGAATGTTGTGCACATTGAACACAGAGGTGTTGTTTATCACCCATAAACCTGGTTCAGATTGTGCATGAAGAATGTGTAATAGAGGAAGAATTTGCTTATTCCCCTGCAGAGTACCTGCGCATCACTCTTACATGTACCCACAGTTACATTGCCTATGGCCTGATAGATGTTCTTTGTTCCAGCCTGTACCTTTTACAAGTACGCTTACCAAGGACTAGTTTTAGTCTATGACTAAAGGGAATAAATATGGCAGTCTCCATATCCTTCTCACTTCAGTTTTTTTTTTAAAT
Source organism: Hyperolius riggenbachi (assembly GCF_040937935.1). Taxonomy (NCBI): domain Eukaryota; kingdom Metazoa; phylum Chordata; class Amphibia; order Anura; family Hyperoliidae; genus Hyperolius; species Hyperolius riggenbachi. The sequence goes on from NC_090656.1 coordinate 136,517,109, forward strand.
TCCTAAGGGTTGGCAGTTAAGAGACGAATTTCATGTTACATACTTTCAATCAACAAGATTGTAATATGCAAATTAGAGGAGTCGGAGTGGGTGGAATCCTAAACCGAGGAGTCGGAGTCAGTGGATTTTTGGACCGACTCCACAGCCCTGGAAATAAGGCTGAAAATTTTGTTACAGAGTCTCTTTAACCAACAACTGTAGACTGATATGGAGTCTGACATATTTATTTCCTTTTAAACAATACCAGTTGCATGGCTATTATGCTGATCCTCTGCCTTTAATACTTTTAGCCCTAAACCCTGATCAAACATATGCAGATCAGCTGTTTCTAACATTGTCAGATCTGACAAGATTAGCTGCATGCTTATTTTTGGTGTTCTTCAAAAACTACTACAGCCAAATAGATCAGCAGTAAAGCCAGGCAACTGGTATTGTTTTAATGGAAATGCATAAGGCAGCCGCCATATCAATCTCACTTCAGTTGTCCTTTAAAGGATATACGAGGTGAGGCATTAGAACTATATATACCTGGGGCAGAGCCGGCCTTTGGGGGTGGCAAGTGGGGCAATCGCCCCAGGCCCCGCGCCTGAGGAGGCCCCGCACCCTCTGCAGTGCTGGGGAGAGCGGGCGTAGTTGTTAAAACTCAAGTGTCTTCACCGATGCTCCCAGCTACCATCTATTTCCTCTCCCAGCATCTGTGCATTGGTAACAGCGCCCTCTATGATTACGTGACCGCATGTCACCACAGGGGGGCACTGTTACCAATACACAGATGGCGGGAGAGGAAATAGATGATAGCTTAGCTGGGAGCATCGGTGAAGACACGTGAGTTTTTAACAACTATGCCCGCTCTCCCCAGCACTGCAGCCACCTTATCTAACCTGTACTGCAGGGCGCCTACCTATATAATCTATACTGCAGGGCATCTACCTATATAATCTTTACTGCGGGGCACCTACCTAGATAATCTATACTGCGGGGCACCTACCTATCTAACCTATACTGCAGGCTGGCACCTATCTAACCTACCGTATACTGCAGGCTGGCACCTATCTAACCTATACGGCAGGCTGGCACCTATCTAACCTATACTGCAGGCACCTATCTAACCTATACTGCAGGCTGGCACCTATCTAACCTATACTGCAGGCTGGCACCTATCTAACCCATACTGCAGGCTGGCACCTATCTAACCCATACTGCAGGCTGGCACCTATCTAACCTATACTGCAGGCACCTATGTAACCTATACTGCAGGCTGGCACCTATCTAATTTATACTGCAGGCTGGCACCTATCTAATTTATACTGCAGGCTGGCACCTATCTAACCTATACTGCAGGCACTTATCTATCCTATAGTGCAGGCTGGCACCTATCTAACCTATACTGCAGGCTGGCACCTATCTAACCTATACTGCAGGCACCTATCTAACCTATACTGCAGGCTGGCACCTATCTAACCTATAATGTAGGCACCTATCTAACCTATAATGTAGGCACCTATCTAACCTATACTGCAGGCTGGCACCTATCTAATCTATACTGCAGGCACCTATCTAACCTATATATAAATTATCTCCTAGGAGAAAACTCAGGACAAAAAGTTAATTGCATATGGGCCTCACTGTGAATATGTAGCACAAAACCTTAAAGAGACTCTGTAACTTCAAAAAGATCCCCTGGGGGGTACTCACCTCGGGTGGTGGAAGCCTCCGGATCCTAATGAGGCTTCCCACGCCGTCCTCTGTCCCACGGGGGTCTCGCTGCAGCCCTCTGAACAGCCGGCGACAGGCCCGACTGTAATTTCAATATTTACCTTTGCTGGCTCCAGCGGGGGCGCTGTGGCTGCTTTCGGCTCGGAAATAGACGGAAATACCCGATCGCCATCGGGTCCACTCTACTGCGCAGGCGCCGGAGACTTGCGCCTGCGCAGTAGAGCGGACCCGACCCGACAAAAATAACTAAATCTCTTCTTTCTGAGTTTTCAAATGCTTAATGACCTTATAAAATGCAGTATGTGAAGAGAGATGAAAGGGGAGGGGTATAGAAAGGACAAAGGCTACCATTATAAGTAAATTGCATTGCCATTAGAGACAGTTGATCAGAGCTTGCCCAGTCTTTTCTGCAGAGCAAAGCATGTGATTTTACACCCAATAACTCCAGATCTAGTTGGAATTCTTCTGAATGTTGCAACTAGTGTATGTGAGGTCATAAGTTGCTATGTGGGGTCATCAGTGGGGAGGGTTGCTTGCTCCAGTGTAAGAGAATCTCACCTCTTGGATAACAATGTTTTAGTTGGGTCTGTCATTACAGGCTTTAACTTTTAAGCAGGCTGAGGGTAGCCTTGTTTACTGCCCTTAACCTCTCTGGCAGGGCATTTCTGTCTGGAAGTCAAAAGGGGTACATTGTTTTTCCAGAATTGTAGGCTTCCAATAAAAATTATGGAGTAGTCAAAATCCAGGCAGAGGTGCACACACACACACACACACACACACACACACACACACACACACACACACACACACACACACACACACACACACACACACACACACACACACACACACACACACACACACACACACACACACACACACACACACACACACACACACACACACACACACACACACACACACACACACACACACACACACACACACACACACGTTCTTCAAAGTAGCCACCTTTTGCTTTGATTACTGCTTTGCACATTCTTGACATTCTCTTGATGAGCTTCAAGAGGTAGTCACCTGAAATGGTCTTCCATCAGTCGTGAAGGAGTTCCCAGAGATGCTTAGCACTTGTTGGCCCTTTTGCCTTCACTCTGCGGTCCAGCTTACCCCTAACCATCTCGATTGGGTTCAGGTCTGGTGACTGTGGAGGCCAGGTCATCTGGCGCAGCACCCCATCACTCTCCTTCCTGGTCAAATAGCCCTTACACAGCCTGGAGGTATGTTTGGGGTCATTTGTCCTGTTGAAAAATAAATGCTGGTCCAACTAAACGCAAACCGACTGGAATAGCCTGCCGCTGCAAGATGCTGTGGCAGCCATGCTGTTTCAGTATGCCTTAAGTTTTGAATAAATCTCCAACCGTGTCACCAGCAAAGCACCCCCACACCATCACACCACCTCCTCCATGCTTCACGGTGGGAACCAGGCATGTAGAGTCCATCCGTTCCCTTTTTCTGCTTCGCACAAAGATGCAGTGGTTGGAACCAAAGATCTCAAATTTGGACTCATCAGTCCAAAGCACAGATTTCCACTGGTCTAATGTCCATTCCTTGTGTTCTTTAGCCCAAACAAGTCTCTTCTGCTTGTTGCCTGTCCTTAGCAGTGGTTTCCTTGCCGATATTCTACCATGAAGGCCTGATTCACACAGTCTCCTCTTAACAGTTGTTCTAGAGATGTGTCTGCTGCTAGAACTCTGTGTGGCATTGACCTGGTCTCTAATCTGAGCTGCTGTTAACCTGCGATTTCTGAGGCTGGTGACTCGGATGAGCTTATCCTCCTTCCCTCTCCTTAGGTAAGTATCTGTTTTGGGTTTTTTTTCAATTAACATTGACTTTAAATTTATCATATGTAGCGACATCTTTATTTTTGGCAAGGTGCACCACTGCAGAATGTTTGTGTTCCGAAGTGAGCAGAAACAACTGGCTAGTCTCCCAAAGTGTACTGGAAAGCTTGTGACTGCTTAACCTAGGCTAAGCATCACTGGGAAAATGGGGTTACATACCAATATACAGCAATATATACACTTCTCAAAAAAATAAAGGGAACACTTAAAGAGACTCTGTAACATTCAAAAGATCCCCTGGGGGGTACTCACCTCGGGTGGGGGAAGCCTCCGGATCCTAATGAGGCTTCCCACGCCGTCCTCTGTCCCACGGGGGTCTCTCCGCAGCCCTCCGAACAGCCGGCGACTGTGCCGACTGTCATTTCAATATTTACATTTGCTGGCTCCAGCGGGGGCGCTGTGGCGGCTTTCCATTCCGAACTACACGGAAATACCCGATCTCATTCGGGTCCGCTCTACTGCGCAGGCGCAGGAAACTTGCGCCTGCGCAGTAGAGCGGACCCGACGGCGATCGGGTATTTCCGTGTAGTTCGGAGCCGACAGCCGTCAGAGCGCCTGCGCAGGAGCCAGGAAGGTAAATATTGACGTCACCGCTGCCCGGACTCCACGGAGGGCTGCAGCGAGACCCCTGACGGATGGAGGACGGCGTGGGAAGCCTCATTAGGATCCGGAGGCTTCCCCCACCCGAGGTGAGTACCCCCCAGGGGATCTTTTTATGTTACAGTTCCTCTTTAAACAACACAATGTAACTCCAAGTCAATCACACTTCTGTGAAATCAAACTGTCCACTAATGCTGGGAATACACGGTTCGTTTTTGCCTTCGTTTAAACCTTCGTTTCGATTGTGCCTTTTGTCCTTTTCGATCCCGAAATAATCAGTCATACGGTTAATATCACCACCCACGGTTTAGTTTTTTTTTCCGATTCTGATGGTTTCGTTTTTCCAATGATCGAAGGCTGCAAAGAAACGAAACGAAAATCCCTTTTTACAGGGACGGACTAGCATAAACGAATATATAATCGATCTGAACAGCCATCAAGCCTACCAATGGCTCGATTAGATGGATAAAGAGAGATAATATCAAACATGTTCGATCACTAGTCGTTCGTTTTTGGGGTCTATTAATCGAAACTATAATGAGATTATGACTATTTTCACATACGTTTTCAACACTCGATTCGTTTACCGAACGAATCGAAGGTTTAAACGAAGGCAAAAACGAACCGTGTATTCCCAGCATTAGGTAGCAACACTGATTGACAATCAATCTCACATGCTGTTGTGCAAATGGAATAGACAACAGGTGGAAATTATAGGCAATTAGCAAGACATCCCCAATAAAGGAGTGGTTCTGCAGGTGGTGACCACAGACCACTTTTCAGTTCCTATGCTTTCTGGCTGATGTTTTGGTCACTTGAATGCTGGCAGTGCTTTCACTCTAGTTATAGCATGAGACGCAGTCTACAACCCACACAAGTGGCTCAGGTAGTGCAGCTCATACAGGATGGCACATCAATGCGAGCTGTGGCAAAAAGGTTTGCTGTGTCTTTCCGTGTAGTGTAGAGCATAGAGGTGCTACCAGGAGACAGGCCAGTGTATCAGGAGACTTGGAGGAGGCTGTAGGAGGGAAACAACCCAGCAGCTGGTCCGCTACCTCTGCCTTTGTGCAAGGAGGAACAGGAGGAGCACTGCCAGAGCCCTGCAAAATGACCTTCACCGAGCAGCAAAGGTGCATGTGTCTGCTAAGGTCAGAAACTCCAGAAGGAGGACTCAATGAGGGTGGTATGGGGGCCCGGTGCCCTCAGGTGGGGGTTGTGCTTACAGCCCAACACTATGCAGGACGTTTGGCCTTTGTCAGAGCACACCAAGATTAGCAAATATGCCACTGGCACCCTATGTTTTTCACTGATGAAAGCCGGTTCACACATGACAGATGTGACAGAGTCTGGAGACGCCATGGAGAATGTTCTGCTGCCTGCAACATTCTCCAGCATGACCATGCACAGCCCTCCATGTGCTCACCAGTGGAAGCGTGACTGCCGTTAGATACCAAGATGAGATCCTTGTGAGACCATATGCTGGTGCGGTTGGCCCTGGGTTCCTCCTAATGCAAGACCATGCTAGACCTCATGTGGCTGGAGTGTGTAAACAGTTCCTGCAAGATGAAAGCATTGATGCTATGGACTGGCCTGCCCGTTCCCCAGACCAGAATCCAATCGAGCACATCTGGGACATCATGTCTTGCTCCATCCACCAATGCCACGTTGCATCACAGACTCTCCAGGAATTGATGGATGCTTTAGTCCAGGTCTGGGAGGAGATCCCTCAGGAGAACATCTGCCACCTCATCAGGAGCATGCCCAGACACTGTAGGGATGTCATACAGGCATGTGGAGGCTACACACACTACTGAGCCTTATTTTGTCTTGTTTTAAAGACACTATATCAAAGTTGGATCATCCTGTAGTTTGTTTTTTCCACTTTGTGAGTGTGACTCCAAATCCAGACCTCCATGATTTGATAAATTTGATTTCCATTGATAATTTTTGTGTGATTTTGTTGTCGGCACATTCAGGTATCTAAAGAACAAAATATTTTCTTGTAATAAGAATATTTTATTCATTCAGATCTAGGATGTCTTATTTTGGTGGCCCCTTTTGAGCAGTGTAGATTTCAGTACTGTTTCTGATGCTGAAACCAGGATAATTATAGTAGAATGTAATACATTATTCAGTATACCCAATTTTACTTTGTTGTTACAGTGCCTCTTAGTTTTAGAATGTTGGGGTCTCTGTCTTCCTTACATGCCAGGATACATGCATGTACTGTACTATTGAAACAATTGAGGAAAACAAAATAGCCTGGCACTGCTGTTATGCGATTATAAAAACAATGTGCTTTCTTGATAAGGCATGGATATGGTTAGTCCTTCCAATTAGAGTGAGCATGCACAGCAAGTGAAAACATACCAGTGATGGTGACAGAGTTGGTCAGCGGTGGGTGCAGGGCCATTCACATATTCAGTAGATCTAACCAGGACTAGTCATCACCTCCAAATAAATCTGTGTGGCTTGGCATCTGCACAACCATATTATCAATGATTAGGGACTGTCACTCTTCATTCCACAAGTCACTTTAACCCTACTCTTTTAATGTATGCAAGCGTTTATTAATGCTTGGATCAGTAAAGCTAGTTCATTTGAATAATCCAACCTTTATTATTTTTTTTCCTTCTCTACAGGGGTCACAAAAACGAAATTTATCAACTCCAGAGAATCCTCAATCGAAACGGATCTCCATAAATCGAAACATTCAGATTCTATTTTCACCAACCAGCTTCTCACCTAGGTATCACTTCTGCATGAATTATAAAACGGCAATGCATCCACCCAGCAACCTTGTTAAACTATTGTTATGGAATGAAAATGAATACAGCAAACAATAGCTGAATGAAATGTCTGCTCTAGATTGTAAATGCAGGGGTGGGTGCAAGAGAATATTGTGATGGGGACCGGAACTCTATGAAAATATGTATCATACAGCAGGCAAAAGCAAAAAATACCTCTGTGATACTTGCAGTGTTCTTTTCTCCAGAAAATGATGCCTTCTAGGAGCTGTAGAGCCACCAGTCTTTTTCAAATAATTTACAGTACAACGTAAGTCTTAGCTAAAGTGTCAGAGTATATGTGGTCAACATGTTAAACTAGGTCCCTGATCAATAATGCAGTATACTCTATTGATTTTAGCCTGAAATGGTGCCCACTAATGATACTATCTTGATTGTTAATCTTACCAGATCTATGTATTAAGACTCATACACATGTACCAACTACCTGTCCAACAATCTTCCAAACTTGTCCGTTGGAAGATAAGTTGGGTGTGTACGGCTGGCAAGATCCAATCAGAGGATCAACCTGCCCAACTATAATGCAGGTTGGAACGTTTGTACAAGCCTTTTGAACATCTTTGTTTTTGAATGTGGTCATGTTGTGAAGTTTGTCATGTAGCTTGCAGGGCCGGTTTAAGCAACAATGGGGCCCCAGGGCAAAATAAACCTGGGCCCCCCCCAACATATACCCCGGAACCAAAATCGGCATTAGGGGACCTTTTTTGCAGCTGGTATAACACGGTGTGAAGTCCCAATCGGTCGGAGCTCTACATTCTGGCTATCCCAGCCTGCATGGGGGACAAGGGGTTAAAAAGTTTCAGGAGGGGGGACCCCACATAATTGTTTTTAAAAAAAAATTCGCACACTCTAAACATAACATTTTTTTGGGAGAAAATAGAAAAAAATGACTGGGATCTTCATACAGCCATATTGCGGCTGTATAGCGATCCCTGGCCAAAGCGTTGCAGCTGCGTATAGACCCCCTGGAAACCCCGTCAGGAAATTTATTGCGCTTTCGTTTGATGCATGTAAAATTACACTACCGTTAGGTTTGCTACTAAAAGTGACATTTACCGCATTTAAAAGTATACTTTTTTCCTTCGATACTTTAAAATCGATTTTCTCAAAAACTATAAGGTCTTTTTGAAAAATTGTTTTTTTCCTCTTATTCATAATGATCTCCTTAACATATCCTGCAAATTTAGGGTTTCTAGCATTTAAGGTGGATTTGCTATTAACCATTAAAATCGGCAGGTTTTTAAATGTGTATTTTTTTTCCTTTGAAACTTTAAAATCGATTTTCTCAAAAACTATAAGGCCGATTTGCAAAATTTTTTTTTCCTCTTGTAGCCACTGGGGGCCCCTACAAGCTCTGGGGCCCTGGGGCAGCTGCCTTCTTTGCCTTAATGGTAGCGCCGGCCCTGGTAGCTTGCATGCATAATATTTAAGTGAGTTGGTTGTTTAGTTGGTTAGCATGTTTGTACGTACTTGACAGGTAAACAACTTGTGTGGCTGGTCAGGTTGTACGGTTGGTTGTGCATTGAGTTGTACGTGTGTATGAGCCTTAGGCCACATACACACATCAGAACATAGTCTTTTGAAAATGAAAGATCACAGACCAATTTTACCCCCTTCCATGTAGTATGAGAGCCATACCTACACAGTCTTTTCTATGGAGCTGAACTCCCCATCAGAAAAAATGCACACACAGATGCTGTACAGACACAAAAAGATCATTATCTGCAAAAGATCTGTTCCTGCCAAAGATCCGTTCCTGCAAATTGCATTCATAGTCTATGAGATCTGCAGATCATCATACACACCTTGCTTAACTGACATTCATCTGCAGATTAGGCAATCATCTGCAGATCTGAAAATCCATCCTGGTGGATCTAATCTGCAGATGAATGTCTGTTAAACAAGGTGTGTATGATGATCTGCAGATATCATAGACTATGAATGCATTTTGCAGGAACAGATCTTTTGCAGATACTGATCTTTTGAATGTCTACAGCATCTCTGTGTGCAGCATCTTGCAAAGATTTTTTTCTGATGGGGAGTGCAGCTCCATAGAATAGACTGTGAAGGTATGGCTCTCATACTACATGGAAGGGGGTAAAATTGGTCTGTGATCTTTCATTTTCAAAAGACTATAGTCTGATGTGTGTATGAGCCTTTAGAAGAGTAAAAGCAGTGAACATACTTTGTATGGATACTTTAGGTAATCCCTCATATTACATAGAAGTGGGAAGATTTTACAATCAAGATTGTATTAGTGGGCAATATACTGCTATGTCACCCACAGCATGCAAAGTGCTGTTACTTTGTGACTGTAGTGAGTCTGGTGATATCACCTCTGCTTGAAAACTGGATTCTAAAATGTTTCCTCACAACTTTTAAATTGTCCTCCCTGCTCTCCTTACCCTCCATTTGCAGATTGTTTTCAGCACTGTAGCATATACGGCAGATGATATATGGGTAAGGCAGTAGTCAGGTTTTTTTTTACTACGAATGTCCTTCAGTCTCTTAAAACAGGACTATAATGTGTTGCAATGCATGTGTGTTGCATTAGTCTTCAGTTACTTTCTAAGGGACTAATCCAAATCTTCAATCTGGGCATCTGTTCCAGTCTTACAGCAGTTTTTTTTTTTTTTGGGGGGGGGGGGGGGTGGCCCTGGTTTTGATAAATCTACATCACTATTCTGATGATTCAGTTGTATGTGTGCAGTTGCATATTTTCCCCCACCCATGTCATTCCCATTTTCCCATTAATTGCACTTTTACCATGCTACCAAGTTAAATAGATTTATCTTGAATTCCATCATTTGATTTGCATCCTATCTGCATTTCTAAAAGCTTTGTTCTCTTTTGTCTGATTCCAAAATCCACCAAACCTATGACGAGTGTATATTTATTTTTTAACTTATTTAACCTTGTTTATGGACTGTGATGCATATTTAGGCTTACTATGGTATATAGTACATAAATAAAAAAAATTTATGGAATGAATTGTGGCTAATTTGATATATCAGCTACTTTGAAGCTATCAGTATTCCTGTCATAACTGTGATATTGGGGTGAAAATTTTAAAATTGTCTCAAACTATTTGCAGAGCATAATTTACCTACAAAGGTACATAGCTGTGTCTCCTGTAGACATGGCCTAATGTTTAGGGCTTTTGGTTGGAAATTATAACTTTAAATAAGATCTTTAAAGAGCAAATCAAGTTATATATGGAGGATGACAAAATTGCCATTTTATTTTCGAATTGGCTGTTTCAATTTTGTATAGGAAATAAATAGGGATAGGACTATTCAGTGCATTGGGCATACATCACTAGGGGGTGTGCGCTACCTAAAGGAGTTATCAGGCATTTTAAAAGAAAATAAGTGCTACTTACCCGGGGCTTCCTCCAGCCCCAAGCTCCCAGCATGTCCCTCGCCGCTGCTGCCTACCGATCCCCAGGACGCAGCGCCGGAAAACGGCTGAAGGCGGAGCTGCAGCGAGGGACATGCTGGGAGCTTGGGGCTGGAGGAAGCCCCAGGTAAGTAGCACTTATTATTTATTTTCTTTTATAATGCCTGATAACTCCTGATACACGCATTCAATTTTGATTAACCAACTGCTGGCCAACTTTACCAACACCATGTGAGCTTACCTACACAATCTGTTCATAGTGCTTAAAATATGTTGGTTCTCGTACTACATGGATGTGGTAAAATTGGATGTGTTTATGCACCTTTAGTCTGTGTGGAGGTAGGACATGAGGAAGTAAGAGGCTACATAAGGCTTGACAGAGAAGAACACAAGGACACCGAGAGCCCAATGGTGTAGTACGTATGGGAGGCGCTTAGTACAGACCCGGACAACTAATGATATGTACTCCTTTTTGAATTAGGTGAGGTGAGAGTTATGAGATGGTGATGTAGTCGGCACTAATCTGGGCTCTTTTTTTCCTTCATTTTTTTTTAAATAAATGTTCTGTTGATAGGTTTAAATACTTACAAATGTGATGCATCAACCTGCAGGATTAAATTAAAAAAATGGCTTTTTCTTCATTTAGTGCCACCCCATCCCAAAAGTACAGCTCTCGAGGGAACCGTGGTGAAGTGGTGACATCATATGGAGAGGTGCAGGGTACGTCGTGGAGTGGTGGAGGTGGCGAGTACACATCAGTAGAACTGCTCACACCACAAGAGGAGTCGCTGACCAAATCTTACAAATACATGTTCCAAAAGCTCATGGACATCCGGGATGGCAAGTACAGAAAGACTTTCAGTTTAGAGGGAATATTCTATGTCTGTGAGCCAAAATTGGTTTTCTTACTTACTTATCGTTAAAGGTAATCAGACAGGCTACACCTTTCAAGTGTCCATAGTTCTGAAGTGCAGCGACCTGTGTAAGGGTGCAATAGATTTGCATTGTCATACCGAATGGAATATGAATACAGTACACATCTTAACTGCTTAAAGAGAATCTGTACTCTAAAATTCTTACAATAAAAAGCATACCATTCTATTCCTTATGTTCTCCTGGGCCCCTCTGTGCGGTTTCTGACACTCCCTGCTGCAATCCTGGTTTGTAATTAAGTTTTAGGCAGTGTTTACAAACGAGACTGGCTTCTAACCAGAGTATCATAGGCTGAGAACTAGCTTACTGTGTGACTCATGCAGAGCTTTGAGGGGGTGTGTAAAGCTTCTGCCAATGACAAGCAGTGCTGCACATTCCACACATTCCAGCCTCAGCCCGACAGACACGACAGAGGAAAGGAGATAAGATTTATTACAGAGACAGTGCAAGTAGGAAAAGCTGCAGTAAGACAGACCACATTAGAACAGTAATAGGAACTTATAGGACAGAAGAAATAAGGCTCAACATTTTGTTACAGAGTCTCTTTAAGAACAGCCATCAACCGCACAGTGGATGTGTGAATGTCTCTCTCTTGTGGATTATTGGAGGGTGTTATTTGCCTTAAAGCTTATTCTGTTTTTTTAACCTCTAGTTATGAGCTGCAAGATTGAAGAGCTTGGTGAAGTACTGAAGGATCATTACAATATTGAAGAGTTCACCTCTGTATCTTTTCCAGCTCAAGTAAGTCTGTTCTTTACTGTAATGCTCTAGATTTTCTTATTAGTATTATTATTAGCATTAAATTGGGCAATACCATCCTACATAAGCCATCCACATTAAGCCAATAGATTAGAAATTATTATGAATTATCATCGGTAAGCATGAGCGAGTGAAACTGAAATGGAGCATTGGCCACTGCCTCTGGCAGCAGCGCTCTATACCCCGCTCCTGATATTTCCTCCTTCTGGCTGTGAAGGAGGAAGTATCGGGAGAATGTAAAGGGTCATGAAGCAGTGGCGTAGCTAAGGAGTTGTGTGCCCCGATGCAAGTTTTACTTGGGGCCCCCCAAGCACTCTATACATAGCAATTGATACGGCGCACCAAAACCTGCCATGGGCAACTACAGTGTCAGAGGTGCAAGAAGGGGTTGGGGAACAGTTTGTTAATTATTACCACAATTCAAAGTAGCTATAGAAGTTATTATTATGAGCACAGGACCAATAGAGAGCTAATATTGTAGTTGAGGTAGGGCCCTTCGGGGCCCCTCTGGCCCAAGGGCCCCGATGCGGTCGCAACCTCTGCAACCCCTATTGCTACGCCCCTGTCATGAAGCACTGTGGCCAGAGGCAGCAACCAACAAACTGTAACCCCCTCTGCATAGACCCAAGTCCACCGATGCTCATTTTAAATTATCCTTAAACAAAAAATGAATTTCGCTTTCACCCGCTCATCCTATATTAGTACAATTGTCCTCTGTGGTGTTGCTCAATTCATTGGAAAAAATATGTAAGAAACGCATGGGGGGGGGTTTTCCACTTTATTTTTAAAGGGACCCTGAGGTGACAGACATATGGAGACTGACATACTGTATTTGCTTCCTTTTCAACCATGAGCATTGCCTGGCTGTCCTGCTGAACCTCTGCCTCTGATACTTTTAGCAATAGACCCTGAAAAAGCATGCAGATCAGATGTTTCTGACAAGATTTGTTACATGCTTCTTTCTGGTTAGTAGAGTCTGAATCACACACCAGAAACATCAGCAGGACTGCCAGGCAACTGGTAACTTTTAAAAATAAATAAATATGGCAGCTTCTATATGTCTCTCACCTTGGGTTCCATTTAAAATGGAATACAATTAAATTACAAACTTCCTTAATTCTTTATGACAAGTTGTCCATAAGATGTCGAAAGCAATTTGAGATTCTGGTCATTTTGACATGAGTGCGTCTCACAGTTTGTGCAGATTTGTTGTCTGCACTTTCATGCTATGAATTTCTGGTTCTGCAACATCCCAAACCTCCATCTGCCTAGAATGTTTACACAAGGCATATTAGGTCAATGATTTTGTACTGGTGGTGTCAAATTCTGGCCAATGGAGTTTATGCATGAAGCTGCAGTAATATTGCTGTGTGCAGGCAGCGCATGGCAATATTACTGTTACTACCCACAGCAGGTCACCGCGAGTTGCGCGATTAATGTGACCTGTGTTGCTACGGTAAGGAGTTACTGTACCAATGTTCGTGGTACTCTAAAACTGTGGTTTGTGCGGTAATAACGTAACTCGTGGTAACCTGCTGCTGGTAGTAACAGTAATATTGCTGTAGGTTTATGCATCAACCTCTAAATCATTTGTGCAGTGACATTTCAGTATGCAAACTTTATGGTATCATATGGAGAAAACACCCTAACTTTTTCATTCCCACTGACCTGAAGGGGTGTTTGAAATACATGCTATGTGGCATTATACATTCTTATTATTACATTTGCTTACGTATATTTTCATCAATGGTATATTTGAATGATTTACCACTTCATCCCAAGGATTTTTACCCTAATGGACCGGGGCAATTTTCATCTGTCAGCACTCCTCCCTTTCATTCGCCAATACGTTTTTCCATACTTATCACAACTAAATGATCTATACCTTAGGTTTTTTTGCCACAAATTAGGCTTTTGTGGGAAATATCTGTTTTTCAGTAATTACCGTATTTTTCGTGGTATAAGACGGACTTTTTCTCCCCAAAAAGTAGGGAGAAAAAGTTCCTGCGTCTTATACGGCAAAGGCAGGGAATCCCCGACTTAAGAGTGCCCGCTAGTATGAACCGTGACCCGTCGCCACTTGGGGAATTCCCTGCCTGTCTGTGTATACTGTGCCTGCTCCCGATGTGTGCCTCTGCCCTCTACCCATGTCAGCTCTATGTGTCCGGCGGCGTGTCCCTCATGAGTGTATAATATGCTCGCTCCCGCCGTGTGCCTCATCTCCCTCCACCTTGTGGTTGCTGGCCCCTCGAGTGTTAATCTGCAGCGGGTTTACCTCTCCGCCATGCCTGCGAGGATTTTAGACCTCCTTCACAGCCGTGTGACTCCCCCCAGTGATCGGCATGTGATGGTTGCGTCATTATCACATGCCGATCACTAGAGCAAGCTGCGTGGCTGTGAAGGAGGTCTCCAATCCTCGCAGGCATGGCAGAGATGTAAACCCGCTGCAGATTAACACCCGGGGACCAGCAATCACAAGGTGGAGGGAGATGAGGCACACGGCGGGAGTGGGCATATTTTTCACTCGAGGGTGACACCCGGCTGGACACATAGAGCTGACATGGGGAGAGGGCAGAGGCACACGTCTGGAGCAAGCACAGTATACACACATGGGGGAGGGGGAACACATGCACATGGGGTATGCATGAGGGACACACGGAGAGGACACATGGGGCAGGCATGGGTCACACAGAAAAGATTGTTGCGATTGGACATCACTACCTTGGCTGTGATGGGACTCTATACATTCAAAGTTTTTTGTTCACTGGATCGATACTACCATATGGGCCCTCCTTTTTTTGATCTATGGTTACTCTTTTTCATCTTTTATAGTGGCTGAACATGGGGTGCTGTGCATTACTATACCGTGTTTCATACTGCCTTTTTCAGGGTTTTTTTTTTACACTGTTAAAAATGTTTTAATAGGTTAGTAAATATTTTCTACATTTATAATTTACATGACTCATTGAATGCTTTGTTCTGCAGATTGGCATCTGCCTTTGTTTGTTTTCTACTTCCTTGCTCAAACCACTCGGAGTCATGTATGCTTCAGTAGTTATTTAATTATCCTGTAGTGGTTGTTGTTGTTTGGAACACACGTTTTTTCTTAAAAGTTAGGCCCGAAAGCCTGGCCAAGTCGTGCTTCATCTCGCATGCGCGGCCCAGGCCGGTGCGCTTCCCCATCACACTCCCTCCCTATGAGCGTTTGGCCAGGCTTTCGGGCTTCATTGCCAGGGACCGAAGGCACCCGGGGAGATGACGAGGGACGAGCGGCCCTAAGGGGGCTTAAGGAAATCCCAGGTAAGTATGGAACCTGAAACGCATCTTGTCCGAGGTTCCCACGAATGCATAAGCTTTTTCAGCGGTAGATGTTTTAAAACCATTTAGAGGGACCAACAGGACGTTTTAATACTACTGGCAGTCCAGTAGTGGTTAGTAAGAATCAGTCTCAGTAAGATAAATAGAGCAGCATCACTTATATTTGGTTAAATTGGCAGAGGGATAACATGTTACTGTCTTCTGGCAGCTTTGAATAGTATGTAGCACTTTAGGCAGGCTTATAGGGTTTAGGTAAATTGACTGTTCTCTGTTAGAAAAGAATAATCTTCATTGCTTTACTCCTCTCTTAGGAGACTGTGACAGTGCTTGGACAGATCGCCTGTGACAGTAATGGGAAGATGAATGCTAAATCAGTGATTCTGGAGGGTGACAGGGAGCACTCATCAGGGATGTTTGTCCCAGTGGATTTGTCAGAACTTGAGGAATATTCACTATTTCCTGGACAGGTAACTACACAACTCTGAGAAAATAAGAGTACTCCTTGGAAATTATTGACGTTTTCATACATTCATATATTTTGGTTTCTAATTCAACAGTTTTGATAAAGGTAACAAAATAAATTTGACACAATTTACATTTTGTAGTCTTTTGTGTAACCTACCTAAACAGGAATGGAGATTTTGTATGTGGTTAAAAAAATAAAATAGCGCAACTTCATTTATCACTTCCCCATGAACTTTGTCCAAATGTATTTACCAATTTGTTCCAGTTTTGGAAACTGTCCCTATCTGAAGGTGAGCGTTTTTTTTTTTGTTTTGTTTTTTGTATGCCAGGTGTGGTGTATAATCACTTTAGGTTCCTTTCGTATTTTGAGATAGCAACTCAAAAATACTTAGTTTGCCAAATGATTCCCTTAAAAAGATACTTTGGCCCAAATTATGTGCATATATTGAAATGAATATTAAAGGAAATCTAGAGTCAAAATAAAAAAAATCAGTTTAGCTTACCTGGGGCTTCTTGGAGCCCCCTGGAGTCTTCCTGTGGCGTCTGTCCTAGTCCCTTCGGCCAGCAGCGACGACCCCCGCAAAGCTGTCCAGCTACGCACCTCCTCACTGTGCTCCCGCGGCCGGGAATGTTCTGCGCATTCGCAGTACATAATCGCTGCTGCGCATAGGCTAAGTGCACTCAGCAGTAGGAGCATGATCAGGGGGCGTGCGGCTTGGTGACGCTCAAGTGCAGTACTCTCTGACTGACCACGACCGGCTAGCTTTCAGGGTGACTCCGCTACTTCATGTAGGGACTCTGCTGGTGCAGGCACAGAATGAATCCAGATGGCTGCAAGAAGCCCCAGGTATGTTTAAACTTTTTTTTATATATTACTTTAGTAACCCTTTAAGGTTTGTCTCCTAGTTAGGCTAAACTATATAATGTATCTACTATTTGAATATATACAGTATAGGATTTCAGCAGATGAATGGTAATATGTGCCAAAAAAATATTGCTGCCCCTTTTTTTGTTATATATTTTTTTGTTATATTTGCTTGTAAAATATGAAATCTTAGTCTGATTTGTGATAATATTCAGGATGGCTATGCTTGCTGAAATGTCTCCTCGAGGTGAGCATTACATCAGCCCCACATTTCTTTATACCATGGAAAGCATATCTTCATTTTACCTGGTGAGTTAGAGGAGCTGTTAGGTATAAGGTCTCAGAGAAAATAAACACATATATCAGTAGCTAAAGATTGGCTGTACTTACATTACATATGCATTTCACTGTCCACGTTTGTACTTCACAGAATTTTTATATAGTATATGCAGAGATTGATGCTCCTGACAGCTCATGGCAGGTTCCATGTTTTTCTGTCAAATGTGTCGTCATGTCCTGCCTGCTTCCTGATCACAGAAAAGCTCGTACTGAATAACACAGTGTGCAGTGAATATTAATGAGCCATGTGGCTAGGAACAATAGCTGACTCCTGCAGTGTACTCTGCCCGGAGATTTATCAGTGCTACGCGCTGGGCTGATTACAAGCTGCTGTAACGTCTCATTAGCAGCCGAGGGGAGGGCCCCAGAATGCTTTGCAGTATAGTATGCGGCTTGCGTCCTCTTAGGTCTAACAGCTTTTCTGATAAGAACACAACAAAGGTAAGAGAGATTTTTATCTTCAATAATGCCTTTATGGCTTCCTTCTAAACTGTTTAACACAGGAGAATAGAGGTTTAAATTAGCTTCTGCAGCCTGACAGTTACTCTTTAAGGCTTCTAGCCTTATAGTACTATTAGAAGCTGGATATCAGTTTGCAGAACTGCAAAACTAACATTTCTGCACCTTCCTGTGGTGTTTTAGTATTCCAGAACATTGTCCTCAATGCCTGCCATACAAAATCTGCTACATATCATGCCATGGGAATATTCTTCCTAAAGAAATGCACAATCACAATAAATCCAAGCCTCCATTTTCTCCATGTTGTAGAGTTACAGAGTACCCAACAAGCTCATGGTGAACCAGAACTCCTAGGAGTGTGTATGGGGCTACAAAGGACCTAAAAGCCCTCTTACTAAAATGCTATGGAAAACAAAAATTTGCTTTCTTAAAATAGAAAGTGTTTGCAATAAGTCAGGTTGGAGTGAGCTCAGAAATGTCTCCCAGTGCAACACTTCTGATATTTGCAAATCGCCCATTGTTGTCCCTGTAAGCTAGCCACACATCCAGATCTGCTGGAATGCAATGATGTCAGCTTGTTAAATATACAAAATATACAGAGCCACACTAATCCAACATGCAGACAGACTGTTCCGGATTATTTTATACTCATCAGTATATGGCATGGATTAATGTAGCTCTATGGGGTAAGACTTGAAACACTGTTACAGTGTACCTAGCAAGCTCATGGTGAACCAGAACTCCATTTTGTACATATATCCTTTACTCCCTTCATATAAGCCTCCCCAAAACCCTTCAATTTTAGGTTTTCTCTGCATCTTAGGTTACTGCAACTATCAATTATCAAACTCATAACCAAATAGTGCTTTCAAAACCTTCAACCTATTTCTGTACAGTACATTTCTTCTGATTTATAACACTGGCTGTCTGCAACACTCATCTATTTACAATATATTTTTATTGTCCCTAAAATATACTAGTGTTAGTTTGCATGTAACCAATGCTAGGCTAAACAAATGCGTTTCCTAACTGCTGTAGTTGTTCCAGGGCTCTACATAGTTCCTGGATATCTTTAGGTCTAGTATAATGCTACTGCCCTCTTGTGGCTGTAACGAATATGCTCTGTACACATTCAAACACATTAACTGCTCAGGAATTAACTTTGTACAGTAGAATTCCTTTATAGTAAACTCCAAGGGAGCTGGCTATGTACTTTACTATATCAATCAAAATTAGTCATGCATTGTGTATTCATACAGGCAAACTTTTGGGACTTGGAAGACTGAGTTTACTATAGTCAGAGGTTTACTACATCAGAGTTTAATATAACTAGATTCTACTGTAGTCTTATGGTAACCCAAAAACAAAGATTCCTGTGGTTGTTTTATAGAAATATACCATCCAACCCATTGTCAAATAATAATTGTTACATTATTCATCAATTCATATTATTTTCATAGGGAAGTTAGAATTTTTATGTTTAAAGTGCCATACGCATAGATCTGTGCTATACAAGTCTTTTTTTTTTTTTTATTAACTGTTAATAAAAATTATTTCTATGATAAACTGTAGTCAAGTAATCTATTCCATACCTGACAATACGCTCAACTTGCATATCTTTGCAAGCATGACAATAGTACAGTATAACCTTGTTATAGTGAACTCCAGGGGAACAGGAAAAGTAGTTCATTATATCAAAAATTGTCGTAGAAATTGCAGCAGAGAATGTACCAGGGCGCATGCTGGGCTAAGGAGCAACTTTGTCCTCCCATTGGAGGTACAGTACAAGCACTTGCACATTTGGTGGACTACAAGGTTAAGTATGCCTTAGGGCTGCATAGCCAGGCTGGACAAATCACTAGTACAGTATCCAGGGCTCCTTAAAAATTGCAGCCGTCACTGGATAGAGGCAGCCACTTGCTTCCTGTGAGTTGCTACGACACCTCCGTGGGTGGGACTTCCAGGACATGTACTGCAAAACTTTCTGCTCACACTTGATCCATTCATGAAGCCTCTCTTCAAAATGCAGCCAATCATAATAATCCACTCTCATCTGTAATGCGAGTGGCTCTGATACCTACACGGCGGGACTTACCACTCTACTCTCCACTCTCCTTTATCTGTACTACAAGTGAAAGTAGCCTGTACTGCGCTCCACATGCTGCCAGGAGCGTCACCGTTAAAAAGGGGAGAGATACCAGAGAGTGCATTTATGTCCACATTTTGTTTATGTTCACATTACTAATTTTCCCTATTTATGTTCACATAATTCCTCATTTTCCCCAGGCTGCTTCTGTGTACAGTACTGTATATCCTGCGCCAGTGCCATTGGTCTGGTCTTACAAATGTTACCAGGCAGCAACTCGCTTGCAACCAGCCTGAAGAGAGCAGCCAACCATGGTTTTCACACTATGACGCATGCACCGCCCACTGTTTACTATATCCAGAGTCAGCATCATGTAGGGGCCAATAAAACAGGTTTACTATAACAGAGGTTTTATTATATCCGAGTTTACTATACCAGGCTTTACTCCCATAGACTTAGAATGGAGGTTGGCCAGGATCTGGAGAGGTAGCTTTACTATACCCAAATGTTTACTTTATCAGAGTTTATTATAGTGAGATTATACTGTGCTATGTTTGGAGTACAAATAGCCATTCATGTTCAATAACTGCACTAGTCTTTAGATTGGCGACTTTGAAACTTCCGCCTGCTGTGGAATGGCTGTGTTTAATATATAAACATATTTCTAGAACATAGAAACAAAATAAAGCAAGCTGACATATTTGCCGTTTATTCTTGCACTATACAGAGCTGAACTGAATGGATTGTGTTTCACTCATCAAAATTAGGACGTTCTCTTTGAAAAGGGACTGCAGATGTTTCTTACAGCTGATAATTTTCACAGTTAGAAGTAGTAAAATATAGTCTGGAAACTCTGAATAAATGTAGTTTTTCTGATTCCCAGATGGGGAAATGTTTTCCCTTGTAAGCTTGCAAGGGGGTTCTCTCACCCATTTGGGTCTTGGAAATCTGTACACATTTTGTTAGTCACATTACATTTGTCACTGCAATTGCTGTGATGTCTATCAATTCTGTATTATGCATCAACATCAAGATGTTTAGTATACTATTATTATGGGTTATTATGTACCCCATCTATGTTTCCTGCTCTGTACAGGTTAAACTGACTGCTATATAGCAACTTCCTTTAGTAGCTTTGGCTAATTGAAAACATTTTTTTGAGTAATGCCATGTTAAATACATTTCGGAAATAGGAAGCTTATAGAAAGTAATTTCTTTGGCTGACAGCTTCTGATATGGCATATCAGATATGCTATAAATTATTATTGTAGATAAAGAATGAGGAAGCCGTGGTTGGCAGCTTCTCTCTTATATAGTATAAATGATATAAAGAATGAGTGTAGATAAAGAATGAGGAAGCATCAACACCGTGAGTCCTCCTGCAGTACTTATTTATGCTGTATCCTTGTCTTGCTTCTTAACCCATAGTGTATTTAAATAGGATTCTTCTGTATTAGTAATTTTCTCACTTTAGGTTTTTAATTTAGGGATCATGTCAACTTTTTTATGTTTTCTTCAGGTTGTGGTTATGGAAGGTACCAACAGCACGGGTAGAAAATTTGTTGCCTCAAAGCTTTATGAGGTAAGAATGCCGTAAATGGACCATTGCGACCATAGCGTCCAATGTCATGGTTTTATAGCACCAGGCACTTGCAGATATAAGCAGGAACCATGAAGTTCAGCTTACTGCAACTTTGTTGTTGCTGAATTGCCAAGAGTAGTATACCTCTATGTCACATTATATACAAAAGTATTTTCTGCCTGAAGGCTTCTTCTTTTTACGCTGAAATGTACTTTATAATATGCTTCATAATTCTCACCTGATAAAATAATTCCAGGTGACTAGTTTTTTCATATTCAAAATTTTTATCGAAAGTTTTCAAGATAAGGATACAACACCAGTATGGGATCAATATTCACCCAGAACTGGGCAGCATGACCGTAACCATGTTAGCATAACATTTTCACAAAAGCGGAAGGTGGCATGCCGCACAGTGTCAGATAACGAGATAGGGGGGCTAATTGCCGGCCCTTAATTCAACCAACCGAGGATTCCGGCCCAGAGCGGCCGAGTTCCCCTAGAACCTGTGAACTTAGTCCCAAATCTGGCCCATACCCCTCCCCAAAAGCCCACCCACCCTTTACCCACCCCCCAACCCCAAGAAGAAGAGTAAGGACAAAGGGGAAAAGAGAAAAAGAAGAGAGGGATGAAAGGAGAAGAAAAGAGGTGGGAAAGAAGAGGGAAAGGGAAGGAAAGACTCAGGCACTAGAACCGCAACCATACATTCTCGGGCACCTATGGACTCCCTAGCATCACTGGACTTATCTTCTACCCGTTATGGTCAAATTATCCTTCCATGGCTGCCAGATCTTATCGGTCTTAGACGACCTATCCAGAAGAATCCCTGCTAGCTTGGTGACTAAGTTTTTTTTGACTGAACATTGCATAGACATGATTTTTGGCCACAACCTAGCAGCTTGTTCTGTTTGAAGAGAAGGGGCATGACAAGCAGGGGTTGGCCACCCTGTGACTGGAAAAACAATGAAACACGATATTGATCATCATTTATTAATTTTGTCTTGACTGATTACCCACAGCTGTATGGATGTTAGCATTTTACACAGGAAAATCAAGAATGATAGGTTATCATAATACGTTGTTAAGACATAATTAATGACACATTAATAAACCTAAATATATTAGTATGTGCTGTGTTAAGAGTCAGGACCCACTAGCAGCACTTTCCATGCGCTTGCTATGTGCCGGTGATTTGCAAAGCGCTAGGACCAGGGGATCCTCATTAGGGTGACTCCATTACAGTGATTGCAATTTGTTGAAATCCTGAAAGTACCGCCAGCAGTGCATTTGGAGCCATTGTGATTAAAGGAATGCAGGACAAAAATCACATTTCTTTAAAACGCTACAAAAATTGCTTTGAAAATGTTTAACCGATCACAAATGGTTAAAAATTGATAGTGAGTTCCAGCCCTTAGGCCACATACACACATCAGACCATAGTCTTTTGAAAATGAAAGATCACAGACCAATCTTACCACCCTTCATGTAGTATGAGAGTCCTACTCTACACAGTCTTTTCTATGGAGCTGAACTCCACATCAGAAAAAAAATCTTTGCAAGATGCTGCACACACAGATGCTGTACAGACACAAAAGATCAGTATCTGCAAAAGATCTGTTCCTGCCAAAGATCCATTCCTGCAAATTGCAATGATAGTCTATGAGATCTAAAGATCATCATACACACATGATTTAACTGACATTCATCTGCAGATCAAGCACTCATCTGCAGATCTGAAAATCCATCCTGGTGGATCTGATCTGCAGATGAATGTCAGTTAAATCATGTGTGTATGATGATCTGCAGATCTCATAGACTATCATTGCAGTTTGCAGGAATGGATTTTTGGCAGGAACAGAACTTTGCAGATACTGATCTTTTGTGTCTGTACAGCATCTGTGTGTGCAGCATCTTGCAAAGATTTTTTTCTGATGTGGAGTTCAGCTCCATAGAAAAGACTGTGTAGAGTATGGCTCTCATACTACATGAAGGGTGGTAAGATTGGTCTGTGATCTTTCAATTTTCAAAGACTATAGTCTGATGTGTGTATGAGCCTTTAGTCAGTGGGATTCAAACAGAGTAACCAAGCAGCTCAGGGTGACCCAAACTACTAGGAATGTGTAGGGGGATAAAAGGGACCAAAAAGCCCTCTTACTAAAAAAGCAAAGCTTGGTGTAATTGCCTTCTTAAAACAGAAGGAAATTTGCAATAATTCAGTTATAAATGAACATTTGTGGTTACCCACAATGCACTACTACTAAATATGCAAATTATCCCTTTTCGCCCTTGTTAAGCCAAGCAAACATCCAGAACCGCTGGTATATAGCAAGCCTATAGCTTTAAGTTTTACACAGCCATATCAAACCCACATGTAGACAGCCTGTTTTGAAACAGGCTGTCTACATGTGGGTTTGATATGGCTGTGTAAAACTTAGCTATAGGCTTGCTATATACCAGCGGTTCTGGATGCTTGCTTGGCTTAACAAGGGCGAAAAGGGATCATTTGCATATTTAGTAGTAGTGCATTGTGGGTAACCACAAATGTTCATTTATAACTGAATTATTGCAAATTTCCTTCTGTTTTAAGAAGGCAATTACACCAAGCTTTGGATTCAAACAGGGGTGCTTATTAAACACTAGCTCTCATAAGGGATGCAGTATTTAACTACTTAAGGACCAAGGTGATTGAAATCTACGCCCTGGTTTTCTGGTTACCTAGCTGACAGGGCGTAGATTTCAATCA
The DNA here is from genome assembly GCF_040937935.1 of Hyperolius riggenbachi. Taxonomy (NCBI): domain Eukaryota; kingdom Metazoa; phylum Chordata; class Amphibia; order Anura; family Hyperoliidae; genus Hyperolius; species Hyperolius riggenbachi. The sequence goes on from NC_090656.1 coordinate 136,541,039, forward strand.
CCGCCACAACACGCATCTGCCGTTTTCTGAATCCCCGCAGTGTCCCATCGCAGCTCACTTGCTCTGCCTGTCTCTATGGCGGCAGAGCCGGCCAGGAGCCGATTTCAATGGCTCCTGGCCATGTCTTAGTCTAAGCAACTCCCATAGGCTTACATTGATAGACACGGTCAGGAGCCAATGAAAGCAGCTCCTGACCGGCTCACATGACTCTGTCGTCATAGACATGGCAGAGTGGATGTCCTGAGGATCCCGGCGTGCGGCGGTGATGGTGGTTGCGGCGGGTATATGCATCGATTCGTCTGGATTCTGTCATTGTACCAGCAGTCTCTGGTCCTTAAGGGGGAAGAGACCACTGGTACTTAAGTTGTTAATAAAGACTTCCCTAGGTCATCTATGCTAAGCTTTTACAAACACTGAAGTGAAGGCAGGTTCACTAGAAGCTAAGACTTACCTAGGTCATCTATTAGTGCTAACCTTTTACAAACACTGAAGTGAAGTCAGGTTCACTAGAAGCTAGTCGCACACTTGAGACGACATTTAACTGTTAACATCTCACGACCACAGCTGGTTTTTTGGTATAAACATCTCACAAAAAGTTTTCCCTTGTTTTAGGGACTCCCTCTTCCTTTTTACCAACCTGCAGAGGTTTTGGAAGGTAAGTCCTGCATGTGTTCTTTGCTTAGTCAAAGCACTGGATTTTTCATTTTTAAATTGTTTATTATGGGTCAGCACTATATAAATGAATGATGATTTACACCGTAATGGGAGTACACACATGCAACCATGAGAAAGCCACTTAAAAAAATACTTTAATGTACATATTTACAATATGTAGTTAGTATAGCAACTTTTTTGAATGGGATATATATATATATATATATATATATATATATATATATATATATATATATATATATATATATATATATATATATATATATATATATATATATATACATGCATAGATTTTCTGAGAGTTTAGTGAATCAGACTGTGCCAGTGAATGTCACAATTCTTTGATAAACTGTGGCGCTATCTTTCCAAGATAGTTCTCTCATCCTATGCAGTTATTGATCCTGTGCTTGTGCAGATGAATACCCAATAATCACTCAGAGTGTGGGAAATGAAGGGATACGCTCTAGTCAGAATCAGTCGAAAACCTTACGTAAACGTATAAGGTATTTAAGTACAAAATTCACATCCATGCCCTAATGTAATTAATATAATTAGGATCCTGCAGCTAAAATTTGCCTTCTACAACCCCACCCACTCCACGCATTGTTAACTCAATCCTAGGCTAACCCTACCCACCATACTTGTGCCCGACCTTGTCCACCAGACTCTCACCAGTTGCAGAATGGAGGGCACATAGGGCAGCATCTAATAACCTTGACTCCGCCCACATTTCCTGCAGTCACGATTGTGTTGGGACGAATTGCAGGGAGGAGCCCAAACACATGGAATCTTCATAAATTAATTTAAAAACATAAATCTCCACTGTAATCAGTCTGAATGTATGTTTTTATTGTATACTAGGTGTTTTTTCTTCTACTATAGCTGATCAAGCTGCAGAGCTTCATCAGAAATTCCATGCAGGAGCCAATGCTATTGAAAAGCAGGTGATGAAAAGCATCCTTTGAAACACAGGAAGAAGTGTTCTGATATAACTAGAATATGTTAGAAAATAGAATTGTGGAAAATGTGTTTTTGATTGGTTGTGCATTATTCTTGCTGTATGGCACATGCTTTTTTTTCTCATTTTTGAGCAAATCATGAAATGTAATAATTGATCTTATGCCAGTAAAGTTCGTGTACGTTGTTAGTGGAAGCAGGAAAATCTATAGATAATGGATATTTTTTATTGACTGAGCAGACTGCAATTGAAATATTTTGAGGCAGCTCGGATTTCGTCTTCAGAGCTGATGTAGATTTTGAAATTCCTCATACATGGTATACAGTACACTAGAGCTAGTACAGTAATAAACTTGTGTTCACAGGACATTATTTTCCATAATTAAGCTGTATCCCCAAGAACAGAAAGAACTAGTATGTTCTGGTTATACAATGAGCATCAAAAGCCAGTTTCTTTTGTGCTTCTACTCTGCATTTTTGTAACATATATATGTTACGTGGTTTCATTCTTCGGTCTTACCTGTAAAATGCTTCCTCTTGCGGCTTGGCTGTCATAGCTACAATGATAAGCAAGCTTTTGTGGCTTTTTCTCTCGATGTACAGAGTATATGCCTGCCTACATTCAGTCTGTCACTTTCTGCTTTGAATGACCCAGATTCGTAGCTGAGCTTTGCTCAAAGTCATACTACAAAAAAGTCAGTAAAACGTGAAGCAGAACTGCACAGTTTACATTAGTGAGTTTCCTTTCATAGAGCATCTCTACAGTGGCTCTACAGATAGCTAGCATCTAATCAGGGGTACTTCTATCCTTTTTGTCATTCCAGGCAAGAAATCCTGTCTTCCCCCCCCCCCCCCCCCTCCCCTCCTATTGTTAAGAAAGCAAAAAGCTTTTTTTTTTTTTCCTCTCCAGACCCTTAAAACGTTCTCCTAGGACAGGGAAAATATTTTTTACCTGGACTGACAGTAATTTATTGTGCCTTTCCCCATCATTGCGCTGCAAGCCACCGCCTGGACTGTCTATAGGTTGAAGCGCCTCTGCATCTAATACACGCATGGGCTATTGCTGGTCTCATGGATGCTGTGAAAACTATTGGAGTGATCCAACACAACTTCCACAGCCCCACAGGGAGGGATAGGGATATCATAAATAATGCTAACCCTTGAGTGGTGACTTTTTTTTTCTTGTACTCAAAGCGCTTCAGAGCTGAAGCCACCATGGACATGCTCAATAGGCCACCCTGCAGTATTACAGAACATTGCCCAAGGAATTCTTACTGAATAGGTGCTGCCAGGATTGGTGCCATAGATAGATAGATAGATAGATAGATAGATAGATAGATAGATAGATAGATAGATAGATAATATCAGCAGGTGTATTAACCTTCCTCGGGCTATGCCACGCAGGAAGATATCTCAGCCCCTGGTGGGGCGATTTTCACAATTTAAAGTGCTGTGATCGCCCGCACGCAGCGGCAGAAGAGGGCCCCCCCCCCCCCGCCAGAGCCCTGCGCTGCCCGGACCAATGAGTTCCGTGCAGCGCTATGGGCTGGATCGGAGGCGTCTTGACGTCAGGACGTCATTCCGATTGTCGCCATGGCGACAGGAGAAGCCAAACAGGGGAGTGCGTTATATATGCATTCCCCTGTTTGCTATTGATGCCGGCGACGATCGCACTAGAGGGACACATGTGCCCTCTAGTGGTGTTTCATGTAGCTACCACTCTGGTAGCTTTACATGAAACAAATTTTTTTTTTTTTTTTTAAAAAGGATTTTTGCCTATTTGGCAAAAAAAATTAACCGCCAGGGAGGTTCACCTGCCTAAGCCTGCACTGTACTCAGTTAAAAGTAACCACAATTCACTTTTACTTGTTTTTGACAGGTATTTATAAAGAAATCTAAAATAAGATTATCATTTTGTAGTGCTCCTATGACAGGAAACATGAAACATGGTCTGTCCATATTTCCCACTGGTCTCAAGATTCCCAAGAAGACTTTAAACCCCTGACATGCTGACATCAAACCAACAAACATTGATTTGTGTAATACCTTTTTATGACTAACTATAAATGGTTAGTTGCAAGCTTTCGTAACCTTAAGTTTCTTCATCAGGCATTATACACAACTGGATCAGAATGCCTGAAAAAGAAACTTGACATTTCAAAATCTTGCAATAAACCATGTACAGTTAGTCATTAAAGGTAATACCTGAATCAACCTTTATTGGCTTGATGTGAGCATATCTGCTCCATAACCAGCATTATATCATACTTCACCTAATTTACAACCCCAGCAAACTCTAACATCCGTGTTATGTATAAAGTTCCTGAGGATCAGCTGTGCCCTACTCCACTTGGATTCTGCACCTGTTTTTTCATGTAAGGATTGCTTGGCGCCAGGGGCGTAACTGGAAATCACTTGGCCCCTCCCCCCCTCGCTTTCTGCACAGGTAAACTGAGAACCAATGTTATTAAATTGACTAGTGCACACGTGAATGTGTTTTCCCCATGCAGAGAGAAAGACAGACAGCAGTGAAGCACTGGGAGTATTTTCTCTATCAATTACATTAGCTTCTGGGATAAAATGTGCATGTTTTCACACATACAGACACATATGGTATGCAGAAAACGCATAAAGAAAACTGACAGACAAGTGTGCTCCCAGCCTCAGCTTATTACTTGCTCTGTCCATCCCTAATGGAGCAGAACTGGCTCTGCAGACTTCTCCAGCATCACCACAGTACACAGCACTTGAAGAGTGAGTAGAGAGGCTGGGGCATGGCACCATACACAAGATCCTGTTGAACACTAAATAGGGACTGTCTACAAATCTTTGTCTGCAAAACTTTGATTCCTTATCAGTGGCTGAACAGATGCAGTCATTAGAACCATTGTGCAGACAGCAGAAAGGTTTTTTTTCTCTCTGTGCCCTTAGTTGTCAGTCTCTTAGAACAGGGAAAATAAACTTCTAACCCCACAGGGCCCCTTGGGGCTTCTGGGCCCCCCTACAGCTGCATCTCTTCCCGGGGCTATTGTTACGCCCCTGCTTGGAACCTTTGTCATCACTCTGCAGTGATGACCCATTAATGAGGCAGGAGAGGCTGAGCCATGGCACCAGTTTGGGGTTACATCATTTGTATAATGTATGGTGGAATATTTGAGGTTTTAAAATTCTGGTGGTGTCCTGAAAGTTGTTGAACCACTGCACCTCCAAGGGTTTTTCCCCTTAAAAAATCAGAGCAATTTTCACCTGTCATCGTTCCTTCCATTCATTCGCCTATAATTTTATTACTACTTATCAAAACAAAACAATCTATAACTTGTTTTTTTCACCACCAATTAGGCTTTCTTTGGGGGTACTTTTTGCTAAGAATTACTTTATTCTTGTGGTGGCTGGATGGTGTAATGGTTATAGGCTCTGCCTCTGACACAGGAAACCAGGGTTCAAATCTCAGCTCTGCCTGTTCAGTAAGCCAGCACCTATTCAGTTGGAGACCTTGGGCAAGTCTCCCTAACACTGCTACTGCCTATAGAGCGCGCCCTAGTGGCTGCAGCTCTGGCACTTGAGGAGAAAAGCGTGATATAAATGTTATTTGTCTTGTCATTTTTGTCTTGTCTTATTCTAAATGTGTTTTAACAGGAAAAATAGGAAAAAATGTATTATTTCTCTGAATTTGGCCATTATAGTTTAAAAATACCTGCCATAATTAAAACCCACACATTTTATTTGCCCATTTGTCCTAGTTATTGCAGCTTTTAATTTTTTTCCCTAGTACAATGTATGGCACCAATATTCTATTTGGAAATAAAGGTGCATATTTTCAGTTTTGTGTCCATCCCTAATTACAAGCCCATAATTTATAAAGTAACCGTAATATACCCTCTTGACATACATATTAAAGTTCAGTCCCTAAGGTAACTATTTATGTATTTTTTTTATGTAATTTTACTATTTGGCCACAAGATGTCTTCACGCATAACTTCCCTATGTGTAGTATTATGCAGAGAGGAAGTAATGTGTGGCTGTGTAAGTATCGGCTTTTGTGAATGGCAGCGCAGTCTCATAGATGTCGGCGGTCATTCACATGGGGACTTAGATCAATGCATGGGAATTGTGTTCCCATTCATTGATCTCCTGGCTAAGGATTGGTGTTGGAAATGATTGTGGGAGCACCGGCGAGCAGGAGGGGATGAAGTAGCTACGTCCCTGCAAGGAGATATGGGATTTTGCAGGGGGTCCTGCTGTAAGTATCACTGAAAGCTTGGCTTTGAGGGTTCTGCTGTAAGGATTACTGAAAGCTTGGCTTCAAGGGGGACTCCTTATGAGCACCATTGAAAAAAAACATGTAGATAATGGTGTTTGCTGTCAGTGAAATTACAACACCCACTTGTTTCATGTTAACTGCCCAAGTCAATTACTCAGATCATTGAGGCTTTCAATGTAATAGCTAAATAAGTAGCATTTATCAGAATTAGATCGTATCAACCTCTCCATAACTTTGTGTCAGCACTGGTTAATGTGGGGGAAAAGGGTGTCATGAAGATGCTTAAGAAGGAGCTTTACTAAGGCTTGAACTTCATCCTAATCAATAGCTGATACCCCTTTTCCCATGAGAAATCTGTCTTTTCTCTAATAGATCATCAGATGGCGCTGATATTCTGGTGTAACGCCTCCCACAGTGTGCTGTCATGACTATGGTCCTGACAGTTTGCTGTCTGTGAACCTCGTTGCACTGTAAGAAATAAAAGCTTTTTCCAACTGCCAAGCAACCTGTATCTTTCTCTGTGCGTAAAACTCTCAGTAACGAATATTCCGTACAGATCACCTGGCAGAACTGAAGATGTCACCACCAGTGATACATTTCAGAATGTAAATCAAGGAGAGGAAAGATTTTCCAATGGGCAAACTCTGATTAAATATTTTCACTACAGTTCCTCTTTAATAACTTTTCAATGACTGTACTCACTGGTAAGATCGGAAAGTGTATGAATATAGATGAGAGGCATTCAAAGAGCTTGTTCAGTGTTATTCAGGTATGCAGATACTATTAAACATCAGAAAGAGTTTTCTCTTGAGTGCTCTGTTTGGCTTCCTAAGACTTGATGTCTGCATACTGCTAGACATGCCAAGTCAGTAAATGAAGGTGCAGTGTAATTTACACCATTATATGCCAGAAGGCAAACTGCTATAAATCATCCAGAATAAATGCTGTGAAACGTAATGAAGTTTTCTTTTCATAACTACTGTTCATAGCAGCTTAAGCGCTAAAATCTGATAAAATCAGTGTTATACTTCTATACTTAAATACTGAAAAAAAAATTAAACTAGATTATAGCAGCTAGAATCCATCACTGATTTTCTCTACTTGAAAAGAAGCTGGGTCAATACGCCTGCAATTATGGGGTTTATAATATGTAAACAATAGTATATCGTATAATCACTCATAGCATTTTGTTCTACATTCCAGAGACGAACTAGAACTAAATGAATTGATGAACTAGATGAACTAAAATTTTACAATGTTACTGTAATAGTTTAGGAGTTGGGACTGGTGTAGATGTTTAAAATCTTTAATATGTAAACTGACCATTATACTGCATACTGATCATTAAACCCTAAGCAAGCCCAGTTGTGTATCGCTGTGTACGTAATATTCAACCTACATCCAGAGTCTTATAAACCAAAAATCGTGTTTTACATTTCGTGTTTTGGGATTTTCACTATGTTGGCCTCAATGGAAACGCAGGAAAAATGCAGCAGAACTACGATTACCTTTTTAGAAAATTGGAAACCCATTCTGCTGCATTTTTCCTGCGTTTCCATTGAGGCCAACATAGTGAAAATCATGAAATGCAAAATGAATTTACGATTTGCGTTTTGCGATTTTTGGTATGAAAGATGTATCCAAAAGCCTGCAGAACTGTTTGATGCATGTTTTGTGGCCCTCATCGCTGCCATAGTGGCTCCACTATGTTTAGTCTGCAATTCAGAGAAAAACATACTAGTTAAGGGCCTGTTTCCATTGCATTGCTGTCGAATGCATTTTTCACATGCAGAAAACAAGTTTGAACTACCCCATTGATTAAAGGGACCCTGAGCTGTCAATAAAAATGAAATTGTCAGCCTACAGTTGGGCTTCCTCCAGCCCACTGTAGGCTGACCGGTCCCGTTCCCACTGGCGGCTCTGTTACCAGTGACTTTTGGGCTGAAAGTCGGCAGTACACTTTTTCTAACTCCGATCCGTGCATGCGCAGGACTGTCACGCCAGCCGGCGTGATGATGAGTAGCGTGCCCATCCAGGAAGTTTACTGCCGACCTTCATCCCAAAAGTCACTGGTAACGGAGCCACCAGCGGGACCGGGACAGGAGCCAGGAGAATGCCGGGGGACCTTGCAGCCTACAGTGGGCTGGAAGAAGCCCCAGGTAAGTACCAATTTCATTTTTGAAAGTTCAGGGTCCCTTTAACATTGGTTGCAGTTTTCCTGTGCAGAAAATGCACAGAAGAACGGACAAGCCGAGACAGGCCTTTATACTGGTCTTCTTATTGGTCAAAAATAATACAGGTCTTGTAAAGATATTGTGCAGGCAGGAGAATGTATGCCAGTTAAATGCCTCAAAATGTGTGTCTGGCTCTTTTGTAGGTTTTTGGATGCATGTATATTAGCCACGAATAATCCAATTGAGTTGCTGATCATACTAAGTGGATCTGTGCCCAGATTGGCAATTTTATGGACAGCAATTGTATGTCACATAGGGCCATATCCTATTAATAAACTTGACAACGATGAGCGCTGGTGAGTTCCTAAACTAGGTGATGGGAGCAATCCAATAACATTTAACACCCTCCCAGGCCGTAAAGAACTAAGCAAGTCTAAACCATTTAACGCAAGTGTTGCAACACTGCATGTGGAGGTCTCCTTTAATAATTAGTCTGGCTGTCTGTAATCACCGTAGGCCTCCACAGCTGAGGCAGGCACCCCTGAGTAATTTTCCATCAGCCGCCAGACATCTGCCGCCTCTTGCCGCAAGTCCTGACACTGTAATTGCAGTACTTCGGAGCCCCGACAACTTTGAATCTCTAATCGGGGCTCCCCATTGTCCCACTGTCTGGACCATTTTCATTGGGAGATTAAGTTTTCAGCATTGGCAGGTGGATGGTTGAGGTAGAAGTAGGGTTCTGTGTGAGAATAGGGTTTGGTTTAGTTGTAGTAAAATATCAGCAGTATTTACAGATATTTTACTATCGTAATTGGCAATTTAAAAAGTAGAATATAGGTAAATTTGCTGAATTTGGGCGCCAAAATTTCCCGCTGCTTCTTTCTTACGCATGCCGGTTACTCTTCTGTCTGATTTGTTGAGCCCAAGCAAGTTCCTATGGGTTCCTGTTCTTATTACATTACATTGATGGACTTCTTTCACATGCACAGATGCATGAACAGTCAGTATTCACTGTCAAGTCTTATTGCTCAACAGCTAATAAAAAAAATGCTTATATTGGTCTGCAAAAACAATTGCTTCCAGTGCTCAGACAATCCAGTAATTTAATTGGCGTGTATGTCATGACTGAATGTTGCCTTGTGTGTACTAGGCCAGTGTTTCTCAACATTTTATTGTTATGTACCCCTTTTAAAACCCTGTATTTACCAAGTACCCCATAGCATAGTAAACATTATCACAAGTACCCCTTGACAAATAAATATTTAATCGTAGTACATAATTGGTTCCAAACAATTTCCAACCATTTAATATAGCTTATAAATGGCTAAAACACAAATTTGATGTTGTTTAAATAAGATTTATAATTTTCTAAAACTCTAAATTTGTTGTTCTTGGTGAAGTATATCAAGCCCGAGTACCCCCTGGAACCATCAGAAGTAACCCCTGGGCTATGTGTATTACACGTTGAGAACCTAGGTACTAGGCCTTCACTCATCAAAGGGCAAACTTGATAGACGGTGCTGGTACTGTGCTACACCTACATCACCACAGTATAGAAAATGTATGTGAAATATCATATAAGCAATACAACTGATATGCCATATGTTATTTTGTTATAGGTATATGAGCACTACTAAAAAATATAGTGAGCAGTTTGAGAGCATTTTTATTTTTCTGGTCTGGGGAAAAAAAAAAGTAGTTTTACTTAGCTCTGTTATCAATTATTGCTTAACCACTTCCCCTCCCCCAGGATGAGTAACTACGTCCCTGCAAAATGCCATATCTCCATGCAGGGACGTAGCTACTATGTCCCTTCCCGCTCGCAGTCCCCTTGTGGCTGACCGCAGCCGTCTGAGACTGCGCCGCCATTCACAAACACGGATCCTTACACATCCACGCATTACTTCCACTTTGCGTAGTACTACTGCGCATACAGAAGATATGCGTGCGGACATCTTGTGGCCAAAAAGTAAAATTACATCTACACCCTTTTCTTTTTTTTCTTTTTTTAAATCAAAGGACGTTTTTTAACATTTAAAATTAACCCCTTACCTCCAACACTCCCTAATAGTTACCCCAAAAATTATATATATATATATATATATATATATATATATATATATATATATATATATATATATCTATCTAAAAAAAATATATATATCTCTAAAAAAAAAAAAATATATTTATCTATCTCAAAAAAACTAGTTACCTTAGGGACTGAGCATTTTTGAGATGTATATCAAGAGGGTGTATTACTGTTACTTTATAAATTATGGGCTTGAAATAAAATATTGGCTACATACATACATACTAGGGAAAAATTTTAAATGTTGAAATAACCAGGGCAAATGGGCAAATAAAATGTGTGGGTTTTAATTACAGTAGCATGTATTATTTTAAAACTATAATGGCCAAAAACTGAGAAATAATGAATTATTTTCCATTTTTTTTTTATGATCAAGCACATTTAGAATAAAGTAATTCGTAGCAAAAAGTACCCCCTAAAGAAAGCCTAATTGGTGGCGAAAAAACATGATATAGATTGTTTTGTTGTGATTGGTAGTAGTAAAGTTATAGGCGAATGAATGGAAGGAGCACTGACAGGTGAAAATTGCTCTGGTTTTTAAAAAAGGGGAAAAACCCTTGGAGGTAAAGTGGTTAATTTTTTTTTATAACATTTTTGGGTCTGTGAAGGCTGATCTGTATAGATACTTCAAAGTGCAGAATACATAGCTCTAGCATATATACAGCATAGAGAGAAATATGCAGCAGAGGTTAGAGAGGCAGATTCAGAGAAGAGCAGCTCCAGGCAATATCCAGCTTTCCAGTAATTGTAAATGTCTGACTGACCTACTGGCCCCCTCTCCTGTCCCTGCAAGTGAAACACCTGGTGTCAAACTAATATGTCTCCAAGATCAGTCATGTAAGGGCGTCATGTAACATTCGGGTTACCAACATCAGATTATATTAAACCGGAGACCACACATGGGCTGATCCAGACATTCAATCCTGAGCAATCATACTGGGTGGTCAAATTGGAGCGTATGGACACCTCCAACTCATTACACTGAGAATTGGATCTGAAAGTACCCCTAAACTCAGGTTAAACATCTCCAGCTGACCACCAGGCTAATTTAATAGCTGTAAAACTGTTCTAAAATTGAGATGCTCCAATGGCTTGATGGGTCCACACTACAGCAGAAAGATACCCTTATATTCTCCCCCAAATTCTCCCCCACATTCAGGCCTCTGAACTGAGGCATTGGGGGAAGAGGTCACTAGGTGGCATGCCCATACTACAGCTGTCTCCAATTTTGCCAAAAGTATTTTTCTGTTTTTGGATAGTGTGGAAAGGTTTTAGAACATTTAGGAGATTTTATTTCTGTCTGTGTTCATCTGGAAAAAAGTCATTCACTTTCTGTTCTAATAACAAATAGGGTAAATCTGTGACAGAGCGCAATAAATTACATATATTTTGTCCCTGCTCTAGAAAAAAATAGAACGGCTATCCTTGTTTTTTACCATTGACCCTGTTTTACAGGGTTGCCAGTTAGTTCAATTGGGTGGTTGACCTGCGGGGTTACCATGATATTCAGCTGCGCAGCAATTGTTGAACGAATTCTTACTCGGTTGTTATGTGATTATCCTCACAGATGATTGGGTTCAGTAGTTGCCAGTTACTGATCATCATGCGCTTACTGCACATATAAAACCACCTTTTGTTATACCTGCTGGCCAGTTACCACCTGGATGCCTAGAGTCTGCTCATTTGGCTCAATGTTGTAGCAAGTGCTGTACCATCACTAGCCACTTGCCGAACAAACATCTAAACACACATGCTTGTTTTCTTGGCAGATTATAATGCTGTCAGCCACCTGTGTGAGCCTACTCAAGGTGAAAATAAACTGATGAGATAAACAATTATATCTATCCTCCTCCTAAAAAAATGACTTTTTCAGATATGCCACAGTTTTATTTTATATTTGAATCTAGTTTTTACTGTTTCATTGTCTCTGCTCAATGACACATGTGTTGATGTATACCACAGCTCAACTCTATTAACTATTGAACCTTTTATCTCTTAGAAGCCATTTACTGACAGGAAAGTGTTTTATGCTGGGCATACACGGTTAGATAGTTCTTATCAATCGAGCCGCTGATGGCTCGATTGATGAGATCCAACCTGTCCAATCACCGCGGCGGATTAATACCGCGCTCGATCCAAAATGAAGCGCTGATAAGAAGCGTCCGCGGGGACGAGCGGGAATCGATCCGCGCAGACGACCGGTGACGCGTCCGCATCGAGCCGCTGGCTCGATACCGGCGCATAAACGAACCGTGTATGCCCAGCATTATGGCTGTAATTTCTTATCAACGAGGGTAACACTATAGTCCGACCTGGTCCCGACCCAGACAGAAACTGTTACTTGCATCCCTGATGATCCCTTTTAGGCAGAGAAAGAAAAAAAGGAACACAGCATAGTAATGTGTGTGCTTGGCACTGTACGTACATATGTCTATCTCATTATTTCACGTCCCCTCGTTTGTTCTTTAAGCACCTGATGCTTCAGGAACAGAAAGTAAGAGAAAATATTCCCAGTGGGGTCTCAGACATCAAGAACAAAAGTCATAAATCTTCAGCTTTCTATCCTTAAACATTCTAGTACAATTAAGGAGAAGCAGCGCTGAAATAAATGTAAAGGGAGTCAATGATACCTTTTTAATTAATTTTTTGCCTGTCATACTTCTGCGGCTTTAAAGGACAACCGAGGTGACATGTGACATGATGCGATAGACATGTGTATGTATAGTGCCTAGCACACAAATAACTATGCTGTGTTCTCTTTTTTCGTTCTCTGCCTTAAAGAGTTAAAGGGTCACTTAATTCACACACAAAAATGAGTTTTACTCACCTGGGGCTTCCACCAGCCCCCTGCAGCTGTCCGGTGCCCTCGTAGCCTCGCTCCGATCCTCCTGTCCCCGCTGGCGGCTACTTCCGGCTTCGGCGACAGGCGCCGACAGGCTGGGAACACAAGTGATTCTTCGCGTTCCTGGCCACAATAGCACCCTCTATACTGCTATTGCGGCCTTCCTTGCCGCAATAGCAGTATAGAGGGTGCTATTGTGGCCAGGAACGCAAAGAATCACTTGTGTTCCCAGCCTGTCGCCGAAACCGGAAGTAGCCGCCGGCGGAGACAGGAGGATCGGAGCGAGGCTACGAGGGCACCGGACAGCTGCAGGGGGCTGGTGGAAGCCCCAGGTGAGTAAAACTCATTTTTTTTTGTGTGACTTAAGTGACCCTTTAAACATCAGGTATGCAAGTGACAGTTTCTATCCAGCTTGGGACTGGGTCAGACTGGATCAGACTATAGCATAACGCTCACTGATTACTAATTACAGCCATAAAATACTTTCCCGTCAGTAAATGTCTTCTGAGAGCAGAAGAGAGATAAAAAGGGTCAATAGTTCATAGCTTGCTCTAGAATACTTCAATGAAGGTGTCATTGAGCAGAGACAATGAACACTAAAAACGTAAAAATTATATTTAAATATAAAATAAAACTGTGGGATGTCTTAAAGTCATTTTTAGGAGGAGGATAGATACAATTGTTTTTCTCATCCTTTTATTTTCACCTCGGATGTCCTTTAACCTCTTGCCGACCGCGTCACGCCGGTGGGCGTGGCCGAGGCGGCAGCCCCAGGACCGCCTAATGCCAATTGGCGTAAAGTCCTGGGGCTCTGTTTTGCAGGAGATCGCGCACAGGCTGCGCGCGCATCTCCTGCTTGGGGGGGGCGGAGCTCCGCCCCGCCTTCTGTCTCTGAGCGGCAATAGCCTGTTAGACGGCGTGGAGACTGTTAGACGGCGTGATCGCCGTCTATTTACATGGTGCAGCGCTGCGATCAGCAGCAGCGCTGCACTGGGGACAGCCGTGTGACACGGCTGTCCCCCTGGGGGACAAGAGAGCGATCGGCTCTCATGGGCAGAAGCCTATGACAGCCGATCGCCACAATTGGCTGGCTGGCTGGAGGGAGGGAGAGAGAATTTAAAAAAAAAAACAATAACATTGATTAAAAAATAAATAAACATAGGGGGAGCCATCAGACTCCACCAACAGAGAGCTCTGTTGGTGGGGAGAAAAGGGGGGGGGGGGAATCACTGGTGTGCTGTGTTGTGCGGATCTGCAGCTTAGTCTTAAAGCTGCAGTGGCACATTTCACTGAAAAAGGCCTGGTCACTAGGGGGGTTTAGCACTGCAGTCCTCAAGAGGTTAAAGCGTAACTGTCAGGCATAAAATAAAAAAATCAATTCTTTATTTTTATCTGGTAAACGAGTAATAAGGATGCTAACCAGGCAATCCAAAAGTTAAAAATCATTCTTAAATTTCTTCTTCATAAAAAATCATTGCCCAGTTTCACTGGCTCTTATTTGGTATATCTGCCTTAGGCCTCTTGCACACTGCAAGCAAATCAGATTCAGATTTTTAATCTGTTTTTACATCCGATTCCGATTCAGATTTTTAATCTTAACTGCATGCTGCGTTTTTTGATCCGTTTTTCTATTGAATGTATTCAAGGAAAATCGGAAACGGAATCGGAAACGGAATCGAATTCGGAATCGGAAAACTGATTTGCAGTGTGCAGGGAGCCTAATAAAGTTAGTTGCAGGGCATGCTGGGTTTTCTTTTTTTTTTCCTTCTTTACTTCCCCTCAGACATAACTAATGCAGCCTGATTGGCTGAAGCCTCTTTCCCTCCCGTCCCACTGACGAAAAATCACTAAAATCAAAATGTGGACAGTGCAATATATGTTATGTAAGTAGAGCAAGTATTTATTTACTTAGGGGTCGTTTCCACTATCGCGAATCCGCATGCATCCAATGCATGCGGATTCGCACATGGTATGCAAGTGAATGGGCCTGTTTCCACTGTTGCGTTGGTGATGTGCGTTTTTTTGAGCGGTGAAAAAACGCACAAAAGAGCCAACGAATTCGCCTGAGAGTGGAATGCATGCGAATCGCATGCAATGTATTTAATAGGGAAATCGCATGCGTTTTCCCCATGCGTTTTTGCCGCGAATTCGCATAGGTACCGATGTAAATTCACACAGGCAGTGACATGGTTAAAATCGCATATACCCTCACCTATGCGAATTCGTGGCAAAAAATGCATGGGGAATCGCATCCGCATGCTAATTTATCAGCGGTGGAATCCAGGCGATTCCGCACCGCAATAGTGGAAACGAGCCCTCATACATTTTTCTGAGATAGTATCGCTGACAGCTCCTCTTTAAAGGACAAATGAAGGGAGAGGGGTGTGGAGGCTATCATATTTATTTCCTTTTAAGCAGTACCAGTTGCTTGGCTAATCTGCTGATACTCTGCTTCTCAGGGCTCGTTTCCACTATTGCGGTGCGGAATCGCCTGGATTCCACCGCTGATAAATTAGCATGCGGATGCGATTCCCCATGCGTTTTTTGCCGCGAATTCGCATAGGTGAGGGTATATGCGATTTTAACCATGTCACTGCCTGTGTGAATTTACATCGGTACCTATGCGAATTCGCGGCAAAAAACGCATGGGGAAACCGCATGCGATTTCCCTATGAAATACACTGCATGCGATTCGCATGCATTACACTCTCAGGCGAATTCGTTGGCTCTTTTGTGCGTTTTTTCACCGCTCAAAAAAACGCACATCACCAACGCTACAGTGGAAACAGGCCCATTCACTTGCATACCATGTGCGAATCCGCATGCGTTGGATGCATGCGGATTCGCGATAGTGGAAACGAACCCTAAGGCCTCGTTCACATCAAATGCGGTGCTGTACGTTTTTTCCCACTGCGGATGTGTGCGTTTTTTTAGTGCAGGGCAAAAACAATGCATTGCTATTCGTCTCGTTCACATCTATGCGTTTCCAACGTACGCGTTTTTGAAACGCATAGATGCATGCATATGTGTGCGGAACGCGAACAAACGCATAGCAATGAAAGTCAATGGAAACGCAGATGGCCGCATGACCATGCGTTTTTTTATGCGTATTTGGCGATGCGTTTGGGGATGGACAACGAGAAATGTCCAGGTGTCCAAAAACGCATACTAAATAAAGACGCACACAAACGCATTTAAAAACCGCATACAAACGCGTACAAATGTACGCGTTTTGTCCATGCGTTTTCTGATGCGTTTCCCAAGCACACCAAACGCAGAATATATGAACGAGGCCTAATACTTTTAGCCAAACACCCAGAACAAGCATTTGCAGATCAGGTGTTTCTGACATTATTGTCAGATCTGGCAAGATTATCTGCATGCTTGTTTCAGGTGTGTGATGCAGATACTACTGTAGTCAATGAGATTATCAGGGCTGCCAAGCAACTGGTAAGAAAATAAATATATAGCAATATATAATAAACTTATATATGATATATAAGTAATAACATGTTATGTTAATAAACTTATATATACGGTAACTTTATTAGCAATGGCATACTGGCATACTGATAAAGTGATATCATCGAATTGTTTGCAAAGAAAATATATCCGCCTCAATATTCTTCTCACTTGTCCTTTAAGGCTACATTTACACTAAACCTCGGAAATTCACAAAAATTAGGGTGACGTGTGTCACAGCATATGATACCTTGTTTTCAGCCATTTAATAAGTTTCATAAGGCACGCTGTGTCCAGTACTGTGCATCTTTTATTATTATTATTATTTAGTATTTATATAGCGCCGACATCTTTGTGACTGTTACTACGACGGAATGCGAAGCACCACATGCGACAATGTGAATGCACCAATTATGGAATCAGTGAGCACGTTGCTATGTGGTTACACATTCTTTATACAGCAGTGCACATAGTCAGAACAAGTCTCACAGTGTCTGCATTACTGACTTTGTATGTAGCTCAGGTGCTCTGATTGCGGCAGCATGCATGTTCCAGGTGGGTGACTCTCAAAACTGAAGCCAAAAAGATTGGCATGACAGACAAGCAGGCTTCTGTATCTACACAGACAATTTAAACTCTCATTGCTTCAAAAGAAAACATTGTTTTTTTCTGTCATTGTTTATTTCTTCTGATAACGTGGAGAAGTCTGCATATCTGATCCTGATCAGCTGGAGAAATCAGCTGTTACCACCGCACTGTGATGTCACTGGATGCATGCATGCTGCAGATCTGTGAGCCATTGGTCTCACTAAGCTTATCTCCTGTCTTTAATAACTCTTCTAGAGTTGTTACCATGGTGATGAGGCATGTAGCATTCAGGAAACATTTTACCTCAGGCAAACCTAAAGTTAACTTTTCTGTCTTTAAGTTAACTCTTTAATCCTTAAAATAACTCCAGAGTTAAAGACAGGCTGTTCATTAACTGCGTGTGAAAATAACTACAGAGGAAGTAAATTAACTACAGAAGAGGTAACGTAAGGAATGAAGAGATAAGATAACTCTTTTACTGTGTGGAGGTAAGTTTTCTCTTGCCTTATTATCTCCAGCATGATCTTAGTGAATTGAGGCCATGTCTTGCAAGCCAAGGATTAGCAGAACTGCTGACAGCATTACTAGAATGCAGACTCTACGTAATTCTCTCAGCATAGGTTGGCCATAAACATAAAGTAATTTGTGACCCATGGTCTACCTTGCTGGAGTTTCCGGCTTGAGTTTTCATCATTTAATTCTTGTTATGTGAATTTTCAGCTTCTGCTAAAACAGCAACGGCTGTTCTAATGCAATTACAAAAATAGACATTGCATACAGCCATGGAAGTTCCAAATGCAATGCTATATCCTGTTAGAATGGATATAATAAAAATGCAGTGTGAATATGACCAAATCCCAGTTTCCCCTTTGATACATTCTGAACACTTCTTTGTTACTGTTTTTCTATTGCAGAGTATCCCCCGCAGATGATAATCACAGCCTGCGGCCCTTTCACCACATCCGACACAATCGCTTATGATGCCCTTAAGGATCTGATTGATGTGATCAATCGAGACCGACCCGATGTTTGCATATTGGTGAGGACATAACAAAAAGAAAATAAAAAGATAGAAAAGACAATAAAATGTTAATGCTTATGTGTAACTTCTATATATGAAGTCATTTGTGCTATTTTGTTTTCTTCAGTTTGGACCCTTTTTGGATGCAAAGCATGAACAGATTGAGGTAAATGGTCCATTTTGTTTGCCCTCTATTAGGTTCCCTGTATAAACTAGTGAACAGCCTTCTAATTATTTACACGAATAAACAGCATCACATAGCAGGCTCTTTTTATTAACGTGCCTGTCAAGCCAAATACAATAAAATGTGATTGCAGTAGGTGTACAGGATACTGAATATTTCTGTCTGCTGTAGTAATCTGGTTACCGGTATAAAGATGGTGGTAACCTCCCTCCCTCCAAAAATAATAGTGGTAATGCTGTGATTAGCCCTGCAGAGCTTCTTCCCTTGTGGTCAGGCCCACAAGGTAAGGCCGGTTTTGCTGGCTGGTGCAGTGATATTAATGTGAGTCATAGCTTCTGGTGCACATCCTGTTCCTATGCCACCAACGTGATTTGTGTTCAATACAGACATATTACATTAATCAGCCAAGAAGACCAGTATTAAGAATTTAGCTTTTTTTAGGAGTAGGAGGATAGATATATATGTTTATCTCATCAGAGAAAAGTTGGAAAAACCGCTCGCTCTACTCCAGGACAGTGCCAGGACAAGGACAGCCAATCCAATTGCAGACAGGTACAGAGAAATGCCCACACGATGTCCGTAAAATCAATTTCCTTTATTATAGACGTATCCAAAAGCCCTCACACATCAACAACTAACATGTTTCGGACCGATTGGTCCTTAATCATAGCTTAAACATGTTAGTTGGTGATGTGTGATGACTTTTGGATATGTCCATAATACGTGACATCGTGCGGGCGTTTCTCTTCATGTCATCAGTTTAATTTAACCTCGAGTTCACTTTAACTTGCTAAATGAACAATATTAGATTAAACATCGGGACAGAATCTTTCAGCTGCAGGCACGTGTGTGTGTGGGGGGGGGGGGGGGGGGTGGACTCTTGGATTTTTTTTATTTGCAATAAGTGTCCCTTTTGCCGCAAAAAAGAAGCTCTGACTGCAATAAGCCCAACTAATGGGAAGCTCAGCCCACTACTAGGACACTTAAGAGTTGCGACGCAGCCCTAACAGGGATAATAAAGCGGCCAAGCTTAAAGAGAACCCGAGGTGTGTTTAAAGAATGTTATCTGCATACAGAGGCTGGATCTGCCTATACAGCCCAGCCTCTGTTGCTATCCCAAACCCCACTAAGGTCCCCCTGCACTCTGCAATCCCTCATAAATCACAGCCGTGCTGTGAGGCTGTGTTTACATCTGTAGTGTCAGTCTCAGCTGCTCCCCCGCCTCCTGCATAGCTCCGGTCCCTGCCCCCGTCCCTTCCCTCCAATCAGCAGGGAGGGAAGGGATGCAGGCGGGGACTGGAGTTCTGCAGGAGGCGGGGAGAGCAGCAGACTGACACTATAGAGATAAACACAGCCAGCTCTGACAAGCTGTTTGTCAGCAGCATGGCTGTGATTTATGAAGGATTGCAGAGTGCAGGGGGACCTTAGGGGGGTTTGGGATAGCAACAGAGGCTGGGCTGTATAGGCAGATCCAGCCTCTGTATGCAGATAATAATCTTCAAACCCACCTCGGGTTCTCTTTAAGGGTGGTGTAGCAAATCTGCTATCTAGGGGGTCGGGTCAGGACATAATGTCTGCCTGATACAGCTATCAAGAAAAGGTGGTGGTGGGGCAACAAAGACTGCCTAATACTGCTTTACGGGGAAAGAGAATTACATACTTAATATCTAACTATTGATTGGTGCCCCTTTTTCAAATTTGAGAACCCCCACCACCACCTCCTCTTCCCCTTTTAGGATCCTTTGCATGGCCCTATTCAGCAGACAGGCATTACTCTGCATTGTCTGTGCCCTTGCTACCCTATGGTCTGCGGAATAAAGTTTTATGTGGCCAGCTTTAGAGTCAAACCAGTAGAGTTTAAAGTGTGAGAGGCCTATTTTGGATAGGACTATAATAAATGGAATAGTGTGCTCAGAAACAATCAGTGTATAGTTTTGGAAAACCGTAGCATGGTAATGTTTCCCTGTGCTGTATTATAAAACTTTTGCCTTCTTAGGCATGTGAGGACTTGTCTGAAGAGCTCTATAGAACAGAGAAGACCAGAGAATGAGGCATCTCAATGCATGTCCTAAACTTTTCCTTTTTTTTTTTTCAGAACTTACAGCTGATGGTGACGTTTGAAGAGGTGTTCAAATCATGCCTGAAAATGATCACAGAAGGAACACGTCTGTAAGTTGTACTGTCAATACAGGTGATATAGAGCATGAACAGAGTTATCTTGTAAAACAGGCCACAGGCATGTGAGAGAGGCTGCATGATCTGCGATCTTGTTTACACAAGCTGGGGCTTCAAACTCCAGTACCTGGCTCTGCTGTTTGTGCTGTGGAGAGAGCAGGGAGACTTGCTTTATCCATGGCATCAGGAAAAACTGCCTGCAGGATAATATTGAGTGTGCGGAGGATTGAGTTTGACAAACTGCATCTGCCCTAATCCTCTTTTGTTATAAATAGAATCAATTATCAATATTGATTAGGCCCAAAACTGCCAAAGCATCTGCCTAAGCAGAACCAACAATGATCAAATAATAATAAATAGTTGGTTATTTTATGTTATTGCTGCTCACCCACATTGCAGCCCCGTCTGTACACCAGCACGCTAGTAGTGTTATATTAAACACCTTGATTAGTAAAGACTAACTGGCATGTTGTCTAAGGGCCCGTTTACATTACAGTGGAAATCGGGCCAAATCCACAGAGTTTCCCCGCAGGCAAATCACGCGGGGAAACTCTGCCATAGGGGACAATGCGGCAGCCGTCCGAATCACAGAGATTCGGCTGAGCATTTTTCTGTGCGAGTGGCAGTGAATCCCATAGTCTCTGAACCCAAGGGTACTGTAATATTCTGAATATTTTGGCAGATTGAATCCCAGCCAGGGCACTATCTGCATGGATGTTCTCCCACTGTCTGTGTGAGTTTCCTCCTGTCACAGTGGTTTCCTCACACATCCAAAAACATACAGATAAGTTAATTGGCTTCCCCCTAAATTGGCCCTAGACTACAATAGGTTCACACACTACACCAGTGTTTCTCAAACCTGTCCTTGTGACTCCCCAATGGAGCATTTTTTCAGGCAACCTCACCTATGCACAGGTGGGGCAGTTAGTGTCTTAGCTACATGGAATCCACCAAGCAATACACCAATTACCCCACCTGTGCATAGAGGAGGTTGCCTGCAAAACATGCAGCATTTGGAGAGTCACGAGGACAGGTTTGAGAAACACTGCACTGCATAATACATACATAGACATGGCTATAGTAGGGATTAGATTGTGAGCCCATCTGAGGGACAGTTAAGTGACAATATACTCTGTACATCGCTGGGGAAGACTGTGGTGCTGTATAAATACTAAATAATAATAATAATGTTTGGTAAGTTTCCCAAATGTTTTCATCCTCTATTTCTTTCCATCTGCATAAGGTAGATGGACTATATCAGAGAATAAAAAACAAATGTACCGTAAATAATGTCTTCTGTAGCTCTGAATTTCTTTTCTGCGACCTTGGCTGCCATTGTGTTTGATAGTGTCTTGAATTTTGACATCAGTATTGAATAGGCCATTTAAATTGAGTCTAGTCACACTGAGAATTGTGCTACTCCTACTGGAGCTTGCCACATGAATGGGTATCTTTATTCCCAAGAAGCTCTCCTTGTAGATGTACTTGTAAAATGTTGACAGTCCTAATATCCAAGAATATCCAAGACATGCCCATTCCGAGCACTGTTCTCTCCATTCAAGATGCTAGCATTCTAGCGCTGAGTAAAGAGTGACACATGCCAATAAAGTGTTGTACTGTGTTACGTTCTGTAATATTGAATGATGTGCTGCAGCTCCAGCTTGAGCCAGTGTGGCTTGTCGCTAACCACTAGCATGTGTGTTTTCAGTAGTGATGACAACAGTACAGAGATAAATACCAGAAGGCACATGTCAGTAGCAGAGAAAAATGTTTCTGTACCGTTAGCCAAGAGTCATACGTAGGGGCATTTTAGAAAGCCGATTATTTGATGCATCTGTTGCAGAAATCTTGTTGTTGGTGAAACTTTAGTGTGGAAATAGTCACTTTGCTGCATGTAAAATGCATTAAAAAAAAGAGGAAAATACAGAAATCTGTCCAAACCAGAAGTCCTCTTTTACTTCCTAGACTGATGTTTCCAGATCAGAGATCTTTCTTTTTTTTTTGTTTCTATACTTTGCATTTTATACCTGGTTTACACAATGCTCCTTGATCTGGTTTCCAATCATCATTTTTCGGATGCTTTTTTCGATCACTTCTATACAAAATCGTTCTAAAATCAGATCGGACCTGTCAGAAATAATCGATTCGACCGTCAATCTGAAGGAAAGTTTGCATCATGCACACTAATAATCCAATCTTTTTTGTCCAATTTTACCATTTTTATATAGTATAAGTGACTGCCTAAAGTATCCATTTATATCCACTCAGTTTATTCTTCTACTACATAGATTTGGTAAGATGGGACAAAAAAAGATTGGATCGTTAGTGGTCAGCATAAAGCTATGTACATATGGTAGGTTTTTATCACCCAACACAATAGCTTGTGCACAACTCATGTCTAGCATGAGTACTAGTGTCATGGCACCAGTCATTGGTAATCCCATTCATGATGGTAAGATCCTGAAGTGAGGTACTCATATTGGTCCTCCCTCACATCCCTTCTCCATAGATCAGAAGCCAAACAGCATGGCTGTCTGTACGGTGATCATTCCTAAACTGTCACCTAAAATAATCACCAAAAAAATAATTTTAGGGAATGCCACTCTAGTGTCTCTGCATAGCTTTGCTCTTTGTTGTTCCTTTCAGATAGATATTCTACAAACTTAAGCAGCAGAACCTGAATGTGTGACCCAGTAATTTATTGAGATAAGTTTGTATTTAGTGAAAATTGGCATCTGCACAATAAGTGCTGACTGCCAAAGTAATGTGCAAATTTGGCTTTTCTTTTGAGGTTGAGTTTCAACTTATGCCATCTCCCTGCTGATCCTTTAGGGCCTACTTCCACTGAGGCCGAATTTGGCCAAATCTGCAGCGTTTCCCCGCATTGGAGAGGGGCGGGGAAACGCTGCCTATCTCTTCAGTAGCTTTTCATTTAGATCACACTGCGATACGATTGTGTAAGGCATGCTGCATATTTCGTCTGGGGTTTCTGGATGGCTACGCAGCAGCATGGGAGCTGCAACCGAATTGGAAAAGGCCATGGCTCCTAGTAGAAACCCACCCTATATGAGATGGTGGCTCATCTGGTAAGCTACAGCTGTTCAATTAACTGCGCTTTCAATATACCCCCACCTCCCCAAGTAAAGAAAAACATAGGATGTCTCCTAACCTCTAATTTAGTGGTGGTTGGTGTAGGGATGGGTGTGGCGGGAGGAGTGCGTAATCTTCAGAAATGGCTTTCTTCCAAATACACCTAAAAATAAGGTTAAAGTAACCAGTATAGCATTTGTGTGGGGAATAGAAATGGGCCAGGTGTTTTAGGAGAGTAGAAGTGAGGACTGGGACCCACTAGCAGCGTTTTTCTAAGCGCTTGTGATTTGAAAAGCTCTTGCTAATGCAATGCAGTGTGTTTGTGATTCCACTTGAGGGATGTGATTTTTAAAAATTCCCCCATAGCATTGCATTAGCAAGAACTTTCCCAATCTCAAGTGCTTAGAAAAGCGCTGCTAGTGGGCTCACAGCCAGAGAGGTTATAGTGTTGCTTCTTTAAGTATGATATTTGTTCTCACCAGGTCTGGGTCTCATTTAGTTTTCGTTCCCTCTATGAGAGATGTTCTGCAGGATCCTGTGTACCCTCAGCCACCTTTCTCCCGCTATGAGCTGGCTAAAGAAGATCAGCAAGTAAGTACAGATCTTCTATTAACGTTCTTTTTTTTGGCTATTTGGCTAGAATTAATAAACTTCTTTCTAGTTATCTGTTTATCTGTCTGCCTAGCTATCCAATAGTCTATATAGTATGTATCAGTAATATAGTACAACATAATACAAGCACAAGTATTAGCTGTTTATATCTCTGTTACAAACAAAATGACCACAAATAGAACTGCACTGTCCATTCTCAGATTCATGTGAAGTTTTAAGGTAGCCATACATCTAGGGATTTTGGTATACCACTATTTGCCGCTAGTCACGTGGGGCCGAATGTGGAACTGGGGTGTGGACAGCAGCAGGTAAAGTATAACTGGGCTGGCACTTTTTTGGTGGGGAGGGAGGATAGACAGCGGCCAGGGTTTAAATTTCCTGTTCACGGCAATGTGCCAGTGCATCTGAGAGACATTTTAGAGATTTATGTTTTGGATGAGTATTTTCACAGTACATGGTTTGCATCTTGGACATCATCCGCGTGCATGAACATAGTAAAACTAGTGTAAACCTGGCTAAATGTCATGTGTTCAACTGTCTAATTTGCCCCGTAACCAAACCCTGGTCTCCTATGTCAGAGGCAGTGACCAACCAGTGCACCATCCGGCCTCCAACATTATAATTGTATGGAAGTATTCAATAATAATAATAATAATTAAGAAACAGATAAATGGTTATTGGCCAATCTATAAATTGTTTTAACTGCACTCTTCACCATAACACCAGGAAACGTATCAATCCATCAAAACTCACCTCTATATGACCACAAAAACCTCTCCATGGTCCATAGCTCTCAAAGCATATTTATTACCTGCAAAATTAGTTACCAATTAACTTTGGTTGCACACATCTTAATCCAGGTGAATGGGAAGATTATGTAGTAGGTAACTGCTACTTCGTTACGGCCTACCTAGTGGAGAGAAGGAACCCTGGCAGCAGTTTTGCTTCCAGGGTTTTATTGGACTAGCATTTGTATATATTAGGAAACCAAAAAACATATCTTTAGTGGTGCACCACTACACCAATATTCGCCAGTGTGGATACAAGGGTGTATGCATAAATAATTTGAAGAGACAAAAAAAGTCCTTTTAAAGAGAACCAGAGACGAAGCACTGATAAATGTATTACATTTATCAGTGGGAACATGACAGTAAACACCTACCCTGCTTTTAGTTTCATTCTTATCTGCTTAATTAGTCTATTAGCAGCTGTGATAAGAATACCCGACTGGCTCAGTCTAGGTTTGACCTGGAATCATTATAGCTGAGTCACTCTTCTGTGGAGTCTTTTCAAGCCTAAAGCCTCATCTACACGCGTAGATGAGGCTGCGATCCGGCGGCTCGATTAGCCGCCGGATGGCTTCTTCCGCGCGTGCCTGCCGCGTCCCCGCTCGCCGCGCGTGTGCCGCATACGATTCCCCGTTTGTCCCCCCCCGGCGCCGCTTATCTTCCGCTCGATTCCCTGCCGTTGTCCCCTCGCGGGGAGCGAGCAGGGAATCGGCGGAAGCAAGATCCATCCTGTTGGATCTTATCAATCGAGCTGCATCAGCGGCTCGATTGATAAGGAGCATCGCGGCCGCATCTACGTGTGTAGATGCGGCTTAAAGGTCCGTACACACGTCGGACTGCAGGCAATGACGGGTCTGTCGTCACCTCCCGCTGGGCGCGTTTTCAGCAGACAGTCCGGCGTGTGTATAGTCCGTCGGCGGACTGATACGGCTGTTTCTGAGCGATCCGCCGGGCAGATCGCTCAGAAACAGCCGTATCAGTCTGCAGACAGACTGTACACACGCCAGACTGTCGCTGGAACGCCCACCCAGCGGGAGGTGACGATGGACCCGTCGTTGCCTGCAGTCCGGAATGTGTACGGACCTTAAGCCTGCCACCTCCTGGCTCAGATTTCCTGCTTTGCATACTGAGAGCTGTGATGACATGGGAGGGGCTACTCCTGCTGAGAGAGAAGCTCTGAAACAGACAAGTTTTCAGAGCAATATGATCTGTGTGCACTGACTGCATAGATACTGATGATGACTGCAGTTTCATTCCTATGAGAGACACTTCCTACAGGCAGCTGCACATCATACCAAAATTAAAGCACACAGATGAAAGGCTGCAGCAGCCTTTCTCATATAGCCTAGATAGCAGCCTAGTCTCATATAGCCTAGACAGCACATCCAGAACAACTCATAACCCGGAAGCAGAAGGGATATGAGCCGGCGACCATATTTGATTTTTCCTGGAGCAATAATGGATAAAAAAAACACTAAAAAAGGCACACCAGAGCGGCGAAATTATCAGGTAGAGCATTTATTCTTTACAAGCTATCGACTGATATGTTTATTTTGTGTGAAACGTTCATCTCTGGTTCCCTTTAAAGATGAGCTTAAATATTTAATGTATCAAAATGTGCAAAAATTGATTCACAGATCTCCAGAAAGATTAATCAAACATCATCCCATAAAAAGGTGCAAAAAATCACATAGTGAGATCAATTGTTTAATAAGGCGACAATGTCAACGTGTTTCAGGTAGACCCTTCTTCAGGCCCTCACAGTAGGTACATCTAAAATATAATATACGAAAATACAACATTAAAATACATCGACCAGAGAATGAATGGTTCCAGCACCAAAGAGAAATTGATGAACAATGCCACCAATATAGAAATGAAAGCAGAAATATACAACTGTATATAATTCCAGGTACCGAGAGGATGGAAAAGAGCAGTGAGACTAAGAAACCATGTCGCAGAAAAAACTGCGATAGTGAAAAATAAGAGGGCCCCCTTGAGTAAACTGCAAGGGAGGGATAAAGATGTAGATAATAAAATACCTACACTGTATATAGTAAACAGATGAAACAGATGGAGCAACATCTGGACAACAGCTAAGCCAGGAATCACCACCTTAGATAATATTAATGTATGTAATATATATCAATTAATATATCAATTAAACTCCGCCCAGTAAAATATAACGGCACAGAGCCAACAAGATAGTGAACAACTGTCAGGGACCAAATAGACCAACAAAGCAATGTATACTCGCTTTCACTGTAAAAAAGACGCCGCACACAGGCAGGACGGACCAGGAGAGAGTGGCGACTAATTGTAACTGAGACCACATTATATTATTAAACTAATAAAAAATGATCAAACCCAGCTGTTGAGCGTGTAACTTTTATTGGACTAGCACAGTTCTCTAATAATTATAAAAACAATTTACAACTTCTATAACAATTTCTTGAGGAAGGTACCATGACCAATGGAGCAAATGTGACTTATATTTGCCAAGAAATGTTTAGATAGGCTTAATTATTGCTTGAGTTGGAGCTGAGGGTGTCGTCATTACCTGAGGATTTCATTATTTGGGAAATTGTTACCGAGGTCGGTGTAACATTTGGGCTCCCAGCCTGTGCAATAGGTTGTAGGATCACTGTGGGATTTTGCAAGAAGGGCTAAACGGGTTAGACAAAGATGATGAATAATTGACGGTTACCATATTTTTCTTAATGCCTTCACTGTACTCAGAAAGTGGTTTTTGAGTGGAGAACTGAGGTGGTGAATTTGGGTGTGGCTTTTTGAAATGGACTTTGGCATTGTGATCATGCGGCATCTTTAGTCACTGAGAATATGACATGGCCTCAGGGAACTGCTGGCATAATTTCCATTTTGCATGTAAATAATCTCTGAATGGAAGTGAACATAGATCACAGAAAATAATCTTCTTATGGAATGCAACAATACTATCATCTCCCCTTCCCTTTATTTTGCTTGACTGCAAGGTCTTGTTCCATGTTTTTTGTAAAAGACTGATAACACTAGTGGCCACTTCTGGGTTGCTTGTAGTTTCTGTATATTTTCTAGAATTGCCAGTCTGTAGAAACGTCTTCAGTGTTAACTAGGCACCAGTCTGCCCATAATATTTTATGAAAAAAATATAGTACATTACAGTACAGTAGTTGTTTTGCTGCTTACCAGCT
Source organism: Hyperolius riggenbachi (assembly GCF_040937935.1). Lineage (NCBI taxonomy): Eukaryota > Metazoa > Chordata > Amphibia > Anura > Hyperoliidae > Hyperolius > Hyperolius riggenbachi. Next base: position 136,569,148 of record NC_090656.1, read on the forward strand.
ATGTTTTGTGCCCAGCTTTCCCTGATGCCAGGAATGCTTGTGCAACTTCTGTTCTGTACAGCAAATATGGGAAAGTGTCATTATCTCCTGCCCCCACATGCCAGATCCTTGTACAGATGTCTACTTTGCTAGCTGTGTTCCATGGGAGAGGCACATTGGTGGGCACTTCTCTCTTAGACCTTCCGGAAATGGACATGCATCGAGGTTCCTCTGCCTCTGTAGTGGGCCGAGTATCGTACATTGGGTACTTTGTGATTAAAGAGGAAAGAACCTGATTCCAAAGTTGATTCATGACTGTTAATTTTGATTGATGTTATACCAGCTTTTTGATCGTATATCTAAATCCAATTCATGCATGCTGGTCTTTGCAGATGACTCACACAGGAGACAAAAATGCTCTATAAGACTGTCATCACAACCACAAACTCTCTGCTGAGTGCACAGGAAATCCTGTTACGTGTCATCATTTAGCCAAGTTTTAGAACTGCGTTCAATCATGAGACTAAACCTGAAATAAAAGTAGCAACACAGAGTATGTCATAAGCCTGGGTAATAATGTGTTTTGTTATGCCTTTGTTTTATTTTCATATGTTTATTTTCTTTTTAAGGATGAAAAAACTAAACCGAATTACAAACACGACTACCCAGGAAATGAATAATTAAAAATGTTGTTTGCTTTTAGAGAGTCCATTTTGTGGCGGATCCCTGCACATTGTGTATCAATGGTGTAGTTATCGGATTAACATCCACAGACTTGCTCTTTCATATGGGTGCAGAAGAAATTAGCAGGTACAGTTCTTAACTAGTTACATTCTAGTATGTTGGCAGGATCAGTAATGCTTACTGGTCCCATGATTCCAGTAATTTCCTAGTATTCAGTGTGGACTTTCAGCCAATACAGTAGGACATGTTTTTATTGCTGTATTTTCAATTGAGAGATTATCCTCACTCTCTTAAGCTGATCGGAAATGAGTGAATATCTCCCAATGAGACACAGACAACAATAAGGGCCCGTTTCCACTACGCGCAGTGCTATGCGGAAACTGCTTGTTTCCATTGACACAAATTTACTTTACACATTGAGGTTCTATGCTGTTAAAACCCGCTATCTTCATTCCTGCATATTGCACTGCAAAGGAGATTTTCTTAATTTTCTCCAGTGTTGCCTCAGGATGTGATGCAAAATCTCCATAAGATGTGAACAAGGAGTGAGCAAACCGCAATAAAACCAGACGTGATATACAACTTAAAAAGAGAGCATTTTGGCAGGAGTTCCACTTGAAAATTTACACTATGCAGCTATAGCAAGCAATGATTGAATTCTTACTTGTAGCAATCACATAGTACCGTATATCCCTGGAGTAGAAGAGGAAGCTACATGCATATCAGTCTTGGCTACATTAAAGAGGAACTTTAGCGAAAAGGGTAAAAATAAATCAATACATTGCAAAGTGAGAAGTTAAAAATAGAGCGATCAAGAAATAATTTATATTTCCTGTGTAATTTGTTTATATTGTTTGACTCACAATTTTTTTTTATTACAAAGAGGGGGAAGGAGGCTGGCACTGCTGATATATACTTTAATCACAAATTGCGCTGATGCATAACATTATACATTTTATACAACATACAAGCTGTGTATATATTTAAAGTTCCACGTACCAGCATGTGTCCATGGTGTCAGTGGGTGCTGGGCACTAAAGCCATTTTTTTTTGTTTGTTCTGAATGCTGCCATGTCATACAGTCTATCTTTTCACTTTGGTGTGTGGAAAATAGTCATGTAAACGGTTTGTCGTGGGGTCGGTCATGTCATGGAGTTGGCTGTGCACTTTGAGCCTATAGACCCTGAACAAACATGCAGGTCAGAGGTTTGCCTGGATTAGCTGCATGATTGTTTCAGCTGTGTGATTCAGGACACTACCGATGCATGAAAGATCATCAGGATTCCAGGCGATTGGTATTTTAAAAGGAAATACATTTGGCAGCCTCCATATCACTCTTACTTAATTTGTCCTTAAAGTCATGATGAGATGCATAATAATATCCTGAGAGGAGCCATAAGGATAGCCAATCAGCATCTCTTAGATGGAGGCTGAATGTTGATTGTCACCATTGGCCATCTTAGAAAATGATCACAAATGACCATGTATTATAGTGAAGTATAAGATGTGGTTATTAAGTCTGGATGTCAGATAATTATAGACTTCAAATGTACCTCCATTTCTCTCAAATGCAGCAGGTATGACATTATAATGTAGAGTGAAAAAGTAAGCCTTGTGTATGGATAGAATTATGAAATAATGTTTTTTGCTTTTATTTTGTAATAATTCCAGTGGCTCAGCGGGCTCTCCAGATCGGTTCAGTCGGCTTCTCCGGCATATCCTCAGTCAGAGAAGGTAAGCGAATTTCGATGAAACTTTCGTGTGGTCAAAATTTTAAGTTATTTCAGCAAATTAGTATCGATTGGGCATTGGTGCAGGTAGAACATTGGAATTACATTTGGACAAATGAGCGGTGTTGGCTGAGGGTGAAGGAGCACTGATGAGGCTGGGAAGCACATAGGGATGTTGGGTTGGAAGAATTAGTAATGCCTCTGGTAGTATAGTAGTTGCTGTCTCTAGAAATGTCCCTCGTGGTGGTTAATGTCTTTAGAAATTCTGGAATATTCTGGTTAATAGCTCTGGAAATGTTCTTGAACCTGGCCATACACTCATCGATTTTTCTGATCGTATTCTGACTGATTTGATCACCTTGAATGAATCTGCCATGAATCTATCGCTTCAAAATATCTGTCTAATTGACTTTCAATCAATTTTGGGCAGTTTATCATTTGAAAGTCTGATTGGATGTGTTGGAAAATCCCTCTGTGATGGTACACAGAGTAGGGACACCAAGAGCCAAATATAGTGTAGTATGTACTGGTGGTTGAAATGAAGTATGATAGAGTAATAAGCTATACTCACAAAGCAGGGTTACCTCAAAGGCAACCATTGTATAGGCAGGTGGGGAGATTAGACCTGACCCCACTCAGGATTAAGAAGTCACTCTCTGTAGATGAGGGAAAAAAGGGGGTAACACCCCTCCACCAAGGGTGGACTTAATATAGCATAGTATGGATACAGAGGTGCCAAAAGGATAAAAGTGTCTAAAAAGTTTAAAACCTGAGGAGGTAGTGGTGGACTTGCCTCCTCTAAACAGACACAAAAATTGCCAATGTGTTTGTCAAATAAAACAAGTTTATTTACATACTCCGGGGGACAATGCAATGCATTTCGCAGGTTTGATCTTGCTTCATCGGGCAATAACAATGGAGCAATAGCATATGTGGTCAGTAGAAGAGCAAGGCACCTTTTTTAAAGCGCTAGTGCTTTGTTACCCATTGGCAGTGTTCTCACTGACGCAATTGGCACCGATCGTGGGCGTTTTGCGATTAGTGCCAATCGCAAACATGTTACCAGCAGCATTTTGGGGGCGATTCTGGAGTGATCACGGTACAGCGCTTATAAAGCACTGACCACAATCACTCTAAAATCGCGGAAGTGTCCAGTGATTTTTACTGCGATAATCGTGGTAAAATCACTTGCGCAAAACTTTAATATTTTCAGATGTGAACGGGACCTCATTGGACATTCCCAGAACATATGCAAAGCCGGTACATTTTAATGAAGGCAGAATATTGTGAGATATGGGGAAAATAATCCAGTGCTTTGTGGAATGAGATTTGGATTTCAGCTGATGTTTGTCTGCATCCATGTTGTATTTTATCATGATAAACCATATTTATCAGTAATAACTTTGTTTTGTAGCTACTATCCCTTGTACCCACCAAGTGAGGAAATAAATATAGACTATGAAGCAGTTTATAATTACGCTATGATGACAGTCACGCCGGATGTCTTTATCGTACCATCAGAGCTCCGCTTTTTCATAAAGGTTTGTAATAGTGTTCAGGCTTTTTGTTTGTTGTGTTTTGTAACCTTATGATGGATGAAAATGCAACTGTTGAACACTACAAAGTGTGTACAAGGAGACCTGAAGGTTCATTACAAAGGCTGCCAGTTCGAATACTTCACTAATTAAGTCATACGCTCTTACAAGAGTACATCTCGTGTGGAAAAACATTATATCTGTGACACCTGTATGCATCTGTCATAATTGCCCAACCATCTTTATGCTGCACACACAAGTGTCAGTGTAACACATTTTGGGACTTGAAGATGGCTAGCCTTGACACTTTTGCAGCCATGGGATTTCTGTAATTTTTCACTTGAATTTATAGAACACAAAATCCTCCAACACTTGAGTTCATCTATATTAGGTCTCTTGCACACTACATGCCGATTTTTTTATTTATTTATTTTTTCAATACGATCCGATTTTTGGTTCCGATTAAAAAAGTACTGCATGCTGCTACTTTTTTTTAATCGGAATCAAAAATCAGATCGTATAAAAAAATTGGAATCGCGTGTAGTGTGCAAGAGGCCATAAAAAAAGGAGGATGTGTATATTTAAAAATAAAAATACTGATTTTATACATTTTTTCCATACTTTTCAATCATGTCAGTAAGTGTTTCTCAAACCTTTCCACATGACTCCCTAGCGGTGCATGCTTTGCAGGCAACCTCACCTATGCACAGGTGGGGTAATTAGTGTCTCCGCTACATGGAATACACCTAGCTGACACTAATTACCCCACCTGTGCATAGGTGAGGTTGCCTGCAAAACATGCACTGCTAGGGAGTATTGTGGACAGGTTTGAGAAACACTGAATTATGTGTATCAAAAAGATGTTCCGTAAAACAAAATAGTTTTCAATGTACCTAAATGCAGTGTGATTTTCCAATGTCTTTCTAAATAAAAAAGGTAATTTATGAATGTTATGGAAGTGTTACCTTTATTATTTTACCAAGGTAGTAAAAAAGCCTCACTCATTTAATAATGGGCACTAGTCAAGTGGGCTGGTTTCTGGCAGCAGTTGTGGACAAGCATGGTCACGGGGTGGCCCGTGACCACGCCTGTCCACAACTACTGCCAGAAACACTCCCACGTGTCGCCCATGCATGTTAGGCAGCTGGCATGGACACAGGAATAGGGGAATTACTATATAGGACTTGGTTCAACACTTTGGGCTTGATTCACTCAGACAAATAGCATGCCTTATCTGAGTTAACACACCTTATCAGAGATAACACTCCTTATCTGAGTTAACACTCCTTATCAGAGATAACACACCTTATCAAAGTTAACACGCCTTATCAGAGTAGTATAGCGAGCGCTACGAACCAGGAGGGGCTCAGGGCAAGACGAGTGGAGCTCTCTTCATTGCCAATTAGCAGGCATAAGTTCGTAGTGCTCGCTATGCTACTCTGATAAGGTGTGTTAACTTTGATAAGGTGTATTATCTCTGAATAGGAGTGTTAACTCGGATAAGGCATGCTATTTGTCTTAGTGAATCAAGCCTTTTGATATGAGGTGCCTGATGCCGTGCTGGAATAAATCCAGAGGCGGCACAGGCACCTCTAATATACTACACTACATAGGCTCTTGATTATTCTTGTGTCTTTCTAGTTACTGTAGACCTAACCATAGTACCCAGGAACCCTGTTTCTCACACAATCCAACTATGGGCTTGACTACTAAGCCTTTCTTCCCTTCCCACCTTACATCTGCCTAGTCTAGGCATTGGTGCAGAGGCCAAGTGATTTTGCAAGCAGAAGGCCAGGAGATTGGCTGGAATTCTTCTCATCCCAATACCGGGACTTGCTGGGCCTTAGCAGAGCCTTGGCATTGGTCTGTGTTACTACAATAGCACCAGTTTGTTATCTTGTGATCCAGTACAAAATTACCTGGTTTAATATAACATTCATGTGATTAGTCTGGTTTAATATAATGTAATGCCTGCAATTGCTCTGGTTTAATATACTTCACAAGCAGCCAGTCTGGTTTAAGGCTACATTTCCACTAGTGCGTTGCCTTTCCATTGCGGAAAACTCGTAAACGAATTTCCATGCGGATGCGAATGTATGTGAATTTTAATGAGAAATCTCACAAGTTTTCGTGTATTTTTGTAATTATGCGAGCCTTAGAGTGGGGCAGAATGGGGCAATCCTGTTTTTTTCTGTTTCCTCTGATGCCTAGTACTATACTTGAGTGACTCTATTGTCACTTGTGTCCTCTGCACTAATCAGGTAGTGATTGACCAACTCACTCTATGGCCTCGATTCATAAAGCATTACCTCATGCGGTAATGCTGAAAACAGCAGACTTTACCGACCACTTAGCAAAATGTCAATTCATAAAGGCTGTTACCGCATGAAAAGCTGACATTACCGCCCAGGGAGATAAATTACCGACTTGGCTGTAGTTACCGCCAACACATGTCAGTAAATTGTCAGCAAATGTCAATTCATAAAGCCTGCAACAAGCGGTAAACCTGGCGGTAGTTACCGACACCTCTGGTGAAGTCTTAACAAGTTACCGACAGCTCTGACAGCTCTGATGAATGCAAAGTGCAGAGAGCCGAAGTCTGTTTGATTCATCTGTGGAGAGAGCCAGAGAGCCCTCTGTGTGAATCATTTCAGCAGGCAGGGAAAGACTGTGTGACTCATCTGTCAAAGTCATCAGTGGAGAGAGCCAGAGAGAGCCGTCTGTGTGATTCTTTTCCGCAGGGCAAAGAGAGAATCGAGACACTGCTCTACTCTACCGCTCAATGGGCTGCGGTAATTTACCGACCTCCAAGGGCAGCTGGGGAAATCTTTATGAATTAGCACACAGACCGTGAAAATACCGAGTGGGGTATTTTCCCGACAAGATTTTTTTATCGCACTGCTGTTTATGAATCGAGGCCTATGCCTACAACTTTCACAACATGTGGAACCTCTGGACATTGCAACATGTGGACAGTGCAACCTGGTTGCACTGCCACTATCTCTCCAGAGGGGCAGTAGTTGCTGCCTCTGCTAGGTGGCTGGTTAGTGCATGAAGTGACTGTGTGGCTTTTGCACCATGTTACTTGACATGGAACACCAGAGAAATATAATTTACATTCACACTCATTCCATCTTAATTGTCAAACAGAGGGAGGCATTGCCTATATTTTGCAGACCAAACCCAATGTATACAGGTAAAGCTAAAAGGCTGCAACACAGGGTTGACACACAAAAATGATCTTTTAGGCTCCTTTCCCACTACATCTGTTTCATCACGAAACAGCGGATGATATAATCGCATCAAAATGTGATAAAGTGCTAAACTCTGGTACTGTATTTTCTAGGCTTCCAGTCTACAAAGTTTGTTATAGCCATGGTCAAGGGTCAGACAAATGGTTATAAAGCTACTTCATTCATGTGTTGTCAATTCCATGCCTCCATATCCCGATTACACAACGATGAATAGCCTTAGTATTCTTCAGATGCTTGCATCGTGGCTTAAAACACAGATGCCATTATTAGTATCAGTGAGGCTGGGTGCAAGCCTGAAAAATGCATGCAATTGTGCAGTGTGCTCCCAGCTTTAGACTAATACACATGGGTTGCACAGCATGGAAGACACAGATTAATCTCACCCATATATGGATGGCGGTAGCTTGTTACAATAAGCTTGGCATACTATACAGAGACCTGCAGCAAAGTTATTTCTAGCCAGCGCACACACTCTGAGCTATCTCCTCAATTGTTGCCGCTGGTATATTATAACATACTGTGTATACAGTAAGCCTGTGGAAGTAGAAAGCAGATGATACATGAGAGGTTTATTTTGAGCCAATGCAAATTTTGTTCATTACATGCAAATTATGCAGCATGGACCTGGAGCAATCAGAATTATTACATACTACATTTAATTGGCTAACTCCAAGCTACATAAAATGTGCATCAGCTTGAAATTATTAGCATTGCACTGATAGTCTGCAGTAGGCAGTACAAGGAGCTGTGTGCAGAAAGCATAGTGGCATGCAAATGAAGGTAGGGTGGGGATGGCCACAAATTCCACTCCAACTACTTTCAATTCGTCTCTTAGGGTGCGTACAGACATGCGACTATAGTCGTTTAAAACGATCGTTACCGACGGCATTGCCCGACGATCGTTCGTAAAAAGTGCACTAACGATCATTAAAACGACCGGCCAACGAGATATGTCGTTGGTAAAGAACGATCCATTCTGCCAGATCTTTTCCAACGACCATCGTTCAAAAAGTAATGTCTGTACAACGATCGGTCGTTGATCGTTCGTTCTCAAAGCTTTGCACATGCTCAAACAGTTCTTTTTGACACTTGTGTTTGAAATCAGTTTATACATTATGTTGCGTACGCAACGCTCGTTCCAAGATCGTTCGTACACGAACAATGTTCAAAGTAGCCTTTCTTCAAACGATCATCGGCCGATACCTCCTTTAACATCGTTCGTCGTTCAGAACGAACGATCGTTATCGTATGTCTGTACGTACCCTTAGAGACTTGATCACGTCTCCAGGTGGCCTGCATGGAGTACTGCAATGACTAGGGCTATCATTCATAAAAGTGTTGTCGGTAAAGTAAATGCATGCGGGAAAACACAGCTGGCGGTATTTTAGACTTCTGGGTGCTTGCGATAGCAGTGCGGAGATTTCCCAAACTAGGCTGGCAGTAGGCTTGCGGAAGCACAGAAAGCTGCCGAGTTGATACATTTCTCTGTGTTCCGCTCTACTGCAGCTGCCTGGGAGGTCTGTGTCTCCATTAACTTAACACTGTTATCGCCACATCCAAGGGAGCTGTACTTCCCGACCTCACACAGCTTGCGGTAATCTTTATGAATTAACATATTGTTAAATTTTTTACGATAATCACCGCACAAGGCAGTGATTTATCGCTCTGCTCGGTAATGTCAGCTTTTCATGCAGAAAGAGCCTTTATGAATGCAGAATTTGCTAAGTGTTAAGTGGTCGGTAAAGTCAGCTGTTTAAACATTTCCGCATGCGGAAATGCTTTATGAATGATAGCCTAGCTCTTACATATATTTAAGCTTTGAGAATTTTTTTTTTTTTTTGCTGTAGGTTTACCCTTTTTTGTAGATTCTCGGGAACCACACTGCATTATGAGTGTGAAGATGTGTGCAGGCAGCTATCTCTTGGTGCTGACTGGTACACACTAGATTGGCAGGATCAGCCACTTGGTCGTCCTCTCTGAGGTGGAGTGGAGCTAGTAGCTTGTGTAGCACCAACAAGGTTATTTAATTGTTTTAACATAAATGTAGCTTTATTTTAAACCTGTCCAGCCAATATATCCACCCAGGTATGTCTGCTTCAGAAGTGTCCACATACTGTATGCCTCTCCTCGTAGTCAAAAACTGGAATGATTCCCTGATCCAGGTTTTCATGTTCACTGTAAAAGCCTGATCTCTAGAACTCTTCATGGGATCATAATACAATGTCCACTGGTGTCTATAGCCAGTTTAAAATACCTGTAGATATGGTAGTAGTCTGATTGCATTTGGATCAACCAGGCAAGTGTTGTATCTATAGCTTGTCTTACACATACCACCACTGAATGCTTTTGAGGGAAAACCCTTTACATTATATTGTTTCCAATAGTAGGCTGGCAATTTCTAAAGCTATGTACAGGTAAGCAATATTTCATTGTTGGCCACTCAAAACACTTATAGGAATGATTGATATGGCAGGCTAAGCACTTCGCACTCAGCAATAAGCAAGCTTTCCACTGTGCTGAATACATTCAGCTCCAGTGTAGTTGGATGCAGAAGAGGGAAACCCAGTAAGCGTGATGGTTGCCCCCAGCTTGCTAGTCTACCCTACTTGCAAAACATCATTCCTGCTGTTAGACTCTCCTGAGACCCCTTCCACATTGGTTTTATTATTATTTTAGTATTTATATAGCGCCAACATCTTACGCAGCGCTGTACAGACTATATTGTCACCAGCTGTCCCTCAGAGGGGCTCACAATCTAATCGCTACCATAGTCATATGTCTATGTATGTATCGTGTAGCGTATCTATCGTAGTCTAGGGCCAATTTAGGGGGAAACCAATTAACTTATCTGTATGTTTTTGGGATGTGGGAGTAAACCGAAGTACCCGGAGGAAAGCCAGGCAGACACTGGGAGAACATACAAACTCCTTGCAGATGTTGACGTGGCTGGGATTCGAACCGGGACCCAGCGCTGCATTGGTTTAAATTGTATTAAAGTTAGAATTGATACCTGAGCTTGTGGTAATATTTTAAGTCTTTGGAGGGTCTTCCCCAGGACCCCTTCTTCATCAGCTACCTTGATTGCAGTCTGGTGCATTTTTAATTGAATGCAGTCTTCTCCCTGTGCTGCTGGCATATTTCTACAAGAGGTCTGTAAGAGCGCTTCTGCTCAGCCAATTTCCCCCTGCCATCTCAACCTCTGTCTACAGGTTCAGTGGTTCCTTCTGGTGATGATGGTTACTCTAGCCATGGTGGTGGGAAATTCAAATTAAATTTCATGCCATGGCCAACTAGGTTAGCCCTAGTTGGCCATGGCATGATGACACTTTTTTTTTGTAATCAACTTTGTAGTTGCAGTACACATAAGGAGGATGTATATAAATGTTTTGTCTGCATCATATTCTGTGTGTATTTATAGAAACCTTGAACCTTTTTTGTCCCATAGGACGTCTGTGGGTGTACCTGCATTAATCCTGGTCGTATAACAAAAGGACTAGTTGGAGGAACATATAGTCGATTTTTAGTGAAGAAAGAAAACGCAGACACAAAGACAAGGAAATCCCCATGTATATCTGCTCAAGTAGTAAAAATCTAACAAAATTACTACGAAGAGGTTTGAGGGTAACAGCCCTTTATAAAAAGTGGACTGAACATACAAACTAAGTAAACATGGATACAATGAAATATATCTGAATAATGACTGGGTAATATCACTGCTGCTTGGATGAAATAATACCTACAACTTTTCTGTGGGGAAAATGAATGTTCATTGTTTTGATAACCTGTTGAACTAGCTATGTACAATAAACTAATGACATGAACACAACCTGGTAGCACATTTTGATTTTGCATTTTGTAAAGAATGTTCAGAACAAATACAGCCACTTTTGTGGTTAGGGAAGTTGCCAGTTTTGAACTGCTTAAAAGAAGTGGCTGTGACACCAGTCATGTGAACAAATCATTTAACCTCCTCTAAAGACTCGTACACAAGCTAAAGGAATCCACCAAAACAACTGTGCATTGTCTTGGCTGAGAATCTAGTGTGTAACCCATGATCCTATTTATTGATCCACACTAAACCACGTCACAAGACCACGCTGCTTGCTTCTGTGCAACCCATTCTCCCCTCCAAAGATAAACAAGGACCCTGTAGCTTTTGGGATATCATAAGCATGTGTGGTGCTGTGATATTATTTTTATCATTTTGAATGTTTTACTCACTGATTTTTGTGCCAAAGAAGGGAAGGCGTGATGACATTTAATTACTGTATTAAAGGGATACTTAAGTCAGGTTAAAAACTGCAGTTTTACTTACCTGGGGCTTCTACCGGCCCACTGCAATCGGCCTGTGCCTGCACCGGTACTTTAAGATCTTCCAGGTCCCCCGCCGTGGCTCAGTTTCGGTGACTAAGCCTGTCACCAGCCCTGTCCATGTATGTCCTCGTTCACGCTCCCGTGGCTGGGAACGTTCACGCGCAGTAGAGCTTTTCTTGTATTGGATCTGCACAAAACGCTTGCAGCGATGTGAGCATGAACGAGGACGTACTGGCTAGCGATATGCTGGAAATACACGGTACGTTTCTGTACCGTGTATCGACCAGCTGATCCGGCCAGCTGATAATATTCAGCTGGCCCGATCAAGCCGCTCGACTCCTGCCCGCTCGATCCCCGCCGGCGGACAATGGCAGGGAATCGAGCGCTGATAAGGAAGCGCCGGCGGGGACGATCGGGGATCGATCCGCACGCACGCGGCTGGGGTCTAGCCGCCAGATCGACCCATGTATTTCCAGCAATAGGCTCAGTCTCCGAAACTGGGCTGCAGCAGGGGACTGGAGGATCCTAGTGTACTGGTGCAGGCACAGGCCAAATGCAGGGGGCCGGCAGAAGCGCCTGGTAAATAAAATTGAATTTTTTAACCTGAAGTATCCCTTTAAGATGTTAATATCTCATAAGGTAAATTGCAGTAGCCATGCAGAAGAAGAAACATTCTCCTAGGAGAAAACTTGGGAGAAAAAGTGAATTGAACAAGGGGGTGGACAAAATAATGGAAACGCCTAACATTTTGGCATCATAATCTTTGAACATGTTTTAAGCAATCAAAACTTGACATATGTTAATTTTTTTTTGGGTTATTTTTGTTATTTTGATATGTTTAATTAAAATAATTGTTTTTACAGATATTTAAAAAAAAGTTGGTTATAATTTATAAAAAAACGCCGATCTCTCAGACTTTTAAAGAGGCCAAATTATTGGTGTTCGTATGGCAGGCGCTACCGTAACAGAAACTGCCCGAATGCTTGGCATTTCAAGAGGTACTGTCTCAAAAGTAATGGCTGCCTTTGAAAGAGAAGGAAAAACATCCTCAGCACAGTTGTGGCCAAAAGTCGAAGTTGTCTGAGAGAAACAGTCAAGACTCTAAATTGAATTGTTAGAAAAGCTTGCAAGACCACGGCTCCTAAAATCACTGCAGAGCTGAATGAACATCTACAGAACCCAGTTTCCACAAAAACTGTTTGTCGGGAGCTGCACAAATCTGGATTCCACGGAAGAACTGCAAATAGAAAACCTCTGCTCTCAAAGACTAATGTTTCAAAGCGTTAGAGTGGTATAGAAACCACCAGAATTGGTTCCTTGAGCAGTGGAAAATGTGATTTTCTCTGACGAATCATCGTTTTTCATCCAGACTGCCTTCTCCCAACCGTAAAACATGGCGGGGGTTCTGTGATGATCTGGGGTGCAATTTCTTGGAAATCTGCCGGGCCAATGATTTCCCTTCATGGAAGAATTAACAGCCGAGACTATTTAGGAATTTTGGGCGACCAAGTTCATCCTATGGTTCAAGAACTGTTTCCGGAGGGGAATGCCATCTTTCAAGATAATGCCCCAATCCATACAGATAGAATTGTTAAAGAATGGCACGAGGAACATTCTAATGAAGTTGAGCATCTCATCTGGCCACCACAATCCCCAGACCTCAACATTATTTAGCATTTATGGTAGTTTTTAGAGATTCAAGTAAGAAGTCTATTTCCGCCGCCATCGTCTCTAAAAGAACTGGAGGGAGTTTTAACTGAACATTGGGCTAAAATTCCTTTGGAAACAATTCACAATTTGTATGAATCAATACCTCAGAGAATTGAGGCTGTATTTGCCACAAAAGGTGGACCTATACCATATTAAAATATATTTTGCAATTTTTCAGGCTACGATAAATACATGCAGTTTTTACGTGCATTGTTTGCTCTGCATTGTGTACAGAATATAACGCTTGCATAGTGCAATTTTGTGGTCTGAGGGAACTGCAATTTTTTGGGGTTTGAACTGGAACTTTGCATGGAGCTTATGCATGGAAACACACATCCACACATAAAGTAAATTGTAAAGTAGAAAAGTACTAGGAGTGTTTTGTGAGTAAATTATTAATAGTTTCTGAGTTAGAGATTGAAATTCAGTTTAAAATGGAAGAACTTTTTTTTTCAGTTTGTTCTTCCACGAACCAAAGTTCCTGAATCCTCCCTAACCTGGCTCCGTCCCTTGTGGCCTGGCTGTTGCTGTTTTTTTTTTTCTTTTATATAGACGTCGGTGACATTGCGCAGGTGACATGCTGGAGCTTCTGCACCCCGTCAACTGTAATGGCACCATTGGGGGAAGGGAGATCTACATTGCAATTATTACAGTACACTGAGGGGTCGGATTTGTGTGCTGCTGTGGGCAGGCCAATGAAGCAGACACGGAATTGGGACATTTCTCAACACCGCTTTACCCACAGCTTGGGACATTTTTGTACCTTTTGGGGACACTGGGATGGGGGACCCTAATTCTGGGACTGTCCCAGGTAAACTGGGACATTTAGTCATCATTCTACATACACGATAGATTTAATTTGCCCGATGTGGTGAGAATTCTGTATGTGTACAGCGCCCATGTTCCCATTCGACAGGTGATCCTTCACATGATAGATTTAACTATTTTACAATCCAAAATCCTCACACTTGCCTACAAAGAACTTTACAACCAAGCTCCTTATCTAAATTTATTTTTAGATACCATCCTACACGCAATCTCCACTCTACCAACAATATTCTCCTGTCTTCCTCCCTGGTCAGTTCTTCTCACTCCCGCTTACAAGACTTGATGGACGAATGTCTTTTTTCAACCAAACTATGTAACTTATCTCGATCCTCTCCGCTCTTCTGGAACACCCTCCCTCAACACTAGGAATGAGATGCAAATAATTTTGAGTTGATGCAGTATTATGCTAATTTATTCTGCTAGAAAATGAACCAATCTGGTGAGGTAAAAATGTGGTTGGTAAATGTTTAAGCTTTAGAAATTTGCATAAAAAATTAGCATAATCCTGCATAAACTCGAAATTATTTGCACCTCATTGATCATCCCTCTCAACACATCCGCCACACACTCACAGTCAAGGTAGCCACACACTTTACAACTAAAACATTCCATTTTATGCCAATTTGATAAAAATGATTGAAAAAAATCTGTTTTTTTGTTTTTTTTTATTCGATCAAATTTGATCGAAATAGCCATTTTTCTAAATAGTTGTTGATCAGGAAGAGTGGAAAAATCAGATTGATTTATTCAACGATTGAGGCTACATTCACAGTGGGATGTTATGGAACGACGTTAGGGAAGCATTTCAATGCGGAAATCTGCACTGCAATAAGTCTGTGTGAAGTTCATGTTGCGATGTTAACGTAGCGGTGTTAAGATGTTGCGTTATGGTAATGCATTGCTGCAGTTTGCTACTGCTAAAAGCACACATTAAAGTGGTCTGAAAGCCAGCATTTCTACTTTGCTCTAAAAGATTTCTCACAGCTTGAAAGCTACTATCCCAGAATTCTTTTTAGCAGAACATCACTGAAATGGTTAAACAAAGCACTTTGTCTTGCTATTCGGATTCAAATCCACATCCAAACTAGAGATAACATTATCTTTGTTTACAATGTGTGTAAACACAGTGTAACAAGTGAAAATGAGCTCTCTGTGAAGCTCTCTGTGCTTTAGGCACACACCGTTCAGAAAAGCTCATTAGAAGATGTTAATATAGAATAAAAAGCAGTTTGAATAAAATGCAATGTCAGCTTTCAGGGCAAGATAAACTACACTTTGGAAACTTGTAATTTGTAAACAGACAATATTACTTATGCACAAAAGCAAATATGATAACTGTATGAGTAATAAAACTTAGAAAAACACATTTTTATTGAATGTTATGTAGGAGTTTCAGACCACTTTAACGGGTTAAGCATTCTTTTTTATGTTTTGCATGCTGCACTGTACCTCTCTGTATGTGATGTAACACGTAGTATGACTGGTTGAAGTTACGGGACCCGGTACTGGAGCTGCAGAAGGCTGAGGACGGTGGCGTGGGAGCGATCCGTGCGCATGGGGCTGGAGGAAGCCCTAGGTATGTATAAAACTTATATTTTTAATAGTCTAGTATTTTGAATAGCTTGACTGAGAGGAGCAAAAGAGGAAGAGTGAAAAGAAAGATAAATGAAGCTAGCAGCCAAGTTCAGTACAGATTGGAGCGGTGCCAGGCTGTTGGTAGTCCACAAAGTAGTATGTCCAGACAAGATATTATAAGAGCATGTATTAACAATTTAGTTGTGTCCTTAGTGAGAAAAGGTTGGAGGTGCGAGATATGTTTTTAAGTTAGAGAGGACAGGAGCTGGTTAGGGAGTAAATGTGAGGAATAAAAGCGAGAGAGCAGTCAAATTATTACCCCTAAGCACTGTGCTTTGCGAACGGAAGCCATAGAGAGGTGTTCTTACCATTTATTGTTATATCAGGTAGAGAAGTGGACAGAGAAGGTGGGGAAATTAGTTCTGTTTTACTCCTATTAAGTTTTAAGAAGTGAGATGTCATGAAAGAGGATATAGCAGACAAGCAGTCAGGAACAAGTCAGGAGGGAGTTTATGTATGGGGCCCAAGACGTACAGTTGTGTATCGTCCATATATAAGTGGTATTGAAACCCAAATGAGTTAAGATGCCAAGACTGTGCGTGTAGATAGAAAAGAGGAGGGGGCCAGGGACTGAGCCTTTAGGTACCCCCACAGACAAAGTCAAAGTCTTCAGAACTCCTTGGAGGGCGCTTCACAGTGCAGATGGACAATGACCCAAAGCATACTGCAAAAGCAACCAAAGAGTTTTTGAAGGGACAGAAATGGATTGTTATGCAATGGCCAAGTCAATCACCTGACCTGAATCTGACTGAGCATGCAATTCACTTGCTGAAGACAAAACTGAAGGAAAAATGGCCCCAAAACAAGCAGGAACTGAAGACATTTGCAGTAGAGACCTGGCAGAGCATCACCAAGGATGAAACCCAGCGTCTAGTAATATCTATGCGTTCCACACTTCAGGATGTTATTGACTGCAAAGGATTTGCAACCAAGTATTAAAAAGTGAAAGTTTTATTTATAATTTGTATTCTGTCCCATTACTTTTGGTCCCTTAAAAACCACTTAACGACCGCCTAACGCCGATAAGCGTCGGCAGGTCGTTAGTGGTTTAGCATGGAAACGGCTGCTCATTCGAACTGCCTTTCCATGCCAGTTCACAGAGGGTGTCTAGGTGAACAGTCTGCGAGCTGCCGATCGCGGCTCGCAACGCTAATTGTAAACACGCGGGGAAGAAATCCCTGCTGTTTACATCATACGGCGCAAAAGGAGATCGCCGATCCCCGGCCTCTGATGGGCCGGAGATCACCGGCATATGATAGACTGAAGCCTGTCAGTGCCGGCGCAGGAAGGACATCCGTCCTGCGCCGCCCAGGGAAACGAGGGGAGGGAAAGCCAGGGAGGGCGGAAAACGCTGCGGAGGGGGGCTTTGAAGAGCCCCCTCGCTACCCACAAACAGCTGGTGGCGATCAGACCCCCCCAGCAGGACATCCCTCTAGTGGGGAAAAAAGGGGGGGACGTCTGATCGCCCTGCTGATCTGTGCTGTGGGCTGGAGAGCCCACGCAGCACAGATCAGCCAGAATGCCCCTGGTCCTTAAGTGGTTAACAGGTGGAAGGCACATATGCATACTGTTGTAATTCTTACACTGTTCACCTGATTTGGATGTAGATACCCTCAAATTAAAGCTGACAGTCTTCAGTTAAAGCACATCATGTTCGTTTCATTTCAAATCCATTGTGGTTGTGTATAGAGCCAAAAATGTTTGTTGATGTCCCAATATTTATGGACCAGACTGTAAATCAATAATAGAAGGAGCCTTTATTAAGGTTTAGGTAATATCAAAGTAATAAATACTAATGATTAATCATAGAATGTACATTTATTATAATGAACCACTTTGTATTCCTGGGTTTTTACCCCTTATGATTCCTGACAAATTTAGCATATCAGCTATGTCGCTTTTGATACAGCAATACCTATACCATCAAAGAAATACATATGTATATTCTGTTTTTTAGGACAATCTAGACTTTCTATGAGTAATATGTTTTCCAAGTATTGTTTAATTTCATAGGCATTTTGAGGAAAATTAGGTGTAAATGCAAACACTACACATTTTTCATCCCTCCTAATTTTTACAGGACAAGTGACAGTTTTAAAACACCTCATAATTATTATTATTGATTTATAAAGCGCCAACATATTCCGTGGCACTGTACAAAGAAACAAACGAACTTGGTGTACAAAATAATACTGACAACGATAGACACCAATCCACAAAATATAGAGTTGGTACAAAATACAGAATCAGTACAAAGTAGAGTCTGTAAGAACAGTGACAGAATTACTATTTATTTATTGTATTTATAAAGCGCCAACATATTACGCTGCGCTGGACATTAGTTAAGGTTACAGACAATATTTAGGTGTTACATACAGCAATACGACAATACAGGAATACAATAAAAACCAGATCACTCAGAACAGTAGGAGTAGAAGAAGGTAATGCTTAGTCAGTCACTGGATGGGAGCATGGGGATTAGGCAAGTTGAGTTCACTCAAATACATAGCATGGGTGTATAGTAATTTGAAGTGCATGATCAGGTAGGACACAAAAGGAGGACCCTGCCCGAAGACTTACAATATAAAGGGAGAGGTAGTGACACGAAAGGTAGGGACCAGAGTTCAGCTGCGGGGTTTAGAGCACTAGTGAGGGGTGGTAGGCCAGAGTGAAAATGTGAGTTTTGAGGGCTTTCTTGAAGGTGTTGAAGGAGGGGGCTGCCCTAATGGATGGAGGTAGGAAGTTCCATAGTGTTGGAGCAGCTCTTGAGAAGACCTGGAGGCGTGCATGGGACTGGGTGATGCGGGGGGGCGGTCAGGCGAAGTTCATTGGAGGAGCGGAGTGAGCGACTAGGTGTGTACCTCTGAGTAAGATCGGAAATATAGGTTGGACAGATTTTGTGAACAGATTTGTAGGTCAGACACAGTATCTTGAATCTGATTCTGGACTGGATAGGAAATCAGTGGAGGGATTCGCAGAGGGGAACCGCTGTGGTGGAGCGACGGGAGGAGTGGATAATTCTGGCTGACTCATTCATGAAGGACTGCAGCGGGGCAGTTTGGGTCATAGGGAGACCAGACAAAAGGGCATTGCAGTAGTCAATCTCTAGTTTGTATATAGATAGCGCTCCGCTTTCGGTCATATATCACTCTCCTCAGTTAGTGGAAAAAATCCCCTTAGGGACTGCACTCACCCCTCAGGTGTGACCACTGCTAGATTGGTCAATAGTCGCTTGTTGTTCTCCTTGGCCGACTGCCCGATCCTGGGATGTGATGTCTTCACTGTACAGGCTCCACTGGTGAATAGTATCGATGTTCCTCAGATGAAATAAAACCTCACATAGTGTGACTCCGTAAGTTAAAATCACTAGTTTATTATAAATGGGTACTCACAAATGTGTGTGCATTACAGGGCATAGAGTATTGACGGGCTTTCCCCCGTGCCTCTCCGGATAGGCTCGCCGGTAAGCTCCGTCAGCGCCGCTGTAGTTCTTCCTGACCGTCCTGTTAGCTCCTCCCCTACGCGTTTCGTCACGTACGCGTGACTCATCAGGGGCGTGTCTAGCTTCCAGGACGTCAGGTGTATTTGTATGGCTCCAGGGTTATCCCCCTCCTCCGTGCGCAGTTGGTGCGCCATTTCCCGGCGACATCTATTTCCTGGTGTGTAGGGAGCGTCATGCGCTCCATTCAGCGGAAGTGGTCATCCCTCAGTGCGTCCTAGTCGTCGCCTAGGTGACCGTGTGCGTACCAGTGCAGTTTGCGCCGTTGTCTACCACTAATGACGTTTGCGCTCCACCCGTATGAGCTTCACACTAAAAATTCCAAAAGTTTAAAACCGCATTAGAACACACTTTCAGATAAGGGGAAAGCCCGTTTCACATAGTATCTCAGTGGTATTACCTTATGCATAATCAAATGTTTCCTTCTCCCTTATACATCTTTTGATTGCCATCTTGTTGTTATATTTCATATGGCATTTGTTACAAAAACTAAATCTGCTCGATGTGTAAGGCATATCAAATCACTAGGGTTTATATCACATATTGAACAAATGCACTAAATGGAATTAAACATAATAAAAATAATAACATAGAATAGATAAAGTAAAATATACGGAATACATCACATGTATATAAAATGTATTACACCCTTCTACAGTACACCTCTATTGCACAGGGCCCTACTCATGGTATTCAACTATTGGCAATATAACAATTGAGATCTATCTCTACATTAAGCCCCCTACGGTTGTAGGGTGCCCAAAGGACAGTTGATTAGAATCAGAAGAAACTGTAGCTATATGAGAGACTACACAGAACAAGCACAGAGGCTGGCTGACCAATTTATAGACAAGGGGTATAATGAGGTCGATATTCAGAGGCAAATAATGGAAGTGGGAAGGATTGATAGATCAGAACTGATCAAAAAGGGACCGAGAACGCAAGAAAATGGACAACAAATAGATAATATCCCCTTTCTGAGTGATTTTAATTGTCAGTATAAGCAAGTGGAACATATAATAAGAAAGCATTGGCCCATACTAAAAGAGGATGTACAGTTAAAGAGAGCACTACCAGATCGCCCAAAATTCATATATCGCAAGGCAAAAAACCTCAAAAACTACTTAGCACCAAGCTGTGTGAATCCCCCAAGAGAAATAACCCCCTTCTGGCAACAGAATGGCTTCTACCCATGCAGGGGATGCACAGGGTGTAGAGAAGCCAATCCAACTAAGTGCAAAGAAGTGACATCAACTTCAAAGAGGAGCTCCTTCAAAATAAAACAGAATATCACATGTAACACCAAGGGGGTGGTGTACATGGTCTGGTGCCCGTGTAACATACAATACATAGGCAGAACCACCAGAAAACTGAAAAAAAGAATTGGAGAGCATATAGGCAACATAAGACGAGGTCTGATAGGACACAGTGTATCAGACCACTATAGAGTTCATCACCAATCTGACCCTAGCTCTCTTAAGTTCTGTGGAATGGAAAAAACCCCGTCACTGCCACATAACGCCAGTCCTGCACTCCCTTCACTGGCTACCTATAGAATGGAGGGTCCTATTCAAGATCGGCCTACTGACATTTAAATCCCTGAATAATTTAGGCCCTGGATACATGAAAGATATGTTGCAGCTGCGTAGCAATCCCCGCATTCTCAGATCAACAGGTTCTAATAATCTAGTCATACCCAGAGTCCACTTGGAAACTTTTGGTCCCAGAGCCTTCTGTCATGCTGCCCCTACGTTTTGGAACTCCTTACCTCAACAGATCAGGACAGCTCCATCCCTGGACGTGTTTAAATCCAGACTGAAAACCCACCTGTTCAGTTTGGCATTTGCAGAAATATAACTTTTGTTGTGTGAATACTTCATCCTACTAATTACTGAATCTGAGAGAGCCTAAGCGCTTTGAGTCCTATGGGAGAAAGGCGCTATAGAAATGTTATTGTATAGAAATGTTATTGTAAAATGAACTACTCCTGGAGGGGGTGTAATAAAATTCGGGAGATTTCGAAAGCGGAGACGAAATGAATATATCATATGGGCACCCTACAACCAGGGGGGGCTTAATGTAGAGATAGATCTCAATTGTTATATTGCCAATAGTTGAATACCATGAGTAGGGCCCTGTGCAATAGAGGTGTACTGTAGAAGGGTGTAATACATTTTATATACATGTGATGTATTCCGTATATTTTACTTTATCTATTCTGTTATTATTTTTATTATGTTTAATTCCATTTAGTGCATTTGTTCAATATGTGATATAAACCCTAGTGATTTGATATGCCTTACACATCGAGCAGATTTAGTTTTTGTAACAAATGCCATATGAAATATAACAACAAGATGGCAATCAAAAGATGTATAAGGGAGAAGGAAACATTTGATTATGCATAAGGTAATACCACTGAGATACTATGTGAAACGGGCTTTCCCCTTATCTGAAAGTGTGTTCTAATGCGGTTTTAAACTTTTGGAATTTTTAGTGTGAAGCTCATACGGGTGGAGCACAAACGTCATTAGTGGTAGACAACGGCGCAAACTGCACTGGTACGCACACGGTCACCTAGGCGACGACTAGGACGCACTGAGGGATGACCACTTCCGCTGAATGAAGCGCATGACGCTCCCTACACACCAGGAAATAGATGTCGCCGGGAAATGGCGCACCAACTGCGCACGGAGGAGGGGGATAACCCTGGAGCCATACAAATACACCTGACGTCCTGGAAGCTAGACACGCCCCTGATGAGTCATGCGTACGTGACGAAACGCGTAGGGAGGAGCTAACAGGACGGTCAGGAAAAACTTCAGCGGCGCTGACGGAGCTTACCGGCGAGCCTATCCGGAGAGGCACGGGGGAGAGCCCGTCAATACTCTATGCCCTGTAATGCACACACGTTTGTGAGTACCCATTTATAATAAACTAGTGATTTTAACTTACGGAGTCACACTATGTGAGGTTTTATTTCATCTGAGGAACATCGATACTATTCACCAGTGGAGCCTGTACAGTGAAGACATCACATCCCAGGATCGGGCAGTCGGCCAAGGAGAACAACAAGCGACTATTGACCAATCTAGCAGTGGTCACACCTGAGGGGTGAGTGCAGTCCCTAAGGGGATTTTTTCCACTAACTGAGGAGAGTGATATATGACCTCTATATACAAACTAGAGATTGAACTTCGGTGCTTGCTGGACCCAGCATAGAGCGCATACGCAAAGAAGGATCTTGTTGTTTTAAGCACCTAGATCCACATGGAACTGTGAACTTTACAACCAATATTCTTTTATTTATTTATCCATGTAATAGCTCTGGTTAAGCATTTGTTTTTATGCAACTGTAGCGCTGCACACTATATACACATTGCAGTAGTCAAGGCAGGAAATTATGAGGGTATGGATGAGGAGTTTGGTGGTGGTAAAGGTCAGGAAAGGGCGAATCTTGCAGATGTTACGGAGGTGGAAGTTGCAGGACTTTGTGAGGTTTTGGATGTGGGGAGTGATAGAGAGCGGAGTCCAGGATGACACCCAGACAGCGGGCTTGAGAGGTAGGGCGAATGGTAGTGTGGTTAACAGTGACATGCACATCTGGGAGGTTCATGGATGGCCGGGGACAGAAGATCATAAATTCCGTTTGGTCCAGATTTAGTTTCAGGAATCTAGTGGACATCCAGGAGGAGATGGTTGATAGGCAGGAGACCTTGTCCATGGTCAGATAGGTCAGGGGTGTACTATAATCATAATACATTATTTGGCTTGTCCTGGTTAAAATGATACAATATACGGTATGCCATATTCCATCATCAGGTGAGGGGGGAAAAAAAAACTTTGCTCACCTGGGGCTTCTTCCAGCCTCTTAAAGTTTTTCAAGTCCCACGTTGTGGTTCCATTCTCATCCAGCCAGCTGCTTTCGGTTTCGGAAGCTCGCTGACCCAGCCCGGGTTGTGATCTTATGTGCATATGTGGATGAGTGCTCTGCGCATGTGCAGAACGCTCACGCTTATCGTGGATTGGAATAATAATCCACAATAATTTTACTTTCAATACAGTTTGTTTTATTCAATCGTTTTTGGAGTGATTGGCTACAATTCACAAACACGTGTTCGGTATAAAATACCTGTTTGGGAAAGTACTGCATGCGGTAACTTTCACTTTTTCTCAATTCACAAACATTTTGCTGCATGCGGTAATTTCCTTAGTGCGGTAATGTGCTGGTGTTCCTCGCTGCCTGGATTGGTCTGTAAGGAGGTGTGCCTGATGGACTGCGTCTGCAGCACAGGCTGTCGGGGGCATGCCATGTCTGTGTGTAAGGGGGCTAGTGAGTCTCCTGTGCTGTCACCTAGTCCAGTCTCCTGAGGGCGCTGCGATTCCCTTTTGTTTATTTATGTAAGTCCCACAGTGCAGCCTCCTTTGAAGTTCTTTCTCTCCTACAAGCCACAGGATTCCATGTTTGTTTATTTAGTTAAGCCCCGCTGGATATCCTCCTGTCTTTCTGCTGCTGTTATTACATTATACCGCACAGGGATAGATAGCTAACGACAGCTTACAGCTGGAGGTAAACACCGAACCCTTTTATGTTTACTGAAGGATTTAAATTTTGTGAATTAACATTTACTGACATTTCTTGAGGTATTTACCGCACAAGTCGGTAATTTTCCTTTTCAGTGCGGTAATAGGTTTAGTGAATTAAACGTTGACAACCTGTTTGGTAAAATCAGCTGTTTAGTGCATTGCTGAATGCGGTAATGTTTAGTGAATTGTAGTTATTGTCAAAATCAAATGTGTGCCGATAACCGCCTCAACCATTAATCAGGCGTGTGTACGGCAGCCGGCGACCCCCAAGCGATCAGCCGAACGGATCTACTCTACCTCAGCGATGCCAATTCCATTGTTCGCTACATGACGTCACACGCGCTACTCGTTGGCCCTCCGTTGTCGCTCCCCGCATAGCAACACAGCATGTCAACAGCTACACAGCTGACACGTGTGTTCGGCCCAGCCCAGCTACTGATTCCCAATGGGCGACGAGAAGTGAGTGGTGTATGCGGCTTAAAGCGGACCTGAACCCAGAACTTCATCTCAGCTCTAAAACATAAGCAACAACATAATAACCTTTAAAGAAAAACAATTATTTGTTACAGCTGATACAAAGCCTGCAATAAATCTGCAGTTTGTCTACATTCTGCTTTTATGGAAGCAGACATATTAACACCCTGGGTCTACAAATGAGCTCTCTGCCGTGGCAGTCAGCTGACACAGCTAAGGGATCAAATTACAACTTGTGCTTAGTCACAGATGAGAGGGAATAAGGCTCCCTGCACACTGCATGCAATCCCGTTTTTTTAATCGGTTTTTACATCCGATTCCGATTTTTAATCGTTACTGCATGCTGTGTGTTTTTCCTCCATTTTTTTTAGTTGATTGTATTCAGGGAAAATTGGAATTGCAAATCGGAAAACGGATTTGCAGTGTGCAAAGAGCCTAAAGCCCCATCTACACGATACGATCCTTTGTGCGATTCGATTACGATTCTATTTACGATCCAATTAAATCCGACATGTCCGATCGGGATTCGATGCAATTTGCCATTGTATTGCGATGGCAAATCGAATTGAATCAAATTGAATCCCAATCGGATCGTAATTAGAATCGTAATTGAATCTCACAAAGAATCGTAACTTGTAGATGGGGCCTAAGACAGGTTAAGCTAAGTACATACAGGGTGCATTTCTATACATTTTCCTTCTGTCCAGTGCAAGAGTTCAACTCCAATTGGCCAAGGCTCTCCTCTGCCTTTGTCTCGCAATGCTGTGTAATGTGCATGCATATCTTCCACCATTTTGTAAAAACCTGTACAGTATAATCTCATTAAAGTAAACTCCAAGGGATGGGGAAAAGTGATTAACTATATCAGAATTTTACTATATCAGAAATTGTCATAGAAATGGCTCTGCATGCCCAGGTACATTCTCTGCTGCAAATAACCTACTCTGTCCTCCCATTGGAGGTACAATACAAGCACTTGCACATTTGGTGGAATATAAGGTCCTTAGGGTTGTATAGCCAGGCTGGATATATTGATGGTACTGTATCCAGGGCTCCTTTTTTCAAATTTAACTTTTTATTGGTACTTGTTAGAAAACAATTACAGCATATGCATTATATTGTATCGGTAGAATTTCCTTAAAGAGAATCTGTATTGTTAAAATCGCACAAAAGTAAACATACCAGTGCGTTAGGGGACATTTCCTATTACCCTCTGACAAAATTTTGCCGCTCCTCGCCGCATTAAAAGTGGTTAAAAACAGTTTTAAAAAGTTTGTTTATAAACAAACAAAATGGCCACCAAAACAGGAAGTAGGTTGATGTACAGTATGTCCACACATAGAAAATACATCCATACACAAGCAGGCTGTATACAGCCTTCCTTTTGAATCTCAAGAGATCATTGTGTGTTTCTTTCCCCCTGCATCTCTCATGCACTGAAGTTTCAGGCTGCTCGTTTCTTCCTGCAAACAGCTTTGCCCTTGTCTAATTCCTCAGTATGTGAAAGCCCAGCCAGCTCAGAGGACGATTTATCCAGCTTGTAAAAGATAAGAGAGAAGCTGCTCTAATCCTAAATAATACACAGGCAGTGTGCATAGAGGGGCCTGGAAGGGGAGTTCATAGCAGAACCACAACACTGAAGAACTTGGCAGCCTTCCAGACACAGGCCGACAAGTCTGACAGGGGAAAGATACATTGATTTATTACAGAGACAGTGATAGTATAAAGTGCTGCAGTAAGCCAGAACACATTAGAATAGCTTTTTGAACTTGTAGGATGATAAAAAACAGGATGCAATTTTTGTTACGGAGTCTCTTTAACATCAAACATTCGATGAAAAATACAAATAAAGAACAAAGTAGTACAATGCTTACAGTACTCGCTATATAACATTGTTACTAAATAGCTAAACCTTTACACATAGCTTTAGCTGATCTGAAAATTGCAGCCGTCACTGAGTAAAGGCAGCCAGTCACTTCCTGTGAGTGACGCTGATACCTCTGCGGGTGGGAATTGCAGCAGCAGCAGAACCATGGGTTTCAAATAAAACTTCTGTCAGGGCTTGTTCACACTAGGGGTGTTTTTGGACTTTTTTCAAGCGCATGCAATTTTTAAAATTTCCCCCAAAACGCTTGTGCAGTGAATGTCTATGAGAAGGTTCATAGCGCGGTTCCTGCGCTGTGCGTTCAGCAAAACTGTGCCTGGACCATTTTTGGGGAGGTTTTGCTATAATGGAAGGTATAGGAAGAGTGCTAAACGCTACCGAAATTGCATTGTGGGGCGATTGCGTTTTATAGAATCAATACATTGTATTTATTTTTTTCCGGGTCAAGTTCACCTCCTGACTTGAGTTAGGGAGTGAATTAAAAAAAAGCTCGGAAAAAGAGCTTACAAAAGTGCATTTCACAAAAACGGAACACCCACCCAAGCACCGGGAATCAGAAGAATAAATTGCGACAAAAAAAAACAAACGCTAATGCGAGCGGAAAGCAATGTGAATGAGCCCTCACAGTAAACATGTTTTCTGGCTTCTACATGACGCTGACTCTGGATATAGTAAAATGTGGATGCTTTGCACCACCCACTTTTTACTATATACAGATTCAGCATCATGCAGAGACCAAAAAACATGTTTACTAAAGCAGAAGTTTTATTTTATCCGAGTTTGCTATACCAGGCATTGCTCTCATAGATGTATAATAGACATTGGCTGGGACCAGTTTACTATAACCGAATGTTTACTATACCCGAGTTTATTATAACAAGATTAAACTGTATTTGTTCTGTTCACTGCAACTCACCCACCACTGTCTTGTACTGTTAACTGTAGTGCTGTATTGTTACACCTTGTAATCTATTCTACGGCACCACAGAAGATGCTGGTGCTACTGTATATAAATTAATATTAATGATTTAACTTGGCCGATGCCTTGGGTGAGAATCCCGCATGTGTACAGGGGGCATGTTCCTTATCGGCACTTCATCTGCCTGGAGAATAGATTTGGCAGAGGGCATTATTCTCACTTTATCGTTCGCCACTCCCATCAGCCCTTCTCCCACTGCATAGCAACAAAACATGTCGCTAGCCTGCATGATAGTGATACATCTTTACAGCCTCATGCTCTCACCTGACAGATCGAGTCCCAATCCCGATCGGACATGTCAGATTTAATCGGATCGTAAATAGAATTGTATCGTGTAGATGGGGCTTAAAGGGGCTAAAAGCAAAAGGACCAAAATGCCCTCAGAATGTTATTTTGCATAGATTTCTAGTTGTATTTCAGTTTCCTGGAAGGTGGGAGGATATCACTGATTTCTGTTTAAACCTCTGCTACGCTATCAAACATTACAGTATTTCACCTAGCCTCTCCATAAGTGCCCAGATTCTCTGCGACCCGAGCAGCGCCCCCTTCATCAGTTCCAGAGAACAGGAAACGTTGCCCAGTTGAAAAGTTTTTTTTAGCTTTGTATCAACGTTATACGTCCTCCCACACACTACAGAAACAGAGCGGTGTGGCTCGGGCAAGAAGCCTAGGCTCTCCCCTGGGCAGTGCACCTCCTGCATCCGATTCCGATCGGATTTACTGTCTGTGTGCCGCTCAGTAGTCAGTAGAGCCCGCCGTGAGTTTGTGCTCCACCCCTCCTGTGTGAGAGCGCTGCTATTGGCTGTGGCATGTACTGTGATACGTCGCTCTGCCTTGAGTCTTGCTGAGCAGTCAGTCACGGCTGTGCTTGCTGTAGCTAGAGGAGGGCGGTGTGTTTTCTGCCTCGGACTCCTGTGCCTGCCATACCGTACTGGGTGGGTGACCAAGAACCGGAAGTACTGGCCACTCCCAACCACGTCTTCATCTGTCTAGGACCAAATCTGGAGTGGGTACCAGCAGTGAGTGCCCTATAGGTCAGTGTTCATATGGCTGAAAGTTACATCTGTGGAGCTGCATTACTTTAATGAGTATAAGCAAGAATACGCGTGATGCTGGCAGAGCATGCAGGCGATGCCAGCGGGGTGGCATAGAAGTGGGTGTCACCAAGACCTGAGCTAAATACATTGAGTAAGCTTACAATTGTTTTCTGTTTCCGTCTGACTATAATATTTTTTGTGACCGACCCTGCCTCTTCTCTCCTGGCCAATGCCTACAGGCTGTGTGAGAATCACATTTCACAAGGTCAGTCCACACCCTGATTTGTCTTTAAACCCAGCTAATTAAAACGTGTCTGATTACTATCTGATAAAACAGTCCTGGTTGAAAGGTGTTGCATCACATGCTAGTGGGGGTTCCTCTGTATGTTGTGGTATAACAGCTGGGGGCTGTTTTCATTTGAATGTGGCTACTACCCTCTACCTATGTGATACAGTGGGATTCTGCAGTCTGCCAAGTTAAGATTGAGCAAAAATGTGCCCATGCATAGAGGTGCACTACATCCAGTATACACTGTTGTTTGGGTATATAATCAATATCTTTCTGATAACCGTTGTTAATCTGTTCTGCCACCTGGCTTACACCAGTACATTTTGCACAAGATTTTAATGCTTGTGTATTACAATAAACACAGTATAGCTGCCTGGACTTAAAGTGAACCTGAACTGACTTCAAAAGTTATGAAGTGAAGATGGCCCAATGTAGTAAGTTGATTACACATCTCTCTCCTTTTTGGTATAGTGCTGTAGTGCTGTAATCTCTTCAGTCAAATTGTGCATTTCTGCCAAATGTTCCTTGCCAGTTCCCATGAGGACATGGTGAGCAGGGATTTAAGTTTCTGTGGGTGGAGATGGGAGGATAACACTGCTTCCCTGTCAGGCATGGGTAGCTTCTCTGACAATCTGGTTTGAGAGAGGCAAACTACTGAGAGAAACACAAACTACTATTGATTTTTAAAGCACCAACATATTCTGTGGCACTGTACACTATAAGTGAAGTCAACCCTCCTATATGGGTTGTAGTCACACTATTGCTTTTATAGTCACTTCAGGTTCAGTTCAAGTGCTACACAAGTATATATAATTTTCCAAGACTGGATGTGAAGTGAAATGTCAGTTTTGCAAGCATCATATCTGTTATCTTTGGAATAATGTCCATGTTTCCGTGTGCTTAATTTTTTTTTTCATTGTGTTTTAGGCCTCTTTTCCACAGACTGTTGAGCTGTGTGCTCAGCAAGCAGTTATCAGGCAGCAGTGAGCAGTTGTGAGAGTTTGAGAGGCATTTCACTGCTTATCTACAGTCTGTGGAAAAGAGGCCTTAAAGTACCCATTGTAGAGAGAACATAGAGAAATCCACCCTGTATGAGAGTTTGGCCTGTTTAATGGCAAAAAAAAATTAAAATATGTGCAAACATAAACAAATAAGTACGTTTTTTTTACAGAGTAAAATGAGCCATAAATTACTATGTTGCTGTCACTGACAGTGGGTAGTAGAAATCTGACAGAAGCAACAGGTTTTGGACTTGTCCATCTCTTCAGGGGGGATTCTCAGGGATTTATTTATTTTCAAAAGCACTTTGGTGAATCCAAAAACCTGTAGCAAGCAGGTAGGCTGGCCAGCATCATTGTTTAAATACTTTTTAGGGAATATCTTTATAAAGAATAAAAGCCTTGCTGAGAATCCCCTTTGAAGATATGGAATAGTCCAAAACCTGTCGCTTCTGTCAGATTTCTACTACCTACTGTAAGTGACAGCAACATGGGAGAAAAGTAATTTATGGATCATTTTACTCTGGAAAAAAACGTACTTCTTATTTGTCTATGTTTGCACTTATTTTACATTTTAAACTATTTCACCATAGTGCCTCTTTAATTCCACCTCATCTGTGACTAGTCACAAGTGTAATTTGATCTCTCAGCTGTGTCAGCTCAGGAATCTCAGAGCAGCTAATTTGAAAACACAGGATGTCTGTGTCCGTGAAAGCAGGAAGTAGACACACTACAGACTTATTGTAGGATTTCTATCGGCTGTATCAAGTAAATGTTACTTAAAAGGTCATTATACTGTTACTTATCTTCTAGAGCAGAGAAGAAGTTCTGAGTTCAGGTCTGTTTTAACTGCCAGGCTTCCTTTCTATATGTAGTTAATGGACCCCACAAGGTTCTCCATCCGCATATCTGTTACCATGCTCGGCGTCTGGGTTCCCGTCCTAGGAATCCTGCGTCCACGCGCGAGCGTGCGTTGTTATAACTTCTGGGGACGCCGTGGTGGAGTACGTCTGTGCACGCGCATGCGTACTCATTTACGCGGCTAACGCACACGCGTTAACACGCATGCGCGTACAAGCTGACGCGAAATCTGGCGCAGATTCAAAATCACTATATAAGGATACTGGTGACAGTCCTTCAGTGCTGTTACTTCATTGCAGCTTGTTGGTGTGTGTCACTAGCGTTATTTCTGTTCCTGATCTCTGGTATTGCCCTCGGCTTGTTCCTGACTTACGATTACTCCTGTCTGCCGCCTGCCTCGACCTGTGCTTGTTCTGTTTACCAGATTACGCTTGTCTGCCTCGACCTGTGCTTGTTCTTCGACCACTCTTCCAAGTCTCTCACAGCGGACTCGGTTGTTCTCTCTGCCTCCGGTGGGACGATCCTGGGGGTCGCGACCTGGTGGCTAATAGGCAGCTGAAAGTAGTCCGTTGCTCACTAGGGGTAGCGGCCCATCATCCCTTGCGAGGTGCTCTCGTGAAGACCCGTAGCCACTTAGACTCCGCTCCCTGGGAGAGCCTACGTCAACCATTGGTGTCAGGGCAACAGCCCATCAGTCCCTGTAACAATATCACAATAAAGATATTACGATACAAGCACTAAAAACCTAACATAAATCCTTTTTTTCCAAGCAAGCTTGTCCTTGTCAATTTCAGTTGGTTATTGAAGTGTCAGTGAAGGTGGCCATTCCTTAGGTGACTTCATTCGATTATCGAATCTGATGAAAATTGGTGCCGCCAAGTGCATGCCTGATCGGCTTGAAATTGATTGCATTGATCGTCGGACATGCTACAAGATGTTGACCCATCATGGTTGGTAGGGTGCATGGCGTGCGATTTCAGATAAAGTCAGAACCCCCGGAAGCTGACCCCCAATGGTCATTGTGCTCCCCCCGCTGCCCAGTGGTACATTACCTGCTCGTGGCTACTGCTGGCTCCGGGCTCCTCTGTCCATACATGCGCCCCATGTGGTTGCTGGTGTACACGTAGGGGCGTGACGTTACAACGGTAACCACGTGGGGTGCGTGTATGGACAGAGGAACCCAAAGCCATTGGTGGACAGGTAATGTATAGTGTATTGGGCACATTGACCAATAGGGGCCGTGGATGTGGTGTAATAAAGCAGATTCTGGATCGACTTTAGCATGAAATTGATTGGGAATCGGCCTGTCATGTATGGGCAGGGAACGGATCTCACTCTAATCAGAGAGATTTGTCTCTTGGTCGATCTGCCCATACATCATCTGGTGTATGGGCACCTTCACTGCTTTCAACTGACTATGCTGTAATAGCATGGTTCTATATCATCTTACTGCCATCCCCAACAACCATGTCATTTCTGCATTTATCCCTTAGGCCTCTTACCCACATACTGCAATTTCAGGTGCATTTTTGGGAACACAATGTGACGGTTACTATTTCTAATGCTGGGAATACACAGCTCTATTCTGAGCCATTTAGATGGCTCAATAGATCATTTCCAACACGTCCGATATCCCGCCCGATCGTTTCGCCGCTCGATTCTGCATTGAGGACAATGGAAAAATATAAGAAAAACGAGCAGAAGATAAGAGATTCGCCTGCAGAATCGATCGAGTGGGAGAATCGGGCAAATCGAGCCGTGTATGCCCAGCATAAGTGTTATAAGCAGAGCAGATTGAACCCATTGTCAGTGCAGGAATTTCTAAGTGTTCAACAGTTGGGGTCTGAGTCGTCTATAGATGTGTTGCAGGTCTCCAGTAATCTGTCAAAAAAAAAAAAAAAAAAAAAAAAAATCTGACTCATCAAAGAAAAGTATAGGGTGTCGACTTGTCCACATGCCAGACCTACATTTCTAAAGGGGGAGGGGGGGGGTCAGATCCGCCCCTCTGAATAGTAAGGAATTGGGAGGATTCTGGCTGCACTGACTACTGCATGCACAGTACAAAGCCACCCCTCTTTGGGAGCACTGGGGGACATGAGTGCTCCCGAAGCCTTCCAAGCTCTCCCTAAGCAAGAATACATTATAACATCTACATCTTTATAGCTGCCTGCTTTACCACTACAGAGATTCAGCCACTACTTGTTCTCTATGGCAGTGTTTCTCAACATTTTATTGGTATGTACCCCTTTTAACACTCTGTATTCACCAAGTACCCCCTGGCATAGTAAACATTACCACAAGCACCCCTTGACAAATTTATATTTAATCGTAGTACATGATAATTGGTTCTAAACAATTTCCAAGAATTTACTATTGCTTTTAATTAGCTAAAATACTAATTTGGTGTTGTTTAAATAAAAGTTATTTTCTAAAACTCTAAATTTGTTATTGTTGGTTAATTATATTAAGCCTGAGTACCCCCTGGAACCATCAGAAGTACCCCCTGGGGTACGCGTACCACATGTTGAGAACCTAGGCTCTATGGTGTGGAGTTTCCTCACTTCTAAGTTTTTATCCATAACTCTCTGCGATTCCATAGTGCCTTCCCGGTCCTCACTCCACCCTGTTGTTCCTGCACTATCCCTGGTTGAAGTTACTTGCTAGGTACATATGCACTTGTCTTTGGGACTACTTTGGTATGTAAATAGTTCTGAAGTCTGCCCGAAGAGTGCTGAACAGCTTTTTGACCTGCAGCTTGAAAATGAACCAATCAAATTTTACCTCAGCAGTATTTGATTTGTTCATTTTCAAGCTGCATAAATTCAACTCGAAGTTATTTATTATTATCTACTTGACCATCACTAATTGGAATGATGGGACAGATCACGGACCAGGAAGGCTCTATAATATCCAGAGCTTTCCCTCTACTCGGGTGTGCATCTAACCTGGAGTGAGTCTCCTCACTTCAGTATACCTCCTTAGCGGTAACCCAGAGTCAGGCTTGGAATGGAAATCCGCAGCTCAGAGCAATAATCCCGAGTCTGAGTGAGATCTGCTGCGTGATGGTTCAGGATCTGTAACTAAATGTATTTGAGGCAATGGATCAGCAGGACAGCCAGGCAACCAGTATCGCTTAAAAGGAAATAAATATGGCAGCCTCCATATCTCTCTCTCTTCAGTTATTCTTTAACCAGAGAATGGAGGAAGATCCGCACAATGTCTCCAACAGATATATAAATTTTATTCAGGACGTATCCAGACCCACATAAAAGCACTCGACTAACATGTTTCAGACATAAAGTCCTTAATCATAGTCATCCTTACAGCCCTCTGTGTGAGGTTTAAAAAAGAGAGGATGGTGCAGTGAAAGGCGGAGTGCGGACCACCCACTAAGGGAGGGGTAAATCAATGTTTGCCACTCGCCACCAGGCACTGACACATCCATAAAACACTTTTAAAATCATACAGAAATTAAAATTAATGTTGTCATACGCAATGCTGACAAGGGAGGGGCTGTGGTCAGTTTAGACTACAGGACAGAGGCCTTGAGACAGGTTGAGGATCCCCAGACATACCTCAGGTTGCCAGGAAATCCAACCCAGGAATATCAAAACCAGCTCTTCAGTCTTCTTAGTTATGGTCGGAGTCTTGGAGTTCTGGACCATAGACTTGCTGACTACTTGAGGGTTGATTCACCTACTATTCCAGTATTCCACCATCTTCCGAAAATACATAAACCAGGCGCCCCCCCCCCCGGAGGGTAGGTCCATTGTTGCCGGCATTGGCTCTCTGGGGGAGCGTCTTAGTGATTGGGTGGATTCCATGTTGCAGCCCCTGGTGAGGAGGCTGCCTGGATACCTTAGAGATTCTAAGCATTTGTTGGCCAGTATGGAGAGCTTTAGGTGGGAGGATACTTTTAGTTGGCTCACAATTGATGTTAGAGCCCTGTATTCGTGCATCCCACACCACCTAGCCTTAACTGCCCTCCAATATCATCTTGCTAGGTATTCAGGGTATTCCTCTGATCTATGTATCTTCATTTGTGCTGCCACAGAATGACTATGATTAAGGACTTTGTCTGAAACATGTTAGTCGAGTGCTTTTATGTGGGTCTGGATACGTCCTGAATAAAATTTATATATCTGTTGGAGACATTGTGCGGATCTTCCTCCATTCTCTTGCTGTCTTTGGGCTTGTCTGCCCGTGATCCAGCACTGTCCCATACGGTGCGGTGGAGCGGTACCTCCAGATTTTTGTTTCCTATCCTTTAACCACTTGAAGACCGTAGGCTTACACCCCCCTAGTGACCTGGCTATTTTTTACAATTCAGGCCTCTGCAGCTTCAAGGGCTCGCTACAGGGTTATACAACTCAGCACACAAGTGATTCCCCCCCACCCCCCTTTTCTGCCCACCAACAGAGCTTTGTGTTGGCGGGCTCTGATAGCTGCTGCAGGCATCTGTTTGTTTTTTTTAATGTATTTTTTTTTATTGTCCCTCCCCCTGCCTGCCAATTACTACAATTAGCTGTCATAGGCATTAGCCTATGAGAGTAGATCGCTCTTGTGCCTCCCCAGGGGACAGCCAAGTGACACGGCTGTCCCCAGTACAGCGCTGCCGTAGATCGCAGCGCTTTACAATGTAAATCTCCTAGTGGCGATCGCTCCTGGTAGACTGATGACGCACAAGCAGGTATGCAAGCGCGATCCCTTGCAAACCACACCCCAGGACTTAACATCAATTGGTGTTACGCAGTCCTGGGGGAAATGCCGCGTTCACGCCTATCGGCATGACCTGGTTGTTAGGTATTTAAACATTGTTTTTTTTAATCCACCTAATGGTGGCTAGTAAAGCACAAGTACAAGTAGTTTGTCAGCTGTCATCAGTGGAAAGCAGCACTAGACATATGCTTCGGAGGACCCATTGACTTTAAGCCTCATCTACACAGGTAGATGAGGCTCCGATCCGACGGCTCGATTAGCTGCCGGATCGCCTCTTCCGCGTCCCAGCTAGCCGCGCGTGCGCCGGATTCGATTCCGCCGGCGCCGTTTATCTTCCGCTCGATTCCCTGCCATTGTCTCCTCGCGGGGAGCGAGCAGGGAACCGGCGGTGGGGAGATCCGTCCTGTTGGATCTTATCAGTCGAGCCGCATCAGCGCTCGACTGATGAGCCACATCGCCGCCTCATCTACGCGTGTAGATGAGACTTTATAGTTACAACTAAGGAGACAAGTGTGCACTACTTTCCCTCTATATTGGGCTAGGCTACCTCTCTACTGCTTTTGCTGTCAGAAATGGGGTAAGACCACTCTCTTCCCTTCTATCTAAGTATGGAAGCCTTCATTCTATATACTTCTCAATTATGGTTATAAGGCTAAATGATGAAAGATGAAGCTTGGATATCTGTGGACACAAGTGTGGTCCAAGCCTAAATAAGATAAAGCTAGATAAGGTACCTGGCCCAGATAGCATCCAACCCCAGGTATTTAAGGAATAGAGCTTAGTGACAGGCCACTATAGGCTCAGTTCATAAAGAATACATTATTAGATGTGCTTTATTTCTGCTCTGGATATAGTTTTCCAGCAGACAAAACAAATAACACATTTAGTATGTCAATTCACAAACGTTTATATCTCATGCATTATTTTAAAGTAAACCTGAGCCGAAGCTCGGGATCAAAATCTGATACATTCCTTTAAAGGGAAGGTTCAATCAAAATAAAAAAATGAGTTTCACTTACCTGGGGCTTCTACCAGCCCCATGCAGCCATCCTGTGCCCTCGCAGTCACTCACTGCTGCTCCAGTCCCCCGCTAGCAGCTTACCGACCTCGGAGGTCGGCGGGACGCATTGCGTACATTTTTACGCATTTCCACTAGTGCGGGAACATTAACACATACATTTTTACGCGTTACTGGTTCAATGCGTACATTTTTAAATGCTTGTAGAAGCCCCAGGTAAGTGAAACTTATTTTTTTAATTTTGCTTGGACATTCCCTTTAAAGTGTACCAGAGCTGAAAACAGTAAAAAGATTTATACATACCTGGGGCTTCCTCCAGCCCCATCCGCTCGGATCGTTCCCACGTTGGTGTCCTCCGCTGCCCGCAGCTTTGGGAACCATCACTTATGTCATTCGGCTCCAGTTTACGCAGGAGAAGTGCGCCCTCTACATATCTCTCCAGCGATCAGAGTGGATGGGGCTTTAGGAAGCCCCAGGTATGTATAAATCTTTTTACTGTTTTCAGCTCTGAGTCCCTTTAAGAGGGGGAAGCCTCAGGTTCCTATTGAGGCTTCCCTCGCTGATCTAAAGCCCCCTGCTGCTGAGAACAGCCCCCCTCCACATTGGGGCCGCGCAGCTCTTCCTGAAGTGGAGCAGCCCCGATATGATTAGTGACAATGCCTTGTTGCTTATCTTCCGGGGGGGCGCTCTCAGCGACGGGACAGCAGGGAGGGAAGCCTCAATAGGATTCTGAGGCTTCCCTCTCTTTAGGTAAGGATTTAATTTTGTACTGATTTGTTATTCAGTATTTTACGGACTCCTGCAGAATTTTATTCATTATAGTAGTGCAAGGGAAATGGAAGCCAACTTTGTAGAGTAAAATCCACTCCTAGTAACCTTCAAGGGACCTGGCGGGCTGGTGAAGTAGTTTACTATATCAGAAGTTTATTAGGATTGGTCATACTTTGTACATTCATACAGGCGTATGGTCGGGACCTGGGGGCGGCATTTACTATAGCCAAGGGTATACCACGTTTGCGTTTACTATAAGGAGATTGTACTGTGATTACCATTTGTTGTTATACCGACACAGGAAATGCATTGCTTTTGGCCTGGTTCACACGGGCGATTGTCGCTTAAGTTTTGCCTATTCTATTGAATTGATGGTGCTTTTTAAACATCTGTACCAGCTTATCCCATCCGCTCAAACGTTGGGCTCAATACTGTCTTGTTTTTGTTCTGGGTGCTGCATGTAGCTTCCAGGATCAGTTATGCTCTGTGCTTCCGTGTGTGTTCTGGGGAGGGCACTGGTCCTGTGGATTTTTTATCATACAATATGAGTGAATTTATTACACATATCCCTCCCAACCCTCGCTACAACCTCACAAATGGTTGGTAACAACAGTCCTAGAGCAGAGGTAAAATACCAAACATCTTACTTGTAATACTCAGGCTAAGTTCACAGTGGGAGATGCATTCCCTGTGAAAACAGGAATGTGATGTGCACACGCTACGTACAGTGCAGGGCTGTGGAGTCGGGGCAAAAAATACTCCCGACTCCTAATAAATTTAAACTGTAATTAAAATAGAAAATATGATAAAATGTTCTATTTCTCAGATAATAGTCATCAAATAATTTATACATACAGTAATAGCTGTGCTTAGTCCACACAAATGAAATTAACCAATCAAAATGAGTTACTTGTGCTGCTTCAGTAAAGCAGTCCCCGTAGTTTTAAAGTCAAATACCGTATATACTCGCAAGCAAGCCGACCCCCAACTTTTGCCTGAAAAAATGATAGACCCTCATATAAGCCGGGGGTAGGAAATGCTGGCCGCATGATTTCCCCCCCCCCCCCCAGTGTGTCCCAGTATAGCTAGTATATTGCCCAGTATGGGTAGGTAGTGCCTCAGTATAGTTAGTAAAGTGCCCAGGATAGCTAGTATCATGCCCAGGATAGTGCCCAGGATAGCTAGTATCGTGCCCAGGATAGCTAGTATCATGCCCAGGATAGCTAGTATCGTGCCCAGGATAGTGCCCAGGATAGCTAGTATCGTGCCAAGGATAGTGCCCAGGATAGCTAGTATAGTGCCCAGGATAGCTAGTATAGTGCCCAGGATAGCTAGTATAGTGCCCAGGATAGCTAGTATAGTGCCCAGGATAGCTAGTATAGTGCCCAGGATAGCTAGTATCGTGCCCAGGATAGTGCCCAGGATAGCTAGTATCGTGCTCAGGATAGCTAGTATCGTGCCCAGGATAGCTAGGATCGTGCCCAGGATAGCTAGGATCGTGCCCAGGATAGCTAGGATCGTGCCCAGGATAGCTAGGATCGTGCCCAGGATAGCTAGGATCGTGCCCAGGATAGCTAGGATCGTGCCCAGGATAGCTAGGATCGTGCCCAGGATAGCTAGTATCGTGCCCAGGATAGCGAGTTTAGCGGCTTCCTGGTTACTATGGGAACCTCTCTCTGCACTTCCTCAGTCATCACGCAGCAGCCACCGTGGGGCGAGCTGCTGTTTAATTAAGAGCAGGACAGGGGAATAGGAAGCCGCGGAGCTAAGGTAATAGCAGCGGCCACGGGGGGAGCGACCCTCAGGCACATCACTCGCAAGCAAGCCGACCCCCCAACTTTTGACCCACTTTTTGTGGGCCCAAAATTCGGCTTGCTTGCGAGTATATACGGTATACACATCTGATTGTGACTGTATACAGGATCTTCTCAAAAAATTAGCATATTGTAATAAAGTTCATTATTTTCTATAATGTACTGAAACATTAGACTTTTTTATATACTTTAGATTCAAATACACACAACTGAAGTAGTTCAAGCCTTTTATTGTTTTAATATTGATGATTTTGGCATACAGCTCATGAAAACCCAAATTTCCTATCTCAAAAAATGTGCATATTTCATCCGACCAATAAAAGAAAAGTGTTTTTAAAACAAAAGTCAATCTTCAAATAATTATGTTCAGTTATGCACTCAATACTTGGTCGGGAATCCTTTTGCAGAAATGACTGCTTCAATGCGGCCTGGCATGGAGGCAATCAGCCTGTGGCTCTGCTCAGGTGTTATGGAGGCCCAGGATGCTTCGATAGCGGCCTTAAGCTCATCCGGAGTGTTGGGTCTTGCGTCTCTCAACTTTCTCTTCACAATATCCCACAGATTCTGTATGGGGTTCAGGTCAGGAGAGTTGGCAGGCCAATTGAGCACAATAATAGCATGGTCAGTAAACCATTTACCAGTGGATTTGGCACTGTGAGCAAGGTGCCAGGTCGTGCTGAAAAATGAAATCTTCATCTCCATAAAGCTTTTCAGCAGATGGAAGCATGATCCCACTTTTGAACCAGATTTCAAAAGTGGCACGCGGAAGAGGCGATCCGGCGGCTAATCGAGCCGCCATATCGCTGCAATGTCCCATAGTGTAGATGGGGCTTTATATACACTAGTATACTACTACTATGTCTATGCTGTAAGTATAAATCCTGATGTGTAGCCGTGTCACTAATAGAGATGGTCAATGAGATGGAAATAATTCTGCGTTGATTCTGATTTATGCAAATGTACGCACTCTTTGCTCATGAAATCAAATAATTTGATATGTTGTTAAAATTTGGTTTGGTGACTACGAATTAAAGGGTACCTGAGAGGGATGAAAAGAAACATTTTATACATACCTGGGGCTTCTTCCAGCCCCCTTCAGGCTAATCAGTCCCTCGCTGTCCACCTCCACCACCTGAATCTTCTGCTATGAGTCCTGGTAATTCAGCCAGTCAGCGCAGTCCGGCCGCATGCCGCTTCCACAGCCAGGAGCGTTCTGCACCTGCGCAGGTGTAGTATGCTCCCGGCGGCGGAGTGTGTGCATGCGCACTACGCCACACTGGCTCAAGTACCTGGACTCATAGCAGAAGATCCAGGTGGTGGAGGAGGACAGCGAGGGACTGATTAGCCTGAAGGGGACTGAAGGAAGCCCCAGGTATGTATAAAACTTTAATTTCATCTGTCTCAGGTTTCCTTTGTTACACAGTAGTACTATACTCTACATATGCACTCCCCACAGAGCTGCGGGGAATCCACTGAGAATGTTGTGCACATTGAACACAGAGGCAGGGCTGTGGAGTCGAGGAGTCGGAGTCGGGGCCATTTTGGTTACCCGGAGTCGGAGTTGGAGTCGGCGTCGTGGCTTCATAAACTGAGGAGTTGGAGTCGGAAGATTTTTGTACTGACTCCACAGCCCTGCACAGAGGTGTTGTCTATCACCCATAAACCTGGTTCAGATTGTGCATGAAGAATGTGTAATAGAGGAAGAATCTCCTTATTCCCCTGCAGAGTACCTGCACATCACTCTTACATGTACCCACCGTTACATTGCCTAGGCTCTGTACCTTTTTACAAGTACTCTTACCAAAGACTAGTTTGTCTATGACTAAGGGCTCGTTTCCACTAGAGCGATCTGCATGCATTTCCTGCATGCAGATTTGCTCAACCAATACAAGTGGATGGCGCCGTTTCCACTTGTCAGGAATTCTGTGTGGCTCGCTAAGCAGAAAAAATCTGCACAGCAGAGCCGTCAGAATTCGCTCGACGCACACCCGCATTCGAATCGTCGGTCATGTAACTAAATAGGAAAACCGCAAGCACTTCGAGTCTGGCGGTTTTCCCAGCATTTCCGCGTGCGATTTCATTTGAAAAACCCATGTCAATGCTTGCCGGCATTGACGGTTAAAATCGCGAACGATTCCGCATGGAAACGCCAACGAATCCGCAAACGAATGCGGATTCGTTGACTCGTTTTCCGCGAGCAAATCGCGCCGCACAAGTGGAAACGTACCCTAAAGGGAATAAATATGGCAGCATACATATCCTTCTTACTTCAGTTGTCTTTTTATTTCAATCGTTTTTATTGGATTTTATAAGATAAAACATTAACATAAGTCTGCACAGACTATAAAGACATTGGCATTTGGTTAGGCTGTAGGAAAGTTTACAGTCATGTACAGGCTTTAACATCAATAACAGTCATAACAGGAGTAATAGGGATAAACATAATCAAGTATCAGTGGTATTGTCGACTGGCATATATAAAGCAACCAAAGGGTTGTGGTAGTTTAGGGCATTGCCTTCGTTGTATTATGTAAAGATTAGTCATGGTGGCTATAATTGCGACAAAATGTCTCTTGCCCATTCATGGAACCAAAATTTTGGCTGGGCATGAGCCTATTTTGTTCTGATAGTGTGGTTAGCTAATGCTACCTGTCTCCCAGTGGAGGCAGGGATAGATATCTGGAGGGCCTGTCTAACAATAAGTAAGGAAAGTAGTAAAGGAGGAAAGGGGGGAGAGAGAAAAGAAAGACGTGAGGATAGAAAGAGAAGTGAGGTAGAGTATGGGACGAGGAGAGAGTCAGCTGTAGCAAATCAGCCTGGGCAGTGAGGGCCAGGGTGGCTCTTTTAAAGAGACACTGAAGCGAAAAAAATATGATATAATGAATTGGTTGTGTACTATGAATAATTACTAGAAGATTAGCAGCAAAGAAAATATTCTCATATTTTTATTTTCAGGTATATAGTGTTTTTTCTAACATTGCATCACTCTATAATATGTGCAGATAACACAACACTCAGCATTCAAAATGAGTCTTTCAGAGCAGTCTGTGAAGTAATGAACTCTCCTCTAGCAGAGAAAAAGTAAACAGTTCAATTACAGTTGAGATAATAAAAGTCAGATAACAGCCCTCTCCACGAGAGCTTAATAGCTTTTTTGCATAGAGATAACTGGAGTTTCTCAACTCTTCCTGTACTGGAAACAATTAGACTGATGTATCTGATCTTAGGGTCCGTTCACACTGCACGCGTTTCCAGCCGCGTTTTGGAAACGCGTGCAGGTGGCCAAAACGCACGACATCAGACATTGCATAGAGTGCAATGTCTGATGTTCACACTGCATGCGTTCCGGACCTGTGCGGTCCGGGAACGCATGCTGCACGCAGATTTTGCAAAAACGCGTGGCTGTCCCATTCACTTTTCAGTGATGGGATCAGCCACGCAACGCACACAAACGCGGATGGCCATGTGTTCGTACGCGTTGCGGCCCGCACGCGTTCCGCACGCATGGCCATCCGCATTTCTGATCTGAACGGGCCCTTAATGTTTTTTTTTCTTAGCTGTACTACACATACAAATCATAATATCATCATTTTTTTTTCGCTTCAGTGTCTCTTTAAAATTCCTAAGCGTTGGCAGTTAAGAGACGAATTTCATGTTACATACTTTCAATCGACAAGATTGTAATATGCAAATTAGAGGAGTCGGAGTCGAGGAGTCTGAGTCGGAGGAATCCTAAACTGAGGAGTCGGAGTCTGTGGATTTTTGTACCGACTCCACAGCCCTGATACAGTGAGGGCCTGTTTCCACTTGAGCCGCACGCATCTGCGAGACATGCGGCGGCACTTCCAGGTCTGCGGTTACGTGTCTGCATGCATGGCACGGCTGATGGGATTTGCAGCCTCCCGCACCATTTCGGATGGCAATGTCAGCCAAATCGCTAGCGCAAGTGATTCGGCGGGCGGAACTATGGCAGAGTTTCCCAGCGCGATTTGCCTGCGGGGGAAACTGTGCGGATTCGGAGCGGAATCCATGCCAGTGGAAACGGGCCCTGAAGGAAACTGCCAATAAGTACACTTCAGTGCCACTGCTATCGTGCACGTTATGTGGAAACTACACACGCTGTTTTGGAATACTGTAGACCATTGGATCGCATTGCACCAGATGCTCGCTGAACTTCGCATAGCTTTACAATTGCAGTGCGACTTTCTGCGTTAAAATGCCTCCATTACATTGCACCGCAACACCATTGTGAACGTAGCCTGAGGCAGGGAACACACTTGACTGTTTTTGCAGAAAAGAACTCCTGTTAATCAATGGGCTAGTTCACACTTAATATGTTGTTTGTGCACAGAAAAAAAACTGACATTCTGCATCATGATTCTGCACATTTTGTCTGTTTTCTCTATCAATTACATCCGCTGCTGTGAAAAAACACGCATGTTTTCCTGCAGAGAAAAACACTTGGTGTGCAGAAAATGCGCACAGAAAACTGAAAGACAAGTGTGTTCCCTGCCTAAATGTTTACCTCTATTTTTTTTTTTTTTTTTATTTCTCATGCATTGCAGTCTTAAAGTTGCCATACATCAGGCTACTTAGCGACCCATCGACCATCCGATTCGATTATTATAATCGAATCGGATGAAAATCTGTGCTGCCAAGTGCATGCCAGACCGACGATGCGACCAATTTCGGTCCTGAAATTGGTTGCCTAGTTGATCACGCATGCTGAAAGATGTTGGGCCGACTTGCTCGATCGGGTGCACGACAGTAATGGCGTGCAATTTTGCAACAATTAAACGCCCCCGGTGCTGTCCCTCCTAATAATAAATGTACTGCCCCGGTGCCCCGTTCATGGTATACAATGTGGCCTCAGTTCTGGTAGAGTTATCATACAAACTATCTCATATGAGGTAATTTACCTCATGAGGTAATGACATTAAGCAATTCTGGTAGGTTTAAAGGTACATACACACATCAGATTTTTCCAAACGACTGGTTGTTAGGACTGGTCGTGTGGACGTCAAATTGTCAAATCAGCCGAACGACCTTTTGTATACACTCCCGATTTGACGTCCGAACAACCGGTCGTTTGGAAAAATCAGATGTGTGTATGTATCTTTCATAGCTTTCATAGGTTGCTACATAATCAAGTACACCTTCCGCCCTCAAAAAAAAAAAAAAAAACTCTTCCAAAGACTAACCTAACTTATGGAAGACGATTAAAGACTTTTTACACTGGGCAAATCATATACAGCAGGAAGTGAA
Source organism: Hyperolius riggenbachi (assembly GCF_040937935.1). NCBI lineage: Eukaryota > Metazoa > Chordata > Amphibia > Anura > Hyperoliidae > Hyperolius > Hyperolius riggenbachi. The sequence continues at coordinate 136,613,013 of NC_090656.1, forward strand.
TTTAATAGCCCTTATTTAGAATCAGAATCCTTAGGGCTAATTCACACTGGGGGCGCTTTGCTGATAGCCGGCGATCAGCAAAGCGCTGCTGCTAATGTATCCCTATGGATACATTCACACTGCTTGCAGAGTATTGGAAGCGTTCGTGCTGTGATTCTTGTTCTATTGAACAGGAATCACAAGCGCAAAACGCGGAGAATCACAAGATTTTGCCTGTGAATCGTGATCCCGAATGCGATCGCGGGCAAGCGCTGAGTGTGAACCAGCCCTTATTTCACCAAGCATAACAGGGTCCTGCCCGGAATTGGGTTTGGCACATACAAAGCTCACCATCCACAAAGCATGGCAATAATGCAAAATACAGAACGATACAGGATTAAACTTAAAGAATACAAGATAATGATAATAGTCTGTGTATACTAAGCACTTGAGAGCAGCCAGTGAAAGTACAGTTACAGTCCCATGCAGATAGAATAACTATGACAGGGCCAAGTCTGTGAACCTAAGAGGGTGGTGGTGGTACGTGGGTGGAGTTCAGGAGGTTGGCGACTGAGGGGGAAAAAAAGAGTTCCTGTGCCTTTTTAGTCTTAGTGAAGATGACCTGAACAGAGGCGACTGAAGTAGTAATGGCCATGGTGAGAGGGGTGATTTGCTATCCTCAGCGCTCTAGAGCGCAGTCTAGAGTTAGGCCTGGTGCACACCGAGCGGTTTTTGAAGCGTTTTGCAAACCGCTTCCGCCTGTGAAAATGCTTTCATTGTATCTCGATGGGATGGTGCACACCAGCGGTTTGAGGTTTTTAGCAAACCACAAACGTGGGTCCTGCAGCACTTTTGCGGTTTGCAGAAGCGTTTCTGCCTCAATGTAAAGTATAGGAAAAGCGCAAACCACTCGGAAAAACGCTAGATCAGAGCTGTTTTCCAGGCGTTTTTGTTACAGTAGCTGTTCAATAACAGCTTGACTGTAACAATATATGAAATCTGCTACACAAAAACGCTCCAAAAAACGCTAGGCATGTTTAGAAAACATCTCTAAGGGCCCATTCACACTAGAGCATTTTGCCCCGATTTCGGCAAAACGCTGAAATGCTAGCGCTGGTACTTATCCGTTAGCCGGGCGCATCCGGCAGGTGGCGACAAAACTCCACCAGAGTTATGTCTTTCCCTACTATCCATGGCGGCCTGGAGGGGGAATAGTAATTAGCGCCACCTGCCGGATGCGCCCGGCTAACGGATAAGTACCCTAGCGCTTTTTAAAAGCGCTAGTGTAATAAAACTCTTATGGGCCCGTTCTTACTTGGGCGATTTGTGATAATCGTTGTAAATCGCACAAAAACGCAATCGCGGAAAAATCGCCACAGTGTTCAGTGATTTTCCGCGTGAAATCGCTGGAAAATCACTCCCGCAAAGATCGCTGGCGTTTTGCGCTTTTAAGTGTGAATGGGCCCTAAACATGCCTAGAATCGCTCTGATAATCTCCTTTAAAAACCTCTAGCATTTTGTGGATCTGCTAGCGGTTTTGATGTGCACTGGGCCTGAGGTTTTCCGATTATTTTACCTGCTGATCTAATGACCCTCTGGAGTTTGTGTCGGTCACTGGCGGAGGAGCCGGGGTACCAGACCAGGATGGAAGAGCAGAGGATAGATTCTGTGGTGGCGGAGTAGAATCTTTTTAGAACCTGATGGGGCATGCCAAACTTTTTCAGCTGGCAAAGGAAGAAGAGTCTTTTCTGGGCCTTCGCTTTTCTGGTCTTATTCCAATGGTGTGTACACAGTTGAAAGATTAATGAAAGATATCAGACTAATTTTACCCCCTTCCATGTAGTATGAGAGCCATACTCTACACAGTCTATTCTATTGAGCTGAACTCCCCATCAGATAAAACACTTTGCAAGATGCTAAACACAAAGATGCTGTACACATTCAAAAGATCAGTATCTGCAAAAGATCTGTTCCTGCAAAATGCATTCATAGTCTATATCTGCAGGATCTTCATACACACCTTGTTTAACAGACATTCATCTGCAGATCAGATCCACCAGGATGGATCTTCAGATCTGCAGATGATTGTCAGATATGCAGATGAATGACTGTTAAACCAGGTGTGTATAAAGCTGGCCATACACTGGCCCGATTTGCCGCCGTTTCGACAGCAGATTCGATCACTGGGATCGAATCTGCTGCCAATCGTTCACGCTACACGCCGAATTTCGATCCATTCCGTCCAATCCCGTAGATCGCACCATGCGGAAAACAACCGTCAATCGCCCGCGGGTAAAGAGCGCATCGCTAGCGGCATTCGAGTGCCCGACGACCGACGCAATAGAGACGCATACATTACCTGCTCTGCCGGCACGACTCCCGGGTCTCCGCTCTTCTTCTCCGTCTCCGCTCTGGTCTGGTCTGGTCTCCGGCATGCTTCCCTTCTTCCTGTCCCGGCAGGAAGTTTAAACAGTAGAGGGCGCTCTACTGTTTAAACTTCCCCCAGACAGGAAGAAGGGAAGCATGCTGGAGACCGGAGCGGAGAAGAAGAGCGGAGACACGGGAGTCGCGCCGGCGGAGCAGGTAATGTATGCGGGATGGGGGGGAAGCGGCGGCAGCACCACCACCACAGATTGTGAACGGTTTCAGGCTGAAATTGGTTCACAATCTGTTTGCAGTAAAGGTAGCCATACGATCCCTCTCTGATCAGATTCGATCAGATAGGGATCTGTCTGTTGGTCGAATCTGATGGCAAATCGACCAGTGTATGGCCACCTTAAGGATCTGCAGATATCATAGACTATGAATGCATTTTGCAGGAACTGATCTTTTGCAGATACTGATCTTTTGAATGTGTACAGCATCTTGCAAAGATTTTTATCTGAAAAAAAATCTTTGCAAGATGCTGCACACACAGATGCTGTAGACATTCAAAAGATCAGTATCTGCAAAAGATTTGTTCCTGCAAAATGCATTGATAGTCTATGATATCTGCAGATCATCATACACACCTTGTTTAACAGACATTCATCTGCAGATCAGATCCACCAGGATGGATCTTCAGATCTGCAGATGATTGTCAGATATGCAGATGAATGTCTGTTAAACAAGGTGTGTATGAGGATCTGCACATATCATAGACAAAGGCCTGGTGTACACCAAAACCCGCTAGCAGATCTGCAAAATGCTAGCAGATTTTGAAACGCTTTTTCTTATTTTTCTGTAGCGTTTCACCTAGCATTTTGCGGTTTTGTGAAGCGTTTTTTGGTGTAGTAGATTTCATATATATTTACACAGTAAAGCTGTTACTGAACAGCTTCTGTAACAAAAACGCCTGCAAAACTGCTCTGAACTGCCGTTTTTCAGAGCGGTTTGCGTTTTTCCTATACTTTTACATTGGAGGCAGAAACTCCTCCGCAATCCAAAAAATGCTTCACCTCGGGAGTATGCGTTTCAGCAAAACGCCTCCCGCTGTGGTGTGAACCACCCCATTGAGATACATCGACCAAGCATAGCCGCAAGCGGCTGCAGAAGCTCTCAAAACGCCGCTCGGTGTGCCCCAGCCCTATGAATGCATTTTGCAGGAACAGATCTTTTGCAGATACTGATCTTTTGAATGTGTGCATCTTTGTGTGCAGCATCTTGCAAAGAGTTTTTTATCTTATGGGGAGTTCAGCTCCATAGAATAGACTGTGTAGAGTATGGCTCTTATACTACATGGAAGGTGGTAAAATTGGTCTAAGATTTTTCATTAATCTTTCAAGTGTGTATGTAGCAAAAGGAAAGGTGACTATACAGTCCTGGCCAAAAGTTTTGAGACTCAAAAATGAGTTTTCACATTGTTTGCTGCTAAACGGCTTTTAGATCTTTGTTTCAGTTGTTTATGTGATGTACTGAAACGTAATTATAAGCACTTCATACGTTTCAAAGGCTTTTATTGACAATTACATGAGATTTATGCAAAGAGTCGGTATTTGCAGTGTTGGCCCTTCCTTTTTCAGGACCTCTGCAATTCGACTGGGCATGCTCTCAATCAACTTCTGGGCAAAATCCTGACTGATAGCAACCCATTCTTTCATAATCACTTCTTTGAGTTTCTCAGAATTAATTGGTTTTTGTTTGTCCACCTGCCTCTTGAGGAATGACCACAAGTTCTCAATGGGATTAAGATCTGGGGAGTTTCCAGGCCATGGACCCAAGATTTCAAAGTTTTGGTCCCCAAGCCACTTGGTTATCACTTGCCTTATGACATTGTGCTCCATCGTGCTGTAAAATGCATTGTTCTTCACCAAACTGTTGTTAAATTGTTGGAAGAAGTTGCTGTTGGAGTGTGTTTTGGTACCATTTTTTTATTCATGGCTGTGTTTTTTGGCAAAATTGTTAGTGAGCCCACTCTTTTGGATGAGAAGCAACCCCACACATGAATGGTCTCAGGATGCTTTACTGTTGGCGTGACACAGGACTGATGGTAGCGCTCACCTTTTCTTCTCCTGACAAGTCTTTTTCCAGATGCCCCAAAAAATCGGAAAGGGGCTTCGTCTCAGAATATGACTTTGCCCCAGTCCTCAGCAGTCCATTCACCATACTTTCTGCAGAAGTAATCTGTCCCTGATGTTTTTTTGGGAGAGAAGTGGCTTCTTTGCTGCCTCTCTTGACACCAGGCCATCTTCCAAAAGTCTTCGCCTCACTGATGCGCTCACACCTGCCTGCAGCCATTCCTGAGCAACCTCTGCACTGGTTGCACTCCGATTCCTTAGCTGAATCCTCTTTAGGAGACGATCCGGGCACTTGTTGGACTTTCTTGGACGCCCAGTAGCCTTCTTAACAAGAATTGAACTCTTTCCTTGAAGTTCTTGATGATCCTATAAATTGTTGATTTAGGTGCAATCTTAGTAGCCACAATATCCTTGCCTGTGAAGCCATATTTATGCAACGTAATGATGGCTGCATGCGATTCTTTGCTGGTTATCATGGTTAACAATGGAAGATCAATGATTTTAAGCATCAACTTCCTTTTAACATGTCAAGTCTGCCATTCTAAGGCCTCATACACACATCAGACTATAGTCTTTGGAAAATGAAAGATCACAGACCAATCTTACCACCCTTCATGTAGTAGGAGAGCCATACCAACTCTTTTCTATGGAGCTGAACTTTACATCAGAAAAAAATCTTTGCAAGATGCTGCACACACAGATGCTGTACAGACACAAAAGATCAGTATCTGCAAAAGATCTGTTCCTGCCAAAGATCCGTTCCTGCAAATTGCATTCATAGTCTATGAGATCTGCAGATCATCATACACCCCTTGTTTAACTGACATTCATCTGCAGATCAGACAATCATCTGCAGATCTGAAAATCCATCCTGGTGGATCTGATCTGCAGATGAATGTCTGTTAAACAAGGTGTGTATGATGATCTGCAGATCTCAGACTATCAATGCATTTTGCAGGAACAGATCTTTTGCAGATACTGATCTTTTGAATGTCTACAGCATCTGTGTGTGCAGCATCTTGCAAAGATTTTTTTTCTGATGGGGAGTTTAGCTCCATAGAATAGACTATGTAGAGTATGGCTCTCATACTACATGGAAGGGGGTAAAATTGGTCTGTGATCTTTTATTTTCCAGAGACTGTGGTCTGATGTGTGTATGAGCCTTAACCCAATCAGCCTGACATAAAGATCTCCAGCCTTGTGCTCGTCAACTTTCTCACCTGAGTTAACAAGATGATTACTGAAATGATCTCAGCAGGTCCTTTAATGACAGCAATGAAATGCAGTGGAAAGGTCTTTTTGTGATTCAGTTAATTTTCATGGCAAAGAAGGACTATGCAATTCATCGGAACACTCTTCATAACATTCTGGAGTATATGCAAATTGCTATTATAAAAACTTAAGCATCAACTTTTCTAATTTACAATATTTTTGACAAAACTTTTGGCCAGGACTGTAGTACACTGTAAATTGTGATGGGCTACATGGATGTGGAGGTAATTTATAGACCATATATGGTAACTGTGAAACGGCTGGTAAGAAGCTGAAGGAAGTAGCTGTTGTAATTGATTGTGAAAGTCATGCAAGATGTCTGAATAAAAACAGGTTACTTGCCATGAACTTGTTTTGCACATTGGTAATGCATGTGACTTGTACATTTTTATGTTTCTCACCACTAAACAACTAAAACAGCCGTGTTTCCCCGAAAGTAAAACCTACCCCTAAAGTAAGCCCTAGCAGATATCAAGCAGTATGCTTGAAATATAAGCCCTCCCTGAAAATAAGCCCTAGTGGCAGCGGCAGTACCGACCCCCTCCGAGCTCCCGCTATGTCGCCGCATTACCTCCTACTGTCCCCGCTTTCAGAAAGTCTCATCCCCGTGCTTGTAGTCAGACCCCCAGCGGCAATTATTCCAAACCGCAGATCAGCTGGGATCTGTGGTGAAGGCAGCTGCAGATTCAGTGTAACAGTACTTCCGTATGCAGGAAGTAAACAGAGAAGCCACTTCCTGTATACGGAGGCGCCGTTACACTGAATCTGCAGCTGCCTTCACCGCAGATCCCAGCTGATCTGTGGTTCAAATTAATTGCCGCTGGGGGTCTGACTACAAGCACGGGGATGTGACTTTCTGAAAGCGGGGCTAGTAGGAGGTAATGCGGCCACGGTGGAAGGGGTGGGGGCGGGGGCTGGCGTAACGTCTTCACAAGTGGAATCTGGCTATACAGTTGGGGGGGGGTTATCTGGCCAGCAAGGGGGTGTCTGGCCATAGACAAGAGGGGGATTTAGCTATACATTGGGGGGGGGGGGGGCTGGTTATACACTAAGGGGATGGGGATCTGGCTGTACAATTAGGTGGGTCTGGCCTAGCTATACTTAAGGGGGGATCTGGCCATAAACAAGGGGATTGGGGATCTGGCTATAGACTTGAGGGATCTGGCTATTCACAAGGGGGTTTTCGCTACCCCCACAAAATATAAGACCTCCCCGAAAATAAGCCCTAGCACAACTTTTGAAGGAAAAAATAATATAAGACAGTGTCTTATTTTCGGGGAAACACGGTAACTGCTGAGCTCTGCAGAAAATACCCGAGTCATTCAAATATGAATATGTACTTAAGAGAAACACTTGCACAGAAAGTACTATGATCGTTTTTAAATAAGATAATATTCAGTGATGCCCTTTTTTATTTTATTTTTTTAATTTTATTTATTTTCTTCTATCCAGCTCAGTGTTAATTTACTACTTATTTTACAGATTATAACACTTTACAATGGCACAGTGCAGACTCAGCTGCCAGGGATAGTCAATGCAGAATGAATGCAAGGTTATCACTCAGTCTTACCACCGTCCGGCGGGTGTATCCCGGCAATTCACGCTTCTTTCAAAGTTCCTACTGCACCTGTCAGTGCTGTGACTCAGACTGGCATCCATGCGGTGGATAGCTGGATGATCGGTTGCGTGTTCCCCCAGGCTGCATGGCTCATCTTCCTCCTAAGTCACTCTCAAGGGCAGACTAGCCGCATGCTCCAAGGAAGTGAAGGGGGGGGGGCTAGGGGGAGCGCAGACTGTGCAAATAGTTGGTTACGCGTAAGGTACCCCTGACAAAGGTCCTAAAGCCGAAACCCCTGGATTGGGAACAATTTTGATGTGCTAATAAACAAGCTAACTTTTAGTGAGTATTCTGTCTACTCGTGTGTAACCAACTATTGGTGCAGTCTGCACAATCCCCCCCCCCCCCCCCCCCCCCGGCTTATGTGCCCTTGAGAATGACGTAGGAGGAAGGAAGGCCATGCAGCTTGAGGGAACACGCTGGACTTGAAACCAATCATTCAGCCTTCCACCGCGCGGATGCCCGCCTGAGTCACAGTGCTGACAGGCGGAGTAGGAACTTTGAAAGGTGCATGAATTGCTAGCATACACGTGCCGGATGGTGGTAGTATCGTGACTATTATAGTGCCAGGATAACCTATATCGTATTTATTTTAGATTACTGTCCTCTCACAGCAAACATCACCTATAATGCTAGGTACACACAATACAATTTTCTGGCAGATTTACCTGCCAGATCAATTTTTTCCAACATGTCCTATCTGAATTTGATCGATTTTACGATCGATTTCCATAAAAGTTAATGGAAATCCATAGAAATTCAGATCAGACATGTTGAAAAAAATCGATCTGGCTGGTAAATCTGCCAGAAAATTGTATCCTGTGTACCCAGCATAATAGGCTTAAGCCCAATACACACGCTCAACCACCGTCTTTTACAGTGAACAAAAATCAAACATTTTGGGCTAATTGAACAGTCTTCACATGTAGACGTGTGGACGACTGAGCGAGAACGACAGATAAGAAGAGGTTGAATGATTCCGGTGTCGGATTGATTTTGGAAAAGATGGTGAGAAGACGTCTGCAAACTGTGAATGTGTACATGTATCTAGTACAATTATGCTATATGCACTATGGTGAAGAGACGTCGCTGTGGGGTTTTAACGATATGGTTAACACGTCTTAAGGAATTTGCTCGTTTTGTTGTGCGATAGGTATTATGGTGTGCACGTCATGGCGTATCTTTTTATCGCTTAAATTTGTCTTCTCTTTTGTACTGAGTGTCCTTGGTTGAGCGTGTGTATGGGGCTTTAGATCAAAGGAAGGGTGGTTTCAATTACCTTCTGGTCATTGTGTCCTTATCTTATCTGAAATGGAAAGTTTGTTATTTACATTTTGAGGTTAAGCGTGTTACTGTAGCATAAAAAAAAATCCCACAGTCCTGTTGACACTGCACAGTTCAGCTAAAGGGGCTCATACACCTAACGATTTTCCCGCCGATATACAGCAGATTCGATCACAAACTCTGACAGAACGATCGATTTCTGTCCAACATCAATCATTCCCGTCGATCCGTCCGTGCAGGAGATTTTTCTTGATCGCTGGCGGGTCGGGAGTGTGTCGATATCGGCGTTCAAATGCCCGACAACCGACGCAATACAACGGAGATACATTACCTGTTCCGGCCGGCGCGACTCCCCCGATCTCCACTGTCTTCTTCTTTGCTCCGGGCTCCATGGCTGCAGCTTCACTGAACTTCCCGTTCCGGCAGGAAGTTTAAACAGTAGAGCGCCCGCTACTGTTTAAACTTCCCCTGGACAGGAAGTTTAGTGAAGCAAGCAAACCGGACAGGAGACCAGCGCGGTGAAGAAGACAGCGGAGACCGGGGGAGTCGCACCTGCCAGATCAGGAAATGTATACTTGGCGGGCAGGCGGCAGCTCCACAGATTGTGATCGGTTTCATGCTGAAATCGATTCACAATCTGTTTGCAGTAAAGGCAGCCATACGATCCTTCTCTGATCAGATTTGATCAGAGAGGGATCTATCTGTTGGTCGTATCTGATGGCAAATCGACCAGTGTGTGGCTACCTTTAGGCACACAAAAGAAAAAGGGGTTTACATATATATTTGGGGCATTAACTATTTTCAGGTGTGGTGTTGTGGGTTTTTTCTTTTTTTACAACCCCATTGTTTGCTACAGAACATGTGATAGGATGTTTTAAAAGAGGCAAGATGAGTAATGCTGATCTGCAGATGTTTTCTTTTAGTTTTGGTTGGAGCAGTGAAGGCTTTGTCTGGCTTTTATTTTTGACTACGGTTAGGGCTGGTTCAGACGGACGTTTGGAGGCGTTGCGTTTGCTGGCGTCGCGTTCAGCAGCGTTCGTGTGCGTTTGGATGCGGTCGCGTTTTTTCTTCCCCTAGGGGGACATTAGCCGTCGCGGTTAACCTCCCCTGGAAGCTACATGTAGCTTCCAGGGGCTCCTTGAACGCCAGGGAAAATCGGGACCCAAACGCCGCGTTCGTGTAAACGCGCTTGAACGCTTGGTACAAACGCTCCCATTCACTTGAATGGGAGCGTTTAACACCAAGCCCTGAACGCTGGCTGTAAACGCTCTGCAAGCGTCCGTCTGAACCAGCCCTTAAGGTGGCCATACATCAGACGACTTGGTGGCCAATCGACCATCCAATTCGATTGTAATCAAATTTGATTAAAAATCTGTGCTGTCAAGTGCATGCTCGACCAACAAAGCAACCAATTTGGGGATGGAAATTGGTCGCACTGTCGATCACGCATGCAGCAAGAAGTCGTGACAAAGTTGGCTGGTCAGGGGTGCAGCAGTACAGCAGCCAATTTTGGAATGAGCGACGACACCCTCGCCGCTGCCGCCGCAATGTATACATGTGCCCCAGGTGTGCATTTATACATTACCTGTCCGGTGTCAGCCTCCACGCGGTGACCGTCCATCTCACTGGGTTCTGCATACACGCTAGCGGCACATAGCGTCTGACGTCAGCCGCTATGTGCCGCTGGTGTGTATGGGGCTGCCCGGCAAGATGGACTGTCACCGCACGGAGGCTGCTACCGGACAAGTACCGGGGGGGGCAGATTTATACATTTGGGGAGCAGCGGCGGTGCAGAGATGGCGGGCTCAGCCGATACCTTGAAGATTTAATGCTGAAATCAGATGGGAATTGGCCTGTAGTTTATGGACAACGAAGAGACACATTTATTTGATTAGAGATACATTTTTCTCTTTGCCGAATCTGCTCATAATAGTCAGGTCTATGGCCACCTTCAGCCAGATTGCTGTTACAAGCCCCCTAAGCCCCACCCCCACCCCCATTTTTTTTTTTTTTGATTATTATTATTTTGCTCATCTATTGATTAATCAGTTCTGTGCAAATATAATTTATGCGTACACACGGCTGTAAATGTAATGTTTTGTATTTGTATTGGATAACCTGTATTTAATCTGCATTCCTTTAGTGGCCTGCGGCATGTTTCCGTGAACATGTACAGGAATGTCAAAATAGGTTGTGCTTGTTCTTGACTTGTGGCTTTACATATCTGATATGATACATCAAGTAGCACACACCTAATATACAATCCCATAGAATACTTTACAGATAGTGTTACTTGGCACATGAAATGTTCTCAAGTTTGTAAGCTGCACCCCTTGCATAGCACAGTGTTGAAAGTATACTGGCATTTTATAAAAATAGGATTACCGTGATAAGGATACAATGGAACAAATCTCAAGTGTGACATTCTGGTTGTCTTATCACCTTTCCAAGCAATAAACTTTGAAATCAGTTACCACTTCAGAGGTGACTGTTGCATTCTAACAAGCCCCATACACACACTCAACAGCAGTCTTTTATGCTGGGTACACACGGTGCATTCCCGCACTCGATTCCCGGCCGCTCAAATAATTTCCGACATGTCCGATTCACGTTTCGATGGATCGTTAGGTCGATTTGGCATATTTTACATGAGAATCGACCTAACAATCATCGAAACGGGATTGGAAATGCTCGGAAATAATCGAGCAGCCGGGAATCGAGCGGCGCATCGAGTGCGGGAACGCACCGTGTGTACCCAGCATTAGGCTTTCACAACTTTTCTTGCCTAAAACAATCTCTTGCTATTGTTCAAGCAGCTGATAAGACTGATAGGGCAGCACGGTGGCGTAGTGGTTAGCTCTCTCGCCTTGCAGCGCTGGGTCCCTGGTTCGAATCCCAGCCAGGGCACTATCTGCAAAGAGTTTGTATGTTCTCTCCGTGTCTGCGTGGGTTTTCTCCGGGCACTCCGGTTTCCTCTCACATTCCAAAAACATACGGATAAGTTAATTGGCTCCCCCTAAAATTGGCTCTAGACTACAGTACTTACACTACATAATATAGACATATGGCAATGGTAGGGATTAGATTGTGAGCTCCTTTGAGGGACAGTTAGTGACAAGATATATATACACTGTACAGCGCTGCGTAATATGTCGGCGCTATATATATATATACTAAATAATAATAATAATACTAAATAAAACCCAAATGTTTTGTGTGTGTGTGTATATGGGGCTTAATGCTGGGTACACACTGAGATTTTCTGGCCGATTTACTGTCAGATCGATTATTTCCAACATGTTCCATTTGCTTTCCGAGCATTTTCCTACCTATTTCCGTTAACTTAAATAGAAAATCGATTGGAAAATGCTCGGAAAGCGATCGGAGAGCAAATTGAACATGTTGGAAATAATCGTTCTGACAGTAAATCGGCCAGAAAATCTCAGTGTGTACCCGGCATAATGCTTGTGTCTTATCACATAAATATCTTTCATGAAGGTGTTCAAAGACGTGTGTGTGTGTGTGTGTGTGTGTGTGTGTGTGTTTTAAAATTAATATGTCATGAGGCTGTAAGGTACATACACACGTCAGATTTTTCCGAACGACCCGTTATTTGGACGTCCAAACGACGACCGGTCGTTTGGAAAAATCCGACATGTGTATGTACCTGTAGTTACCTTGATACATTTGTCACCATTTCCTTTTTATTCCCTAGACCAGCCTTTCTCAACCTTTTTACCTTGGAGGAACCCTGTAAATAACTTTTGTATCTCAAGGAACCCCTGCAAACAATTTTTCAGTCTCGAGGAACCCCTACATTTATTTTTTAGGAGGCATGGTCTTTAAATAGGTTAGGCTGCTAATTTTACTATCTCCTATTACACTGCCACTCATTTATACTGTCTCCTGACCCCCCAATTTAGTGCTTCTTGTTACAGTACCACCTATTATAGTGTGCTCTATTATACTTCCCCCACGATGGGGTAAAATGCCAAGGAACCCTTGCAGAGTCCTCAAGGAACCCTGGGGTTCCAGGGAACCCTGATTGAGAAAGCCTGCCCTAGAAGCTACATTCTAAACTGCTAGGGACTGAAACATTCAGTTGTGCTAATAAGAGGTTGCATGTACTACAGTTTCTGTAGTAGGCAGGTTTTTTTTAACCTGGTAAAGCTATAGATTGTTGCAAAAATGAATATGTAACTCTCTGGAACGTATCGTGCACGTGCAGCAGCTCTAGAAGAAACTGTTCCCAGAGTACTATTGGCTGCATGTCAGTAACTGTAACCAAAACTCTCCCTGAATCAGCACATTGTGTTTTGAAGCAAAACAGAAAGGCATGGGTACTCTGCAGTGCAACGCATGATGTGTGCTTTACAGGGTTTACTTGCTTAGTGTCTGTATGCTTTGCTTATTTTTCTATATTTTATCTGTGGTTTTTGCTGTCACAAATAAGGTGTTGTGTGTTTTTAATGTTTTCTCTCATGCTGGGAATACACCGTTCTTTTTTTAAGTGATTAGATGGTTCGATAGATAAATTCCGACATGTCCGATCTCCCTTTCGATTCCATCGCCGCTTGATTTCTAATAGAAGTGAATGGAAAAAGCAATCAGCGATCAGCAAATCGCTGCTACAATGTATCCCTATGGATACCTTCACACTGCAGCGTTTGTGAATTCGATTAATTGCAAATGCGCTGCATGCAGTGCAGTGTTCTCCCCAGGGTCTTTTAGCCGGGTGCTCCACCCGGCTAGTTTTGGTGAGAACCTGGCTGTCATCGGCTCACCTCCTATGCTATAAGCAGAATTGCGCTCGGAAGCACCAGCCCTGCATTCTCTCATATTGCCCCACCCGGCTACTTTTTCATGCCACCCAGCAGAAAAAAATTTCCAGGGAGAACACTGCAATGTTTTGGGGCCAATTGTGCTGTGATTGCCGTTCTATTGAACGGGAATCACAAGTGCAAAGCGCGCAGGAATCGCAAGACTTCATTAAATTTGCGATCGCCAGCCGAACGCGATCACAGGCTAGCGGCGCTCTGAGCGCCGAGTGTGAACTAGCCCACTAGCCCTAAACAAGCCCTATGGGAATTTAAAGTGGACCTGAACTCTTGCACAGGACTCAAAGAATAGACAGAAATGAACCCTGTGTGTTTTTAGAGAGTAGAGCCTGTGTAGATTCCCCTCTTCTGTAAGTAATCACAAGTATAATTTGATCTCTCAGCTGTGTCCGCACAGAGATTCGGCAGTCTTTGGCAGACACAGCAAATATGCAAACACAGGATGTTAACCCTTTGTCTGCTTCCAGAAGCAGGAAGTACACACTGAGACACTCTGCAGATTTATTGCAGGCGTTCTGTAAGTTGTAACAAAATAAATTGCCTTTCCCTGCACTGTACATTCCGTATTTTCCTGTTTTTTCTAGACAGACATCCACTGTGAACCGACTCTTTCATTGTGGTGATCCGGATGATTCGACTCACAAAAAAAGATCCGGATCAAATGAACGATTTGTTCATGATCGGACAAGACTAGGAGTCCCACCACGAGTCACCACAGTGCAGTGAATATTAATTAGCCATGTGGCTAGTCACTGCGCATGTGCATACAATCTAATCAGCTCTATAGGGGTAGAACGTACAGCATGCTGCACTTTCATTTAACGTGCAGCGTTCTACCCTAACGCAACGTGTGCACTGTGAACAGCAGATTGATTTTACAGTGCTGTGAGTGAGGCTGCGTTACTGGCTGCTGTAACGTGGGACTTTAACGTCCCACTGTGAAACCAGCCTTAAGGTCCTGTTAAGGGCCCGTTTCCACTATCGCGAATCCGCATGCGGGCAACGCATGCGGATTCGCACAGTCAGTACAAGTGGACAAGTGTTTCCACTTGTGCGTTTCCCCGCACGTTTTTCTGTGCAGAAAAAATCTGCAGGGTAGGGGCCTCAGAATTCGCCTGCGTGTGGAATGCAGGCGAATCGCACGCAATGTATTTAATAGGGAAATCGCATGCGTTTTTTGCCGCGATTTCGCATGCGATTTCGCATAGGTACCCATGTTAATTCACACAGGCAGTGACATGGTTAAAATCGCATACAGCCTTACCTATGCGAAATCGCGGCAAAAAACGCGTGCGGAATCGCACCCGCATGCGATTTGCCTGCGGTGATTCGCCGGCGATTTCGTAACGCTATAGTGGAAACGGGCCCTCACAGTGCTCACTTGTGTTGCAGAATAATTATGCATGTCAACTCACTGCCCATACAATTCTATGGGGCTATTCAGAGTAGTGCGTTGTAACTGATAGTGTTATTCTAGCTCGCTGCATGCAGGGTTTATATTAGTCTATGTCCACTCTCCATTACAGTTCACATTATAACACGTCACGGGTTATGCAACTGACCACTGTAAACCTAGCCTAAAGATTATTCTACTGTTGCATATCTTTTAGAGCAGAGAGGAAGTTCTGAATTCAGGTCCGCTTAAAGGGAAGGTCCAAGCAAAATAAAAAATGAGTTTCACTTACCTGGGGCTTCTACCAGCCCCATGCAGCCCTCCTGTGGCCTCATAATCACTCACTGCTGCTCCAGTCCCCCGCTGGCAGCTTGCCGACCTCGGAGGTCGGCGGGCCGCATTGCGTACATTTTTACGCATTCCCGCTAGTGCAGGAACATTAACACATACATTTTTACGCGTTACTGGTTCAATGCGTAAATTTTTACGCATTGAACTGGTAACGCGTAAAAATGTATGTGTTAATGTTCCTGCACTGGCGGGAATGCGTAAAAATGTACGCAATGCGGCCTGTCGACCTCTGAGGTCGGCAAGCTGCCAGCGGGGGACTGGAGCAGCAGTGAGTGACTACGAGGGCACAGGATGGCTGCATGAGGCTGGTAGAAGCCCCAGGTAAGTGAAACTCATTTTTTAATTTTGCTTGGACCTTCCCTTAAAGAGTGGTGATAAAACCCTTATTTCTAATTTCACCCTCTTCTTGCAGGGTTCACACTTATTAAAATTTGCATGCGAATGTGCCAAACATGTAATGAAAGTCAATGGAGAATTGCACTTTTTTGCTTAAATTTACAATATTGAAGCAAAATGCGCACATCACTGCGATTTTCCTTCAAATTGTATTCGCTGTGGGTAATAAAAAAAAAAAAAAACCGTGAAACTTCACTAACGAATGTGAATTTTAATGAGGAAAAAAAGCATGCAAAAACTTTTGTTTGCGATGTGTGAACTCTGCCTCACAGAAACCTTTATAAATTCATAAGAACCTTGCAGCAGTGTGCAGCTACTTTGTCTTCTATCAGCCCGTTTGCTACACCTGAAGTTTGAACATCATGTGATCCTAGCTGAAGAGTAAAAGGATGCATGAATATTCTGACCCCCATAGTAAACAAAGACTACTAGTGTTGGGTGGGATTGAGCATAACTCAACCCCCTGAGTGGGAAGGGAATTATGACTATCTCTAGTGTAGAGCAATGACTTCACCAGCCTGAGGCCTCATTCATACCTAAAATCGAAACGCAAACGTTTTGCGTTTTTGTGTGCTTTTTTTCCCCCCTCCTGGCGCTCCACTGCGTGCTGCGTTCCTGGTAAAAGCGCTTTTCCAAAGCGGTTTTGTAATTCACTTCCTGGCGCAAGTCAGTAAGTGAACTCTTTGAACCGGAAAATAATAATACAATGTATTTATTCTTACAAACGCAATCGCTGCACAAAGCGAATTTGTGAGCGTTTTTCCTATACCTTCCATTGAGGCAAAATCGCCTCAAAAATGGTACAGGCAACGCTTTGCTGAGCGGATCGCAAACGAACCGCTCAGCTGTGAACTCTCTCATAGGGAATCCTTGCACAAGCGGTTTTAGGGGGATTTTGAAAATTGCCTGCACTTAAAAAAATGCCCTTAGTGTGAATGGGCCCTGAAGGTGGTAAAGCTATCTCAGCAAGATGAACTGTTTATAAAGAGCAGGCAGTGCAGAGATGCGCAATTACATTTTATACATCTTCATAAATGGGCAACCTGGTGATTTATAGTACCAGCAAAGGGTGCCATTAGGTCTTGAAACTATAATGAATAATTACATTAATTAAAATGGTGTGGTTTCATATACTCATATGCTGAACTTCCTGGCTGTACTTAAAGTGGATCCGAGATGAAAAACTAACTATAGAAAGTAACTTGTCTATATATCTTATCTAAAGTTTAGATAGTTTACACAGCAAAAGTAGCTGCAAACAGCTTCAATAGAATGATTATTTCTCTAATCGCATTCCGGGACAACAGGAGATCCGGTCCCTCCTCCGGATCTGGGGAAACCATAATCAAGAAGGATTAAAAGCTCCCGCCCTCCCTCATCCCTCAGTTCATCTGTGTTTCCCTCCAGGAAACACCTTCAAGAAGAAGCTCCCATTTTTTATTTTTTACCTTACCGGAGGGTGAGGTTTTTTTCTGTGGAAGCCAGGTCCGAGAGGGGTTCCAGAGGGGATTCGGAGGACCCAGGTTTCCAGTGGGGGAGAGAGCGCCTCAGTAGGGTATGGAACAGCACTGCTCCCCGGCCTCCCGCACGCAACGCCGGCTGAGCTAGGCGCGTGTGTCGGCCGCAAAGACTTCCGGGAGGCGTAACTGCGGAGGTCGTGACGTCAGACGCCGGAGTATTTCGAGGAGCGTGATGACGTCACATGCGGCGGAAGGGGAGGTCTCTAAATACGGAAGACCCAGAGAGGAAGAGTGGCTGGCGTCTTCCGTGCATAGGAGGCAGCATGGACACACAGCAGGGGACAAAGTCTTCCAGCCAGCCTCAGCCCCAAACGACAGCAGCAGTTTCTGGTGGGGTGAGTCCTCCGTTGGAGGAGGTTTTTTCTAATCTTCTTTAGACTGAATTAAGAATCAGTGGTTTGTCTTTCATTCTCCATTTATAGGCAAAATCTGAGCCCAAAACTTCAACTACAGCCCCGGAAAGGAAATACAAACGTTGTGGGTTTTGTAGTGTAAAGATTCCTATTGAGGCCCCTAAAAACGCTTGTCAGACATGCATAGATGCCTTGATAGCCTCTGAGACTTCCAGCATTTTAAAGGGAGTTATGGAGTCAGTTAACATTAAAATGCAGAACACCTTGGATAAATTTAAGGAGTCCTTTATCCCTCCACCCGCAGAGGTTAGGCCTGGTCCTTCCTCTGTTTCTCTCCCGGGCCCTTCGGGGCTTCCATCACGTCCCTCCGCTATGTCTGATGTTTTGAGGGGAGAGGGGGAGGAGGATTTGGAAGAGGAGGAGGAGGGGGAAGACATGTCTGAGATCATTTCTTTAGAGGAGGGGGAACAGGTTCAATCTGGGGAGTCGGACTCAGAGCAGTTAGTCCGAACCCCTAGATTTTTGTTTTCCCCAGATGAATCTTCTGAGTTACTCAAAGCGGTTTATGCTACGGAGCAGATTAAAGAAACTGTGTCTGAGCCTACCCCCCAGGATCTCGTATATTCGGGTTTAGCTAGGCCCGTGGGACGGGTTTTCCCTATCCACAAATCTTTGCAGGAGATTATTTCTTCGCAATGGCAAGACCCTGAAAGGCGTTTGTTTATACCGAAATCGGCCAAGAGGAAGTATCCTTTTGCTCAAGAGGAGATTGATAAATGGATCAAATGCCCTAAACTAGATGCAGCTCTAGCCAAATATTCAAAGGATTCTGACTTATCCTTTGAGGACGCAGGCACCCTAAAAGACCCTATGGACAAAAGAGTGGAGGGGCTTTTGAAGAAAGCCTGGGAGTCAGCAGCATTTGCTTTCCTTCCAGGGATTTCAGCCACATGTATTTCTCGAAACTTGCGAATTTGGATGGATAACCTAATTTCTCAGATCTCAAAAGGGGCGCCTGCCAAAGATTATGCAGCTTCCTTACCGGTAGTTCTAAGGGCAGTAGCTTTTTTAGCGGACGCGATTACGGAAATGGTCAGAATTACGGCGCGCACTACGGCGCTCATTAATTCGGCCAGACGGGCAATATGGCTGAAAACCTGGGAGGGGGATTTAACCTCAAAGAATAGGTTATGTTCCATCCCTTTTGAGGGGGACCTTCTCTTTGGAGCCGAATTGGATAAAGTCTTATCCCGGTCGGCTGAGAAGGGTAAGCAGTTTCCGAATAAAAAGAAAGTACTGAAGGGGAAGAGACCTTTTGTGGCTAAGAAACAAACTACTGATCAGTCTTCTTCCTGGCCTGTAAAGAATAAGAATGTGCAGAGAAAGTGGTCCTTTCCGAAAGGAAGGGGAAGGGGGGGGTTTCACTTTGGGAAACCCCAAACCTTCCAGTCAAGACAAATGACGTCTTTCCAGTGGGGGGCAGACTAACCTTTTTTTCATTTGGAATGGGAGAAATTGAATCCCGATCCCTTTGTGTTGCAAATTATAAAGCGGGGTTACCGCCTTCAATTTTCCGTTTGTCCTCCCCCCACAGAATTTTTGTGAATCGGATTCCGAGAGATCCAGAGAAGGCTCTGGGCCTAGAATCGGAGATCCACAGGTTTTTGGAGAAAAGTGTAATAACCCAGGTCCCTCGGTCAGAGGAGTTCCAGGGTTATTATTCCCACGTGTTTTTGGTAAAAAAGGCAAACGGGGATTTCCGATTCATTCTGAATCTGAAATCCCTGAATCCATTTTTGGACTACAAAAAATTCAGAATGGAGAGCATTTATTCCGTGAGAGCTCTCCTTCAGGGTCAGGAATTTTTCATTTCAATAGATCTGCAGGACGCGTATCTGCACATACCCATTTTTTCAGGCCATCAAAAATATTTGAGATTCGCGATCCAGGATCATTCCCGGATTCGCCATTTTCAATTCCAGGCTCTGCCTTTCGGCATTGCATCAGCCACCCGCATCTTTACCAAGGTGCTGGCGGAGGTGATGAAAGAGCTGAGACTGCAACAGATCTCAAATGTGCCATATTTGGACGATTTACTGGTGTTTGCCCAGTCAAGAGAACTTTTACTGGCTCACAAAGAGATCGTGATACAGTCTCTCACTCGGGTTGGGTGGATTATAAATCATGCCAAGTCTTCATTAACCCCAATTCAGCAGATAACCTTCCTGGGTTATCACATAGATTCCGTGAGGCAGAAGATTTTTCTGCCTCAGGAAAAGATTCTAAAGATTCAGAAACGGGTAGAAAGGCTTCTGACGCCGAAGGATTGTTCCCTTCGCCAGATCATGAGTCTTTTGGGTCTTTTTACAGCCGCAATCCCGGCCGTGATATGGGCTCAGTCACACGCCAGGCGATTGCAGAATCATCTTTTATCAAACTGGGACAGGTCCCAGACCTCTCTAGACCTCCGGACAATCATTCCGGAGCAGGTGAGAACAAGCCTATCCTGGTGGTTGATTCAGGAGAATCTACATCAGGGGAGATGGTGGAGGCAGCAGAACCCAATACAGATCTTCTCAGATGCGAGTTCATGGGGCTGGGGTGCGACAGTTCAAGGTCAACATGCACAGGGCTCCTGGGATCCTGTCGTAAGGAGAAAGTCGTCCAATTTCAGAGAGCTGAAGGCAGTCCAGGAAGCTCTCAGATCATTTCAAGGAATGATAGAGAGCAGACACGTTTTGGTTTTTTCCGACAATATCATGACGGTGGCTTATCTATCGAAACAAGGGGGGACGAGATCCAGAGATCTCATGGCCCTTTCCTCAGAAATATTCGATTGGGTAGAGCTAAAGGTTCTGTCTTTAGCTGCTATCCACATAAAAGGAGTATTGAACCGGGAGGCGGACTTTTTGAGCCGCCACCAAGTAAATCAGTCAGAATGGAGCCTCCATTCACAGACTTTTTCAGAGGTAACAGAGATTTTCGGAGTTCCGGACATAGATCTCTTTGCCTCCCCAGACAATGCAAAGGTGAGTCTTTTTTACTCCCTTTTCAGGAGCCCAGGGTCTCTGGGATTGGACGCACTCAGTCTCCCATGGAATTTCAGTCTATGTTACGCCTTTCCTCCACTGATTCTCATTCCTCAGGTACTGGTAAAACTTCAAAAAGAAAGAGTAAGGATGATTCTAATTGCCCCTATGTGGCCAAAGAGGTCATGGTACGCAACCCTGCTAAGATTATCGGAGAAACCTCCGTATCCTCTCCCAGAGCGAGAGGACCTACTGATGCAGGGGCCCCTGAAACATCCCAAGCCCCACTTATTCAAACTGGCAGCTTGGATCCTGAGAGGGTAATTTTAAGAGGGAAAGGTGTCTCGGAAAAGGTTATCGAGACTCTTATGAAATGTAGGAAGCCGGTGACTCAGAAAATTTATCGGAAGGTTTTTCTGGCATGGTGTGCTACTAAAGATAGAAACAGGGAATTAACTAGCTCAGTATTAGATTTTCTTCAGGATGGCTGGGAAATGAACCTTGCGCCTAGCACCTTGAAGGTTCAGTGTTCGGCCCTGTCTATTTTATTAGATAGACACCTAGCTCAGGAGGAATTAGTTAGGAATTTCTTTAAGGCTATTCAAAGATCGACTCCTATTAAACAGAAGATCTTCCCACAGTGGGATCTGTCGTTGGTTCTAAACAACATTATGAGGTCTCCCTTTGAACCCATTGAGGAGATCGACATCAAACTACTTTCCTTTAAATTGGCCTTCCTGATTGCTATCACGTCGGCAAGGAGAATAGAGGATTTGCAAGCATTGTCCATTAAGGATCCGTTCTTAATTATTTGTCCCGATAGTGTTCGACTAAGGTTAGACCCAGCCTATCTTCCTAAGGTCTCTTCAGAGTTTCACCGCTCTCAGGAGATTATTTTGCCATCATTTAGCAACAATTCATCCCATAGTAAAGAGAGGGAGTTCCACTGTTTGGATGTAAGACGTACACTTCTGGTATATTTATCTAGATCTAGAGAATTTAGGAAGTCTAGTAATCTGTTTATACTGTTCACGGGCAAGAATAGGGGTCAGCAGGCATCGAAACAGACAATAGCCAGGTGGATTAAGCATGCCATAGTTCTGGCCTATCAAAATAGTGATTGTCCTATACCGAATGATATTAAAGCCCACTCCACACGTTCTTTGTCTACATCGTGGGCGGAAAGAGCAGGGGCAACGATACAACAGATCTGTCAAGCAGCAACCTGGTCGACGGCATCTACGTTTATCAAGCATTATAGAGTGGATGTGTTGTCTCAACAAGACCAGTCGTTTGGCAGAAAGGTGCTCCAGGCAGTGATCCCTCCCTAGGTGGGTCTTTTTGTTTAAAAGACTTCTTGTCTATCTCTCCTGTTGTCCCGGAATGCGATTAGAGAAAGACTCCTATTAGACCTACCGGTAATGGAGTTTCTAAGCGTATTCCGGGACAACGCCTATAACCCGGCCCTGTCTATAGGGCACCTTTCTATGGGGGAGTCAGTATGGAGCACTTGTTGGTGTATAGATTTCTCTCTTCATTTCCGGTGGTTTTTTGTCGGTTCTACTTTTAAATGCACTGAGGGATGAGGGAGGGCGGGAGCTTTTAATCCTTCTTGATTATGGTTTCCCCAGATCCGGAGGAGGGACCGGATCTCCTGTTGTCCCGGAATACGCTTAGAAACTCCATTACCGGTAGGTCTAATAGGAGTCTTTCTTCCTGTGATTCAATGACAGCAGCCATGTTGTTTGTAAACATTACAACCAAGCATGCTTATCTGCATCATAAGCACTCAGCCTGTGAATAAAACCTAATACCCCCTCCTCCTTCCTCCTCCCCTCTGCCCCTGAAATCTCTGGCTAGTAATACCTCCCCCTCCTCCTGCCCAGACTGAGCACCCATGAGCCCTTGCTACTGTCTGAAAATGCCAAGGCTCTCTGAAAGACTAGGGGCGAGGCTTGTTTATTTTATAGGAAATTAGAGTATTAAAACAAAAACAAAAAAGTATTTGGCTTGAGGAATGCCCTATAAACAATTGGAAAGGAACTCCATTATGCAATGAGTAAAAGTTCGGATCCACTTTAAGACATCCATTCCACACGCCTATAAAAATGTCACACATCCTCAGTCTGTAACATAACAAGGCAATATGGTAATTGTATCACTGTTTATATACTTTATCGGTTAATTGATTAATACTATTTAAAGTATAGTTGTGAATTCCTCCTCACATTATAGCATTTTTTTTAGAAGTGCCTATAATGCTAGGTACACACCATGCAATTTCCCGTCAGATCCATGGGTCAAGCCAATAATATCCAACATGTCCGATCATTTTTGTGCAGTAGTGATTTGAAAATCTATCCTGTTATTGATTGGGTTACAGGTCGGACTTGCTGGAAATTCAGTTTGTCTATCTGATGGGCAATTGCATGGTGTATACCCAGCATAAAACCTTTACCCAGTACTGCATATACCACTTTGCCATCTCGGGTCTATTATAAAAAGGATAATGTTTTCTTTTAAACATTTTTTAGATGTAACTTGAAAGAGGTTGTGTGAAATACAGAGCAGAGAAATGATACAGAGGATTGGCATCTTGGCATCAATTAAAGGAATACTATCAATGCCCAAATGTTCTGAAATTCCAATGTACAAATAATGTCTAAGTAGCATTGTAAACATTTTCCTACTTTTCATGTTAACTATCAGAGGCATACGATTTAATTTATTGAGTAGGATTTAGCTATATTGGGACAAATCAATTGCAGAAGGGTTGTCTGCTTCAATGCACAGCCAGTGTTACATATCAGACTACAGAGTATTTTTCTCTGAAAGCAAAAACAGTATCAAAAGCTGTGACAATTACAAATGTTAACAAGTTACATTTCCTCTGCTCTCTTCAGACACTTCAGTCAGAACACAGGAGCTGCAGCTGTTGGGAGCTTTCTCTCTCTCACACAGTTACACACAAAGATAACTGATCAAGTGTGAGGGGAATTTCCCCCCCCCCCCCCCCCCCCTCATGGCTCATTCTGCTGTCAGGCTGCTTTCACAGTGGGACGTTACAGGCGCACGTTAGTGCAGCCTGTAACGCAGCCCAACTCACAGCAATGTAAAAGCAATGGGCTGTTCACAGTGCCCACGTTGCGTTACATTGTAACGCTGCACGTTCTGTGAAAGGGCAGCATACTGTGCGTTATATGCGGCTTTAGCCGCGTTAGACTGCTTGCCCATGCGCAGTAATTAGCCACATGGGTAATTAATATTCACTGCACTGCTGACGTGCAGTGTTTTCTTCCTGGAGCGGCTGCTTTGTGCGCTGATTGGCTGGCGGTACCACGTGATGCGGTGTGGAACACTCGGCATCACGTGGTCCCGCCAGCCAATCAGCGCCACAGAGACGCAGTACGCACAAAGAGGCGCAACGCCTGGTGGTGTTCAAAGAGGACGCCAGAGTGAGCCGGCACGTGAGGGGCACGTTATGCGACCATAACGTCCAGTGTTCTCCCCAGGGCCAAACAGGTGGGCGCGCCGCCCGGGTAAGATCAATTACCGCCCGGCTGTCACCAATGCAGTCAGCCGCCCTGTCAGCCACCCCAGCGCATAGTCACAATCCATGTCCGTGCACGCAGCCAGCCCTAAATGGCTGTCGGCTTAGCCTCACACTATCACCGCAGCGTGTCCGGCTGTTACGACACGCCGGGATCTCTAGCAAACAAAACAAGCCGCGCTACTCCTGAATCAGTCTCTTTGCATGAGATCTCGCGCTTCCCAGCGAGCCCGTGCATTCATTGGCTCAATGCACGGGCTCGCTGGGAAGCGCGAGATCTCATGCAAAGAGACTGATTCAGGAGTAGCGCGGCTTGTTTTGTTTGCAAGACATCCCGGCATGTCGTAACAGCCGGACACGCTGCGGTGATAGTGCGAGGCTAAGCCGACAGCCATTTCAGGCTGGCTGCGTGCACGGACATGGATTGTGACTGTATGCGCTGGGGTGGCTGACAGGGCGGCTGACTGCACACCTTAATGTTCTTTCATATGCAGCATGATATTACCAGCGGTCATGGTGTTGGGGGTGGCGTGGTGTGGTATTGAAGACAGTGCGCAGGGTCTATATATGATCATTATATACGGCCCCTGCACACTATCTGCAATACCCCACGAACACCCCCCTCCGAGGGGGAAATCGTGCATATGAAATAGCATTCAGGAAATATAAAAAAAAAGTAAAAAAAATGCTAAAAATATAACTGGAAGGATATAGTGCGAGCAATCTCCTGTTGCTCGTGCTAATAAATCAATGCAGCTTAATTTTGTTTCCATGCACAATACGCGCTAGTGTGCGTAACTAAATAACGGCCGCAGCTAAGAAAAGCTGTGCCGTAGTGATGTATAAAGCTGTGCGGTAGTGATGTATTGCTACCACGATACTTCACTAGTTCGGCCACTACTATAACTACTGTGCACCTTTTGTAAGCAGCGGCTGTTGTTTAGTTATGCACACTACACTAACACTAGAGTACGTAATTGGTGCACATTAAATTTTCCACACCGCCAAATTTCCCTGTGCCGTGCCATCCCAACCCACCCGGCTACTTTTTTATGCCACCCGGCTGGAAAAAAATTCTGGGGAGAACACTGATAACGTCCCCTAAAACGCAACGTCTTACTGTGAAAGCAGCCTGAATTTAAGTTTGAAAGTATTTTGATAACAGTAAACAAAGAGGTTGCCAGTGAAATGTATACACCAGTACTTAGCAGCACTTTCCAAACAATTCCTATCTTAATTGAAAAAAATATGTAGATCGATAGTGTTCCTTTAAGACTAATCTTGCAAATATCTGGTACGTTGTAAGTGTTCTTAAAGGAAAATTAATTTTTTTTATTTTTTTTACATATTTTGATTTGGTTTTGTAAGGTTTGGGGTAAAGCTGTCTCTTTTTACTGTTAGGCCTCGTTCACATCAATTAGCACAGATGGCTGTTCGATCGGAACGCAACGCGTGCAATCGCACGCCACTTGCGCTGCACTGCTGATCCCATTCACTACAGTGACTGGGTCAGCGCTGCAATTCTTGAAAAATGCATGCAACAGTACGATTGCGCATCGCACTGCTGTGCAGAGCATATGATGGGAACGGTAGAACGGCTGTCTAAGCCCTTCTACTGTTCTTGCGTGTCACACACTATACGCACTGCGAAAATGCGCACGGCAGCGCGTATAGTGTGAACGAGGCCTTAAGGTCCTTTCACGCTGCTTCATTTGCATTGCAGAATAATTCTACAACTCAACTCATTGCCCATACAATGTAGTGTACAAGATACAGAGGCGCCAAAAGAATAAAAGGTAATTAAATGAACTTAAAAAACCAACTGGTTAAACAGAGGAGGCAGCGGTGGTCTTACCCCCTCCAAACAGACACAGGCAAGGACTGCGATTCAGACAGTCAACAATTTATTCGGAACTCCAAAAAACAATGCAAGAGAGGCGCCGAGCTCGCTGATATAATACAGATGCTGTGACTCCTACTGTATTTTGCCTGAGGAAGCGGGATGTATGGCCCGTGAAACGCGTTGCATTGTTTTTTGGAGTTCCGAATAAATTGTTGACTGTCTGAATCGCAGTCCTTGCCTGTGTCTGTTTGGAGGGGGTAAGACCACCGCTGCCTCCTCTGTTTAACCAGTTGGTTTTTTAAGTTCATTTAATTACCTTTTATTCTTTTGGCGCCTCTGTATCTTGTACACTACATTGAGTCCACCCTGGGTGGAGGGTTGTTACCCTATCTTCCTGTCTACAGAGAGCGACTTTTTATTCCTGAGTGGGGTCAGGATTGTTCTCCCCACCTGCCTATACAGTGGTTGCCTATTGGTAACCCTGGTTTGTGAGTATAATTTTAACTTCTCATTTATTTTGTTGTCCCCAAGACGAATTACACTATTGGGGCTCTTGGTGTCCCTCTGCTTCATTGCCCATACAAAGCTATGTGCCTATTCCCATATTAGCGTCATAACAGCATTATTCTAACTCGCTGCATGCAGGCTTTGGATGAATGTCTATGTTCAGTCTCACACACATTACATTCAGGGCTGTGGAGTCGGTCCAAAAATCCTCCGACTCCGACTCCTCAGTTTAGGATTCCACCGACTCCGACTCCTCTAATTTGCATATTACAATTTTGTTGATTTAAAGTATGTAACATGAAATTCGTCTCTTAACCACTTGAGGACCTAGGGCTTTCTACCCCTTAAGGACCGGCCACTTTTTTTCCATTCAGACCACTGCAGCTTTCACGGTTTATTGCTCGCTCATACAACCTACCACCTAAATGAATTTTGGCTCCTTTTCTTGTCACTAATAAAGCTTTCTTTTGATGCTATTTGATTGCTCCTGCGATTTTTACTTTTTATTATATTCATCAAAAAAGACATGAATTTTGGCAAAAAAATGATTTTTTTAACTTTCTGTGCTGACATTTTTCAAATAAAGTAAAATTTCTGTATACATGCAGCGCGAAAAATGTGGACAAACATGTTTTTGATAAAAAAAAAACCCATTCAGTGTATATTTATTGGTTTGGGTAAAAGTTATAGCGTTTACAAACTATGGTGCCAAAAGTGAATTTTCCCATTTTCAAGCATCTCTGACTTTTCTGACCCCCTGTCATGTTTCATGAGGGGCTAGAATTCCAGGATAGTATAAATACCCCCCAAATGACCCCATTTTGGAAAGAAGACATCCCAAAGTATTCACTGAGAGGCATAGTGAGTTCATAGAAGATATTATTTTTTGTCACAAGTAAGCGGAAAATGACACTTTGTGAGAGAAAAAAAAAAAAAAAAAGTTTCCATTTATTCTAACTTGCGACAAAAAAAAATGAAATCTGCCACGGACTCACCATGCCCCTCTCTGAATACCTTGAAGGGTCTACTTTCCAAAATGGATCATTTGTGGGGTGTGTTTACTGTCCTGACATTTTGGGGGGTGCTAAATTGTAAGCACCCCTGTAAAGCCTAAAGGTGCTCATTGGACTTTGGACCCCTTAGCGCAGTTAGGCTGCAAAAAAGTGCCACACATGTGGTATTGCCGTACTCAGGAGAAGTAGTATAATGTGTTTTGGGGTGTATTTTTACACATACCCATGCTGGGTGGGAGAAATATCTCTGTAAATGACAATTTGTTAATTTTTTTTACACACAATTGTCCATTTACAGAGATATTTCTCCCACTCAGCATGGGTATGTGTAAAAATACACCACAAAACACATTATACTACTTCTCCTGAGTACGGCGATACCACATGTGTGGCACTTTTTTGCACCCTAACTGCGCTAAAGGGCCCAAAGTCCAATGAGTACCTTTAGGATTTCACAGGTCATTTTGAGAAATTTCGTTTCAAGACTACTCCTCACGGTTTAGGGCCCCTAAAATGCCAGGGCAGTATAGGAACCCCACAAATGACCCCATTTTAGAAAGAAGACACCCCAAGGTATTCCGTTAGTAGTATGGCGAGTTCATAGAAGATTTTATTTTTTGTCACAAGTTAGCGGAAAATGACACTTTGTGAAAAAACACAATTAAAATCAATTTCCGCTAACTTTTGACAAAAAATAAAATCTTCTATGAACTCACCATACTCCTAACGGAATACCTTGGGGTGTCTTCTTTCTAAAATGGGGTCATTTGTGGGGTTCCTATACTGCCCTGGCATTTTAGGGGCCCTAAACCGTGAGGAGTAGTCTTGAAACGAAATTTCTCAAAATGACCTGTGAAATCCTAAAGGTACTCATTGGACTTTGGGCCCTTTAGCGCAGTTAGGGTGCAAAAAAGTGCCACACATGTGGTATCGCCATACTCGGGAGAAGTAGTACAATGTGTTTTGGGGTGTATTTTTACACATACCCATGCTGGGTGGGAGAAATACCTCTGTAAATGGACAATTGTGTGTAAAAAAATCAAAAGATTGTCATTTACAGAGGTATTTCTCCCACCCAGCATGGGTATGTGTAAAAATACACCCCAAAACACATTGTACTACTTCTCCCGAATACGGCGATACCACATGTGTGGCACTTTTTTGCACCCTAACTGCACTAAGGGGCCCAAAGTCCAATGAGTACCTTTAGGATTTCACAGGTCATTTTTGTTTCAAGACTACTCCTCACGGTTTAGGGCCCCTAAAATGCCAGGGCAGTATAGGAACCCCACTAATGACCCCATTTTAGAAAGAAGACACCCCAAGGTATTCCGTTAGGAGTATGGTGAGTTCATAGAAGTTTTTATTTTTTTGTCACAAGTTAGCGGAAATTGATTTTAATAGTTTTTTTTCACAAAGTGTCATTTTCCGCTAACTTGTGACAAAAAATAAAATCTTCTATGAACTCACCATACTCCGTACGGAATACCTTTGGGTGTCTTCTTTCTAGAATGGGGTCATTTGTGGGGTTCCTATACTGCCCTGGCATTTTAGGGGCCCTAAACCGTGAGGAGTAGTCTTGAAACCAAATGTCGCAAAATGACCTGTGAAATCCTAAATTGGACTTTGGGCCCCTTAGCGTACTTAGGGTGTAAAAAAGTGCCACACATGTGGTACCGCTGTACTCAGGAGAAGTAGTATAATGCGTTTTGGGGTGTATTTTTACACATACCCATGCTAAGTGGGAGAAATATCTCTGTAAATGACAATTGTTTGATTTTTTTACACACAATTGTCCATTTACATAGAAATTTCTCCCACCCAGCATGGGTATGTGTAAAAATACACCCCAAAACACATTATACTACTTTTCCTGAGTACGGCGGTACCACATGTGTGACACTTTTTTGCAGCCTAGGTGCGCTAAGGGGCCCAACATCCTATTCACAGGTCATTTTGAAGCATTTATTTTCTAGACTACTCCTCGCGGTTTAGGGCCCCTAAAATGCCAGGGCAGTATAGGAACCCCACAAGTGACCCCATTTTAGAAAGAAGACACCCCAAGGTATTCCGTTAGGTGTATGGCGAGTTCATAGAAGATTTTATTTTTTGTCACAAGTTAGTGAAAAATGACACTTTGTGAAAAAAAAACAATAAAAATTAATTTCCGCTAACTTTTGACAAAAAATTAAATCTTCTATGAACTCGTCATACACCTAACATAATACCTTGGGGTGTCTTTTTTTTCTAAAATGGGGTCACTTGTGGGGTTCCTATACCGCCCTGGCATTTTACAGGCCCAAAACCGTGAGTAGTCTGGAAACCAAATGTCTCAAAATGACTGTTCAGGGGTATAAGCATCTGCAAATTTTGATGACAGGTGGTCTATGAGGGGGCGAATTTTGTGGAACCGGTCATAAGCAGGGTGGCCTTTTAGATGACAGGTTGTATTGGGCCTGATCTGATGGATAGGAGTGCTAGGGGGGTGACAGGAGGTGATTGATGGGTGTCTCAGGGGGTGGTTAGAGGGGAAAATAGATGCAATCCATGCACTGGGGAGGTGATCGGAAGGGGGTCTGAGGGTTTGGCCGAGTGATCAGGAGCCCACACGGGGCAAATTGGGGCCTGATCTGATGGGTAGGTGTGCTAGGGGGTGACAGGAGGTGATTGATGGGTGTCTCAAGGTGTGATTAGAGGGGGGAATGGATGCAAGCAATGCACTGGCGAGGTGATCAGGGCTGGGGTCTGAGGGCATTCTGAGGGTGTGGGCGGGTGATTGAGTGCCCTAGGGGCAGATAGGGGTCTAATCTGATAGGTAGCAGTGACAGGGGGTGATTGATGGGTAATTAGTGGGTGTTTAGGGTAGAGAATAGATGGAAACACTGCGCTTGGGTGGTGATCTGATGTCGGATCTGCGGGCGATCTATTGGTGTGGGTGGGTGATCAGTTTGCCCGCAAGGGGCAGGTTAGGGGCTGATTGATGGGTGGCAGTGACAGCGGGTGATTGATGGGTGGCAGTGACAGGGGGTGATTGATGGGTGGCAGTGACAGGGGGTGATTGATGGGTGATTGATAGGTGATTGACAGGTAATCAGTGGGTTATTACAGGGGAGAACAGATGTAAATATTGCACTGGCGAATTGATAAGGGGGGTCTGAGGGCAATCTGAGCGTGTAGGCGGTCGATTGGGTGCCCGCAAGGGGCAGATTAGGGTCTGATCTGATAGGTAACAGTGACAGGTGGTGATAGGGAGTGATTGATGGGTGATTGATGGGTAATTAGTGGGTGTTTAGAGGAGAGAATAGATGGAAACACTGCGCTTGGGTGGTGATCTGATGTCGGATCTGCGGGCGATCTATTGGTGTGGGTGGGTGATCAGATTGCCCGCAAGGGGCAGGTTAGGGGCTGATTGTTGGGTGGCAGTGACAGGGGGTGATTGATGGGTGATAGGTGATTGGCAGGTGATTGACAGGTGATCAGTGGGTTATTACAGGGAAGGACAGATGTAATTAATGCACTGGCGAATTGATAAGGGGGGGGGTCTGAGGGCAATCTGAGCGTGTGGGCGGGTGATTGGGTGCCCGCAAGGGGCAGATTAGGGTCTGATCTGATAGGTAACAGTGACAGGTGGTGATAGGGGGTGATTGATGGGTAATTAGTGGGTGTTTAGAGAAGATAACAGATGTAAACGATACATTTGGGAGGTAATCTGACGGCGGGTTTGCGGGCGATCTAATGGTGTGGGTGGGTGATCAGATTGCCCGCAAGGGGCAGGTTAGGGGCTGATTGATGGGTGGCAGTGACAGGGGGTGATTGATGGGTGATAGGTGATTGGCAGGTGATTGACAGGTGATCAGTGGGTTATTACAGGGAAGAACAGATGTAATTAATGCACTGGTGAATTGATAAGGGGGGGTCAGAGGGCAATCTGAGCGTGTGGGCGGGTGATTGGGTGCCCGCAAGGGGCAGATTAGGGTCTGATCTGATAGGTAAAAGTGACAAGTGGTGATAGGGGGTGATTGATGGGTGATTGATGGGTAATTAGTGGGTGTTTAGAGGAGAGAATAGATGTAAACAATGGATTTGGGAGGTGATCTGATGTCGGATCTGTGGGCGATCTATTGGTGTGGGTGGGTGATCAGATTGCCCGCAAGGGGCAGGTTAGGGGCTGATTGATGGGTGGCAGTGACAGGGGGTGATTGACGGGTGATTGACAGGTGATTGACAGGTGATCAGGGGGATAGATGCATACAGTAAACAGGGGGGGTGGTCTGGGGGGGGGGGGGTCTGGGGAGAATCTGAGGGGTGGGGGGTGATCAGGAGGGGGCAGGGAGCAGGGGGGGGGGATAAAAAAAAAAATAGCGTTGACAGATAGTGACAGGGAGTGATTGATGGGTGATTAGGGGGGTGATTGGGTGCAAACAGGGGTCTGGGGGGTGGGCAGGGGGGGGTCTGATGGGTGCTGTGGGCGATCTGGGGCAGGGGGGGGAGAAATCAGTGTGCTTGGGTGCAGACTAGGGTGGCTGCAGCCTGCCCTGGTGGTCCCTCGGACACTGGGACCACCAGGGCAGGAGGCAGCCTGTATAATACACTTTGTAAACATTACAAAGTGTATTATACACTTTGTATGCGGCGATCGCGGGGTTAACATCCCGCCGGCGCTTCCGTATAGCCGGCGGGATGTTGCGGCGAGCGGTGACAGGCGCCGGCGGAGGATCGCGTCACGGATGACGCGATCGCTCCGCCCATGCCCTTAAATGGACCGCCGCCTCTGTGGGTGAGGCCGTCCTGCAGGGCTCCACTTCCCCGCCGCCCCTGTGTAGTGGGCGGTCGGGAAGTGGTTAACTGCCAACGCTTAGGAATTTTACAAGACAACTGAAGTGAGAAGGATATGTAGACTACTATATTTATTCCCTTTAGACTAAAACTAGTCCTTGGTAAGAGTACTTGTAAAAGGTAAAAACCGGAACAAAGAACATCTATCAGGCCCTAGGCAATGTAAGTGTGGGTACATGTAAGAATGATGTGCAGGTACTCTGCAGGGGAATGAGGAGATTGTAAACAGACAACACCTCTGTGTTCAATGTGCACAACATTCTCAGTGGATTCCCTGCAGCTCTGTGGGGAGTGCATATGTAGAGTATAGTACTACTGTGTAACAAAGTAAACCTGAGACAGATGAAATTAAAGTTTTATACATACCTGGGGCTTCCTCCAGCCGCCTTCAGGATAATCAGTCCCTCGTTGTCCTCCTCCACCACCTGGATCTTCTGCTATGAGTCCAGGTACTTGAGCCAGTCAGGCGTAGTGCGCATGCACACACTCCGCCGCCAGGAGCATACTACACCTGTGCAGCACTATTGCGCAGGTGCAGAATGTTCCTGGCTGTGGGAGCGGCATGTGGCCGGACAGCGCTGACTGGCTGAATTACCATGACTCATAGCAGAAGATCCGGGTGGTGGAGGACAGCGAGGGACTGATTAGCCTGAAGGGGGCTGGAGGAAGCCTCAGGTATGTATAAAACTTTACTTTTCATCCGTCTCAGTTTCCCTTTAATTTGTAGTCACCAAACCAAATTTTAATAACATATCAAATTATTTGATTTCATCAGCATTTGCATAAATCAGCATCAATGCAGAATTATTTCCATCTCATTGACCATCTCTATTAGTGACATGGCTACACATCAGGCTTTATACTTACAGCATAGATGTTATTTAGTATATATGAGATTCCGGTGTACACATCATATATACAGTCACAATCAGATATGTATATCTGACCTTAAAAATACGGGGACTGCTTTATTGAAGCAGCACAAGTAACTCATTTGATTGGTTTATTTCATTTTTGTGGACTGAGCACAGCTATTACTGTATATATAGTGTATATATACATTATTTTTAATGACTTTTATCTGAGAAATAGAACATTTTATCATATTTTCTATTTTAATTACAGTTACAAATTCATTAGGAGTCGGAGTCGGTGCATTTTTTCCCGACTCCGACTCCAGGCACCAAAAATTGCCCGACTCCACGACTCCGACTCCACGACTCCGACTCCGACTCCACAGCCCTGATTACATTACAATCCCTTTCTAGTAAACTCCAAAGGACCAGGAAAAGTGGTTTACTATATCAGTTTACTATAGTTTACTATACCAGAATTGGTCGACAAGATTCTACTGTATAACTAACAAACAAACACAGAACATTTATATCGCGCTTTTCTCCTGGCGGACTCAAAGCGCCAGAGCTGCAGCCACTAGGACGCGCTCAATAGGCAGTAGCAGTGTTAGGGAGTCTTGCCCAAGGTCTCCTACTGAATAGGTGCTGGCTTACTGAACAGGCAGAGCCAAGTTTCGAACTCAGGTCTCCTGTGTCAGAGGCAGAGCCCTTAACCATTACACTATCCAGCCACATAATGCATGCATTATGCTCATGGAAAAACATATGATTTGTTTGATCAGGTGACAGATATCTAAGGTTCTGATTTGCTGTGATCAATTCCTTATTTAGCCTACACAGGAAACAGATTTGTAAGGCATGATTTGCCTGATCATGTGTCACTTCTATTACCTGTTCAAACTAATTTAGTATGTTACTTCAAAGGCCTCAAAATGTGTGGCACTCTCAGGGCTAGCATTTACTGTCACAGGGGCCCTTGGGCAAAGGTAAGCTGGGGGCACCTTAGTCTTTCCCACCAAGAAAAATCAGCCTCTGGGCCCCCAAGCTGGCATCCACCCCGACTTCCCTGGGTGGTCTCCCTGTCTGGGGCCTCTGCACAATATGTTGCTGTGTTGTAATAACTCACCTGTCATGCCGCACTGCTCTGTCCATGCTCTTTATCCTTGTTGCCTGTCTCTTCTCCATGCGGCGTATGTTATGCTAAATAAACAGCGCTAGATCATGGAGAAGAGGCAGGCAACAGGAATGAAGACAGAGCAGCGCGCCGAGACAGGCAGCCACACATTATGCAGGGTACTCGGGAGCAGTCAGGGGAAACCACCTGGGGGGTCTGGTGGGGTCCTGACAGGCTTCAGGGGCCCTGGCGCAATTGCCCTTTTTGCCTTAGTGGTAGCGCTGGTCCTGCACTCTGTCGGTACTAGCTTTCAAAGCAAACTACAACCCAAGGCTTACTATTGTTCAGTCAGTTAGTAAGTATAATGCCTAGTACACATCATACAATTTTCTGTAAGATTTTTCTGTGATGCTGGGCATAGAAGAGTCGACCCGGCGGCTCGATTAGCCGCTGGATCGACTCCCGCTCGTCCCTGCGGGCGCTCCTTATCTTCCGGTCGATTCCCCGCTAATGTCCGCCCGCGGGGATCGAGCGGGGAATCTATCCTGCGGGTCATCGGACCTGTCGGATATTATCAATCGAGCCATTAGCGGCTCGATTGATAAGGAAGAATCCTACCATGTATGCCCAGCATTAGATTTTATGTAATTAGATTTTTTGTAAAGTACTGGTAGAGAATGGTCGTTATCTCTGGTGCATTGTCTTCTGGCTATCTCCTGCTGACTAGAACAATGCTTAATTGCTAGGCAGATAGATGGTTAAAATAATAAAATGAAAATCTAAAGCTCAGTACAAGCATCGTACTTGCCTCCAATGTAATGACTCAAACATTACTAAGAATTTACTACACTCCATACACGTGTGCTGTGGTCACGCCCACTTCCATTGAAAAGTGCTGCAAGGTTGGGTAAGGAGTGTGTGAGCTGCGCACCTGACCTTGCACATTTCACCTGAAGAAACCGTGAATCACAAACTGGTGTATAGATTGTTAGGACTGGTGATGCAGGCTCACCCAGGTCCAAGGACCCCACCCTGCAAAGGATGATTGACCATTATGAATAAGTATAATAATAAATAGTAAAATGGTATAAAGCACTTGCAAAAATTAACAAAACCTTTTGATACAATGAAGTTGAGATCCCATGTGCACTGCTGAAACATTTTCCAATCCAGTCCAGCATCCTAAACCAATGAAACTCAAACCAATAAAAAAAAGTTGTGGATCTGCATGGGGTGCAGCATGTGCATATAGAGTGACTTGTATCAAGACATACAGTAGCTCTCAGAAAGGGTGTATACACACACTCCCTATGACAACGTAGCAAAAAGGATTACAGTTGTGCTTACAAGTTTACATACCCTGGCAGAATTCGATTTTTTTTTTTTTTTTTTTAAACCATTTTTTATAGAATATGAATAACAAAAACTTTTCTTTCACTCATGGTTAGTGGTTGGATGGAGCCATTTATTGTCATACATAATTACTACACAAACTACCCAAATGACCCTGTTCAAAAGTTTACATACCACGGTTCTTAAAATACCTTAGTCTTAATTCTCATTCTGATTCACCAGCGGTTCTTTGTTATCCGCACTCCGCTGGTGAGCCGGCTCACGTACGAGCGCATAACAAAGAACCGCTGGTGAATCAGAATTTGTATTCTGATTCACCAGCGGTTCTTTGTTATGCGTTCGTACGTGAGCCGGCTCACCAGCGGCTCCTCAGTGACTCTCTGCTCAATATGAGCCAGCGGCTCTTCAGTGACCGCATGTCAGCATGCCAGAATTCCTCCGAAAAAGAGGGTAGAGTAGATGTGCTGGCTGCTCGGCGGGTGGGGGAAGGGAGGCCGCGGCGTGTGAATGGATGATACCGGCAGGGCTGCCTACTATAGCAGCGGCTCCCTCCTAGCAGTGACTCACAGCTGGGGAGGAGCCGCTATGTGACAGCCACGAGTGTAACACATTGCTATTTAAAGCGGCAATTCTTATCTCATCAGTTCAGGCGACCCTGCAGAGGATTTAGATAACAGAGCACCTGAAACTGACAGGGGAGGCACTGATCGTCTGCCCTGAGGTCTGATATTGCAATAAGGTAACTAACATTTTTTCTAATATTCGCCTCGTAAGTCCTTTAAAGGAGTTATCGGGCAAAAAAAAAATAGTTTCACTTACCTGGGGCTTCTACCAGCCCCATGCAGCCATCCTGTGCCCTCGTAGTCACTCACTGCTGCTCCAGTCCCCCGCCGCCAGCTAGTTTCGTTTTTGCTGACCTCGGGGTCGGCGGGCCGCATTGCGTACATTTTTACGCATTCCCGCTGATGCAGGAACAGCAACACATAAATTTTTACGCGTTGGTGGTTCAATGTGTAAAAATGTGCGCATTGAACCACTAACGATTAAAAATTTGTGTTGATGTTTCTGCATCAGCGGGAATGCGTAAAAATGTACGCAATATGGCCTTGCCAACCCACAGGTCAGCAAAAACAAAACCAGCTGGCGGCGGGGGACTGAAGCAGCAGTGAGTGACTACGAGGGCACAGGATGGCTGCATGGGGCTGGTAGAAGCCCTAGTTAAAGTGGACCCAAACCAAACATTTTTTTTTATTCAAAATATTTAGTTGCACCACTCTGACACATACAAAGATAAATAAACACTCCTTCAAACCTATGAGCATTTCAATGCATGCTTTTCACCCTTCTCTTTTCATAGCTAGGGTTATACTGGGGGCAGCCATTAGCAATTTCTCCATTGCCGGACACCATCTACTCCACCAGTTTGCCGGAAAAATCCCGGCAATTTGAAAGGAAGGGAGGGGTTCCTCCAATAAATGTAAAATTTTATATTTGTCATCATGCAGCTGAAAAAAGGCTGCTATTTATTATTAGAATTTAGAAAATGGATTTTATTTCTGAAATCTTGTATTTTTAATTTGGGTCCACTTTAAGTGAAACTATTTTTTTTTTTTTTTTTTGCCTGATAACTCCTTTAACCACTTGACCTCCAAGGGTTTTTAAAAATAATGAAAATGTATTTCATTTTTCTATGGTAAGGTGAATAATAGGGTATTTGGATGTGGTTTTACTTTTTGGCCACAAGATGGAGATACAGAATTGTGTGTTCTAAAAATAGAAACAGAGCCAAGTGTTTATTATTTGTTTAGATTTATGTATAACAGGTGTTTGTAAACAAGACGTAGAAAAGCGTAGCAAGGGAGGCAAAGTGGTTAATACCATATATTGCCCCTTTAAAATCAATGACAGCTTGAAGTGGTATTTGTGGATGAGGCTCTTTATCTTCTCAGACAGTGAATCTGCCCATTCTTCCTAGCAACAAGCCTCCAGTTCCTGTAAACTCTTGGGCTGTGTTGCATGAATCTCCCAAGAGTGACTCAATAATATTGAGGTCAAGAGACTGAGATGGCCACTCCAGAACCTTCACTCTATTTTGCTGTAGCCAATGACAGGTCAACTTGGTCTTGTGTTTTAGGTCATTGTCGTGTTGTAATATCCAAGCACGTTTCATGCTCAGCTTCCTGGCTGATGAGTGCAAATTTTCCTCCGGTACTTTTTGATAACTTACTGCATTCATATTGCTATCAATTCGGACCAAATTTCCTGTGCCTTTGTAGCTCACAGATCACCAAAATCTCAGTGATCCACCACCATGTTTCGCAGTAGAAATGGTGTACCTTTCATCACAGTCCTTGTTGAGTCCTCTACAAATGTAGCTTTTATGGTTATGGCCAAACCATTCAATTTTTGTCTCATCACTCCAAATGACTTTGTGCCAAAAGGTTTGAGGCTTGTCTCTGTGCTATTTGGCATATTGCAAATGGGATACTTTGTGGCCTTTGCGTACTAATGGCTATCTTCTGGCAACTCAACCATGCAGCCCATCTTTCTTCAAGTGCGTCCTTACTGTGCATTTTGACACTGCCACGTGATATTTTTTCACGAGTCCTGTTTTTTCACCTGATGTTATTGGTGGGGTTTTTCCTTGCATCCTGAACTGGCAGTCGTGGCTAAAATTTTATTTGGTCTACCGGACCGTGGATTGGTTTTAATAGAACCTATAATTCTCTTGGCATCTTCAATTCCTTGGATATTTTCTTATATCTCTTCCCTGTTTTATAGAGTTCAATTACCTTTTCCACAGATTCTTTGACATTTCATTTGCTTTTCCCATGACCTAAGGTGCGTACAGGCGCACTATTGTATCAAACGACGGGTCTGTCAGATCCTCCCACGGCGCGGTCATTCTGCCGACAGATCAGTCAAACACAGTCTTATCAGTCTGCCGACAGCCTGTACTCACGTACTACTGTCGGCAGAACGACCGCTCCGCAGGATGGTGTGACGGACCCGTTGTTTTTTTTACAATAGTGCGTGTGTACGCACCTTCAGAAGAATTCAAAAAACATCAGTGCAGCACTGGATGAAAGGGTCTTGTCAGGAGTAAAAAAAAATGCATTGACACACCCACTAATTACAAGCAAATAGATCACAGGTGAAGATGGTAACCAATTTGTGTTAAGTTGACCATACATTAGAAGATTATGGGCAGATTCGACCAAGAGACATTTATCTCTGATCGAATCTAATTAGTGATAAATTTGTCTTTTGGTCGAATCTGCCCATACACTACAGGCCGATTTTAGCATGAAATAATCAGGGAATCGGCTGAGCCCGCCATGTCCACCCGGCCGCTGCCCCAAAAATGTATAAATGTATTCAGTGTGTGCATTTATACATTGCCTGTCCTGTAGCAGCTTCCGCACGGTGTCCGTCCATCTCGCCGGGTAACAGCCGCATACACGCTAGTGGTTCATTTTAATATAAGAAAGTCCCGGCAAGTTAATGGCTGCAAGTGGGCACTAGGAGGGGGTTAACATCTGCACTGCATAAAGAATTGCAGCCATTAACCCC
The DNA here is from genome assembly GCF_040937935.1 of Hyperolius riggenbachi. Lineage (NCBI taxonomy): Eukaryota > Metazoa > Chordata > Amphibia > Anura > Hyperoliidae > Hyperolius > Hyperolius riggenbachi. The sequence goes on from NC_090656.1 coordinate 136,652,185, forward strand.
TCCTGATCCCCAGTTGCAGACATGGACCCCAAGTGCAGCCCCCTCCCCCTTCATAGTTAGAGCAGCCAGTGTCTGAACCCCTCCTCCCCCCTTTTGTTAGATAGTGCAGTCAGTATCCTCTCTTTATCCTCTTGTTTTTCTGATTGATTCTGTATAGAAGTGATCGGAAATCAGATCTGACCTTTTGGAAGTAATCGATTTGACCATCAGTCTGATGGAAAATTGGATCATTGGTACCAGGCATTAGATTTCTGTATGACTAGTATCTTTCCACCACCACCCCTAAGGCCTAGTTTAGTAAAGTAAGGGCTTATTAAATCAGGCCCTGTATATCAGGCTTTGGTTGCTGGACACATGGTGAGTTTATACTTCTTTTAACACCCCTGCATATCTTACACAATGCTTAACACCCCTGGCAGTAAGCCCGAGCTCAGGGTAGCTAAAATAGCTGCTACAGCTGCTTACCTGGGTCCCGCATGCGATCAGCGCCTTTCAACCGGACTCCAGGACTCTCCAGCCGGCAATCGGGATCTCAGTGGCCAATCAGCGTTGGTTCGGTTTGCAGCGGTGTGGCATGATGTTGGGGGCAGTCCGGAAAAGTTAAAGTGGACCTGTACTCTTGCACAGGACAGAAGGAAAACAGCACCCAGCATGCATATGGAGAGTTTTGCCTGTCTAATTCCTCTGGACCTAAACTTGCACAGGGTAGAAGGAAACTGAGAAATGCACACTGTATGTACATAGAAAGTTTAGCCTGTCTAATACCCCCTCATTTGAGTCTAATCACAAATTGTAATTTGATCTCTCCCGTGTGTCACATGACATGGCATGGCAGATAAGCTCATTTGAAAGTACAGGATATTAAAGAGAGTCTGAAGCGAGAATAAATCTCGCTTCAGACCTCATAGATAGCAGGGGCATGTGTGCCCCTGCTAAACCGCTGCTATCGCGCCGCTAAACGGGGGTCCCTTCACCCCCAAATCCCCTCTGTACAGCCGGGGTGCCCTTCCGCATTGGGGCAGGCCTAACCACCGCAGCCCTGCCCCACGCGCGTCTGTCAGCGCGTATCTCCGCCTCTCCCCCGCCCCTCTCAGTCTTCCTTCACTGAGAGGGGCGGGGGAGAGGCGGTGATGCGCCGCTGATAGACGCGACTGGAGGCAGGGCTGCAGCCGTTAGCCCTGCCTCCAGGAAGAAAAAATACACGACCAATTTGCGACCAAGGTTTGCGGGGGTGGGGTTGGGGGTGAAGGGACCCCCGTTTAGCGGCGCGATAGCGGCGTTTTAGCAGGGGCACACATGCCCCTGCTAACTATGAGCTCTGAAGCGAGATTTATTCTCGCTTCAGAGTCTCTTTAACAATATAGCCATTTGGTTCCCAACTGCTTCTGAGCTCAGTGCTTCTGCTGATCTGCCTAACTGTTAAAAAATTTTTCCTGGATTTTGACTACTCTCTGCCTGCCACCTTAGACTGAGAGCAAAGGTGAAAAAAAAGTCAGAAAGGAATCGCGCTTCTACTGCCCCGATTGTGATGTCGCCCTCTATGCCATTCCGTTTCAAATTTTACCATACGCGAAAGGTGTATTAGGTATAGATGTACATACTGTATAGTATTTTGCCTTATTTGTACAGTTTCACAATTTTTTTTTAAGTTTATTCGTAAATTTTTATTTATTTCAACAATTTTGTGTTCCAGTCTCTTATTATAAACGGGATGTCTAAAAGACCTTTAGTCTGACATATTTTGGTGAGTTATGACTTAAGAATTGGAGGCCTAAAATTCTTGAAATTTTTTTTACCACTTTTAGACCCATAAATCCAGACAGAAATGTACCGCCAGGGAAGTTAAGTTTAGTTCACTATTTCTATTATAAAGATCGTTTTTGTGTTTCTTTCCAAGATCTGACCACCTTTTTTATACATTTTATATAATGCTTCCTTGCGTTCTGATAGGAAAGATAAGCTTATTTTTGTTTATGGGTAGTGCATACCACTGGTGTATCAGGAGGGAAACCGTGTTCTCATACCACCCTTCTAGAATAACTTTATGAAAGCTCTGCTCCATATTGCAGTCTATGCACATTTATAACCGGACATCAGTTTATTTAATGTTTACCATTATGTGAATGAATATCTTTACTGTATATATGCTTTGTATTTTAATCACATTCATTGTTCTTTTTTCCATAGGACATTAGAGCTACGATGTGAATGAAGCTGTTTTTTATTCCACTTTACTACTCGAGTCTGAAAACATGTCTACAAAAGCTCCAATCTACCTAAAAAGAGGCAGTCGGAAAGGAAAGCTTAGAGATGTGTTGTCACCAGACATGATCAGTCCTCCTCTTGGTGATTTCAGACACACTATTCATATTGGCAGTGGGGAGGGAGATGTTTTTGGGGATGTTTCCTTCCTTCAAGGTAAATTCCACCTCCTGCCTCAAAAGAATCCTGGATCTTCCACTTCATCTTCGCCAGATGCAACCCCACCTCTCTCCCATGCTGACGTGCCATCACCAGTCCTGAAAAATGCCATCTCCCTTCCCGCTATAGATGAACCACAAGCACTTTCTCTTCTGCAATCACCACCACCACCAAAGCCACCACGTCTTCATTTAGAAGAAAAGGGAAAGAGTCCAATTAAAGAAATGGCTTCTTGTTTCTCAGCCGAGGAAAGGGAAGAAAGATTTCTTGCTCATGCCGGCTCTCTCCTCTCTCTGCATGTGGATTTAGGACCTTCCATCATGGATGACGTGCTGCAAATCATGAACAAAGAGTAGATCACGTCCACCTTGGTCTAGAACTAATATTTTCAACCAGTTTTTGCCTTACACACTACAAAATGTTTTCTGAATGGACGTTAAAAAAAAAGCCTTTGCTGCCTGAGTATTTGTACAAATGTGAATTTGTACTGTACAGGCTGATGTTGAGCATCTATGTGGACATGCTGCAATGTATAGTCTTGGGACCTTCACTGGAACTGAACTGTTTGAATTGTCTATAGTATATTTGGTCATCATATATATGATGATATACTTTATTCTGTTAATCTGTGAGGTTACCGTATAAGTGCCTTCTTGCCATGAAATGACACTTTATTTTTTTATTTTTTTCCTTCTTATTTTTTTTAATTGTGTATTGGACCAAATACAGAAGAAAAAAAACCTATTTTAAGTTCTGTTTATTTCTGCAATATCATAAAGGCTATTGCTGCTCCAAATGTAACCCTAAGCATTCTGATGGTTTCTTACCCTCCTGTATGAATGTGAATGGTAAATCTATGACTATTGTGACATGGGCCTCAATTCACTAAGCTTATCTCCTGTCTTTAATAACGTTTCTAGAGTGATCACCATGGTGATGAGCAATGTCGTATTCAGGAAACATTTTACCTCAGGCAAAACTCTTCAATCCTTAAAATAACTCCAGAGTTAAAGACAGGCTTTTTATTAACTGCCTGTGAAATTAACTACAGAGGAGGTAACTTAAGGAATGAAGAGATAAGATAACTTTTACTGTGTGGTGGTACATTTTCTCTTGCCTTATCTCCAGCATGATCTTAGTGAATTGAGGCCATGGTCAAAGAGTAGGTTCACACTAGGACCGGGAACATATCCGTGGTTGTGTTTTTTAAAACCTAATGAAAACCGGAGCCACGGATAGCAATGTTCAAAATAGCAGCTATCTTGACCCAAACAAAAACCAGATCCATCTGCGTTTGCGGGGCCCCGTTTTCAAAACCTGACCGGAAGGTCCGGATCTGCTTCATTTTCCCGCACTGCATATGGATCCTGATACACATGGGTAGTGGCAAGCAATAGAAAATTGGATCCCCCTCTACACAGGCACATTTGGACACAGAAACGGATCAAATTCTGTGTCACAGCCTGGGGGGGGAGAGGGGGCTGCCATGCTGGAGGGGAAAGTAGGCAGGGCGGGGGTGGTAGCGGTCGGCGGGGAGGGGGGTCGCCACCCCTCACCTGGGTCCCCCGTCCCCGCTCCTCCTCCAGCTACTTGCACAAATTCTTAAAATATGTCTGCAGCGAGCGGGGAAGATTACCTTCTCTCTACTTCCTCAGCTCGCCGCGTCACTTCCTGCAATGCCACCCTCCGAAGTATAGAGGGCGGCATTGCAGGAAGTCTAGCGGGGAGCAGTGGAAGTGGAGAGAAGGTAATCTTCCCCACTCGCTGCGGACATTATATTTTAACAATTTGTGCAATTAGCTGCAGGGGGAGCGGGGACGGGGGGACCCAGGTAAGGGAGGGGTAGGCCACTCCCCCTCCCCACCGCTGTGCCCGCAGCCCCCAGTCCTGGCTGCTACCTCCTCCATCATGTTTGTTTTTTGTTTTGTTTTTCTCAACATGAGAAATTTTGTCCAATCAGAGAGGAACAGAGGTGTGGGAGGGGAAAACAGGAGGAAAAGAGACTTCAGCCAATCGGGCTGCATTAGTTAAGTCTGAGGGGAAATAGACAAGCAAAAAAAGACAACCCAGCATGCCCGGCAACTTCCTTTTTGCGCACCAAAGAAGAGTTGGGTTAACTGGGAAATGATCATTTATTAACAAGAAAAGTAATAGTGATTTTAACTTTTGGATTGTTGGTCAGCATCCTTATTGTTTACCAGATAAAATAATTGATTTTTGATTTTATGCCCGACAGTTACACTTTAAAAGGGGATAAAATTCAACTTCAGGTACAGTTTTAGATAACCATACACAATATCTGATGCGCTAGCTGTCTCCGTTTGCCCCTTGGTCAGCCTGCTGTTGATGTACCTCCTGCTTTTTTTTTTTTAACAATAGTACAATTATACTCTGTACAGGAGCCACTAGTATTCCAAATAAGTCATTTTGTGGCAATTAAGTCTCACAAATTACTTACGTACATAACATGAAGTCATTTTCCTCCTCTGCAGATATTTCAAGGTCCCTCTTCTTGCATATCACAGTACACCTCCACCACACCCAATCAGAAGACACTCACCAGATGTGATGACCACCAGGTTCTAGTAGCAAATTCTGAATAATTCCATCCGCCGACCTCCACGATCAGATACAATCCACTTTTTTATTCCACCTTCAATATCCCATTCATGACCAATGTGATAACTTCAAATACAAACCTCATACTAATACTGTAAAACTATTTAATAGTATAAAAGGGTATTGTACTCACATAAATTGACTTGTAAAACAGTGTTGAGTTTTATATAGGGCTCCTCCCCGTTCAGGTGGTCTTGACTGGCTCTTTCCGATGTGCTGTCCTCTGAGTGTATGGGCAGCTGCTGAGTGCACAGCCTCTATCTCACCGCTTCCCCACTCACTGCACTAGTACTTATGCACTTCCACATCAGACAGACCCTGGATGTGGAAGTACACGAGTGCTGTCCCATAAAAGTATCGATGGCTTCAGACTGCATAAGAGCCCACTGCTTCACATGGCCCGCCACTCTGTAAAGAAATGTGTAGCACAACAATCCAATTACTGGTCCCCCTACCCCCCCCCCCCCCCCCCCCCACCATGTTCTGCAAGCCCTGCGGAAGCAGCAAGACAGTGACCTTGCTTCTCTGATGTTCACAAGTGCTGTAATGTGCACATGCGGGAGCAGAGCCCTCTGACTGGATGTTTGCATCATCCAGTCTCAGGGCTCTGCGTGTGCATTACAGCATTTGGGCACATTAGAGGTGCAAGCTGGCTAATTTGCGTCCATACAGCCTGCAGAGCGTGGTGATCAGTATTTGGATTCTGCCACACATTTCTTTAGCGAGCGGCATCCTCTGTGCAGCAGTGGTCTCTTCTGTTCTCCGACACCATCAGTACTTTATGTAACAGTGTTCTGCAAGTATAGCGAGGGGAAAGGAGCCACTCATTTTTTTAAAGCTACAGTCTTTTAGTACAAAGTCACTCCCATTTATTAATGGCATCCTGAGAAAAAAAATGTATTCTTTGATAGTTAACCCTTAAAAGAAACCAGAGCTGTTCTAAATAAAACATTTTTATACATACCTGGGGCTTCCTCCAGCCCCATACGCACGGATCTCTCCCACACCGCTGTCATCAGTCTTGAAGCTCCGATACCGGTTTCCTGCTCTTCTGTCAGTAGGAGCCAGTCTGACGTAAGTGAAGTGTGCTGTTTGCATATCTCTCTAGCAGCCGCTGGAGAGATACGTAGAGGACGCACTTCTGCGTAGACTGGCCAGACCGACTGAAGTGCGGGTACCCGGTATCGGAGCTGCGAGAAGACCGAGGACGGTGGTGTGAGAGCGATCTGTGCGTATGGGGTTGGAGGCCCAGATATTTATAAAATGTTTTATTTGGAATAGCTCTGGTACACTTTAAACGTAGCGCCCCACTTTTTATTATAAACTAGACTTTTGAAGATGCATACCTCCTCCTTGACAGCACCGTGTAGGAAGATGCAAGAAGTTGGTGGGCAGGGCCCTGACCATTTTCTAATGTTCTTGGCACTCTAAAATCTGTTTCCTAAAGTGCATCAGAAGTGTATAAATATAAGCTGTGCCCTTTAAAGGATACCCGAGGTGACATGTGACATAATGTGATAGACATGGGTATGTACAGTGCCTAGCACACAAATAATTATGCTGTGTTCCTTTTTTTTCTTTCTGCCTGAAAGAGTTAAATATCAGGTATGTAAGTGGCTGACTCAATCCTGACTCAGACAGGAAGTGACTATAGTGTGACCCTCACTGATAAGAAATTCCAACTATAAAACACTTTTTCCTAGCAGAAAATGGCTTCTGAGAGCAGGAAAAAGATAAAAAGGATCAACAGTTCATAGATTTTAGCTCTGGCGTACTTCAATGAATGTGTCATTGAGCAAAAACAATAAAACAGTTAAAGCTTAAAAAATAGATTTAAACATAAAATAAAACTGTGGAATATCATAAAAAGTCATTTTTAGGAGAAGGAAGATAGATGCAATCATTTATTTCATTCGTTTATTTTCGCCTCGGGTGTACTTTAAAGAGAACCTGACGTGGCTTCCTAAGAATGAAATCCGCACACAGAGGCTGGGTCTGCCTATACTGCCCAGCCTCTGTTGCTATCTCAATCCCCCCTAAATTCCCCCTGCACTCTGCTATGCCCCATAAATCACAGCCGTGCTGTCGACACGCAGCGTGTCGCAGTGGGCTGTGTTTACCTCTGTAGTGTCACTCTGTGTGCTCCCCCGCCTCCTGCATAGCTCCGGACCCCGCCCGCGTTCCTTCCCTCCCCGCTGATTGGAGGGAAGGGATGCGGGCGGGGACCAGAGCTATGCAGGAGACGGCGAGAGTGACACAGAGGTAAACACAGCCCGCTGCGTGTTGACAGCACGGCTGTGATTTAAGGGGCATAGCAGAGCGCAGGGGGGATTGAGATAGCAACAGAGGCTGGGCAGTATAGGCAGACCCAGCCTCTGTGTGCAGATTTCATTCTTAGGAAGCCACCTCGGGTTCTCTTTAAAGGCTACATGGGACTAAGGAGTACACTTGTGCTCAGAGGTGGGCATTAAAGGTTGATTACACTTATGTAAAAAAAAGTAAAAATATACAGAGACACATGTACGTTCACAAGACTATTTTTTACTTTGTTATTAAAAGTTGCCGTTTTGTTTTATGCTTAGGCTGCAATAATTTTCAAATGATTGTAATTCTAAACCATGCCAAACATATATAGTTTTCTATAACAGACTTTACAGAATGTTTACCTTTGTATTATAGGTTCAGGCTTTGGCTATAAATCTTCACAAAGTGGAAGTACAATATCAGACAACCTGGCGACTCTAGGTTTACTGTAATGGCCCATTCATTAGCAAATGAAGAAAAAGATCCGAACCACCTTCAAAGAAAAGCTTAGTCTATTTTATTGGAAAAAGACATACACAAGTTAAAAAGAACTATAAGGCAAGACAGTCCACTGTTTCGGGCTCCTGCCCATCTTCATGCTGCCTAGTTCTAAAATGGCATACAAACACACCAACATATATACAGAAAAACAACCAATCACTGATCATATATTAATAAGAGGACCTGATGGGAAACAGCCAATTTAAATATCTAGTCACACCTCCAACTCCCCCATTGGTGGATCCAACCCAGATCCAAACATTCAAAAAATGACAATAAATAAAGGCTAAGGAAGTGATCAGGCATACCTCATGAATGTGTTGGCAGAAAATCTGCCAGAACACCATGATGGCATAAGCTAAATGACAATAAAACGTCCAAAAAGTTACATTATACTAAGGAAAACAAAACGCCAAATTACGCATGGAAATGACGTATGTACGCGTCAAACACAACGCCATAACGTACGCATACAGATGACGCAATTGCGCATACCGTCTATCTGGGCCACTAACGGACAAAAGTACGCATCAAAATGCCGTACCTACGCATAAGCGCGATGCATCAATATGACGTGTACATGCATCAAACGTATGCCTAAAATTGACGCATAAACGCGTCCCTGCTTTACGTAGCCATAGCAACCAAAAGTACGTATCAAAATGACGTACCTACGGCGCGTTAAAAAAACATATGCATCAAACGTACGCCTAAAAATGACGCATGAACGCGTCCCAGCTATACGTAATCATAGCGACCAAAAATACGCGTCAAAAAGGTTAAAAAATATATTATAAACGCATACCGTCAAAATGGCACCATGCGTCAAAAAGGTCGTGAAAAATTAATTTAGAAAAAATTGTCAAATCGGCATCTCCCACCATAGAGTATATATAAAATATCATCAGGAAATTGATTGTATAATAAAAATACCCAATAATACTGATAACTTATAGGTACATCTATAGGCCTTATTGGCTTTTTCTTATTGGGTATTTTTATTATACAATCAATTTCCTGATGATATTTTATATATACTCTATGGTGGGAGATGCTGATTTGACAATTTTGTCTAAATTAATTTTTTTCTAAATTTTTCACGACCTTTTTGACGCATGGTGCCATTTTGACGCATGGTTTTGACGGTATGCGTTTATAATATATTTTTTAACCTTTTTGACGCATATTTTTGGTCGCTATGATTACGTATAGCTGGGACGCGTTCATGCGTCATTTTTAGGCATACGTTTGATGCATATATATGTTTTTTGAATCCGCCGTAGGTACGTAATTTTGATGCGCACTTTTGGTTGCTATGGCTACGTAAAGCAGGGACGCATTTATGCGTCATTTTTAGGCGTACGCATGTACACGTCATATTGATGCGTTGCGCTTATGCGTAGGTACGTCATTTTGATGCGTACTTTTGTCCGTTAGTGGCCCAGATAGACGGTATGCGCAATTGCGTCATCTGTATGCGTACGTTGTTATGGCGTTGCGTTGTTTGACGCGTACATATGTCCTTTCCATGCGTAATTTGCCGTTTTGTTTTCCTTAGTATAATGTTACTTTTTGGATGTTTTATTGTCATTTAGCTTATGCCATCATGGTGTTCTGGCAGATTCTCTGCCAACACATTCATGAGGTATGCCTGATCACTTCCTTAGCCTTTATTTATTGTCATTTTTTGAATGTTTGGATCTGGGTTGGATCCACCAATGGGGGAGTTGGAGGTGTGACTAGATATTTAAATTGGCTGTTTCCCATCAGGTCCTCTTATTAATATATGATCAGTGATTGGTTGTTTTTCTATATATATGTTGGTGTGTTTGTATGCCATTTTAGAACTAGGCAGCATGAAGATGGGCAGGAGCCCGAAACAGTGGACTGTCTTGCCTTATAGTTCTTTTTAACTTGTGTATGTCTTTTTCCAATAAAATAGACTAAGCTTTTCTTTGAAGGTGGTGCGGATCTTTTTCTTTTGCTACAGTTTAAGTCCCATGGTGTCTGGGACTATTTGATCTGCACACCTGACCATCTGAGATCGATGGAAGCCAAGTGAGTGCGACTCCATACCAAAAAATGGCCCATTCATTACACTTTTAACAGGGTATAGGTTTGAAGGGATGCCAGGTCTGCCATATTTTTCTACCAATAAGTTATTCCAACACATTATGAGGACAAACTGGTATCGCTATAATACTGCTTATTGTAGTGTAGAGAACTCAAGTGACATGAAAGTGTGAGTGGCTGTGCCAGAGAGGAATTATCGTGTATGTGTCACGTGTCTCCCATATATGGGCTTTTTCCCATCCCAAGATTTAATGTTTTCTGGGAATATGACTTTAGTGTCCTCAAAGGACATGTATGAATTGTCACCATTTTCCACTCCACCAACAGAGGAAAAGGATCTATCTGAAGCATTTATGATTGCATAAGTGTTCTTTAGTGGCTACAGTTATGAAGTGGTTTATTTGTGTGAGCCTGTCCTGACATGAAATGCTATGGGCAGAATCCATCTTATTTCTATTTCTGCCTTTACTGGAGTCATATGACATATCTGATTGATACTGTAAAGTCTGCTGCTGTTCCAAATGTTCACTGAAAACACCTAACCAATCCGCTGGCCTATTTTATGTTTACATTCGTTGTCACTGTTCCAGATAAATATGAATTTTAGATTTATCTCTGCTGTGACATGGCCTGGGGTAGTGAAACTTGGCAGAAGGACTTAAAGTAACATTGAAGCGAAAATAAAAATGAATTGTACATGCAGTATGGATAATTATTAGAACATTAGTTGCAAAGAAAAGTCTATTTTCAGTTCTATAGCTTTATTTATAACATTACATTCTAAACTACACTATGCTTTTTAAGCTGTTAAGCCTCGTACACATGCCTGACTTAAAGAGAAACCGTAACCAAGAATTTAATTTCATCCCAATCAGTAGCTGAGACCAGACCCTCTTTCCCATGAGAAATCTATTCCTTTTCACAAACTGATCATCAGCAGGCTCTGTATGGCTCATCTTGTGGTGAAACCCCTCCCACAGTGTGATGTCAGGACCATGGTCCTGACAGTTTACTGTCTGTGAACCTTGTTGCAGTGTGGGAAATAACAGCTGTTTCCAACTGCCAAAAAAGCAAGCAGCATCTCCTTCCAGTGATATCACCTGCCAGCAGTAAAAATTTCACCATCTGATAAATGTCAGAATGTAAATCAGGGAGAACAAAGATTTTACAATGAGCAAACACTGACTAAATCATTCATACATAATTATTGTAAAAATAATGCACTTTTTTTTACTACTATAACAACTAGGTCCAAAATATCTCTTACTGTTGTATAAACTTCCCAGGTCTAAGACCTTACATTGACATTTTATACACAAGCAAGGATGGGAAGGAAAACTAAGTCCACTGGAATATTATAAAATTATCAAAATATGTATTTATAAATCCTTAATAAAAGGTTAAAATTTAACCTCAGCACAAACACATGGTGAAAGATACATCGATTTAATATCCACTGTTTTGGCCACCCGGACTGAAGTTGGTAAGTATCTATGACTCGTCAGTCAATTAGATGATATAATAACAGCTGTTCAAGAAAAACACAATAATCTACAATCTTCTAAAGCCTTAAGAAAGTTCCAGTATTCAATCCAATATTGGTACTTCACTCTTGTAATTGCTAAATAACATTGCAAGATTTTATAGAACACAACAGAAGGGGATATTGTACTCCACTAAGATTTCTCCTTGTGTGGTGGACACCTGAAAAATGGTTAGTCAGTCGAACAAAAGAGTCCGCCAGGATGCAATCTTTGTGCAAATTTGACTGTATGAACTTGTTATTGCTGGAGTTGTTCCTCTGCAATAGTCATTCAAACATAGTCCGCCAGGATAGATCCTTATGCAGCTTAGACCACATGGGAACAAGTTTCATTAAAGATATTGTGCTTGAACTTCTGTGCAACCACTCGCAAAGGTCCCAGAGCCTTTGGCCATATAGACTTGTTATTGCTGAAATTGTTACTCTGTATTGGTCAATCAAATTTAGTCCACCAGGATAAATCCTTGTGCAGGTTAAACCATATGAGGACAAAGTTCATTAGAGATATTGTACTTGGACTTTTGTATAAAGTGCAACCATTCGCAAAGGTCCCAGAGCCAGCTCACACAAGACAATGTCATAATATCACAATATATTAGACATAGTATATTTCTCCATCTTAATTAAGATTGTATATTGCATTACTTCATAAACAGTCCGCCAGGATATAATCCTTATGCAGCAACATCCCCAAAAGTGACCACTTAAAGGGATACTGTAGGGGGGTCGGGGGAAAATGAGCTGAACTTACCCGGGGCTTCTAATGGTCGCCCGCAGACATCCTGTGCCCACGCAGCCACTCACCGATGCTCTGGCCCCGCCTCCGGTTCACTTCTGGAATTTCTGCCTGCGTTGCCGTGTCCTCAATCCCGCTGATGTCATCCTGGTGACATCAGCGGGAGCGAGGACACGGCAACGCAGGCGCAGTGATTTTCTGACTTTAAAGTCAGAAATTCCAGAAGTGAACTGGAGGCGGGGCCGGAGCATCGGTGATTGGCTGCACGGACACAGGATGTCTGCGGGGGACCATTAGAAGCCCCGGGTAAGTTCAGCTCATTTTCCCCCGACCCCCTACAGTATCCCTTTAAGGGATTTTGGTCGTGTTTTAGGGAGTGGCAATATATATATATATATATATATATATATATATATATCCCTCTGGGTCTCTTATAGGCATCAAGATCACTGTGTCATGAAGATAAAGTGCTGTATAAATCAAGTTCATAGCATGGCAATAGATGTCATATACTCATCCAGAGCAGATTGCGCCATAAACTCCTCAGATCCAGAAGCCGTACACAGTGCAATCTCCCGTGTGTTGTGCTGGGCCTATAGCGTGAGCCCAATAGCCAACTGGTTTCACTGGTAAGCCACCAGCATCGTCAGGACAGGCTCAAGGTGTGCTGGCTTGTAGTCCGGTGTCAGCCTAAAAATGGAGCAGGGCAGTCAGGAGATGCCAAAGCCGCACCATAGCCCCTCCCCCCCAGCGTGCCGTCCGCGTCACCATGTGGGTGCGCCTGGGCTCTCAAGGAGGGAGGGATATAGAGCGCTGCTGGCCATGCTCACCTAACGCTCCTGACTCAGCGCCTCCCGGAGGCCAGAAGGATTGACCATCCAAAGGTGCGCTGCTGCCCGGAGCGCATATGGAACGCAAGACCCGGAAGTGGCAGCCAGCAGCGTCGGCTGGTTGTTATGGAAACTTTGAGGGCCCCCGGCCACCCATACGCGACTCCACCTTAGCCAGGTCGAGCAAGGACACCCTGCCCGCACCCGCAAACTAGGAGAAGGCACCCCAATCGGGCAGTCCAACCCGAACAGGAGGATTCCCTCATTTCAGATCGGGTGGCCGCCCCAAGGGCGTTCCCCGGTCCAGCCCCAGTAACAGCGTCATGCCGGGCAAAAGGTCAGTGCACACCCATAAGACCGAGGGGGCCATAACACCAAAACCACCAACCAGCACCATTTATTAATTGAAAACATAATTATAGGTTGGACTTATCCTAAATTCCTAAATCTTTAATGCAGAAAATCAATAAATCAATCTTTAAATAAACTATAAATTCAAAAATACAAAAAAAAGTTTTTATTTAATTAATTAAATAAACAGTGTAATCAACCTGTCCTTGCAAAGGGTCAGATCTAGTGGGAAACTTTTACCCTCCCTGATGTTACCAGAATTCAGCCCCACCAAGATAAAGGAGGGGGAGGGGAGGGACTAGAGGCGGGGCCAAACATCGAACCAGTCCACCCCACCACAGTCAAATATCCAGAAACTATGTATACATAATCAACATCAGTATCAAAAGTCACAGAAATGATACTTGCATATCAAAGTAAATCAAAAGGAAAGGACAATCGACCTGGTAAGAGGGCACTCGGCAAGAGGTAGTCAACCAGCCTAAACTCACAAGAAGGGGGCAAAATCTATCCCATCATTTAGGCCTGGTGTTCTAAAGGCTAATAGTTTATATATCCAGAAGGCCTCGCATTGAAGTAGTTTACCATCCCAATCGCTGCCCCTGGGGTCCCGATGTACCCTATCCAATCCAAAAAAAGAATTTTAGACAGGTTTGCATTTTGGCACTTTTCAAAATGTCGAGCAACATGGGTTTGGTGTCGTTCCACAATATTATATGTATGTTCACATATCCGCCTGTTAAAAGTTTACCCGTTTTTTTACTACATTATTTTCACTGGAGTTCCTCTTTAAGTTGGCTGAGGCAGGAGATAACGACCACCTCAGCCGACAATCGGACGTGTGTATGGCACACGACGACTCCCACCCCACAAGCGATCTGCTAGACAGATTTACTCAACCCCAGCTGATCCCATTGTTTGCTTTGGTCCCCCCTCATACCAACACAGCGCATTGTCAGCTTCACAGAGGTGCCAAGCTATCAATATACTCAGAGCTGTGAGATACTCCGTTCGTTTATTGCCTGATGAAGCGGGATGTTTGCCCGTGAAACGCGTTGCACTTTTATGTAGGAGTATGTGAATAAATTGTGAATTTTTTTTCTACAATCAACAGCGATTTTTGTCTGTTTGTGTGTGGACGGTCCACCACCGCCACCTAAACCGTTTTAAACCTTTTATCTTGTTTTATCCTACTGGCGCCTCTGTATCCTTGCATATTAAGTTGTCCACCCTTGGTGGAAGGGTGATATACCCTCTTTTCCTATCTACAGAGAGCGACATCTTAGTCCTGAGTGGGGTCAGGCTTAATCTCCCCACCTGCGTATACAGTGGTTGCCTTAGAGCAACCCAGGTTTGTAAGTATAATACTTACTTTTAACATTTTTCTCTATTTATACAACATACTACACTATATTGGGCTCTCGGTCTCCCTTTTCTCATTGTCAGCTACACAGCTGACACGCATGTATGCAGGCTGGCCCAGCAATGTTGCCCAAGGGCCAAGGGGATCAGCTCCAGATCCCCAGCAGGTGATATCAGTTGGGCATGTGTACAAGTCCTAAGACTAGTGACCAGAGGCGGGACAAGGTCCTCCAGCGCCCAAGGCTGAGACACCAAAGTGCGCCCCTCCATCACTGCCACCCCAGCCGTCACACACTGATTGCTATTAGACTAAGAGGTGCCACAGGGCCCACAACCTCCCCAACACCTCAATATCTAGTTATCTGGCTTGCAGCCACTGCTATGTATCCCCTTTTCTTATTTATCTCTGCTTCAAACACAATTAAGAATTACAGCTGAATGAATTGTGCGCCCCCGGGGCGTGGCTAAGCACGCAGTGAAGATGGACGCTTAAGAGCTGAGCTCCGGACCCAGAGCTAAATCAAACGAGCAGGACTAAATATACAGCTCACATCCTAATACCTGGGCATGCAGACCCGTATCAGAACCAACAGCGGGGCTCAAAGAGACAATTTCGGCCCGGCGGGCAAGACGGTTCCAGAGTTATTCAAGTCACACCAATCCCGGAGCCAGAGCAACGCGGCAGGCAAGATGGCGCAGACCCGCAGTGAAACAACAGCCCCCTCCCCGATACCCTCGGGAGGCTCTCCAGACAAAAGTAAGGGCTCGCCTAACGCCATTCAGACAACTAGAACAGATCTGCCCACAATGGACGATATGAGGGCACTAGCAGAAGAAATCAAAGCTACCATAACATCAGCCGTGGGAGGAGTAAGAGAGGAAGTAGCCGCCATCAACATCAGAATACAAGACATAGAGCAGGCCGGGAGGAAGAGGGACACTAAACTAAAATGGCTGCACAACACAGCGGTCGCTCACAACAGACGTCTGATAGACCACTGCAGGCACCTGGAAGATTTAGATAACAGGGGGAGAAGATCAAATATAAGAGTAAAGGGCTTACCAGAAACCGTTACTGCGGACTCCCTAGTAACCGCCCTTACTGCAATTTTCAACGAACTCCTCAACAGAGCTAAAGAGACACCAATAGAGTTCGTCAGAGCTCACAGAGCCCTAAAACCACGCGGCTCCGACGGAGACCCCCCGAGAGATGTGGTCTGCTGCCTCTCCTCGTTCCAACTAAAGGAAGACATAATGAAGGCAGCCAGAGCGCAGGACGAGATTTTTTTCAACGATACGTCCATCTCTCTCTATCAAGATTTATCTTTAATCACCCTCACGAACCGAAGAGCGTTAAAACCCCTCACAAAGGTACTTCAGGAGAGAGGCTTCCAGTACAGATGGCGATTCCCTTTCGCCCTAACGGTTCTACACAAAGGCCGCACCGCCATCTTGCGCACCCCACACGACCTGACGGGCTTTCTGAAGATCTTAGGACTGCCCAGGGTCGCCTTGCCCGACTGGTATGAGGAATACCGCCTTGCAGATCCCAAACCCGTGAACATAGAGGAAAATGAGGATTTGCCTCAATCCCCGGCAATGTCACACAGGAGCAGGGGATCACCTCCTCACAACGAGGCAAGCCGCTCGTGCTCAGAAGAAGGAGACGTGGCCTAACAGATCTAGCGAACTGTAAGTTTTACCGCTCAAGCGATTTAGCCCGCTCCCGTATCCGCAGAGGCTTAATCCTCATTCCCTTCCCCAAAATTTAGCAATAATCCTCGCCCTCTGCATCATCCCCAGAGCAAACTATTAAGACATAATGAACACCTCTTATAGTCCCCCGCACTGTTGGGCTTTGGAGCTACGGACATGCGGAAACAACCAACACAAAGGGACGACTCTTATATTCCGTAAAGAAGCCAACATGCGGCTGAGGCCTCAGCATCATAATAGACTGTAAGCCATAAACCCCGCCGCAAAAAGTGACAGTCACCTCGGCCTCTTCATAGGCTGTGGCCGGGCCCCTCTCCTCTCACAATCCACTCATTGAACGCAAACTATCCATCCACGGATGGACACCATGAGAGAGGCCCCTACCCCCTGCGTACCCCTATACAGATTATGTAACTAACACATTCTCTGATGAGATGGTATGTTTCATTAACTTTTCTACTAGGGGATACTAACACAAAGATGCAATGTAAGAATTATTATATGATATCTATGTGTGGGTTGCTGCTGGGGGAGGGGGGAGGAACTGGGCTGCAGCGTGGGTCAATAAGACTAAGCAATACCTATCAAGTTGTCCCTGAAGCGACTAGCTGGTAGAGCCTCTCAGAAAATAGAAAATAAACACTATCTACACTAATAACGCTAACACGGAGAGCCCTGGATCGCTGCACCCCCGGAATCCGCCCTGTGCGGAGACCGGGGACACCTCCAACACTGCTACACTAAAGTGACTCAATAGAAAGACAATCTAGTGAAGGTTAGAATGATCAGCACACATATACATACCAACACCCATACACCTAGCAAGGAACTACAGATTCCTACAAACCCTAAAGTACAGAAAAAAGAGGTGACATCCCCAATATTGAGCAACACCATCCATCTGCTCAATATGCATAACAGCAGGGCACTCCACTCCGCCACAGCAATTACACAGCCAGGAGTTAGGAAACTGCAGTATACATTCTGGGCCAAAATATCTCGTTCAAATAAGGGTCCTATAGTTAGTTGCTCTTATTACAAAAAAACTTTCCACCTCTCACTTGCGAAGTGTCAAAAATACACCATCACCACCCCACACCAGAGAGCCTGCTATACAAGCTCTCTGACAACACCCCTAATTGAATTTGAGTAGGTACTTGGGGGTGGGTACTGGTTGCCCACCTCAAACTACCTCTCAAAGGGGATTCCACTCTTATCCACCGTACAGATAGTTTGTACTGAAACTCATCGTGTGACAGTGAACCTTTGCAGGAGAACCGGTCCGACCGAACCCCTTAAAACAAGCAGAGGCCACAACCAAAGACAAGCAACCCACCAAACCCTTTAGGGAATAATGCCATCTAAACAGGGGGACCTCCATGCTGAGGGAAAGGGAGTAAAATGGAAGGTGACATCATGGAACATAAATGGCCTAAATACGCCTGAAAAACGCTCGTCCCTATTAAAATTCCTACAAAAACAAAAAACCTCTATTGCTATCCTCCAAGAAACGCATTTCAAAGAAAACAAAGTCCCAGTCCTGAGAGACGGGAACTTTACGCAATGTTACCATGCCACTTCAAAGGAAGGTAAAAATAGAGGGGTGTCCATTTTAATCCACAAAAACTGCTCATTTACAGCCACAGACTGCAAAAAGGACCCAGAGGGCAGGTATCTCCTCATTAAAGGCAACCATGGAAACAGAGTAATCACCATAGCAGCCCTATACGCCCCAAATGAAAAACAAGAAGCTTTCATAAACAGAACCACTAATATACTACATGATTTCGCACAGGGCATGATTATTCTAGGCGCAGACCTGAATACACCACTAAATCCCAGTATAGACACATCAAACGGCAAATCCTCCCTACCCTTCAAAGCCATTAAAAACATCAAGCAAAACCTACTCTCTCTAAGACTCATGGACGTCTGGAGACTCCAACACCCACAAACAAAAGACTACACTCATTACTCAGACCCCCACGCCAAGTACTCTAGAATAGACTACCTATTTCTAACACAAGCAGACCTGGAATGGGCAATTGATACCAACATAGGACAACAACTAATATCCGACCACGCGCCAATCTATCTAACACTACAATTCCCCACAGTCAGATCAAACCAATTCATATGGAGACTTAATCCAGATCTGCTAGACACTGAAAAGTCGCAGGCAAGGATAAAGGACTCGCTAAAGGAATACCTACAAAACAATACGACCCCAGACAGTACACCTTTACTGATATGGGAAGCACATAAACCAGTGGTTAGAGGAGAATTCATTAGATTAGGGAAGGAGAAGAAGATAGAAAAAGAAGCAAAACTAAACTCTCTAATCTTAAAACTCCAACAACTGGAGAAAAAACATAAAATGAAACAAGCGGCACAAATCCTCACTGAACTTACTACTACCAGAGAGGAAATTAAACATTTATTGCACTTATCAGCAAAAAAGAGAATATTGAGGGCTGAAAAAACAATCTATGAATGGTCCAATAAAGCAGGAGCATTTCTGGCTAGGAAACTCAGGAAGAGGCAAGCCCAGCAGCAGATAGACATGATAATAGATAAAAAAGGCCAGAAACACACAATCTCCAAATCCATTTTAGAAACATTTAGACAATATTACGAGGAGTTGTACAATATAGACCAGGGAAACTTGTCTGCCCAACAAAAAACTACCAGACAACACAAAATCCAAAAATTCCTATCCAAATATGGCCCCACCCCTCTAGAAAAGATCAAAGCAGAGATGCTAGACGCACCAATTACTAGAGAAGCAAAAATCTATTAACCCTTCGCACACTCACATGCAAATGTTCACACAATTGCATTCACAGATTCACTCATCCAGGCACAACTGTTATCCCTACAGCTAAATTAAAAGCCAGGGTTTTAGTTCACAGAAGAATGCATTCTTATGCTTAATCACCTATACTGCGCAGAAGTCCTAACTCTGGCCCTGTAACATGCATAGTGCAGACATGCAAACACATTCATTGCATCAAACCTATCAATGGATTAGGAGCACACATCCTAACTTCCTCTCCTGGGAAAGACAGTGCATCTTACCAATCGCACAAGGGAGCTAATGTTATGTGTCCATGTGCACAATGCGCATACACCAGCATAAGCTGTCTGCATGCTGACAAACATACAGGGGAAGGGGGAGTGCACTGAATTGGACCCTAGCCACAGGGGTCAATGATAAGAATAAACATACATATATCCAGGCACATCGCCTCTAGTTAGGACATTAAATAAATTATTAGGGAAAGGGAGGTGCTGAAGGGGGTGTGGCTAGAAAACAGCAAAAATCTATTAACCCTTCGCACACTCACATGCAAATGTTCACACAATTGCATTCACAGATTCACTCATCCAGGCACAACTGTTATCCCTACAGCTAAATTAAAAGCCAGGGTTTTAGTTCACAGAAGAATGCATTCTTATGCTTAATCACCTATACTGCGCAGAAGTCCTAACTCTGGCCCTGTAACATGCATAGTGCAGACATGCAAACACATTCATTGCATCAAACCTATCAATGGATTAGGAGCACACATCCTAACTTCCTCTCCTGGGAAAGACAGTGCATCTTACCAATCGCACAAGGGAGCTAATGTTATGTGTCCATGTGCACAATGCGCATACACCAGCATAAGCTGTCTGCATGCTGACAAACATACAGGGGAAGGGGGAGTGCACTGAATTGGACCCTAGCCACAGGGGTCAATGATAAGAATAAACATACATATATCCAGGCACATCGCCTCTAGTTAGGACATTAAATAAATTATTAGGGAAAGGGAGGTGCTGAAGGGGGTGTGGCTAGAAAACAGCAAAAATCTATTAACCCTTCGCACACTCACATGCAAATGTTCACACAATTGCATTCACAGATTCACTCATCCAGGCACAACTGTTATCCCTACAGCTAAATTAAAAGCCAGGGTTTTAGTTCACAGAAGAATGCATTCTTATGCTTAATCACCTATACTGCGCAGAAGTCCTAACTCTGGCCCTGTAACATGCATAGTGCAGACATGCAAACACATTCATTGCATCAAACCTATCAATGGATTAGGAGCACACATCCTAACTTCCTCTCCTGGGAAAGACAGTGCATCTTACCAATCGCACAAGGGAGCTAATGTTATGTGTCCATGTGCACAATGCGCATACACCAGCATAAGCTGTCTGCATGCTGACAAACATACAGGGGAAGGGGGAGTGCACTGAATTGGACCCTAGCCACAG
Source organism: Hyperolius riggenbachi (assembly GCF_040937935.1). Taxonomy (NCBI): domain Eukaryota; kingdom Metazoa; phylum Chordata; class Amphibia; order Anura; family Hyperoliidae; genus Hyperolius; species Hyperolius riggenbachi. The sequence goes on from NC_090656.1 coordinate 136,672,907, forward strand.
GGGTCAATGATAAGAATAAACATACATATATCCAGGCACATCGCCTCTAGTTAGGACATTAAATAAATTATTAGGGAAAGGGAGGTGCTGAAGGGGGTGTGGCTAGAAAACAGCAAAAATCTATTAACCCTTCGCACACTCACATGCAAATGTTCACACAATTGCATTCACAGATTCACTCATCCAGGCACAACTGTTATCCCTACAGCTAAATTAAAAGCCAGGGTTTTAGTTCACAGAAGAATGCATTCTTATGCTTAATCACCTATACTGCGCAGAAGTCCTAACTCTGGCCCTGTAACATGCATAGTGCAGACATGCAAACACATTCATTGCATCAAACCTATCAATGGATTAGGAGCACACATCCTAACTTCCTCTCCTGGGAAAGACAGTGCATCTTACCAATCGCACAAGGGAGCTAATGTTATGTGTCCATGTGCACAATGCGCATACACCAGCATAAGCTGTCTGCATGCTGACAAACATACAGGGGAAGGGGGAGTGCACTGAATTGGACCCTAGCCACAGGGGTCAATGATAAGAATAAACATACATATATCCAGGCACATCGCCTCTAGTTAGGACATTAAATAAATTATTAGGGAAAGGGAGGTGCTGAAGGGGGTGTGGCTAGAAAACAGCAAAAATCTATTAACCCTTCGCACACTCACATGCAAATGTTCACACAATTGCATTCACAGATTCACTCATCCAGGCACAACTGTTATCCCTACAGCTAAATTAAAAGCCAGGGTTTTAGTTCACAGAAGAATGCATTCTTATGCTTAATCACCTATACTGCGCAGAAGTCCTAACTCTGGCCCTGTAACATGCATAGTGCAGACATGCAAACACATTCATTGCATCAAACCTATCAATGGATTAGGAGCACACATCCTAACTTCCTCTCCTGGGAAAGACAGTGCATCTTACCAATCGCACAAGGGAGCTAATGTTATGTGTCCATGTGCACAATGCGCATACACCAGCATAAGCTGTCTGCATGCTGACAAACATACAGGGGAAGGGGGAGTGCACTGAATTGGACCCTAGCCACAGGGGTCAATGATAAGAATAAACATACATATATCCAGGCACATCGCCTCTAGTTAGGACATTAAATAAATTATTAGGGAAAGGGAGGTGCTGAAGGGGGTGTGGCTAGAAAACAGCAAAAATCTATTAACCCTTCGCACACTCACATGCAAATGTTCACACAATTGCATTCACAGATTCACTCATCCAGGCACAACTGTTATCCCTACAGCTAAATTAAAAGCCAGGGTTTTAGTTCACAGAAGAATGCATTCTTATGCTTAATCACCTATACTGCGCAGAAGTCCTAACTCTGGCCCTGTAACATGCATAGTGCAGACATGCAAACACATTCATTGCATCAAACCTATCAATGGATTAGGAGCACACATCCTAACTTCCTCTCCTGGGAAAGACAGTGCATCTTACCAATCGCACAAGGGAGCTAATGTTATGTGTCCATGTGCACAATGCGCATACACCAGCATAAGCTGTCTGCATGCTGACAAACATACAGGGGAAGGGGGAGTGCACTGAATTGGACCCTAGCCACAGGGGTCAATGATAAGAATAAACATACATATATCCAGGCACATCGCCTCTAGTTAGGACATTAAATAAATTATTAGGGAAAGGGAGGTGCTGAAGGGGGTGTGGCTAGAAAACAGCAAAAATCTATTAACCCTTCGCACACTCACATGCAAATGTTCACACAATTGCATTCACAGATTCACTCATCCAGGCACAACTGTTATCCCTACAGCTAAATTAAAAGCCAGGGTTTTAGTTCACAGAAGAATGCATTCTTATGCTTAATCACCTATACTGCGCAGAAGTCCTAACTCTGGCCCTGTAACATGCATAGTGCAGACATGCAAACACATTCATTGCATCAAACCTATCAATGGATTAGGAGCACACATCCTAACTTCCTCTCCTGGGAAAGACAGTGCATCTTACCAATCGCACAAGGGAGCTAATGTTATGTGTCCATGTGCACAATGCGCATACACCAGCATAAGCTGTCTGCATGCTGACAAACATACAGGGGAAGGGGGAGTGCACTGAATTGGACCCTAGCCACAGGGGTCAATGATAAGAATAAACATACATATATCCAGGCACATCGCCTCTAGTTAGGACATTAAATAAATTATTAGGGAAAGGGAGGTGCTGAAGGGGGTGTGGCTAGAAAACAGCAAAAATCTATTAACCCTTCGCACACTCACATGCAAATGTTCACACAATTGCATTCACAGATTCACTCATCCAGGCACAACTACTAGAGAAGAGTTTACCAACACTGTCAACAAACTAAAGACAGGGAAAAGTCCGGGTCCAGATGGACTGACTGACCTATATTATAAAACTTTTGTGACAACATTAGCAGACCCTTTCTTGGCAGCGTTCAACTCAATAGGGCCCAACCCCAACCCATCTCCGCAGCTCTTGGAAGCCCATATCACAATCCTACACAAACCAGGCAAAGACCCCTCAAACTGCGCAAGCTACAGACCCATCTCCCTACTAAACAATGACCTAAAAATTTTTGCCAAAATTATTGCAAACAGAATCTTCCCCCTCCTACCAAGCCTAATAGAGCAGGACCAGGCAGGATTTGTCCAGGGAAGAGAAGGAAAGGACAACACCACTAAAGCCATAAATATCCACCACTGGCTTTCTCGGCGTGCCGTGGAGGGCTGTTTTGTCTCCACGGACGCCGAGAAGGCGTTTGATAGGGTGGCCTGGGACTATATTTCTGAAACAATCAGATACTTAAGTTTCGGACCAAGCATGACCAACTGGATCAACTTATTATACTCCAGGCCCACAGCAAGAATTAAGGCTAATTATTTGCTATCTGATCCCTTCTCCCTCTCAAATGGAACCAGGCAGGGCTGCCCCCTCTCTCCCATAATTTTTATTCTCACACTAGAGCCCTTTCTAAACCAAGTCCGTCGAAACCCCTTAATACATGGGGTCACAATAATGCAAAAGGAACACAAAATAGCCGCTTTTGCGGATGACATGCTCTTCTTTATTACTGAACCCTTGGTCACTATCCCCAACCTAATTAAAAGTCTGGAAGACTTTGGGACGATCTCAAACCTAAAGATAAACTTCTCCAAATCTAGCGCACTTAACATCTCTTTACCTCAGGCTACATTGAATCAATGTCAAATATCCTTCCCCCTAAGGTGGGAGCTGATAGCCATCACTTATCTGGGAATCAAAATCCCCTCAGATCTACAAAACATATTCGCCCTAAACTACACTTCCCTTGAAACAAAAATAACTGCAGATCTGGAACAATGGGGTAAATTGCAAGGAATCTCGTGGTTTGGGAAAATGTCAATAATAAAAATGAACATTCTGCCCAGATTTTTATACGTGTTTCAAAACCTTCCAATCAAGATTCCCAAAGCGTATTTAAACAACATGCAAAGGAAGCTCACTGAGTTCATATGGAACAAACAAAGACCCAGACTGAAGTTTGACATCCTCACAAGACCTAAGCTCTCTGGAGGGACAGGCCTCCCAGACCTATCCAAATACCATCTGGCCACACACTTAGTTAGGATCCTGGGTTGGACAGAATCTAATTCTAAAAAGGACTGGGTCCAAATAGAAAACGCTAGCATTCAACCCCAGATCCGAAATATACAATCCCTCTTGTGGGATCCTATCCCCTCCCGCTCCAAAGCTACCCAACACCACCCCCTAATAGAGCCAACTCTGAAAGCCTTTTGGGCATGTAACAAAAAATACAACTTAACAGGTAGGGGAAGCCTGTTGACCCATTTACTCAACAATAGAGACTTTCCCCCTGGTTTAGAGAAGAACTTCTTAACAGGTTGGACTAAAAATTCAGCTCCGAGAATAGCGGATTTTACACACAGAGGCGAGGTCCTACCCTATCTACAAATAAAAGACTACACTACTCCAAACAGCATTCCAAAATGGCAGTATTTTCAAATAAGGCATTACATAAACTCTCTAAAATCCAAGAAAATACTAAAATGCACTACCACAGCCTTCGAAGAGAAGATTCTCTCCGATAAAACACAAAAACATCTACTAGCCTGGGCATACGCTATCCTACACACAAATAAAACCAATGAACTCCTACATTATCAAACAAAGTGGAATCTGGCCCTAAAAAAGAATATCACACCAGAACAATGGGAGACTATAGCGGCCAATACTCACAAATCATCTAGAAGCGCGTGGGCGCAGGAGCAGAACTTTAAATTCCAGTCCCTGTGGTACAAAACACCTGAGGCCATCCATAGATTCGCTCCCGAGACACCCAACAACTGCTGGAGATGTGGAATGAACGATGGGTCCTTCATCCACTTAACTTGGCTTTGCCCGGCACTGCAAACATACTGGACCAATGTCCACAATATAACGCAAAAAATAAATGGCTCGTCTATTCCATTTGAACCCGACACATACCTGCTGCACAACAGCAACATACACCACAAGGAGTATAAAAATTCAATCCTACCGCACTTGATAAATGCAGCCAGATCTCAGATACCTGCCCTCTGGAAACAAAAAGCAGCACCCTCGATCCAAGGCTGGCTACAAAAAGTGAGCAAAATCCAAAAAATGGAGGAACTAATACACAGTACCCAATATTCATTGGATACATTTCACCAAATATGGGACAGATGGACAGATTTCACCCAAACAAAGGACTGGCTAACTTATCAGACACCACAAGACTAGAGCAGCAACTGGTAGGGTAGATTAATTTCATACACATAATAGCACCCCTAGGCCACACTAGATGCTAAACTAAAACGAGTCAAATCACCTCAACTAGGACATCCTAAGGTCTTGCTGGATACCTCCAACTAAAGGTATTCAGGAAGAATTATGACACCGGGGCGTTCGGTTCGGAAACTTAGGGCACTGCGTAGGTTCACAACATAAGGTCACAATATGAGGTCACAAGTTGGGTCACTAGAGTAAGTTAACTCAACTTAACAAGATTTATTCTAGACCCGAGAAATGACATCGTAGGTGGAAACAAGGTTAAAGATTAATGTTTATAAAGTTTCATAGACGTTTAACATGTTTTTTAAAGTTTCTAGCTTGTTCACAATAAAATAAGCTGTTAAGCTCAGGTTAAGATACAAACTACAACAAGCAATTGTACCAAAAGTGTAACACATGCTCTTATGATGTATAACTCAACATTATATGTACTTGCACCAAAGAGATGTAACATCAAGCATGTCCAATTTATCGGTTTGTATGTATGCTTAAACTATGTTAATGCTTAATAAAATATTGAAACAGAATTGTGCGCCCCCTCCTACACTGCGCCCTGAGGCTGGAGCCTCTCCAGCCTATGCCTCGGCCCGGCCCTGCTAGTGACCCTTTGAACTTTACTGCAGTAATATCTCATAATCGGTGCAGAAAACCGATTGCTACTGCGTTTTTTCACTGCTCCTTCCGTGACACTCACCTTACACCTGTAGGGGAAAAAGTACCCCTGGGGGGGGGCTTACCTCAGCCGATCGGGTTCACTCTACCGTGCAGACTACTGACACCTGAGCAGTAGAGTGGGCAAGATCAGGCCCGGCTATTTCTGCCAGAGCCTGAGAGGAGAGGCGCTACTGCGCATGCACACACGTTGACAAGCGCCAACAAGGAGATCTTCCCCCTCCCGAGGTAAGCATTCCCGGGAGCTCTTTTTTCCCTTACAAGTTTACTTTTATCTAAAGCTAAAATAAACTTAAGAGATATATGCCTCAATTCACTAAGCTTATCTCCTGTCTTTAACCACTTTACCCCCGCCCGTACGGATTTCTCCATCCCTTTTTCCATCCTTTAACCCCCAGGGACGTGAGAAATCCTTACTTTCCGCGCTCCCGCCGCTGCCCGCGCTCCCGCTTGTAAACCCGCCGCCCGCCGCTAGTAAACACGCTGCCGCCCGCTCGCCCGGAGATCAATGAACGGGAAAATCCATTCCCGTTCGTTGATCTAAGCCCCGCAATGATCCGCTGCTCTCCGATAGGCAGCGCGATCATTGTGGAAAAAAAAAAAAACCACTCACAGCCTCCTACTACTTCCTGCGAGCTCGCAGGTCGCAATAACCAAAAAGTTACTGTTGCCATCTTGTGGCCAAATAGTAAAACTACACCCTAAGCAAGGACCGCCGCATGCACAGAGGCGGCGGTCCTTGTACGGGCATGGGCGGAGCGATCGCGTCATTCGTGACGCGATCAGCCACCGGCGCCTGGCTCCGCCCCGCTCGCACTGTAACCCGCCGGCCGTTCGGAAGCGCCGGCGGGTTACTAGCACCCGGATCGCCGCATACAAAGTGTATAATACACTTTGTAATGTATATAAAGTGTATTATACAGGCTGCCTCCTGCCCTGGTGGTCCCAGTGTCCGAGGGACCACCAGGGCAGGCTGCAGCCACCCTAGTCTGCACCCAAGCACACTGATTCCCCCCCCCTGCCCCCTGATCGCCCACAGAACCCTTTAGACCCCCCCCCCCTGCCCACCCCCCAGACCACTGTTTGCACCCAATCACCCCCCTAATCACCCATCAATCACTCCCTGTCACTATCTGTCAACGCTATTTTTTTTTATTCCCTTAACTGCCCCCTGCTCCCTCCTGATCACCCCCCACCCCTCAGATTCTCCCCAGACCCCCCCCCCCCTGTGTACTGTATGCATCTATCCTCCTGATCACATGTCAATCACCCATCAATCACCCCCTGTCACTGCCACCCATCAATCAGCCCCTAACCTGCCCCTTGCGGGCAATCTGATCACCCACCCACACCAATAGATCGCCCGCAGATCTGACGTCAGATCACCTCCCAAGTGCAGTGTTTACATCTGCTCTCTACCCTAAACACCCACTAATTACCCATCAATCACCCATCAATCACCCCCTATCACCACCTGTCACTGTTACCCATCAGATCAGACCCCAATCTGCCCCTTGCGGGCACCCAATCACCCGCCTACACGCTCAGATTGCCCTCAGACCCCCCCTTATCAATTCGCCAGTGCATTATTTACATCTATTCTTCCCTGTAATAACCCACTGATCACCTGTCAATCACCCATCAATCACCCCCTGTCGCTGCCACCCATCAATCACCCCCTGTCACTGCCACCCATCAATCAGCCCCTAACCTGCTAACAAATTAGCACCCCCCAAAATGCCAGGACAGTAAACACACCCCACAAATGACCCCATTTTGGAAAGTAGACACTTCAAGGTATTCAGAGAGGGGCATGGTGAGTCCGTGGCAGATTTTATTTTTTTTTTGTCACAAGTTAGCAGAAATGGAAAATTTTTATTTTTTTTCTTGTCACAAACTGTCATTTTCCGCTAACTTCTGACAAAAAATAATATCTTTTATGAACTCACTATGCCTCTCAGTGAATACTTTGGGATGTCTTCTTTCCAAAATGGGGTCATTTGGGGGGTATTTATACTATCCTGGAATTCTAGCTCCTCACGAAACATGACAAAAGTAAAAATTGCATCAGCAATCAAATAGCACCAAAAGAAAGCTTTATTAGTGACAAGAAAAGGAGCCAAAATTCATTTAGGTGGTAGGTTGTATGAGCGAGCAATAAACCGTGAAAGCTGCAGTGGTCTGAATGGAAAAAAAGGGTCTGGTCCTTAAGGGGGTAAAGCCCGCGGTCCTCAAGTGGTTAACTGCGTGTGAAAATAACTACAGAGGAGGTAACTTAACTACAGAAGAGGTAACGTAAGGAATGAAGAGATAAGATAACGCTCTTACTGTGTGGAGGTAAGTTTTCTCTTGCCTTATTATCTCCTGCATGATCTTAGTGAATTGAGGCCAATGAATTTTATGTGTAGTACAGATAACAAATATAAAAGTCTCATGTTGTTTTCCAGTACAGGAAGAGTTAAAACACTTGAGTTGTTACCTATGCAAAAGAGCTTCTCTGAGCTGTTTGAGCAACTTTGTTGAACTCATTCCTTTTTTCTAAATTGTTTAAACAGCCAAGAAACAGTGAGAGATAAGGTTCTACTGCAGGAGAGTTCAAAGGGTCATTGGCTCTGCTCGGTTTTACAGCTTAACCAGCAGCTGCAATTGTGGCAGTATATCTACGGCCTGTGGGAGTACTCTTCCCATTCCAGGGTCTTCGATACTTCACTTTTGAAGTGTATGCCCCCCCCCCCCCCCCCGCGGCAACAGTTAGAAGACAGATTGGTGAATAGAAGCATATGTTCCTTTAGCCAATCTAAGTGCTTTATTATCAAATAATCTCTGCTGTAAACAACAGCAGAGCTTAAGAGGCCCATACACTGAGCCGATTTTCTGGCCGACCGATCGATCCAGATCGATTGAAAATCGTTCGATCGATTTCGATGGATTTCTGTCGAACTGGCAGGGTGGAAAATTTAGGTCGATCTGATGAGATTGCTTATCATTTTGCATTGGCCTTAATGGAAATCTGATGGCAAAAAAATGCCATCAGATTGAATTTCAATAGATTTCAAACTGAAATCTTTTGGAATTCTATCCTGGTAAAAAATGTTCTAAAAACGCATCAGATAGATCATCAGATGCATTTCTTATCTATCTGCTGCCAATCTGACGAGTGTATGGGCACCTTTATTCATTGAAAGTGTATAAAAAAAAACAACTTGGCAAAGAAAGCTGTGATTCCATCTAGTGGACAAATTTAAAATTGCACACAAACAAATCCTACACACAAAAATTAAAATTATTTATCCCTTTTGGACAGTAGTGCATCACTCACATAGCTAACAAAATCAGTAACTTGTAATAAAAAAAAGTAACAGCATTTAAAAAATGTGGGGAGGTGTGTAGTCCAGAGGAGTCCCAAGACTTCCTGCGGATACAGCAAAAACACAGAGAGAGACCAGGAGTAGTATATTAATGTCAGGTTCTGGATAAATACTAAGTTATGAGGTACTCACAAAGGTGGGTTGCAAAACCAGCAACAACAGTATAAAAACCAGTGAGGAATTCCCTTCCCAGCTCGGGTTCTTTGTCTTCAAATGTATGGGTCGCACTCCAGAAAAAACGATTGTTTGAGTACACAAAACAAACAATCGACGGCAACCTCTAATAGCTAAGGGGCTATAAACAACATCACTGGGATGGAGAAGGCACCCAAAAAAATAACCATGGATGTAATAAATAGGAAATAGCTTACCTCTAAGGAGATGGGGTAACACCAATATAAGAAAGAAATTTTAATAATCACACACAAAAATAATGCGTTTCGCAGAGCACAGTCCACTTCCTCAGATCAAATAAAGCAGTGTCTGGGTAGCCAAGGTGCAGAGCTTGTAGTGCCTAAAAAGGCGCTTTTTTTTAGGCTCTCCAAGCTCTGCCCCTTTGCTACCCAAACACTGCTTTATTTGATCTGAGGAAGCGGACTGTGCTCCGCAAAACACGTTATAATTTTTGTGTCTGATTATTAAAATGTCTTTCTTTTATTGGCGTTGCCCCTTCTTCTTAGAGGTAAGCCATTTTATATTTAATACATCCATGGTTATTTTTTGGGGCGCCTTCTCCCAGTAGCATTTCAAAAAGAATACATAAATTGTTACGTTAGTGACTTAACTTTTTATATACAGATGCTATAAAGGTGTATTATTGTTATATTAAATTAGGGATTGTAGTTATTAATAAAGAACTTTGAGAAAACCAAAAACCCAAAATGAAAAAATACACCCCTGTTGCCAAATACCGTAATACATTGTCACCATACATTGTACTAATAATTTCAATGTTGTGATAACTGGGACAAACTGTCAAATAAAATGGGTGGGTTTTATCTACAGTAACATAATTTTAAAACTATAGGGGTTTAAAATGGAGAATTAGGGCATCTTTTTCAATTTTTGCTTATTTTCCACTCTAAAACGCTTATAATATGAAATAACTCTTAGCAAAAAGTAACCAAAGAAAGCCTAATTTGGTGCCGCCCCCCCCCCCCCCCAAAAAAAAAAATATGTCTGTGTGATAAGTAGTGATAAAGTTATTGGTGAATAAATGGGAGGAGCACTGAAATGTGAAAATTACTCTGGTCCATAAGGGGAAAAAACCCTTAGTGGTGCAGTGGATTAGATGCAGAGGGGTTGATTTACTATAACAAATAGCAAGTGTTACCTCCTGTAACGCTCGCTATCTCCTTTTGCTCCCCTTTGCACGCTTAACGTGCTTTATCAGAGTTAACTTGCCCTGCCTGTCAAGTTTCCTGTTAAGTGACAGGCAGCCTATTGGGCCAATCAAAGTGCTGGGATAATGTCCTTTTAAAGAGACACTGAAGCGGGAAAAAAATGATGATATTATGATTTGTATGTGTAGCACAGCTAAGAAATAAAACATTAAGATCAGATACATCAGTGTAATTATTTCCAGTACAGGAAGAGTTGAGAAACTCCAGTTGTTATCTCTATGCAAACAAGCCATTAAGCTCTCCGACTAAGTTAGTCGTGGAGAGGGCTGTTATCTGACTTTTATTATCTCAACTGTTCCTGGACTATTTACTTTTCCTCTGCAAGAGGAGAGGTCATTACTTCACAGACTGCTCTGAAAGACTCATTTTGAATGCTGAGTGTTGTGTAATCTGCACATATTATAGAATGATGCAATGTTAGAAAAAACACTATATACCTGAAAATAAAAGTATGAGAATATTTTCTTTGCTGCTAATCTTCTAGTAATTATTCATAGTACACAACCAATTCACTATATCATATTTTTTTTTCGCTTCAGTGTCTCTTTAACCTCCCTGGCGTTCTATTAAGATCGCCAGGGAGGCTGCGGGAGGGTTTTTTTTTAATAAAAAAAAAAACTATTTCATGCAGCGAACTGAAAGTTGGCTGCATGAAAGCCCACGAGAGGGCGCTCCGGATGCGTTCTTCTGATCGCCTCCGGCGGCCAGAAGTAACACGGAAGGCTGCAATGAGCGGCCTTCCGTGTTTCGCTTACCTCGTCGCCATGGCGACGAGCGGAGTGACGTCATGGACGTCAGCCGACGTCCTGACGTCAGCCGCCTCCGATCCAGCCCTTAGCGCTGGCCGGAACTTTTTGTTCCGGCTACGCTGGGCTCAGGCGGCTGGGGGGGCCCTCTTTTGCCGCTGCATGCGGCGGATCGCCGCGCTGCAGCGGCGATCAGGTAGCACACGCGGCTGGCAAAGTGCCGGCTGCGTGTGCTGCTTTTTATTTGAGCCAAATCGGCCCAGCAGGGCCTGAGCAGCAGGCTCCGGCGGTACTGGACGAGCTGAGCTCGTCCAGACCGCTCAGCAGGTTAAGGACTACTGTAGGGGAGGGGGGTTAAGGAGAAAATGAGTTGAACTTACCCAGGGCTTCTAATGGTCCCCCACAGACGTCCCGTGCCCGCGCAGCCACTCACCGATGCTCTGGTCCCCGCCTCCGGATCTCTTGTGGAATTTCTGACTTTAAAGTCTGAAAACCAGTGTGCCTGCGCAGCCATGCCCTCGCTCCTGCTGAGGTCACCAGAAGCGTACTGCGCAGCCCCAGTACGGTCTGGGCCTGCGCAGTACGCTTCTGGTGACGTCAGCGGGAGCGAGGACATGGCTGCGCAGATGCAGTGGTTTTCCAACTTTAAAGTCGGAAATTCCAGAAGTGAACCGGAGGCGGGACTGGTCCAATCACTTCAAAGGACTATTATAGGGGGAAAAAGAAAAAAAAGAGTTGAACTTACCCAGGGCTTCTAATGGTCCCCCGCAGACATCCTGTGCCCGCGCAGCCACTCAACGCTGATTGGCTGCGCGGGCACAGGATGTCTGCGGGGGACCATTAGAAGCCCTGGGTATGTTCAACTCTTTTTTTTCTTTTTCCCCCTATAATAGTCCTTTAAAGTGATTGAACCCGTAGGGGCTTAGGGCAGAACGAGTGGAGCTCTCGTCATTGCCAATTATCAGGCATAAGTTTGTAGCGCTCACTATGCTACTCTGATAAGGCACGCTAACTCTGATAAAGCACGCTAAGCATGCAGTAAGGGGAGCAAAAAGGAGATGGTGAGCGTTACAGAAGGTAACGCTCACTATTTGTTATAGTGAATCAACTACAGTGGTTTCTGAACTGCAAATATGGCAGAAAGATGTAATGTTATAAATAAAGCTATATAGCTGACAATAAAAATTACTTTTCTTTGCTACAAATGTTCTATTCACTATTCGTACTTCACATACAATTCATTATCTCATAAGTTTATTTTTTCTTCAGTGCCAATTCAGCCCACAGGCGTTTTCACCTCTAGGACAGAAGCAATTTTCTTCTGTCAGTGCTCCTTCCATTCATTCGCCAATAACTTTATTACTACTTATCACAACTAAACAATCTATACAGTGTTTTTTTGGAAATAAAGGTGCATTATTTAGTTTTGTGTCCATCACTAATTACAAGCTCATATAGGCAAAATATATATATATATATATTAAAAAAAAGTTTAGTCCCAACCTTCTTCAAGTTATGAAATGTCACACCAACCATTCCAATACTCATGACACATCACATATGTATAGTAGGGGACAAAACAAATAAAAATGTCAGCTGGTAATTAGTGGCTACTGCTTCTGCTGGCACAGTAGTGGCTGCTACATCTGCTAGCACATTGGTGGTGAGAACTGAGTGATAGTAAGGCCTGGCTTAAGGTTCAAGTTGGGGTGAATGTGCTGAGTGGGTTTGCAGAGGCAATTGAGGGTGCGGGCTTGGGATGAGAGGGTACTGGCAGGAAAGAGGCAGGTTGAGAAGGTTGAGGGTGCTGGCTGGAGAGAGGAGGGTGCTGGCTGGGGAGAAGAAGGTATTGGCTGGGGAGAGGAGGGTGCTGGCTGGGGACATGAGAGTAAGGGTACTGGCTGGGAAGAGGAGGTGTTGGCTGGGGAGAAGAGGGTGACTGTGCTGGCTGGGGATGAGAGGGTGCAGGCTGGAGACAGGAGGTTGAGAGTGCTGTGTGGTGATGAGTGCAGGCTGGGGACAGGAGGGTGACTGTACTGGCTGGAGATGAGAAGAGGCATGCTGGGGACAGGAAGGTGAGAATGCTGAGTGGAGAAGTGAGGGTGAAGACTGGGGACAGGAGGGTGACTGTGCTGGCTGGGGGTGAGAGGAGGCAGGCTGGGGACTGGAGGGTGGGGATGTAAAGGTTGAAGGCTGGGGACAGGAGGGTGACTGTGCTGGCTGGAGGTGAGAGGAGGCAGGCTGAGGATAGGAGGGTGAGAATGCTGGGTGGGGATGTGAGGGTGAAGGCTCGGGACAGGAAGGTGACTGCTGGCTGGAGGTGAGAGGAGGCAGGCTAGGGATAGGAGGGTGAGAATGCTGGGTGGGGATGTGAGGGTGAAGGCTCGGGACAGGAGGGTGACTGCTGGCTGGAGGTGAGAGGTGGCAGGCTGGGGACAGGAGGGTGGGAATGCTGGGTGGGGATGTGAGGGTGAAGGCTCGAGACAGGAGGGTGACTGTGCTGGCTGGAGGTGAGAGGAGGCAGGCTGGGGATAGGAGGGTGAGAATGCTGGGTGGGGATGTGAGGGTGAAGGCTCGGGACAGGAGGGTGACTGTGCTGGCTGGAGGTGAGAGGAAGCAGGCTGGGGACAGGAGGGTGAGAATGCTGGGTGGAGATGCGAGGGTGAAGGCTGGGGACAGAAGGTGACTGTGCTGGCTGGAGGTGAGAGGAGCAGGCTGGGGACAGGAGGATGAGAATGCTGGGTAAAGATGTGAGGGTAAAGGCTGCTGACAGGAGGGTGACTGTGCTGGCTGGAGATGAGAGAAGGCAGGCTGGGGACAGGAAGGTGAGAATGTTGGGTGGGGATGTGAGGGTGAAGGCTCGGGACAGGAGGGTGACTGCTGGCTGGAGGTGAGAGGAGGCAGGCTGGGGACAGGAGGGTGACTGTGCTGGTTGGAGGTGAGAGGTAGTGTTGGGCGAACATCTAGATGTTCGGGTTCGGGCCGAACAGGCCGAACATGGCCGCGATGTTCGGGTGTTCGACCCGAACTCCGAACATAATGGAAGTCAATGGGGACCCGAACTTTTGTGGTTTGTAAAGCCTCCTTACATGCTACATACCCCAAATTTACAGGGTATGTGCACCTTGGGAGTGGGTACAAGAGGAAAAAAAATTTAGCAAAAAGAGCTTATAGTTTTTGAGAAAATCGATTTTAAAGTTTCAAAGGGAAAACTGTCTTTTAAATGCGGGAAATGTCTGTTTTCTTTGCACAGGTAACATGCTTTTTGTCGGCATGCAGTCATAAATGTAATACATATAAGAGGTTCCAGGAAAAGGGACCGGTAATGCTAACCCAGCAGCAGCACACGTGATGGAACAGGAGGAGGGTGGCGCAGGAGGAGAAGGCCACGCTTTGAGACACAACAACCCAGGCCTTGCATGAGGACAAGAAGCGTGCGGATAGCATGCTTTGTACCACCATGCAGTCATAAATGTAATAAAGATAAGTGGTTCAATAAACAGGGACCACGCGGCAACGCTAACCCAGCAGCAGCACACGTGATGGAACAGGAGGAGGCGCAGGAGGAGAAGGCCACGCTTTGTGAGACACAACAACCCAGGCCTTGCATGAGGACAAAAAGCGTGCGGATAGCATGCTTTGTACCGCCATGTAGTCATAAATGTAATAAAGATAAGAGGTTCAATAAACAGGGACCACGCGGCAACGCTAACCCAGCAGCAGCAGCAGCAGCAGCACACGTGATGGAACAGGAGGAGGCGCAGGAGGAGAAGGCCACGCTTTGTGAGACACAACAACCCAGGCCTTGCATGAGGACAAAAAGCGTGCGGATAGCATGCTTTGTACCGCCATGTAGTCATAAATGTAATAAAGATAAGAGGTTCCATAAACAGGGACCGGCAACGGTAACCCAGCAGCAGCAGCAGCAGCAGCAGCAGCACACGTGATGGAACAGGAGGAGGCGCAGGAGGAGAAGGCCACGCTTTGTGAGACACAACAACCCAGGCCTTGCATGAGGACAAAAAGCGTGCGGATAGCATGCTTTGTACCGCCATGTAGTCATAAATGTAATAAAGATAAGAGGTTCCATAAACAGGGACCGGCAACGGTAACCCAGCAGCAGCAGCAGCAGCAGCAGCAGCAGCACACGTGATGGAACAGGAGGAGGCGCAGGAGGAGAAGGCCACGCTTTGTGAGACACAACAACCCAGGCCTTGCATGAGGACAAAAAGCGTGCGGATATAGCAGCAATGCTTTTTGCCGCCATGCAGTCATAAATGTAATACAGATGAGAGGTTCAATAAACAGGGACCGGAAACGCTAAACCATCCCAGATGTTCATCGGTCATGTTACTTGGTTGGGGTCCAGGAGTGTTGCGTAGTCGTTTCCAATCCAGGATTGATTCATTTTAATTTGAGTCAGACGGTCTGCATTTTCTGTGGAGAGGCGGATACGCCGATCTGTGATGATGCCTCCGGCAGCACTGAAACAGCGTTCCGACATAACGCTGGCTGCCGGGCAAGCCAGCACCTCTATTGCGTACATTGCCAGTTCGTGCCAGGTGTCTAGCTTCATGCCCGGTTTCAGGTCCAGCGGTGCCAGCCACAAATCCGTCTGTTCCTTTATTCCCCTCCAAATTTCCTCCCCTGTGTGCTGCTTATCCCCAAGGCAGATCAGCTTCAGCAACGCTTGCTGACGCATGCCAACAGCTGTGCTGCACTGCTTCCACGATCCTACTGCTGCTGGTGCTGGGTTAGCATTTCCGGATGAGGTACAGCTTTGAGATGCGTTGGAGGAGAAGGAGTCAGAGAGGTAGGTGCTGCTGTTGTTATCCAGCTGTTTGCGGCGTGGGCAACACCCGCGCCGTAGCAGGTGAGGAATCGCTGCCAGGCTCCACAAGGTTCACCCAGTGCGCGGTAAGGGAGATGTATCGACCCTGGCCGAACGCACTCGTCCAGGTGTCAGTGGTGAGGTGAACCTTGCAGGCAACGGCATTCTTCAAGCTTCGGGTTATTTAGCTGACCACGTGCTCATGCAACTCAGGCACTGCAGAGCGCGCAAAGTGGTAGCGGCTGGGAACAACGTAACGTGGGATGGCCACTGACATCATGCCCTTGAAGCTGTTTGTCTCCACCACTCGATATGGCAGCATTTCGCAGGCCAGAAGCTTGGCTATGCTGGCTGGCTGTTACTGCCACGGCCCGGGGGTCATTTGCTGGCAATTTCCTCTTGTGCTCAAACATCTCAGAGACAGACAACTCAACCGTAGCGCTGCACACCGAAGGGCTGTTGGTTGTTGTGTTTGATGAACACTGGGAGACCTCAAGAGCACTAGTCCGGAAAGTGACAGTGTCAGCATCGTCTGATGTTTGTGAATGTTGTGAACCACGCAATGGCTGGGCTACTGCTGCTGCTGAGGCGGGTCTGGTGGTGAGTCTGGTGAACCCAAGGGAGGCAGTGTTGCTGGTGGTACCCTGTCCTGCCGCGTTTGCCCACAGAGTGGGATGTTTGGATAGAATGTGGCGGCTCATGCTGGTGGTGGAGAGGTTGTTAATACTTTTCCCCCTGCTCAGGCGGGTCTTGCACACCTTGCAAATCGCCATGGTAACATCCTCAGTGCAGTCTTCAAAGAAAGCCCAGACTTTAACTGGCTGAGGACTCGGACCTCGTGCGTGATGTGCTGGTGCTGCTTAACCCACTGCTGGACGCTTGAGAGGTCATCCAAGTAATTATCTGGTCCTGTTCTTTTGGATCTGTGAGGGTTGTTGTCCTGGACAACATGGGCAGTATTGAGTGGGTTTTCTTGGGTGCTCCCCTGTGGCCTGTACGTGAACCGTCAGGGGAAACACCTCTTCCCTTGCCCCTCCCTCTTTCACCGGATTTCTTCCTCATTTCACTTATCCTTAAAGTACACGCTGACTGGCAGCAGTACAGTGGCAGTACAGAAATGCTATACAGTGGTGGGTGAGCGGTGTACCACTATTGTCAGCAGTGACACAGAGCACAATGCTATACAGTGGCGGGTGAGCGGTGTACTACTGTTCCCAGCAGACACAGAGTGGAAGTAAACACAATGCTATATAGTGTGGCTGAGCCGTGTACACAGAGTGGCATTAAACACAATGCTATATAGTCTGCTATATAGTCACCCCGAACAGGGTGATGTTCTGCAGAACCCGAACAGTGGCAAACACTGTTCGCCCAACACTACTGGGAGGGAACGCAGATTTTAGTACCTAAACACACGATACAACATGTTTTCCGGGGTCGGACTCTGAGGCACATACAGATGGTCCCGATCATCATCCTCATCATACAACTCTTCTCCTGAGTCTGACCCACCCACCACCTCTGCCACCCCAACATCCCCAGACACAGACCCCTCATCGTCCTCAACATTAACTTGGGATGCTGGCCTGAGCCAGACCTCCTCCTCCACATCAGGCCCCATCATCTCCTCAATGGCAGCCCTCATTAATCGCTCTGGCGACGGACTGATGGACACAACGTTCTCCTCCGGGGAGGGCTGCTGCTGACCACTGGCTGCTGGGGTGGATGTTATAGCTTGCGTGGGGCGTTGGCTGTTGCTGTTGTTGGGAGTGCTGCTCACAGCGGAGGTCTCTGGGGAACTCATGTTGAGCTCATATAGTGGTTGACGGTGAGTGGAGTATTACTGATCCCAGCAATATACACACTGACTGGCAGAGTACGCAATGCTATATAGTGTGGCTGAGCGGTGTACACAGAGTGGCAGTAAACACAATGCTATATAGTCTGGCTGAGCGAGCGGTGTACTACTGTTCCCAGCAGAATCAGAGTGGCAGTAAACAATGGTATATAGTCTGGCTGAGCGGTGTACACAGAGTGTCAGTAAACAATGGTATATAGTCTGGCTGAGCGAGCGGTGTACTACTGTTCCCAGCAGAATCAGAGTGGCAGTAAACAATGGTATATAGTCTGGCTGAGCGGTGTACACAGAGTGTCAGTAAACAATGGTATATAGTCTGGCTGAGCGGTGTACACACAATGCTATATAGTCTGCTATATAGTGTCAGTAAACAATGGTATATAGTCTGGCTGAGCGAGCGGTGTACTACTGTTCCCAGCAGAATCAGAGTGGCAGTAAACAATGGTATATAGTCTGGCTGAGCGGTGTACACAGAGTGTCAGTAAACAATGGTATATAGTCTGGCTGAGCGAGCGGTGTACTACTGTTCCCAGCAGAATCAGAGTGTCAGTAAACAATGGTATATAGTCTGGCTGAGCGGTGTACACAGAGTGTCAGTAAACAATGGTATATAGTCTGGCTGAGCGGTGTACACAGAGTGTCAGTAAACAATGGTATATAGTCTGGCTGAGCGGTGTACACAGAGTGGCAGTAAACACAATGCTATATACTCTGGCTGAGCGAGCGGTGTACTACTGTTCCCAGCAGACACAGAACAGTGAACAGAATGCTATATAGTGTGGCTGAGCGAGCGGTGTACCACTATTCCCAGCAGACACAGAACAGTGAACAGAATGCTATATAGTGTGGCTGAGCGGGCGGTGTACCACTATTCCCAGCAGACACAGAACAGTGAACAGAATGCTATATAGTGTGGATGAGCGAGCGGTGTACCACTATTCCCAGCAGACACAGAACAGTAAACAGAATGCTATATAGTGTGGCTGAGCGAGCGGTGTACCACTATTCCCAGCAGACACAGAACAGTGAACAGAATGCTATATAGTGTGGCTGAGCGAGCGGTGTACCACTATTCCCAGCAGACACAGAACAGTGCACAGAATGCTATATAGTGTGGCTGAGCGAGCGGTGTACCACTATTCCCAGCAGACACAGAACAGTAAACAGAATGCTATATAGTGTGGCTGAGCGAGCGGTGTACCACTATTCCCAGCAGACACAGAACAGTAAACAGAATGCTATATAGTGTGGCTGAGCGAGCGGTGTACCACTATTCCAAGCAGACACAGAACAGTGAACAGAATGCTATATAGTGTGGCTGAGCGAGCGGTGTACCACTATTCCCAGCAGACACAGAGTGGCAGTAAACAGAATGCTATATAGTGTGGCTGAGCGAGGTACACAGAGTGGCAGTAAACAGAATGCTATATAGTGTGGCTGAGCAAGCGGTGTACTACTATTCCCAGCAGACACAGAGTGGCAGTAAACAGAATGCTATATAGTGTGGCTGAGCGAGGTACACAGAGTGGCAGTAAACAGAATGCTATATAGTGTGGCTGAGCAAGCGGTGTACTACTGTTCCCAGCAGTGACACAATGACAGGGGGGACCCTGGCTAGCGTGGCTGGAGCGCGAACTACCCTGCCTGCCTACCCAAAGCTAAACCCACAGACAAATGGCGGAGATATGACGTGGTTCGGGTATTTATTTACCCGAACCACGTGACCGTTCGGCCAATCAGAGCGCGTTCGGGTCCGAACCACGTGACCCGTTCGGCCAATCACAGCGCTAGCCGAACGTTCGGGGAACGTTCGGCCATGCGCTCTTAGTTCGGCCATATGGCCGAACGGTTTGGCCGAGCACCGTCAGGTGTTCGGCCGAACTCGAACATCACCCGAACAGGGTGATGTTCTGCAGAACCCGAACAGTGGAGAACACTGTTCGCCCAACACTAGTGAGAGGAGGCAGGCTGGGGAGAGGAGGGTGACTGTGCTGGCTGGAGGTGAGAGGAGGCAGGCTGGGGACAAGAGGGTGACTGTGCTGGCTGGAGGTGAGAGGTGGCAGGCTGGGGACAGGAGGGTGGGAATGCTGGGTCGGGATGTGAGAGTGAAGGCTGGGGACAGGAGGGTGACTGTGCTGGCTGGAGGTGAGAGGTGGCAGGCTGGGGACAGGAGGGTGGAATGCTGGGTGGGGATGTGAGAGTGAAGGCTGGGGACAGGAGGGTGACTTTGCTGGCTGGTAGAGATGGCCCGAACGGTTCCCGGCGAACTTCGGTGGTGGTTCGCAAAGCGAACGTGAACTTTTCCGGGAAGTTCGATTCGCCCCCATAGTGCATCATTAGGGTCAACTTTGACCCTCTACATCACAGTCAGCAGGCACATTGTAGCCAATCAGGCTACACTCCCTCCTGGAGCCCCACCCCCTTATAAAAGGCAGGCAGCGTCAGGCATTGGACTCGCTCGTGTGCCTGCAGTAATTAGAGAAGGGGGAGCTGCTGTGCAGAGACCTATAGGGACAGCTTAGTTAGGCTCTTGTAGGCTTCTTAGAAGTGCAGAGGGAAACCTCTGAATGCTCTAGAGGCTTCCCCTATCCTCATTGATCCCTCCCCTGCTTGCCGGGACCCCCCTCTTAATGGCCAGGCTGTCCTCAGTGTATGAGCCTGGCTGCACAGCACCGCTGCCAGAAGGGTTTTCACCTGCGCATGTAGCCAGGCATATAGGTGTCCCCAGTATATGTAGCCAGGGGTATATGTCCCCAGTATATGTAGCCAGGGGTATAGTAGTCCCCAGTATATGTAGCCAGGGGTATAGGTGTCCCCAGTATATGTAGCCAGAAGTATATGTCCGCGCAGTATATGTAGCCAGGTGTATAGCTGTCCCCAGTATATGTAGCCAGGAGTATATGTGCCCAATATATGTAGCCAGGCGTATAGGTGTCCCCAGTATATGTAGCCAGGCGTATAGGTGTCCCCAGTATATGTAGCCAGGGGTATATGTCCCCAGTATATGTAGCCAGGGGTATATGTCCCCAGTATATGTAGCCAGGGGTATATGTCCCCAGTATATGTAGCCAGGTGTATATGTGTCCCCAGTATATGTAGCCAGGTGTATATGTGTCCCCAGTATATGTAGACAGGTGTATATGTGTCCCCAGTATATGTAGCCAGGTGTATAGCTGTCCCCAGTATATGTAGCCAGGCGTATAGGTGGCCCCAGTATACATAGCCAGGCGTATAGGTGTCCCCAGTATATGTAGCCAGGGGAATATGTCCCCAGTATATGTAGCCAGGGGAATATGTCCCCAGTATATGTAGCCAGGGGTATAGTAGTCCCCAGAATGGGTAGCCAGGTGTCCACCCAGCAGGAGGGAAGGCAGCGCAGAGAAGGGGAAGCGGTAGGCACAGCGGCACGGCATCTCCCCCCCTTCCCTCACCTTAGGGCTTCCCCTCCCTTGCTCTCCCCTCCAAATATGAGCGGCGGGCGGCAGGCCGGCAGCAAAACACTTACTATATTCCCAGGGCGGGAGGGAGATCTGTGCGTCGCTACTCTGGTCTAGACTAGACCAGAGTAGCGGCGCACAGATCTCTCTACTGCGCCGGGAATAGAGTAAATGTTCTGCCGCCGGCCTGCCACCCGCCGCTCATATCTGGAGGGTAACGCGTGGGAGGGGAAGCCCTAAGGTGAGGGAAGGGGGGGGGAGACGTCCCCCTTCCCCACCGCTGTGCCTACCGCTTCCCCTTCTCTCGCCACTGGGAAATCAAATAAATATTAAAAAAAAGAAAAACTCACAGGCACGACTGGGCACCCCTAGGGACCCAGCGCCTGGGGGCACATGTCCCACCACGCCCCCCGCCCTCAAAGCTATGCCCTTGCCTGTGCCGGGACAAACCGATCCTCCGGTCCCGCAGCAAGTTAGTTTTGCTTCTGTCCAGTCGGTGGCCAGTGCATTTGTGTGGCCCTGGCCGTGCACGTTCTCGTTCATGCTCCTGTCGCCATCCTGCGCATGTGCAGTAGGAGAAATATAGGCAACTATGGGAGTATAAACAAGGACGCGCATAGCCAGGGCCACACGGGGCAGTACCCCACCAACTGGCCAATCGCAAGAATTGAAACTGGCTCGCTGCAGGGGACCGAAGGAACGGTTTGCCCCAATGCAGGCACATGACGTTTGCAGGGGGCCAATGTGATGAAGGATTTTGCAACTCATAACATTTTGCAACTTGAGCATAACTGCGCTCGCGCCATCTTTCCCTTATCCCAACAGTAAGATATTGCAACTGTCGGGGGTGGGGTCTTAGTAGCTCAACAAGGGAGGGAAGTTATTAGTTCTCTTCGGGGGAATTATTAGTTGCCTGCCAAGGGTGTGTTACTCTCTCCAGGGGGGGTTATTAGTTGCCCGCCAGAGGAGGCTTCTGTATGAGAATAGGGTTAGGTTGGGTTTCATTTTCTGACACTAATACATTAAAGTCAGTGGTTGGGTGGCACTTTATGATACGTACAGCATACCTATAAATTAATGCAACAGTTGCAAAAAAATTTCACCACAGTGGTAGAAGCCCAAGGTAAGTTAAAGCTGATCCGAGATGAAAAACTAACTATAACAAGTAACTTGTCTATATATGTTATCTAAAGTTTAGTTTACACAGCAAATCTAGCTGCAAACAGCTTTAACAGTGTATGAATATTTATTCCTGTGATACAATGAGGGCAGCCATGTTCTGTTAGTCACATTGTCACAGGCTGAGAGCTGGAGATGCTATCAGCTTACCTGTGAGTAAATTCAGTCCCCTCTCCTCCTCCCCTCTGCCTCTGAAATCAATGGCTAGTAACACGTCCTCCTGCCCCTGCCTAGACTGAGCTCCTATAAGCTCTTGCTACTGTCTGAAAATGCCAAGGCACTCTGAAAAGATGTGGGCGAGGCTTGTTTAGTTTATAGGGAATCATAGTATTAAAATAAAACAAAAACAGTTTGGCTTGAAGAATGCCCTATAAACCATATGAAAGGAACACAATTATGCAATGAGTAAAAGTTTATCTAGGATCCACTTTAAACTCCCTGCCCCCCCCCCCCCCCCCCCCCCCCTCAGTTAAAGTTCATTCTAAAGCAGGGCTTTTCAACCTTTTCACTAATTGATTGTACCACTTTTATCGCCTGAAATTTTTCTAGTACCACCAGTGTGCCTGCACAGTAGATTGGATGCGATCAGGCTGGGCTGTTTCTGCTGGAGCCTGAATGGAGAGCAGCTACTGCGCATGCGCACACACCGACGAGGAGAACTATGGGGCTCCCAGCACTGGCTTCCCTCTACTGTGGAGGAAGGGGGAAACCTCTTTAGGATGCAAAGGCCTCCCCTACCCTAAGGTAAGTAACCACCGGGGCACTTTTTTCTTACAGGTACACTTTAAGAAAAAAGGGCATATGGGATAATAGTAGGAGGCATTGG
This sequence comes from Hyperolius riggenbachi, assembly GCF_040937935.1. Classification (NCBI taxonomy): domain Eukaryota; kingdom Metazoa; phylum Chordata; class Amphibia; order Anura; family Hyperoliidae; genus Hyperolius; species Hyperolius riggenbachi. The sequence goes on from NC_090656.1 coordinate 136,696,051, forward strand.
TGGGGGGAAAAGACTACAATTAGATTGCTAGCCTACAGATTGTCAGTATTGGCAAAATGGAGGTAGATTGCCAATATAGGTAGCCTTACAAGTTCTCCCCCCCCCCCCCCCACCCACACTTAATTATAGGTAGCCTGGCCCCACCACCAGAGAGCTGAGAGCTAGGCAGTGAGTCACACCTCAGATCATTGGTAAGCCAGCCGCAGTGAAGAGACAGCCAGGCAAACGGTGCACGGTGACGGCGTGTATACTTCAAATACAGGAAGTGAGCAGTGATGTCACTTTCTGTATCTGCGCCATTACTGTGCACCATTTGCCTGGCTGTCTCTTCCCCACTGATCTGAGGTCTGAGGTATGCCGCAGAGTAGCACAGCAAGGAGCAAGGGAGGAGGAGCCAAACTTTGTGGAGACAAGATAGGACCAGGACAAGTGGCATGCGGGCAATAAAGTGGCAGGCAAACCTGGTGTGTACCACCTGGCCAACAGCAAAGTACCACCGGTGGTACCCGTACCACAGGTGCAAAGCCCAGGTCTAGGGAGATTAGCCTGTCTAATTAGGCCTTATCAACAAGTAAACAGCAAGTGTGCCATTTTGTGCCATAGTTTGGGCTAATATTTAAACACAGGAGGTTAACCCTTTTGTGCTCCTAGTACACCAGAAATTAAACACTGCAGGGTTTTTGTAAGATTTCAGTTGTAACAAAGAAATGTTTTTCTTTAAAGTTATTATGCTGTTGCTTATCTCCTTAGAGCAGAGAGGAAGCTGTGAGTTTAGGTCCGCTTTAAAATCTGACAGGACCAACAGGTTTTGGACTAGTCCATCTCCTCACGATGGAGTCTCAGGGTTTCCTTTGCTTTCAAAAGCATTTGCTAAACGGCCATTGTTAAGTCTAACTGCCAAAATAGTGTGCAAGCGAGTAGGAAGGCTGGCTGGTATCTTACTATTTTGGCAGTTAGGGTTAGCAACTGCCATTTAGGAACTTCTTTTAAAAACAAAGAAAATCCCCAATGATGAGGTAGACTAGTCCAAAACATGTTGGTTCTGAAAGCATTTAACTGCTTACTTTTTCACTATAGTGGGCCTTTAAAATGGTCATTTGATAACAACCGTGAAGGTCAGGATGTACTGCTGCATTGCTGAGCTTATTTCAGTAATGTGTCTCAGGCTCTCGAGTTGTGCAGCAGTGTGTTCTGACAATATACTGCTGCATGCATGTCTGTGCCAACACACTGCTGTCTCATTTCAATTAATACTGCAACGCAGAGCAACACACGTGCCATACATTTTTGTAAAGAGAAGTAAGTGGTTGGCACTCCAAAACATTGGTACAGAAAGATCTGTAAATTCATGTTGCAATTAATATAATCCAGCGTTTCAAAGCAACAAAGTACCTCTTTCATCAAGAAATACAGTGCAAGTTCATCTGAAAAACAACTCAGCAACAATAAATCACCACAATGCATAATAAATAAATACATTTGAAGTAAACCAAGAAAAAGAGAGTCACCATCGTGGAGGAACATGAGTACCAAACACTGTACAGAATGTGTGGACAAAGGTGGCTAAAAGTGCTAGCCCGGAAACAGGGGCGTAACTAGGCCCCACCGGGCCCCCCTGCAGATTTTCTGAGCGCCCCCCCCCGGGGCCCGCTCGCGGCCGTTTTGTGGGTGCTGGAGGGGTGGCAGCATGAGGGGAAAGCCTTGCCCACAGTCGGCGGGGAGAGGGGTAGTTCCCCCCTCTCCCTCACCTCGGGGCTCTCCCCTCTGCGCTCCCCTCCAGCTCGTAAGTGTCTGTGGGGCTGTGGTGGGCAGCGAGCGGCGGGCAGATACATACCTGCTTCCGTGCGTTCCATCGGAGACTTCTCCCTCTAGCGGCTGACACTTCCGGAAGTGACGTCAGCCGCTAGAGGGAGAAGTCTCCGATGGAACGCACGGAAGCAGGTATGTATCTGCCCGCTGCTCGCTGCCCACCACAGCCCCACAGACACTTACGAGCTGGAGGGGAGCGCAGAGGGGAGAGCCCCGAGGTGAGGGAGAGGGGGGAACTACCCCTCTCCCCGCCGACTGTGGGCAAGGCTTTCCCCTCATGCTGCCACCCCTCCAGCACCCACAAAACGGCCCCGAGCGGGCCCCAGGGGGGGGGGGGGGGCCGGGCCCCCCCGCGGGCGCAGGGGCTGCAGGGCCTATTCCTACGCCCCTGCCTGGAAAGAGAACCACTATGAAAGTTGAAGCCAATAAATGAGTCATTGGGAGAAAGATAGGAAGATAAAAAGCCAACATAGGCTTTTTCTTCCACTCCCTCTTCACAGTTATTCATATCTGACACCTGTGACTGTTTCATCTGGTTATGGACTTTGTGGAGATTGCCAGTTTTAAATTGTGCAAATCATGATGCAAATCTATCCCCAAAACATAAAATGTGGTAGCAAATCAACATTCAACATTGAGGATGAGGACCTCAAGGCTTGTGTTTGCAAAATAAATAAAATAGGGAAGGAAGAAGGAAACAGTTGGAAATAGTTGAAAAATGGAAGTTGAAAAATGACAGCTGGAAAATGACAGTTGAAAACAACAGTTGAAATTTGGCAGTTGGAAAAAGACAGTTGAAAAATGGCAGTTGAAAAAAACTGTTGAAATTGGGCAGTTGGAAAATTACAGTTTTAAAATGGCAGTTGAAAAATGACAGTTGGAGAATAAGTGTCAAAAACAGTTGAAATTTGGCAGTTGAAAAATGACAGCTGGAAATGGCAGTTGGAAAATGACAGTTTAAAAACAGTTGAAATTTGACAGTTGGAAAATGGTAGTTGAAAAATGACAATTGGAAAATGACAGTTGAAAAATGGCAGTTGTAAAATGACAGTTAAAAACAGCAGTTGGAAATTGTCAGTTGAAAATGGCAGTTGAAATTTGACAGTTGGAAAATGGCAGTTGAAAATGGCAATTGGAAAATGACACTTGGAAAATGACAGTTTAAAACAGCAGTTGGAAATTGGCAGTTGAAAAATGGCAGTTGAAATTTGACAGTTGAAAAATGGCAGTTGGAAAATGGCAGTTGAAAAATGGCAGTTGGAAAATGACAGTTAACATTTGGCAGTTGGAGAATGACAGTTAAAAACAACAGTTTAAATTTGGCAGTTGGAAAATGACAGTTGGAAAATGGCAGTTGGAAAATGACAGTTGGAAAATGACAGTTGGAAAATGGCAGTTGGAAAATGACAGTTGGAAAATGACAGTTAGCATTTGGCAGTTGGAGGATGGCAGTTAAAACAACAGTTGAAATTTGACAGTTGACAAATGACAGTTGGAAGTTGGAAAATGTCAGTTGGAAAATGACAGTTGGAAAAATGGCAGTTGGAAAATGGCAGTTGGAAAAAGGCAGTTGGAAAATGTTGTTGACAGGTCATTTTCCAACTGCCATTTTCCAACTGGCATTTTCCAACTGCCATTTTCCAACTATAATTTTCCAACTGCCATTTTCCAACTGCCATTTTTCAACTATAATTTTTGAACTGTCAAATTTCAATTATCATTTTTCAATAGCCAAATTTCAATTGTTTTTAAACTGCCATTTTCTAACTGTCTTTTTTAAACTTTAATTTTCCAACTGTCAAATTTCAACTGTTTAAAGGACCACTACTGTGAAAAAAGTGAGCTGTTAAAAGAGAATTGAAGTGAGAGGGATATGGAGGCTGCCATATTTATTTCCTTTTAAGCAATGCCAGTTACCTGGCTATCATGCTGATCCTCTGCCTCTAAGGGCCCGTTTCCACTAGCCCGAATTCGCATGCAGACAACGCATGCGGATTCGCATAGGCAATACAAGTGGATGGGACTGTTTCCACTTGTCAGTTTTCATTTGCGTTTTTATGTGCAGGATTTTTCTGCACGGTAGACCCTGCAGAATTCGCCTGCGTGTGGAATGCAGGCGAATCGCAGGCAATGTATTTAATAGGGAAATCGCATGCGTTTTTTGCATGCGGTTTTTCCCGCGATTTCGCGTGCGATTTCGCATTGAAAGTAATGTAAATTGACACAGGCAGTGACATGGTTAAAATCGCATATACCCTGCCTATGCGAAATCGCGGCAAAAAACGCATGCGGAATCGCATCCGCATGCGATTTTGTCAGCGGTGATATGCGGCGATTCCGCACCGCACTAGTGGAAACGGGCCCTAATTCTTTTAACCACAGCCCCTGAACAAGCACATGCAGATCAGGTGTTTCAGGAAACAAATATGGCAGCCACCGTATTCTTTTCACATCAGTTGCCCTTTAAAGAAGACATAAACTTAAGCACTGCAGTCAAGGAAAACAAATATAGTTTCTGAGAACGTGTGTGGTGTGTGTGTCTAAAGCAGGCCTTTTCAACCTGTTCACTAATTCTACCACTTTTATCACCTAAAAAGCACAACCAGTGTGCCTGCACTGTAGACTGGATGTGATTGGGCTTGGCTGCTGGAGCCTGAATGGAGAGCAGCTACTGCGCATGCGCACACACTAACAAAGAGAGCTTTGGGGCTCCCAGCAGTGGATCCCATCTACTGAGGAGGAAGGGGGAAACCTCTTTAGGATGCAAAGGCCTCCCCTACCCTAAGGTAAGTAACCACCGGGGCACTTTTTTCTTACAGGTACACTTTAAGAAAAAAGGGCATATGGGATAATAGTAGGAGGCATTGGTGGGGGGAAAAGACTACAATTAGATTGCTAGCCTACAGATTGTCAGTATTGGCAAAATGGAGGTAGATTGCCAATATAGGTAGCCTTACAAGTTCTCCCCCCCCCCCCCACCCACACTTAATTATAGGTAGCCTGGCCCCACCCACCAGAGAGCTGAGAGCTAGGCAGTGAGTCACACCTCAGATCATTGGTAAGCCAGCCGCAGTGAAGAGACAGCCAGGCAAACGGTGCACGGTGACGGCGTGTATACTTTAAATACAGGAAGTGAGCAGTGATGTCACTTTCTGTATCTGCGCCATCACTGTGCAGCGGCCGCCTGGCTAGCTCCTCCCTGAGGTAATTACCCCCCCCCCCCCCCCCCGGGCACTTTTTTCTTACAGGTACACTTTAAGAAAGAGGGCATATGGGAGGGGAAAAGTAGGAGGCATTGGTACGGAAAAAGGACTACAATTAGATTGCAAGCCTACATATTGTCAGTATTGTCAATCTGCAGGTAGATTGCCAATATAGGTAGCCTTGCAAGTTCTTTCCCCCCACCCCCGCTCAATTATAGGTAGCCTAGTCCAACCACCAGAGAGCTGAGAGCTAGGCAGTGACTCACCACAAGCTCGGCTCCCCACTTGCTCACTCCTTGCTGTGCTGCCCCGGTGGCGTAGTGGTTAGCTCTCTCGCCTTGCAGCGCTGGGTCCCTGGTTCGAATCCCAGCCAGGGCACTATCTGCAAAGAGTTTGTATGTTCTCTCCGTGTCTGCGTGGGTTTCCGCCGGGCACTCCGGTTTCCTCCCACATTCCAAAAACATACGGATAAGTTAATTGGCTACCCCTAAAAAATTGGCCCTAGACTACAGTACTTACACTACATAATTTAGACATATGGCAATGGTAGGGATTAGATTGTGAGCTCCTTTGAGGGACAGTTAGTGACAAGATATATATATATACATTGTACAGCGCTGCGTAATATGTCGGCGGTATATAAATACTAAATAATAATACATAATATATATATATATATATATATATATATATATATATATATATATATATATATATATATATATATATATATATATATATATATATATATATATAAAACAATGACCATCACAAAAATAAGAAGTTTCTGAATCTAATTAGGGTATTTATCCGTTAGCCGGGCGCATCCGGCAGGTGGCGCTAATTACTATTCCCCCTCCAGGCCGCCATGGATAGAAGGGAAAGATGTAACTCTGGTGGAGTTTTGTCGCCACCTAGAGGATGCATCCGGCTAACGGATAAGTACCCTATTTAGCTCTTTGTAAAATTCTGCATCTGCCCACTTTATTTCTGCTTCCAGAGCTGCAAAAAAAATCAAATTAATTCCTATGTTTGAGCTCATCTCTATTTCCATATAACCAACAATCAGTGAAAACGCTCTTCATACAATATGGCTGGCCTGGAACTGAAGGGGGCAGACTTTCACCAAACAATACGGGACAGCTATTGTATGGTTGTACTGCGCCTGCGCTATGTGAGCAGCAGACCTTTCTCAGAAACTTTGTATCGCATGCGAGCGTCATGCCGTATGTATACGTGTGACGTCACAGCGCAACTGCGGCGGCGCCGAGACTGCGTGTGTCGCGGGAGAGACCGAGAAGATGGCGGCGGCTGTAGAAAAGATGTGAGTAGAGGAAATTGGAGAAAGTGAAGTGGAAAAACTCCGAACGCTGCAATCTGTGAGGGAGTTGTGGCTGTAGGGCAGACACCATTCCCTTAAATGGCCAGTACTATGAGGGACAGGGACTGCTTGTTAGGATAATAGGCTGAAATGCTTGTATTGGGAGTTCTGCTAATTGTGCCTCTCTGGACGAGACTACAATACCCAGTGTGCTAGTTGGAGCGGATGAGGCGGTCTAGGATCATCTGCCTATGAGTTTACAGTATATTATGCTTAGAACAATTATAACAAGTGTCTTATTTAAATCAGTGCCCTGCCTCTGTGGGTATAGAAGTTTTGGTACTTCTGAATGTAACATCAAAACAGAAGTCCTTATCTGAGATAACAGTGTTTACTATCAGGAAGCAGAGATCATTTGTTTCCTGATACTGTGAAAAGAAGCCTCCTGGCCTGCTTGTTATGTGCTTGCTTTCTTTGTTTGGTTGGCTTCTGCTAGCTGAGTGAAATGTTCTGTTATATCCAACTAATAGATGTAATTGGTCTGAAATATTGGTGTGAAATATCAACTGTATATATTCATGTAGATTAAAAGAAAATAAAACCTAGTTTTAAACGATTCTTCACAGGAGTTGATTGAAACTGGCAGTTCCTTTACTAGTTTGTTTAGTTTCTTGTAAGGGACTTTTTTTTTTTTTTTTTAAGAAAAAGTTGACTGGTTTAGCAAGAGGTTGGTCGGCACCTGTTTGCAATAGGTCTGATGGTGGCTGGTAGGTAATAAGCACCACCAAAATATCTGCAGCAGTAATTTTAGGATAGTTAGTGTTAACCTTGTAGTGTGAGCTGGTATCCTTGAGAACAAAGAAGTTTTCATTGTCCTGGCATTTTGCTAATGTTTAAGAAAAAAAATACTAACAAACTAGCTCTTAATATTTTTGTTCAATTTCATTTTTGCCCTTTTATGTGAAATAGCCTTAAAGAGACACTGAAGCTGAAAAAAGAATATGATATAGTGAATTGGTTGTGTACTATGAATAATTACTAGAAGATTAGCAGCAAATAAAATATTCTCATACTTTTATTTTCAGGTATATAGTGTTTTTTTCTAACATTGCATCATTCTATAATATGTGCAGATTACACAACATTCGGCATTCAAAATGATTATTTCAGAGCAGTCTGTGAACTGACCTCTCCTCTGGCAGAGCAAAAGTAAATAGTTCAATAACAGTTGAGATAATAAGTCAGAAAACAGCCCTCTCCACAACTTTGAAAGTCGTAGAGCTTAATGGCTTTTTTGCATAGAGATAACAACTGGAATTTCTTAGCTCTTCCTGTACTGGAAACAATTAGACTGACTGAAACAATTAGTATCTGATTTTAATGTTTTATTTCTTAGCTGTACTACACATACAAATCATATCATAATTTTTTTTTCGCTTCAGTGTCTCTTTAAAGCGGACCCAACCCTTTTTTTTTTTTATTATTTTTTTTTTTTAATTCAAAATATTTAGTTCCACCACTCTGACACATACAATGATAAACACTCATTCAAGCCTATGATCATTTCAGTGCATGCTTTTCACCCTTCTCTTTTCATAACTAGGGTTATACAGGTGGTAGCCATTACTTCTGAGCTTAGTAGGAGGTTTTAGATCATGGGTGTGTTTGTCATCAGCTACCCTCCCTCACAGGGGAGTCGTCTATGTGAAATGTCACACAAGCTGAGATCACTCCCCTGTGACATCATCAGTAGCAGCCTGTGTTTTGTTTTTTATCTCCTCCACCAGTCTGCCGGATTCTGTCCCGGCAATATGAAAGGAAGGGAGGGGTTCCTCCAATAAATGTAAAATACTTTATATTTGTCATCATGCAGCTGAAAAAAGGCAGCTATTTATTATAAGTTAGAAATGGATTTTATTTCTGAAATCTAGAATTTTTAATTTGAGTCCACTTTAAGTTTTATAGTCCTGTGTGAGTTCTTCTTAAGCTGTTTACAGGCATCTAATGGTACTTTGTGCATACAGGATTGTAGTCTTGGGTTGCCTGCTCCTGCATGTTAAGGCGCGTACACACGCCATACTTTAGCAAACAGGTCCGTCAGACCCTCTCGCTGGACGGACGTTCTGCCGACAATAGGTCGTGGGTACACGCTGTCGGCAGACTCATAAGACTGTTTCTGACAGATCCACTCAGCGAATCAGTCTGCCGACAGACTGTACACCAGTTCTACTGTTGGCAGAACGTCTGCCCAGCGGGAGGGTCTGACGGACCTGTCGTTTGCTAAAGTATGGGGTGTGTACGTGCCTTTAAACTACTTGTAGACTTTAAAGATTTGGCTGTTAATGGTAAGTTGACAAACAACTTTGGCTTAGCCAAGGTCTGCAGATACAATGAACCTTGGAAAACCAACACGGAAACAGGAGCCCAGATGGTGTATTACGTAATGTAAATGTAATGTGTGTGGCAGCCCCGACCCGTCATCAATTCGCCTAGCAGATCCACCCCCATGGGCTGGCAACTCCTTTGAAGACACCGCTCCTTCGTCTCTCTGCTCTACATCCCCGCACGCATATTAACAATCAGGGCTATGGAGTCGGTACAAAAACTTTCGACTCCTCAGTTTATGAAACCACTGACTCCGACTCCAGGTACCCAAAATGGCTCCGACTCCTTAGTCTAATACTTACCAGGGCTGTGGATTTTGTACACAAATCATCTGACTCAGACTCCTCAGTTTATGAAATCTCCGGCTTCGGGTATCCAAAATGGCTCAGACTCCACAGCCATGTTAACAATACACATTGTCAGCAGCATAGCTAACATGCATCTGTACTGGCAGGCCCAGTGATGTTGTCCTAAGGGCAACATACATCACAGGTGTGGCCACACTTTAAAGAGGACCTGTAACTTTAAAAAACGTCCCCTGGTGGGTACTTACCTTGGGAGGGGGAAGCCTCTGGATCCTACCGAGGCTTCCTCCGTTACCTGGTGGCAGTGCTAGCGGCCCCTGAACGGCGGCCATGTAAATATTAGCAGCCAACTTTCCTTTGGGCTGTGGTTTCAGGGGGCCCAGTGAGACCACAGTGGGATGGAGGGGGTAGGCCTCAAAAGGATCCAGAGGCTTCCCCCTCCCAAGGTAAGTACCCCCCAGGGGTATACTCTAGTACTATAAGCGCTTTTAATAACACTTTAATCCACACTACAAGAGCTTTTGTAAGTGTTTGTTTAGCGCTTTTAAAAATTGCTCCCATTCACTTTCATTAAAATCGGGGTAAAAATCACGTAAAAATTGCAGCAAAGGCGATCACAATGATTTTTACCGCAATTTTAATGAAAGTAAATGGGAGCAATTTTTAAAAAGCGCTCAGAAAGCTAAGCAAATGCTCCCTAAAGCGCTGATAGTGTGGATCCGGCCTAACCAAGGATTGAACTTTATCCCAATCAGCTGATACCCCTTTTCCTATGAGAAATCCTTTTCCTGAATAGATCATCAGGGAGGTCTGTATGGCTGGTATTGTGGTGAAACCCCATCCACAATGTGATGTCAGGACTAGGGATGACCAATGATATGCAAATATATATTTCTGAGTTTATGCAAATGTATGCCGCTTGAAATTGTACCAGTCAATTTAAATCGGGGAAGGCCTTGCTTGGCCTATTTTCAAGCTGCATGTATTTGCATACAAATGTACGTACATTTGCATAAACTCAGAAATATTTGCATGCCTTTGATCATCCCTAGTCAGGACCTAAGGCCTGACAGTTTTCTAGCAAACAATATAGACTTGTGCTCCACTGAAGCAAAAAGGTCCACGCTTAAAATATCCTGGTATGGATTGCTAGGGCAGCTCTCAATGTTGGGAGTATAGTGGAAATCTAAAGAAAATAATAGCTCTCCATAGTTTACCAGGGGATATTTAATACGCACAGGTTAAAATCTACTTACAAAGCCTTACAAACTTTAAAACCCATCAGCGCACGCAGTCAGTCCTGGAGGCATCTCCTCTCTCAAAGTGCAGGCGAATTCACCGATGGCACGTTCCAGACCAGGACACGCGTGTCCGTAGTTTCTCCCATCTTCCAGCATCTTCTCTTCACTTCCTGTCCCGTCCTGTGAGAAAGTGAAGTTCAAACATTAGAGGGCGCTCTACTGTTTGAACTTTCTGCTTGTGACAGGACAAGAAGTGAAGTGAAGATGGGGTATGCTGGAAGAAATGAGACTGCGGGGACTCGTGCCGGCAGACAAGTAATGTATTGCAGCTGGCCAGGGGAGCAGTGGCGGCGAGCAGGCGGCAGTTCCACAGGTTGTGAATTGATTTTTCATGCTGAAATCGATTTAAAATTTGGTTGCAATGTATGGGCAGCCATTAGATCACTCTCTGATCACATTCGATCTGTTGGTCGATCTGGTGACAATTAACCAGTGTGTGGCTACCTTTTAGTTCCTCCTTTAACTACTTCCCGACCGCCGTATAGACAAATGGCGGCCGGGAAGCAGACGCCGCAAGGACCGCCGTATTGACAAATGGCGGCGGTCCTTGTTTGGGCATGGGCGGAGCGATCGCGTCATCCGTGACGCGATCCTCCGCCTGTCGCCGCTCACTCGCCGCAACATCCCGCCGGACATACGGAAGCGCCGGCGGGATGTTAACCCGACGATCGCCGCATACAAAGTGTATAATACACTTTGTAATGTTTACAAAGTGTATTATACAGGCTGCCTCCTGCCCTGGTGGTCCCACTGTCCGAGGGACCACCAGGGCAGGCTGCAGCCACCCTAGTCTGCACCAAGCACACTGATTTTCTCCCCCCCCCCGCCCCAGATCGCCCACAGCACCCATCAGACCCCCCCCTGCCCACCCCCCAGACCCCTGTTTGCACCCAATCACCCCCCTAATCACCCATCAATCACTCCCTGTCACTATCTGTCAACGCTATTTTTTTTTATACCCCCCCCTGCCCCCTCCTGATCACCCCCCCACCCCCCAGATTCTCCCCAGACCCCCCCCCCCCAGACCCCCCCCCCCCATGCACTGTATGCATCTATCCCCCCTGATCACCTGTAAATCACCCGTCAATCACCCATCAATCACCCCCTGTCACTGCCACCCATCAATCAGCCCCTAACCTGCCCCTTGCGGGCAATCTGATCACCCCCCCACACCAATAGATCGCCCGCAGATCCGACATCAGATCACCTCCCAAATCCATTGTTTACATCTATTCTCTCCTCTAAACACACACTAATTACCCATCAATCACCCATCAATCACCCCCTATCACCACCTGTCACTTTTACCTATCAGATCAGACCCTAATCTGCCCCTTGCGGGCACCCAATCACCCGCCCACACGCTCAGATTGCCCTCAGACCCCCCCTTATCAATTCACCAGTGCATTCATTACATCTGTTCTTCCCTGTAATAACCCACTGATCACCTGTCAATCACCTATCACCCATCAATCACCCCCTGTCACTGCCACCCATCAATCAGCCCCTAACCTGCCCCTTGCGGGCAATCTGATCACCCACCCACACCATTAGATCGCCCGCAAACCCGCCGTCAGATTACCTCCCAAATGTATTGTTTACATCTGTTATCTTCTCTAAACACCCACTAATTACCCATCAATCACCCATCAATCACCCCCTATCACTGTTACCTATCAGATCAGACCCTAATCTGCCCCTTGCGGGCACCCAATCACCCGCCTACATGCTCAGATTACCCTCAGACCCCCCCCTTATCAATTCGCCAGGGCATTATTTACATCTATCCTTCCCTGTAATAACCCACTGATCACCTGTCAATCACCTGCCAATCACCTATCACCCATCAATCACCCCCTGTCACCCCCTGTCACTGCCACCCAACAATCAGCCCCTAACCTGCCCCTTGCGGGCAATCTGATTACCCACCCACACCAATAGATCGCCCGCAGATCCGACATCAGATCACCACCCAAGCGCAGCGTTTACTCTCCTCTAAACACCCACTAATTACCCATCAATCACCCCCTATCACCACCTGTCACTGTTACCCATCAGATCAGACCCTAATCTGCCCCTTGCGGGCACCCAATCACCCGCCTACACGCTCAGATTACCCTCAGACCCCCCCTTATCAATTCGCCAGTGCAATATTTACATCTGTTCTCCCCTGTAATAACCCACTGATTACCTGTCAATCACCTGTCAATCACCTATCAATCACCCATCAATCACCCCCTGTCACTGCCACCCATCAATCACCCCCTGTCACTGCCACCCATCAATCAGCCCCTAACCTGCCCCTTGCGGGCAATCTGATCACCCACCCACACCAATAGATCGCTCGCAGATCCGACGTCCGATCACCTCCCAAGTGCAGTGTTTACATCTGTTCTCTACCCTAAACACCCACTAATTACCCATCAATCACCCCCTGTCACTGCTACCTATCAGATTAGACCCCTATCTGCCCCTAGGGCACTCAATCACCCGCCCACACCCTCAGAATGCCCTCAGACCCCAGCCCTGATCGCCTTGCCAGTGCATTGCTTGCATCTATTCCCCCCTCTAATCACACCTTGAGACACCCATCAATCACCTCCTGTCACCCCCTAGCACACCTACCCATCAGATCAGGCCCTAATTTGCCCCGTGTGGGCTCCTGATCACTCGGCCAAACCCTCAGATCCCCCTCAGACCCCCTTCCGATCACCTCCCCAGTGCATTGATTGCATCTATTTTCCCCTCTAACCACCCCCTGAGACACCCATCAATCACCTCCTGTCACCCCCCTAGCACTCCTATCCATCAGATCAGGCCCAATACAACCTGTCATCTAAAAGGCCACCCTGCTTATGACCGGTTCCACAAAATTCGCCCCCTCATAGACCACCTGTCATCAAAATTTGCAGATGCTTATACCCCTGAACAGTCATTTTGAGACATTTGGTTTCCAGACTACTCACGGTTTTGGGCCCGTAAAATGCCAGGGCGGTATAGGAACCCCACAAGTGTCCCCATTTTAGAAAAAAAGACACCCCAAGGTATTCTGTTAGGTGTATGACGAGTTCATAGAAGATTTTATTTTTTGTCAAAAGTTAGCGGAAATTGATTTTTATTGGTTTTTTTCCACAAAGTGTCACTTTCCGCTAACTTTTGACAAAAAAATAAAATCTTCTATGAACTCGTCATACACCTAACAGAATACCTTGGGGTGTCTTCTTTCTAAAATGGGGTCACTTGTGGGGTTCCTATACTGCCCTGGCATTTTAGGGGCCCTAAACCGCGAGGAGTAGTCTAGAAAACAAATGCCTCAAAATGACCTGTGAATAGGACGTTGAGCCCCTTAGCGCACCTAGGCTGCAAAAAAGTGTCACACATGTGGTACCGCCGTACTCAGGAAAAGTAGTATAATGTGTTTTGGGGTGTATTTTTACACATACCCATGCTGGGTGGGAGAAATTTCTATGTAAATGGACAATTGTGTGTAAAAAAAAAATCAAACAATTGTCATTTACAGAGATATTTCTCCCACTTAGCATGGGTATGTGTAAAAATACACCCCAAAACGCATTATACTACTTCTCCTGAGTACGGCGGTACCACATGTGTGGCACTTTTTTACACCCTAAGTACGCTAAGGGGCCCAAAGTCCAAAGAGTACCTTTAGGATTTCACAGGTCATTTTGCGACATTTGGTTTCAAGACTACTCCTCACGGTTTAGGGCCCCTAAAATGCCAGGGCAGTATAGGAACCCCACAAATGACTCCATTCTAGAAAGAAGACACCCAAAGGTATTCCGTACGGAGTATGGTGAGTTCATAGAAGATTTTATTTTTTGTCACAAGTTAGCGGAAAATGACACTTTGTGAAAAAAAACTATTAAAATCAATTTCCGCTAACTTGTGACAAAAAAATAAAAACTTCTATGAACTCACCATACTCCTAACGGAATACCTTGGGGTGTCTTCCTTCTAAAATGGGGTCATTAGTGGGGTTCCTATACTGCCCTGGCATTTTAGGGGCCCTAAACCGCGAGGAGTAGTCTTGAAACAAAAATGACCTGTGAAATCCTAAAGGTACTCATTGGACTTTGGGCCCCTTAGTGCAGTTAGGGTGCAAAAAAGTGCCACACATGTGGTATCGCCGTACTCGGGAGAAGTAGTATAATGTGTTTTGGGGTGTATTTTTACACATACCCATGCTGGGTGGGAGAAATACCTCTGTAAATGACAATCTTTTGATTTTTTTTACACACAATTGTCCATTTACAGAGGTATTTCTCCCACCCAGCATGGGTATGTGTAAAAATACACCCCAAAACACATTGTACTACTCCTCCGGAGTATGGCGATACCACATGTGTGGCACTTTTTTGCACCCTAACTGCGCTAAAGGGCCCAAAGTCCAATGAGTACCTTTAGGATTTCACAGGTCATTTTTGAGAAATTTCGTTTCAAGACTACTCCTCACGGTTTAGGGCCCCTAAAATGCCAGGGCAGTATAGGAACCCCACAAATGACCCCATTTTAGAAAGAAGACACCCCAAGGTATTCCGTTAGTAGTATGGCGAGTTCATAGAAGATTTTATTTTTTGTCACAAGTTAGCGGAAATTGATTTTAATTGTGTTTTTTCACAAAGTGTCATTTTCCGCTAACTTTTGGCAAAAAATAAAATCTTCTATGAACTCACCATACTCCTAATGGAATACCTTGGGGTGTCTTCTTTCTAAAATAGGGTCATTTGTGGGGTTCCTATACTGCCCTGGCATTTTAGGGGCCCTAAACCGTGAGGAGTAGTCTTGAAACGAAATTTCTCAAAATGACCTGTGAAATCCTAAAGGTACTCATTGGACTTTGGACCCTTTAGCGCAGTTAGGGTGCAAAAAAGTGCCACACATGTGGTATCGCCGTACCGGAGTGGGAGAAAGATCTCGCCGGAGTGGGAGAAAGATCTCTGTAAATGGACAATTGTGTGTAAAAAAAATTAACAAATTGTCATTTACAGAGGTTATTTCTCCCACCCAGCATGGGTATGTGTAAAAATACACCCCAAAACACATTATACTACTTCTCCTGAGTACGGCAATACCACATGTGTGGCACTTTTTTGCAGCCTAACTGCGCTAAGGGGTCCAAAGTCCAATGAGCACCTTTAGGCTTTACAGGGGTGCTTACAATTTAGCACCCCCCAAAATGTCAGGACAGTAAACACCCCACGAATGACCCCATTTTGGAAAGTAGACCCTTCAAGGTATTCAGAGAGGGGCATGGTGAGTCCGTGGCAGATTTCATTTTTTTATGTCGCAAGTTAGAAGAAATGGAAACTTTTTTTTTTTTTTTTTTTCTCACAAAGTGTCATTTTCCGCTTACTTGTGACAAAAAATAATATCTTCTATGAACTCACTATGCCTCTCAGTGAATACTTTGGGATGTCTTCTTTCCAAAATGGGGTCATTTGGGGGGTATTTATACTATCCTGGAATTCTAGCCCCTCATGAAACATGACAGGGGGTCAGAAAAGTCAGAGATGCTTGAAAATGGGAAAATTCACTTTTTGCACCATAGTTTGTAAACGCTATAACTTTTACCCAAACCAATAAATATACACTGAATGGGTTTTTTTTTTATCAAAAACATGTTTGTCCACATTTTTCGCGCTGCATGTATACAGAAATTTTACTTTATTTGAAAAATGTCAGCACAGAAAGTTAAAAAAATCATTTTTTTGCCAAAATTCATGTCTTTTTTGATGAATATAATAAAAAGTAGAAATCGCAGGAACAATCAAATAGCAGCAAAAGAAAGCTTTATTAGTGACAAGAAAAGGAGCCAAAATTCATTTAGGTGGTAGGTTGTATGAGCGAGCAATAAACCGTGAAAGCTGCAGTGGTCTGAATGGAAAAAAAGTGGCCGGTCCTTAAGGGGTAGAAAGCCCTAGGTCCTCAAGTGGTTAAAGCATTACTTTTGTTTAGTTTAGCAAGGCAGGTTTGTCACAGTTGATGTTTAGAATTAAAACTGTGTACACTAACTCGATTAAGCTTAGCTTATAGTTGGCTGATAAGAACCGCCTCTGTAGGAAATCTAGCGAGAGTACAAGGACCCCGAAGCCTCAGCTAGCGATGAGCCAGGCAGATGGATTGTACCTCACACACCACCAGGGCTGTGGAGTCGGTACAAAAATCCACCGATTCAGACTGACTCCTCAGTTTAGGATTCCTCTGACTCCTCTAATTTGCATATTACAATCTTGTTGATTGAATGTTTGTAACATGAAATTCATCTCTTAACTGCCAACGCTTTGGAATTTTAAAAGACAACTGAAGTGAGAAGGATATGTAGACTGCCATATTTATTCCCTTTAGTCATCAACTAAAACTACCCCTTGGTATGAGTACTTGTAAAAGGTACAGACAGGAACAAAGAACATCTATCAGGCCCTAGGCAATGTAACTGTGGGTACATGTAAGAGTGATGTGCTGGTACTCTGCAGGAGAATGAGGCGATTCTTCCTCTATTATACATTCTTCATGTACAATCTGAACCAGGTTTATGGGTGATAGACAACACCTCTGTGTTTAATGTGCACAACATTCTCAGTGGATTCCCCGCAGCTCTGTGGGGAGTGCCTATGTAGAGTATAGTACTACTGTGTAACAAAGGAAACCTGAGACAGATGAAATTAAAGTTTTATACATACCTTGAGCTTCCTCCAGCCCCCTTCAGGCTAATCAGTCCCTCGCTGTCCTCCTCCGCCACCTGCATCTTCTGCTATGGGTCCAGGCACTTGAGCCAGCCGGGGGTAGTGCGCATGCACACACTCCGCCGCCAGGAGCGTACTACACCTGCGCAGCACTATTGCAGATCGCTCCTGGCTGTGGAAGTGGCACGTGGCCAGACTGCGCTCACTGGCTGAATTACCAGGACTTTTAGCAGAAGATCCAGATGGTGGAGGAGGACAGCAAGGGACTGATTGGCCTGAAGGGGGCTGGAGGAAGTCCCAGGTATGTATAAAACTTTTATTTTTATCCGTCTCAGGTACCCTTTAATTCGTAGTTACCAAACAAAATTTTAACATATCAAATTATTTGATTTCATGAGCAAAGGGAGTGCATACATTTACATAAATCAGCAACAACGCAGAATTATTTGCATCTCATTGACCATCTCTATTAGTGACACGGCTACACATCAGGCTTTATTCTTACAGCATAGATGTTATTTAGTATGTATAAAAGATTCCTGTGTACACATCATATATACAGTCACAATCAGATGTGTGTATCTGACTTTACAAATACTGGGACTGCTTTATTGAAGCAGTACAAGTAACTTTTTTTGATTGGTTTATTTCATTTTTGTGGACTAAGCACAGCTATTACTGTATTTATAAATAGAGAAATAGAACATTTTATAATATTTTCTATTTTAATTACAGTTTAAATTCATTAGGAGTCGGTTAATTTTTTTCCTACTTCGACTCCAGGTACTCAAAATTGCTCCGACTCCACAGCCATCAGAATCCCCCACCGCATAACGCAGCCTCGGCCCCACAATGTCACCTGAGGGATGGGTTACATACTTGCCTAAGTGGGGGGAAGGCTCAGGGCGTACGAGAGGAATCGGCGCGGGAGACTTGGGCGCAGGATACAGCCGGTATATGGCTGATCCTGCTGCTGCACAAGTTCCTGGCCGTGTTAAATACTATTCCCCCTCCAGGCCGCCATGGATGGTGGGGAATTAACTAATTTGGTTTCCAGCAATTGCTGGAGGCCGAATTATTGTGTTTTAAAAGTAACTTCAGCTCCGTCTTCTGACGGAGAAGCCATATACCGTATCCTGCGCCCAAGTCTCCTGCGCCGATTCCTCTCGTACGCCTTGTCGGATATGGTCTTCTGGCTGCACTCCCCTCCATGTACAAGTGCAGGCTGTGATATATGGATACAGCAAAAAGGACAAAACAGTATATGCAGCTCAAAAAAATGCACAGTTTATTGCAGGGTTGTGGAGTCGGACTCGGGGCAATTTTGGGCACCCGGAGTTGGAGTCGGAGTCATTGATTTCATAAACTGAGGAGTCAGTTGGGAGTCGGAGTCAGATGATTTTTGTACAAAATCCACAGCCCTGTAAAGTATAAGACTAAGGAGTCGGGGCCATTTTGGGTACCCGGAGTCGGAGTCGTGGTTTCATAAACTGAGGAGTCGGAGTTGGAGTCTGAAGATTTTTGTACCGACTCCACAACCCTGGTTTATTGGACAATTCCTAATACCATCACCAATAAAATAGCAAAATGGCGTCAGTGGTAAACCGACACAATGGCAAACTGTATAATTTATAGTCGATAGTAGGATTACAAAAATGAGTACAGTATCTCACAATGAATATGAAAATGGTAGCATGTCCTGAAGAAGTCCGGGGCGAATGGCGTAGACGTCATGCTAACCTGCACGCACTTTTAGAAGACACCACACTGCTCTGCCCGCTGACCTTATGACGCATCTCTAATCCACCTTACCGCTTTGCTCTACTACGCCAGCCTGAGTGTACAGATACAGCCAGCCTTTGGGGACGGATGCAGCGCCATACACTGCACACTGCACAGATAAATGATCAATTTTCTGTTCGCTGGAGGACAGTACTCCCCTCTTGTTTTGCTACAGCGCTTATGTGCGCAATTGGCCACGTTGCTGCTAAGCACCGCTCCAGCGGACATCTGTTTACTGCTATATCACTGCTACAATACACTGTGGTTTACTCAAGCGATTTATGTTTGACTGGATGCTTCACAGTGTTACTTGACTATGGAGCTGGCTTGCTATGATTGCTGCTGAACTTAATGTGCTGACCTCACGCGATGCTTAATCAGCCCAAAGGATCGCTATCATCTTCGATATCACTCGCCATATGAATTATCTGCTCCACCACGCCCCTTAACTGTATAAGGGGCAACGTTGGTGATCTACGTTGTGGCAGTTATGCAATACTTTGGAATGTACGTCTACTGCCTATGAACTTTTTGCTGTACCACGTCCCTTGACAGTATAGGTGGCAACGCTTTGCTTTTACAGTGTGGCACTTCAGCATTATGAGGACTTCATTCCTATTACATTAATTATGGGCTATGCTATTTTCAGCTATGGACATTGACTTTTTGTCTGAAAAGCCTTCAAGTTCATTTTTGGTGGTGCATTCATAAATATTGCCTCTATCCTCTGTTATATTACTACATCCTTGGACGATCTACACTCATCTTTAGCAACTGATCTGGCGTTTCCCTACCTATGTTGAACTTTGCAGCAGGCAGTGGTATACCCTTTAGTGGTCATGTTGATGCCTTTTATTTATGTCATAAGGATATCTTTCAGCAACATGTTTTTGGGCAGTACATGTGTCAGATGTGGCTCTCCTATTATTCTATGAATGTTATTTAATTGATCATATTGGTCGTACCCTATTATCCACTGTGAGTGGTTATAATCCTTGAATTTATTGCTAACATATGGATTACCTCCCTAAGTGATGATTGAGTACTCCCAGTATGTTTGTACTATGGCGCATAGTGTTCAACTTTGATTTGATGATAATTTGTATCTATGCCCAGCAATTATATTTTGATATACATAGTGGGATTCTGTACTCATTTTTGTAACCCTACTGTCGACTATAAATTATACAATTTGTCATTGTGTTCGTTTACCACTGACACCAGTTTGCTATTTTATTAGTGATGGTATTAGAAATTGTCCAATAAACTGCAGTTTTTTGAGCAGCATAGATTGGGTTTGTGCTCCTTTTTTTCCTGTATTCATGTTTTTTACCAGTGCTGGTACCTGCACCATACCGTCCCTAGTGATATTTATTCATTGTTTTTTGTGATGTATGGATTACTGTTCCAAGGTAGAATAAGGCTTCTTTTCCATGAGCAGTTGTACTGTGTGCTCAGGAAGCAGTTACCAGGCAGCAGCCAGCAGTTTCCAGGCAGAAGTAAGCAGTTGTGAGAGTTTGAGAGGCATTTCACTACCTATCAACTACTCGTAGAAAAGGGCCCTAAGTAAAGCAAACCTGTCAGATGCAAAAACAGAAAGTTGCATACATTAAGTGGAGGGAGGCCGCTCGTCAATTTGCGGCTTCATGCAGTACAGCTGTGCTTGTACACAGAGGCACACTTCTGCAAATTCTTTAGCAGCTACAGTAGGGGTGCAATGGAATTTGCAAAATGTTATTTCCTGCTTTGTGCAAACGTCTATACCACTGACACACCAAGCCATGTAAGGTTTCTAGAAAGTAAATGTTTTTCAAGATTGAAAACTTAAAAAACAACTAACGAGGGATATGGTGGTTTCCATATTTATTGCCTTTAAAAAAAATACCAGTTGCCTGGATGATCTATGTGGCTGCACTAGTGTCTAAATCACACCAGAAGTAAGCATGCAGATAATCTTGTCAGATCTGACAGTCAAACACCTGATCTGCTGCATGCTTATTCAAGGTCTATGGCTAAAAGTATTAGAGGCAGAGGATCAGCAGGATAGCCAGGCAACTGGAATTGTTAAAAAGGAATTAAAGGAACACTATCGATCAACATGCGTTTTTTTTAACATGGGATTGAGAGTTCCTGAAGTGCTGGTAAATAATGATGTATACATTTCACTTGCTTATCTCTTTTGTTTACTTATCAAATTCTTTTCACTCTGATGCCTGGTGCACACCATGCAATTTCCCATCAGATAGATGAGACGATAGATAATTTCAGACAGATACGATCGGATTTCCGATCGTTTTTTTGATTTTTTTCTGATCACTTCTATGCAAATCGATCAGAAAACCGATCGGAAATCAGATTAGACCTGTCAGAAATTATCTATTCGATCCATCTAACTGATGGGAAATTGCATGTTGTGTACCAGGCTTCAACTGACGGCAAGTCTGCTCAAATCTGATGGCAGCGTGAACCATGAGGGGGCAGGGGGAATTCCCTCATAGTGCATCTGTTAACCCTGTGTGTGACTGAAGTGTCTGAAGAGAGCAGAGGAAATGTAACTTGTTATAAACATTTGTAATGATCGGTGACACCACAGCTTTTCCTACTTTCTCTGAAAGCAAAAAATAAAAACATAAAAAAATACTCTGTAGTCTGATATGCAGAAAAAACACTGGCTGTACATACATTGAAGCAGACACCCCTTTGAGAACAATTTGTTCCAATAGAGCTAAATCCTACACACTATGAATAAAAGCTTTTGCCTTTGATATGTAAAAAAAAGTAGGAAAATGTTTATACAGCTACTTAAGGTGGCCATACATCAGGCGACTTGGCGGCCGATCGACCATCCAATACGATTATTATAATCAAATTGGAGGAAAATCGATGCCGCCAAGTGCATGCCCAACTGACAATGTGACCAATTTCGGGACGAAAATTGGTCGCATTCTCGATCGTGCATGCTGCAAGATGTTTCTCGATCGGGTGCGTGGCAGTAATAGCGTGCAATTTTCAGACGGTCAACAAGTGCAATGAAACCCCCAACGCTGTCATCCCCTAATATAAATTCCACCCGTACCCCATGTACATGTATACATTACTTCTCCACAGCCTCCACTTGTTCCCCGCTGGCTTCCGGGATTCTGTCTGTTGATCGGGAATTGACCTGTGGTGTATGGGCACCTGACAGATCTCTTTCTAATCAGATTCGATGAGAGAGATCTGTCTCTTGGTCCAATCTGCCCATACATCGCTAGATGTATGGAGATATTATTTGTACATTGTCTTTTTAGAACAGTTGGTTTGATAGTGTTCCTTTAAATATTGCAGCCCCCATATCCCTTTCATTACAATTATCCCTTAAAGTGTACCCAAAGGGAACCTCAGGTAAAAAAAAAACAAATACTTGCCTAAGAGGTAAGCCTCTGGTTCCTGCAGAGGCCTCCTACGCTGTCCTTTGAACCACCGTTGCAGCTTGCGAACCTGAAAGAAATCCGACGAGCTTGCATGTTTGATCGCGACTGTGCTCCTCTTCACAGTTGTACTGCGCCTGCTTATTTACGGCTGTGCCTGCACAGTGAACCGGAGCCGCTTGCACTCAAGTAGCTCCTTGCTACAGTGCAGCCGTGGCCATGTTCATGCAGGTGCGAGATCCAGAGGCTCCCCTCTTCTATTCTTATTATAGAATATAATCTATATATTCTTATATTTCAACAAGTGTAAAAAGCACAATAACATTTTTTCACTTCAAGTTTACTTTGTTTGTGCTGTGCTAAATGTGTCTGCACTGTTTTCCCCTGTTAATTGTATAGTATTTTTTTTTCATGCAGACTTGGTGAACAATATTACAGGGATGCCATGGAGCAGTGCCATAATTACAACGCACGCTTGTGTGCAGAGCGTAGTGTTCGAATGCCATTCTTAGATTCACAAACTGGAGTGGCTCAAAGTAATTGTTATATTTGGATGGAGAAAAGACACAGAGGTCCAGGTAAGACATACAAAAAAAAATTAGACAATTTAACTGTTGAAAGCAAAACTTGTTTTGTCAAACCTAGTTGCTTATTGGACTTTGTTGTTGAGCTGAGGTCTCCAAATGTTAGATTAACCACTTAAGTACCAGCGGTCTCTGCCCCCTTAAGGCATAACGACGAATCGCTGCACATACCCGCTGCACGTCAGGAACCTGGGCCACCCACTCTGCCATATCTATGACGGCAGAGTTCCTGGGAGCCGGCCAGGAGCCACTTTCATTGGCTCCTGGACGTGTCTTTAAATGTAAGCCAATGGGAGTTGCTTACATTGAAAGACAGGACCAGGAGCCAATGAAATCTGCTCTTGACCTGCTCACAGGGCTCTGCCGCCATAGAGAGCGTCAGAGCGAGTGAGCTGTGACGGCAGACGGCGATTCAGCGACGAAAACGGAGCATGCGCACAGTGGAGTTAAGTTGAAATCTACGCCCTGGCAGCCAGATAGCCATCAAAAGGTCGTAGATTTCAATCATTTAGTAATTATTTCATAACTATTTCGTAAGTAGTTAATTTCCAAGCATCTTGAGTAATGGTCTCCTACCCATTGGAAAGGGCAAACTTCTCTGCCCCAGTGTATATAAGTGAGAAAAGCTAGCAAATAATCTTTGGAGGCACATTTTACTAATATACTCTTTTTTTTGTGACATTGGGGTGTATGTAGTGAACTGCGTTAAGCAGTATTACGTGTAAAGTCTTACCACACAATGAGTAGAGCAGAATGCAATACATTACGTGCAGTGCATTACACTCTACTCATCATGTGGCAAGACTACGCACGAAATTCTGTATAAAGTATTAAGTAACTTATTGCATACACCCTATTGTGTTTAACCAGCCCGGGCGGTATGGACGAGCTCAGCTCGTCCATCACCGCCGAAGGCTGCCGCTCAGGCCCTGCTGGGCCGATTTTAGTGAAATAAAAAGCAGCACACGCAGCCGGCACTTTGCCAGCCGCGTGTGCTGCCTGATCGCCGCCGCTCTGCGGCGATCCGCCGCGAGCAGCGGCGAAAGAGGGTCCCCCCAGCCGCCTGAGCCCAGCGTAGCCGGAACAAAAAGTTCCGGCCAGCGCTAAGGGCTGGATCGGAGGCGGCTGACGTCAGGACGTCGGCTGACGTCCATGACGTCACTCCGCTCGTCGCTATGGCGACGATGTAAGCAAAACAAGGAAGGCCGCTCATTGCGGCCTTCCTTGTTTATTCTGGGCGCCGGAGGCGATCGGAAGAACGCCTCCGGAGCGCCCTCTAGTGGGCTTTCATGCAGCCAACTTTCAGTTGGCTGCATGAAATAGTTTTTTTTTTTATTTAAAAAAAACCCTCCCGCAGCTGCCCTGGCGATCTTAATAGAACGCCAGGGTGGTTAAAGGGGTTTTGAAGTGGATAAAAGTGCCCCTAGGGGGGTACTTACCTCGGGAGGAGGAAACCTCTGGATCTTAAAGAGGCTTCCCTCGTCCTCTGCAGTCAGTTGATACAGTGACTGGAAAGTCTGCTTGTCAGCACTTTGCGCAGGCGCAATAGTTTTGTCTTGCTTGGCTTTCCAGCCAGGCTGGAACGGGTCTACCCCATGTTACTGTGCAGATGCAAACTGCCTGCACAGTAACGCGGCCCTGTTTGGGCTAGGCTATTTCTGCTGGAGTCTGAGTGGGATGGTGGTAGTGTGCACATGCATGGAAGCCACACTTCAGCAGTCCCAGCACTGGAATGGGGCCACGGAGGATGGCGAGGGAATTTACTTACCATCTTCAGGTAAGTATCCATAAAGGTGCATTGCAGACCTCCTGGGTTTGCTTTAAAGGAAGGCTGATGTGAGAAGTATATGGAGGCTGCCATATTTATTTCATTTTAAGCAATACCAGTTGCCTGGCTATCCTGCTGATCCTGTCTCTAATACTTTTAGCCATAGGCCCTCAACAAGCATGCAGCAGATCAGATGTTTTTGTCATTTTTGTCAAATCTGACAAGATTAGCTTCATGCTTGTATCTGGTGTGAGTCAGGCATTACTGCAGCCAAATAGATCAGCAGGCCTGCTAGGCAATTGGTATAGTTTAAAAAGAAATAAATGACAGCCTCCATATACTTTGCAGAAGATCCCAACCTGGCGAGGTTGGCATCTCCAAAAGAGTGGATCCTGGGACACCGAAGCTGGGGGGAGGGACAGATCAGCGGCCAGGGGCTGGAGGAAGCCCTAGGCAAGTACAGTAGTCAGGTCCATAAATATTGGGACATCGACACAATTCCATTTTTGGCTCTATACACAACCACAATGGATTTGAAATGAAACGAACACGATGTGCTTTTAACTGCAGACTGTCAAGTTTAAAGAGAAACTCCAACCAAGAATTGAACTTTATCCCAATCAGTAACAGATACCCCCTTTTACATGAGAAATGTATTCCTTTTCACAAACAGACCATCAGGGCGCTGTATGGCTGATATTGTGGTGAAACCCCTCCCACAAAGTAATTCTGAGTACGTACTCTTGGCAGTTTCCTGTCTCTGAACTCTGTTGCATTGTGGGAAATAGCTGTTTACAACTGTTTCCAACTGCCAAAACAGCAAGCAGCAGCTACATCACTTGCCAGCAGTAAAAATGTCACCATGTGATAAATGTCAGAATATAAATCAGGGATTTAAAATATTTTACTATGGGCAAACACTGTCTAAATCATGTATACAGTACATAATTATTTTATAAATGAAGCACTTTTTTTATTACATTATTTTCACCGGAGTTCCTCTTTAAAGAGACACTAAATTCTATTTTTTTTACCTTATTTACGTATGCATTCAGCTTTGGCATTTAATTCCAAGCGGATTCGCCGCATTCCCGCGGCAGAACGAGGTGTTTATGCCCAAGAAATAGCACAGCAAGGTTCCACAACTTTACAAGTTGCATAATTTGCTGCCTGGGGGAGGCAGAGTTGTGCGCAGTAGCTCTACCTTTAATCCAGTCAATCTCCGCCCCTCTCAGTGAAAGAAGACAGAGGGGTGGGAAGAGGCAGAGATTGACTAGATAAGAAGCAAAGCTACTGCGCACAGTTCTGCCTCTTCCAGGAAGGAAGATCTGCAAGCTCCTGGAACTTTGCAATGCTATTTCTTGGGCAGAAATACCTTGTTCTGCCGCGGGAATGCGGCAAATTCGCTTGGAATTTAATGCTGAAGCTGGCTGCATACGTAAATAAGGTGAAAAATAGACTTCAGTGTCTCTTTAATTTGAGGGTATTTACATCCAAATCAGGTGAACGGTGTAGAAATAGAAATTGCAAGTTTGCATATGTGCCTCCCACCTGTTAAGGGACCAAAAGTAATGGGACAGAATGAAAGTCCTGAATCAAACTTTCACTTTTTACTACTTGGTTTGCAAATCCTTTGCAGTCAGTTACAGCCAGAAGTCTGGAACGCATAGACATCACCAGACGTGGGTTTCATCCCTGGTGACGCTCTGCCAGGCCACTACTACAACTATCTTCAGATTTCTGCTTTTTCTTGGGGCATTTTCCCTTCAGTTTTTTCTTCAGCAAATGAAATGCATGCTCAATCAGATTCAGGTCAGGTGATTGACTTGGCCATTGCATAACATTTCCCTTCAAAAACTCTTTGGTTGCTTTTGCAGTATGCCTTGGGTAATTGTCCATCTGCACTGTGAAGCTTCGTCCAATGAGTTCTGAAGCATTTGGCTGAATATGAGCAGATAATATTGCCCGAAACACATCTGAATTCATCCTGCTGATGTCCCAATATTTATGGACCTGACTACTTTTTGTTTGTTTTTGTTTTTTGTTGTTTTATCCTCGGATGTATCCTTTAGGCCAGTTATACCTTGGGGATTCTCCACCAGTGATACAGTTGTTAATGAGGAATAGGGATGCTCAATTTTCAAGCGGCATACATTTGCATACAAAATTTGCATAATCCTGTATCAATTTAAAAATTATTTGCATCTCGTTAACCATTGCTAGTAAGGAACTGCTCAAATGAACTACGTTGTAGTTAATTGACTGATTTGCAATGCCATCAAAGTATTTCCTATGCTGATAGCGTATCAGCTTCTGTTGTTAGCGTATCAGCTTCTGTTGTTAGAGAGCCTATTCCCTGCAATAATAATGGATTCTGACCATTCCTCACAATGTGAAATCCATGCATATAACATAGGCTTAGTGTTTTAAAGGGATACTTAAAGAGAACCCGAGGTGGCATTTCATTACGTTAGTGGGGCACAGAGGCTGGTTGTGCACACTAACACCAGCCTTTGTTGCCCCATCGTGTGCCTCAAAGACCCCCCTGCTCGCCGCTATAGCCCCCGCAGTGCTGGCGACACGCAGCGTGTCGCCAGCACAATGTTTACCCTAGCGCTGTCTGTCAGCGCCGCTCCCCCGCCTCCTCCGCATCGCCGCTACCCGCCCGCGTCCCTTCCCTCCAATCAGCGAGAGGGAAGGGACGCGGGCGGGTAACGGCGATACGGAGGAGGCGGGGGAGCGGCGCTGACAGCGCTTAGGTAAACATTGTGCTGGCGACACGCTGCATGTCACCAGCACTGCGGGGGTATAGCGGCGAACAGGGGGGTCTTTGAGGCACACGATGGGGCAACAGAGGCTGGTGTTAGTGTGCACAACCAGCCTCTGTGCCCCACTAACGTAATGGAATGCCACCTCGGGTTCTCTTGAAGTCAAAGAAAAAAAATGAGTTTTACTCACCTGGGGCTTCCCTCAGCCCCCTGCAGCTGTCCGGTGCCCTCGCAGCATCGCTCCGATCTTCCTGTCCCCGCCGGCGGCTCCTGCCGGTTTCAGCGACAGGCTGGGAACGCGAGTGATCCTTTGCGTTCCCAGCCACAATAGCACCCTCTATGCTGTTATTGCGGCCTTTTTGCCGCAATAACAGCATAGAGGGCGCTATTGTGGCTGGGAACGCGAAGAATCACTCACGTTCCCAGCCTGTCAGCGCCTGTCCCCGAAACCGGAAGGAGCCGCCGGCGGGGATAGGAAGATCGGAGCGATGCCACGAGGGCATCGGACAGCTGCAGGGGGCTGAGGGAAGCCCCAGGTGAGTAAAACTATTTTTTTTCTTTGACTTCAAGAGAACCAGAGACGAAGCACCCTCATGTATTTTATTACATGTATCAGTGGGAACATGACAGTAAACACCTACCCTGCTTTTAGTTTTATTCTTCTCAGTCTAATCTATCTGTTATCAACTGTGATAAGAATCCACCGACTGATTCAGTCTAGGTTTGACCTGGAATCATTATAGCTGAGTCATTCTTCTGTGGAGTCTTCAAGCCCAAGCCTGCAACCTCCCGGCTCAGATTTCCTACTCAGAGCTGTTGACATGGGAGGGGCTGCTGCTGCCGAGAAAGAAGCTCTGAAACAGACAAGTGTATCAGTGTGCAGCCAGTCATTATCTACTGTATGCAGTTTCATTTCTTTGAGAGACACTTCCTACAGGCAGCCACACAGCATACCAGAATAATAAAGTTGAAAGCAGACAGATGAAAGCCTGCAGCAGCAGCCCTGCTTGTCTATAGTCTCATAGAGGCTCAGGCTAGACAGCACATCCAGAACAGTTTATAACCTGGAAGCAGAAGGGATATGAGCTGGCGGCCATATTGGATATTTCCTGGAGCAATAATGGATAAACACTCAAAAAGGCACACCAGAGTGGTGAAATTATCAGGTAGAGCATTTATTCTTTACAAGCTATCAACTGATGTTTATTTTGTGTGAATCGTTCATCTCTGGTTCCCTTTAAGTATCCCTTTAAGGCCTGAAGGTGCCTTGGGAAAGAATTCTGTAATACATAGTTACATAGTTATTTGGGTTGAAAAAAGACATACGTCCATCAAGTTCAAGTACAATGTTTAGTGAACAATTGTATTTTTGATCAAATTATTCAGATCGTATTACATAAAGGTTGTTGGACCAAATCAGTCCTAAACAATTCAGCGCAGGTCTATAGTAATACAGCTTTCATCATTTTTTGGTATACAGGATCTTCGAACAAAAGGGTAAAGAAGCAAGGCTCACCAGATTCCAACAACCCAAATTATAAGGTTGTAAACGAGTTTGATAGGTGGTCCGCAGAACTTTCAAATGGTGTCGTTTCACCAGCGATGTTGCACACTACAGATTCCTCCGGAATATAGTAGATATCCTGAGATCGCAGAGACTCACCAAAGGGGAGTCCAGTAGGATAGTGACATGAAAGAGATGTACGGCACATCTAAGTGTAAACCATCTTTATTACATAACAAGTAAAACAATTAAAAACAAGGATAAAAGAAAACTCACATACGGGGCCCGTGCACTGGGAACCCCGAAAAAGTAGCGCGCATAAAATGGTCAATAGAAGACCTCAAATAAAATGGTGCCGCCTGTCGCCTTCCCTGCGCTGACTTTATATATTCATTGCTTGTGTGGACTTTTGGACATTGTCCTTCTCGGCTGCGGTCGCCTTCTGCCTTGGCGCTGACACTTGTTGTTTATTTTAGTCCTAAACAATTGCAATCGTTTATGTAAAAAAACAAACTAAAAAACCCTGTTTGATCGGCATAGTAGATTTTCTCATTCACCCGACCTCAACTGGTTTTCAGATTAGTAATAGTTGGGGTCCTATAATGCTACAGTGTTCTCCCCAGGGCCAATTAAGTGGGCGGGCCGCCCGGCTGGTTTCAGACCCCGCCCAGCTGTCAATCACCCACCCAGCTGCAAAAAAACCCAGGCAGGAGCGCTCCATTGCCTGCTAGCAATCAGCGTCCAGCTCTCGCACAATAGGGAGAGCTGACGCTGTACACTGCAGGAGCTGAGGAGCGCTTCTCTGCCTGTCACCTCACGCTGTCTGGTCTAGTGGAGCAGGGATTGGCTGGGCGGGTTGTAAGGGGCGGCACCATGCATCTAGCTGGAAACTCTGCTCTGTCTCTGCCTCCCGCACTCCAATGAAACAGGCATTATTTTATGCTGGCAGCTCTCTGGCCAATGGAAAGAGAGGCAGCCAAGCAAGCACGCCCACACATCTTTCTCAGCAGCCTGCAGAAGTTATGCGAGGAGAGAGACCATGTGCGTTCCTTCTGCAAACAGGGACAGTCAGTCAGAAGCGACTTCTTCATTCACCATCCCCGCAGACAGCAGATAACAATGCCGTTCAGATAAGGAGCTGCTGGTCTAATCAGCTAGAAGAGGTGATATAACTTCAGAGCTCAGACGTTTGCTTTACTTTTATGTTCAGTTCGGGGGAGGATCGAGCATTACAGGGCATGTAGAGTGACAGGGTGTTTCCGAGGCAGCCTCCTCTGCACTCAGCTCTTTTCTGCTCCGGAGTCCCAAACTTAAAGTTTAAAAAAAAAAAGCAATCTTCTCTCCTGCTGTGTCTGTATCTACCCCCCAGCTTGCATCCTATCAGTAATGCTCCACCTCCCCCTTCAACAATCACTCTGCATGAACAAAGTGGACCTGAACTCTTGCATAGAAGGAAAACGGTGAAATGTACCCTGCATGTATTTATAGAGCCTGGCCTGTCTAATTACCCCTCTTGTCTAATCACAATTTGTAGTTTTTTTTTCCCTGTGTCACCTGACTGCTATAGCAGATAAACTATTTTGAAAGCACAGGAGGTTAACAATGTCTGCTTCCTTGAAAGGAGGAAGTAGAAACAGTGCAGATTTATTGTAGAATTTGTATCAGCTGTAACAATGAAATGTCTTCCATTAAAATGTATTATATTGTTGCTTATCTTTTAGAGAAGAGAGAAAGTTCTGAGTGCTGGTCTGCTTTAAAGTAACCTGAGCACCATAATCTGAAATACTTTCTCCCTAATGCTAGGTACACACGATTAAATTTTCTGACAGATTTACTGTCAGATGGACTATTTCCAACATGTCCAAGTAAACGGAAAATCGATTGAAAATCAGATTAAACATGTTGGAAATAGTCCATCCGACAGTACATCTGTCAGAAAATTGCATCGTGTGTACCTAGCAGGTACATCGGCTCGTCTCCTCATCCTCCCCCTATGCTGTAAGCAGAGTTGCACTTGTCCTGCACTTCCCCGTCGCACGCCACCCGGCTACTTTTTCATGCCACCCGGCTGGAAAAAAATCCTGGGGAGAACACTGTGCTATGAATCAATTAAATATTTTTATTTCAGGTCTAAATGATCTGATGGAAAGTACAATCATTTGTTAAAAAAAAAATCCCAGTTAATGGGCACACTGCAATAAAAAGTCTATGCGACATTCGCATTGCATGGTAACGTGTTGCGCTAGGGTAACGCACTGCTGCAGTGCATTACCTCTAAACGCACACGTTACCAGGTACAGAAAAGCATACTTTTCATTGGCTGTATGTGTTACTGTACCTACTTAATGCGACAGTAACGCAGCGTTAATCTGTGTTACCGGTTTTTTTTTTGTTGCATTGCAACTTTACAACCCAACCTCCCCCTGTGAACCTAGCCTAATAGTGCTTCCTTGATGCGATTACTACTATAAAACAACTGCAGAGCAAATGCAATCCATGCACAGGAACTGAGCAGTGTCCTTACAGTTATAATCAGGGAGGCTGTGCTCCATCTGCCCTATGCCTTTTACATTTCTACAGCTAAACATTAATGTAGGTATACTGCACACGTAGCAGCTTGACTCTGGCTAATGAACCTCTACAGAAGTTGCAAGTGCTCTATCAAACCTGAACTTGATTGCTTATAGCCTAACCGGAGGTGTTTGGAGATCCCTGAAGATGTAATAGTGAATAAAGTCCTTTGACTTTCATGGGTTGACACGATAGCTAGCAAGTGGTTAAAGCTTTGACAGGCATTAAAGGAAACCTAAACCAAAAAATAAGTTTCACTTACCTGGGGCTTCTACCAGCCCCATGCAGCCATCCTGTGCCCTCGCAGTCACTCATGGCTCTTCCGGTCCCCCGCTGCCAGCTAGTTTCGTTTTTGCCGACTGGGAGTCGGCCGGCCGCCATGCGTACCTTTTTATGCATTCCCGCTGGTGCAGGAAGCTATCGCGGGCATTAACACATACATTTTTACACGTTGAACCCATAACGCGTAACATGTATTTGTTAATGTCTGCCATAGCTTCCTGCACCAGCGGGAATGCGTAAAAAGGTACACATGGCGGCCGGCCGACTCCCAGTCAACAAAAACGGAACTAGCTGGCAGCGGGAGACCGGAAGAGCCATGAGTGACTGCGAGGGCACAGGATGGCTGCAGGGGGCTGGTAGAAGCCCCAGGTAAGTAAAATTCATTTTTTTTTTTTCGGTTTAGGTTTCCTTTAAGACAAAGCTTTAATGAGAACTAAAAATGTACTGGAACTACTCTGTAGATTTTCCATGCAGAAGATAATGGAATTATTTTCTTGCACTAATAAAAGCCATGTTTGTATCTTGGCATAAAATACAGCACTTTCACAATGTATTCAGCGCCCTTTACTTTTTAGTATGTTGCAACATCATCCCAAACTCATTTAAATGTGCTTTTCCCTGACCAAGCAACACACAATTCCCTATAAGGTAGAGGGAAGCCTAAGGATGGTACACAGGCTTCCTGTGTCCGCTCTGAGAACTTGCTGGATATGTTCTCGTGGCCATGCTCCCCGCCATGTACAAGTGTGACCATACTGCGCCTGCACGAGCATGGCCACGCTTGCACAGTAAGCAGAAGCTGCTTGTCCATGAACAGCTTCTGCACAAGTGCTGCCATACTTACACTGGCACAGTATGGCCATGCTTGTGCACAAAGAGCGACTTTAAAACAGGAGGTGTCGGGAGGATGTAGCACTGACCTCCTGGTACAACCCTGTCTGCCATGGCCCCCTCTCTACCTAGAGGGTACAGTTTCCCTTCTTGCAAAAATGCTCGCTCATCCCTTATTCAGTAGAACTGGAAATCTCCGTTTTAGTGCAGTTAAAGAAAACCTGTGATATTTAGGGTCAGAAAAATGATACCTCGGGAGTGGGGGGGGGGGGGGGGGGGGGGGAGGAGGAAGTCTCTTCCACCAAGCGGTTCCAGAGCACAGATCCACGAGGCACAACCATACTGTGCCTGTGCAGTAGCATGGATCTGCTCTGGATTTGGTGGAAATGGCTGACCCTGATCAGGTCCATGTATGGCTTGCACATGAGCAATGGCACAGACTTGATCGGGCTTGGCTTTTTCTACCAAAGCCAGAGTGGGTCCATGCTACTTCGCATGCGTGAGACATTGATGAACCCTTTTCGATGGTGCTGCTGAGCGGACAGTGCTGGAGTGGCCTGGTGGAGGACGGGGAAGCCTCTGAAGGATCCAGAAGCTTCCTTCTCTTAAAGTGAGGGACCCCTTTAGAGTAATTTTTTTTTCCCTACAGGTACACTTTAAGAAAAGCTTCTGAAGAGCCATTTGTATTTCCGTTTGCTGGAAACTCCTGACTTGGGACAGCTGTAGGGCTTTTTTTTCCTCTCCTAAATATATGATCCAATCAACTCTTCTGTAAACTACAGTGCTATATATGCATAGTTTGTTGTTCTGGGTCATCTAAATAAGGGATGACCATATTTGATTTTTCTAAATGGCCACATTCATTCTTATGGATTACAGGTTACATAGTTACATAGTTACTTTGGCTGAAAAAAGACATACGTCCATCGAGTTCAACCAGTACAAAGTACAACTCCAGCCCGTCCCCCACATACCCCTGTTGATCCAGAGGAAGGCGAAAAAAACCCCACCAGGCATGGTCCAATTAGCCCCAAATGGGAAAAATTCCTTCCTGACTCCAGATGGCAATCAGATAAAATCCCTGGATCAACATCATTAGGCATAACCTAGTAATTGTAGCCATGGATGTCTTTCAACGCAAGGAAAGCATCTAAGCCCCCTTTAAATGCAGGTATAGAGTTTGCCATAACGACTTCCTGTGGCAATGCATTCCACATCTTAACCACTCTTACTGTAAAGAACCCTTTCCTAAATAAATGGCTAAAACGTTTTTCCTCCATGCGCAGCTCATGTCCTCTAGTCCTTTGAGAAGGCCTAGGGACAAAAAGCTCATCCG
The DNA here is from genome assembly GCF_040937935.1 of Hyperolius riggenbachi. Classification (NCBI taxonomy): domain Eukaryota; kingdom Metazoa; phylum Chordata; class Amphibia; order Anura; family Hyperoliidae; genus Hyperolius; species Hyperolius riggenbachi. Next base: position 136,729,915 of record NC_090656.1, read on the forward strand.
CCAAGCTATTATATTGCCCTCTAATGTATTTATACATGTTAATTAGATCTCCTCTAAGGCGTCTTTTCTCTAGACTAAATAAACCCAGTTTATCTAACCTTTCTTGGTAAGCGAGACCTTCCATCCCACGTATCAATTTTGTAGCTCGTCTCTGCACCTGCTCTAAAACTGCAATATCTTTTTTGTAATGTGGTGCCCAGAACTGAATTCCATATTCCAGATGTGGCCTTACTAGAGAGTTAAACAGGGGCAATATTATGCTAGCATCTCGAGTTTTTATTTCCCTTTTAATGCATCCCAAAATTTTGTTCGCTTTAGCTGCAGCGGCTTGGCATTGAGTACGATTATTTAACTTGTTGTCGATGAGTACTCCTAAGTCCTTCTCCAAGTTTGATGTTCCCAACTGTATCCCATTTATTTTGTATGGTGCTAGACCATTGGTACGACCAAAATGCATGACTTTACATTTGTCAACATTGAATTTCATCTGCCATGTATGTGCCCATATAGCCATCCTATCCAGATCCTGTTGCAATATGACACTATCTTCCTGAGAGTTGATGATTCTGCACAATTTTGTATCATCTGCAAAAATAGCAACATTGCTCACTACTGCATCTACTAGGTCATTAATAAATAAATTGAAGAGCACTGGACCCAGTACAGACCCCTGTGGGACCCCACTGCTAACAGTCTCCCATTTTGAGTACGATCCATTGACCACAACTCTTTGTTTTCTGTCCATTAGCCAGTTCCCTATCCATGCACACAAACTCTTCCCCAGTCCTTGCATCCTCAACTTTTGCACCAGACTTCTGTGGGGAACAGTGTCGAAGGCCTTTGCAAAGTCCAAGTATATCACATCTACAGCATTCCCAATATCCATATTAGCATTCACTACCTCATAAAAGCTGAGCATGTTAGTCAAACAGGACCTGTCTTTAGTAAACCCATGTTGATGCTGAGAAATAAGATTATTTTCTACTATGAAGTCATGTATAGTATCTCTTAGTAACCCCTCAAATAGTTTGCATACAACTGATGTTAAGCTTACAGGTCTATAATTTCCTGGATCAGATTTTTTGCCCTTCTTAAATAATGGGAAAACGTGGGCTGTACGCCAATCCACTGGGACTCTGCTAGTTGCAAGAGAGTCACAAAAGATAAGATAAAGGGGCTTAGCTATAACTGAACTTAATTCTCTAAGGACCCGAGGATGCATGCCATCCGGGCCAGGTACCTTGTCTATTTTTAATTTATTTAGTCTTGCCTTTACTTCTTCCTGCGTTAAGTATTTAATATTACAGTTAGAAGATTGAGACTCTTCTGCCTCTGTAATTTGCAACAGTGCTGTTTCCTTTGTGAAGACAGAAGCAAAGAAAGCATTTAATAACTCTGCCTTACCTTGGTCGTCCACCATTGAGTTCCCACCCTCATCCTTTAGGATTCCTATACAGTCAACCTTTCTTTTTTTTAGAGTTGATGTACTTGTAAAACTTTTTTGGGTTAGATTTGATATCCCTAGCGATTTGATTTTCAGCTTCGATCTTTGCCAGCCTAATTTCTTTTTTACAATTTTTATTGCACTCCTTATAATTGCTTAGTGCAGCCTCAGTCCCCTCCTGTTTTAGGACCTTATAGGCATTCTTTTTCCTCTTCATTTTATCCCTAACCTTTCTATTCATCCATAGAGGCCTTTTTTTATTCCTAGACATTTTGTTTCCATATGGGATATACATACTACAATATTGATTGAGAATACGTTTAAAAGCTTGCCATTTCCCTTCAGTGTCGTCCCCTTGTAGTACATTATCCCAGTTCACCAAACTTAGTGCCTGCCTAATTTGATTCAACTTTGCTTTTCTAAAATTCATAGTTTTAGTGGTCCCGCTGCCCGGTGGCCTATCAGTCACCAGATCAAATGTTATCATGTTGTGATCACTATTTCCCAAATGTTCTTGAACCTGCACATTTGATACATTATCTGGTCTATTAGAAATGATCAGATCCAGTAACGCATTCCCCCTAGTTGGTTCCGTTACCATTTGAGTCAAGTAATTGTCCTGTAGTGCTGCAAGAAATCTGCTGCTTTTACCAGAATGGGTAGCCTCAATACCCCAGTCAATGTCTGGAAAGTTGAAGTCGCCCATAATTATGACCTCGTTTTTACTTGCAGCTTTTTCAATCTGCTGTAGTAATCGCAGTTCTGCAGCTTCATTAATAAGAGGTGGTCTGTAGCATACCCCAATAAGCAATTGGCAACTTTTATTTCCACCATGAATATTTACCCAAACGGACTCCACATCTTCGCAATCTTCCTCCATCTCATCGTTGAGGACAGCTGTAAAAGAATTCTTAACAAAGAGACAAACCCCTCCACCTTTTTTCCCTGTTCTATCCCTCCTAAACACATTGTATCCTTTTAAATTAGCTATCCAGTCATGGCTTTCATCCATCCATGTCTCTGTTATTCCCACAATGTCATAGCCTTTGTCATTCAGAATGAACTCTAGTTCGTCTATTTTATTTGCAAGGCTCCGAGCATTGGTTACCATGCACTTTATATTTTTACCAACACATTTACCAATTTTGTTTACACGAAATGGGCTACTTGAAGTTTTACCAACCTCCTTAATCTTTACACTGTCTCCACCCCCCATAATGTTAGGCTCCCACTGTCTTTTTACCTTATCTTGTCTACATATTGAGACTTTATCCTCCCGCCTCCCCCCAGATCCTAGTTTAAAATCTCCTCCAACCGTTTAGCCATCTTCTCCCCCAATGCAGCTGCACCCTCCCCATTAAGGTGCAGCCCATCCCTGCTGTAGAACCTGTAGCCGACTGCAAAGTCTGCCCAGTTCTCCAGGAACCCAAACGTGGTGATTGCTGTGGCAAGGACAGTAATATGTGGCATTAGGGAGGGAAAATTAATACTGAGCTGGGTTGAAAATAAAGAGATGGCAGTAGTGATGTCACTTTTGGCATCCCAGAGAAACAGAATGGGAACCAGCAGAAATGTTGTTTTTTTTCACATAACATTTTTCCTAAATCTGATGGTAAATACTAAAAACAGGAAGTTTCACCCCACTTTAAAGGAAACGTTAGGAAAAATAATTAAAAACAGTGTTACTTAACTGTGCAAAACGCTACTGGTGATGAGAGGGTGAGCGGCACGCTTGCGCAGGCGCAGTAGCTGCCGACCTCGCTGCATTGGCAGCTACTCCCATAGAGGGTACCCCGGGTGACCCATTGAGAGCGGAGCTGCGGCAAGGGACACATAGGCTTCCAGGGGCTGGAGGAATCCCCAGGTAATTCCAGGAATCCTCTAGATTGTAAGCCTTTGGCAGGGCCCTCTCCCCTTGTGTATCATACTTGACTGTGTGCACTTTACCCAGATTTATTGAACTTGTATTTTTACCACTACCACTCCAGTGTATGATCTGGCATTGTATTACTATCTCTACGTTGTGTTGAGTATCTTATTGCTTATTACCTGTATTGTTGTATCTATTGTCTATTACCTGTATTGTGCTGTCACCCCTGTTATCATTGTCTGTAATCCTATTTATTGTACAGTGCTGCGTAATATGTTGGCGCTATATAAATCCAATAATAATAGGTAAGTCGATCTGTTTTTAATGTTTTTCATTATTTTGCCTAATGTTTCCTTTAAGCAGGTGGAAGGTTTTATACCGACCTGACGGTCTACTAACATTGTTGAACAATCTGAGGGTAGATCATAGGCATGTTTTGCATGAAACAAGGTCCAAGAATATATTGGAATTAAGTGATATGAAAGATGGAAAAGTGGGCAAAAATCCTTACACGTTGCTGAATTTAAAAAGATATGTACAAGCTATGATATGAGCCAGAGCGTACATACTGAATAGTCATTTATTAGGGTGTTCAAACTTTACACATGCCACAATTACATTAGTTTCTATGGTCGAAAGAACATGATTAGAGAATCCGAGGCAATGTTTGAAAAATAACAAAAGAAACATATTACCTGATGTAGGTAGTCCTCCGTGTCACAATGCACCGCTTCTCTCTGTTCTCTGCTGCTCTGTTCCCGTGCTAGAGACATTGGAAAAAGAAATCTTTGTAAAATAAAAATGGCCTTGACCCCAGAAGTACCGCATATACTTCCATGTCATAGCACGTCTTCATGTCGCAGCTCGCTCTCCTTCAGAGCTGGGATGCTGTCCGCCTCAGGAGGGACACTATGGAGGCTGGAACAGGGCGTTCCAGAGGCTGGAGTGGGCATGCAAGGGGAAAGCCTTTCTAGCTAATGATGCCCCTGCTGTTCACAAAGTACAGAAAAGCCACTTGTTGGCATATAAGGGGAGCTGGAGTAGAGGAACGAGGGAACACTGAGTGGCGCTGAGGGGACACAGAGATAGGCAGTCAGCTACGGAGCATGCCTCTGGGTCCCATTTCATTGCTAAATCTGTCTCTGGTACCCTTTAAAGTAACTGTACATTAACATATGAAAAATAGTGAAAATGCCTTTTTTCCTGCAGTGGTTGTTTACCATTGGTTGCCTACAAAATGTACTCTATATGTTTGGCTTGCAGTGCAGAAACAATCATTTACATACAACTGGATATATAAAAATGAGAAAATTGCTTTTTTTAAAGCCGTATTTACTTTCTTGTCCACACTTGTAAATAGGTACAGCTCCTGGTCAGCTTTACAGCTATCCTTCCCGACGCTGGCGAAAGAGGCGGAGAGCACATCCACCTGAAGACCCAAGACTAACTTTCCCTTCTCTAAAACCAGGTAACTGCCTTTTTCTTATTTTCTTCTTCTGCTTTTATGTAATAATTATTTTAGTGAGCTTATTTTGTCAGAATGGTAATCCTCTCTTGATATACAGGGGATGTTTGCTGCTCTCACTGTGCATAATGGTGCTCATACATGTAATAACTTGGTCAGCCCAAAATGGCTCATATGAACCAATCAATTGCTGCCTCTAATAAGAATATCTACTTGACTGTAAAATGGTTGCAGGAATGCAAACTCCTTGTGTAATTTATTTGGGGTTTCTTTATAAAGCATTCTCTGAAATAAAAATGCATACATTTGTACTTTTATTGCCTTAAAGTGGATCCGAGATGAACTTTTACTCCTTGCATATTTGTGTTCCTTACATATAGTTTATAAGGCATTCCTCAAGCCAAATACTTGTTTTGTTTTGGTTTAATACCCTAATTTCCTATAAACTAAACAAACCACACCCACAGCTTCTCCAGAGTGCCTTGGCACTTGCATGGGATTGTGGGATTTCAGTCTGGGCAGGTGAAAAAGGTGTTACTAGCTATAGATTTCAGAGGCAGAGTTTTCACAATCTGAGAGCTGCAGTGCAGATACAGATCAGTTGCCTGTGTAATGGAAGAGATAAGAGTGGAGTTTTCACAGAATATGCAGATTAGCATGCCTAGATACAGATAAGCTTGCCTGTGTGTGTAATTGTGTAATAGTGACAAGCAGAAAACATGTCTGCTCCCATTGTATCACAGGAAAAAATATTAATATACTGTTGAAGCCGTTTGAAGATAGATTTGCTGTGTAAACTATCTAAACTTTAGATAAGATATATAGACAAGTCACTTGTTATATTTAGTTTTTCATCTCGGATCCGCTTTAATGGTGCCTTTATTTTTTCAGGAAAGCTTTGAGAAAATAAATTGACAGGTTAAATTTGCATTTAATTGCAGCTGACTCAGAGCAGGTTTTGAAGAAGGAAGGTCTGATTCCACAAGATGGCAGCAGTCTAGAAGCTCTTCTGCGAGCAGACCCCATTGAGAAGAGAGTAGTCCCAGACCCTCGTGATGACGACAGCCTTTCAGAGTTCCCCTCTGTTGTTGGCCGACCACGGAAGGTACAGGCCAGCAGCGACAAGCAGCGTTACGTAGCGAGCGGAATAATCACGGTAAAGTCAGGAAGCTGACCAGCAGCCTGGGGGAGGAAACTCTGCAATATGCTGTCAGCTTTATCAGTACTGTAACTATCATTTATTTTAACATACTATATACACTGATCAGCCACAGCATTATAACCACCGGGGGATGAAGTAACATTGATTATCTCTGTACAATGGCAGTTGCCAAGGGGTGGGATTTATTGGGTAGCAAGTAAAGTTAATTCATGAATGTGAAAAATGGGCTGTTTTCAGAACACATTGTGCATTGTAGCTTACTGGATATGGGGCTCTGCAGCTGCAGACCAGTAGGAACGTCCTATGGTGACCTTTGTCACAGCTGAAAGCACCTAAAATAGACATGTGAACATCAGAACCTGAAGCAAGGGAAGCTGGCCTGACCTCACAAATAACTTTTTTCAGATCGTAAAAATGGCCAGGTGGGTGTGAGTTACTTATGTGTGATATACTGGAAAAAACAAGTCTGATCCATAGACGACCAAAAGGATCTGCTGGTAATGTCCTGGTGGCCTGGAGGCCTTGTGGAATCCATGTCTTAACAGATCAGAGCTGTTTTGGCAGCATAGCTTGGTGCTACACAATATGATGCAGGGGGTTTTAATGCTTAGGCTGATTGGTGTATGCTAGGAACATAGGACTTTGCAATGTTCTAAATTTAGACTAGTACATATTTAGTTAATAAGAAAATCAAGTTTCCCGGCTAAAATAAAATGGTAACTTGGAAGCATTTTTTTTTAGCTCCTCGTAAAGCCCTCCCCCCCCTCTCTTAACAGGGACAAGTGTTGCATGTAAATTTGATTTTAAATGTTTTCTCCATAAATATGTGTTCTCCCCAGAATTTTTTCCAGCCAGGTGGCATGAACTTTTGTAAGTTTATGAGAGCAAATCCCCAGAGAATTTGATACGCCAGAAACATGATAAACTTACAGTACAACTGAGAGTTTAAAGGACCACTATCGCAGTTTTTTGTTAAATATCAGTTACCGGTACTTGTGTATGCGTACATATAAAATGTACATTTGTCCAACTGTAAAATGCACTTTAAATGAATTCCTATGTCACTGTCACTTGCAGTAGGTATTACAAATCTGACAGGTTTTGTCCTAGTCCATTTCTGTGGGAGGTTTCTCATGGTTTAATTTTATTTTCGAAAGCACTTGCTTAACGGCAGTTGCTCGCGCCAACTGTCAGAAATGTGTGCAAACGAGTAACAAGTCAACCAAAACGACTAAGTAATCAAAAGAGAAGATGGACTAGTCCAAAACTGTCAGATCTGTCTAATATTTACTACCTATTGTAAGTCACAGCAACATGGGAGAAAAATCATTTATACAACAATGTACTTTTTACATAAGCATGTGCACACATGTTTTAAATTCTACAATTTTTTTTGCAATAGTGGTCCTAAAAGCAAACCTGAAACCAATCAAAAATAAAAATACAGATACTTAAAGGAATCATCAGGCAAACAGTGCTATGTAAAACACGCATGGCTGCATGTTACTCGTGTTTTTTGAAGGTGGATCGCATGCTCTGTTACTTTGTACAGCCGCTCATTTAGCTGTATATCACTCCGGTCTCCCTCACAACCCAGAAATAATTGGAACCCGCAGGTGCAGAATACGTTTTCAGTGTGGAACGCTGGTGCTGTTGGCTCACATTGCGTGCATACATACACTTGCGTACGCCTGCTCTTGCTTCAGTCTCCGCACAGTGCTAGGTGGAGGCTGAAGAGAAAGTTTGGTAGGTGGAGAATGAAGCAGAGGGTTTGACCGGAGGGTTTGGCTTGCGAGAGAGGACGTGCATCCGGCGGCTCTATTATGCGTGCGCAGACGTACGTAAGCACGCAATGTGAGCCAACAATGCCAGCGTTCCACACTGAAAAGTTATTGCGCCTGCGTGGTAACTTTCACTTCTGAGGCACGGGGATCTTGCGTCCCGAATTACAGGGAATCTAAAGGTTTCTAAGGGAAATGGAGGTGGCGATCCAGCAGCAAAAAAAAAGTGAGTAACGCAGCCATGCGTGTTTTAACTACCAATGTTTGTTTGATGACTCCATTAAAGGGGCACTATGGCGAAAAATGGAGAATCCCCCCATGAAGAGATGGACTAGTCCAAAACCTGTCGCTTCTGTCAGATTTCTACTACCTACTGTAAGTGACAGCAACATGGGAAAAAAGTAATGTAAGGCTCATTTTACTCTGGAAAAAACATACTACTTATTTGTCTATGTTTTAAAATTTTTTACTATAGTGCCAATTTAAGGAGGGGGAAGGCTCTGGGTTCTATAGAGCCTTTCCGTTCCTCTCACTGTCACCTCGTTCCAGCGCTGTCTCCTCTGTTCAAATCTCCCGCCGCGGGAGGCTTTGGGAGCCCGAGTGCTCCCGAACATGGGCGGCTCCGTACTTTCCTGTGCACGCACGCGTGTGTGTAAGAGAACGCACTATGGAGTTGCCTGTCTTTGGGAGCAATCAAGCTCCTGAAGACTTCCAATGCCTCCTGCGGCAGAAGAGAGCAGCCTCCCACCTATCGGACGGAGACTAACGGGAGAGCTAGCGCTGGAATGAGGTAACCAGGAGATGAACGGGAAAGTTCTTTAGGACCCAGAGCCCTTCCTCTCCTTGGGTATCTTTTTTTTTTTGGGGGGGGGGCTTCAGGCTCACGTTAAGGTAAGGTAATGTAATGAGCTAAACATATAGAAATGTAATGGTAACAATATTGAAAGACCTCTTTATAAAATGGAATTTTGTAAATATTGTTTGAAGATTTTTTTTTTTCCTCAGATCTGTCACTGGAGGGCAGTACAGTATTGTAGGGACACAAAAAAATCATACCTACAAAGAGGACAAGGAATGTTTTATTAAGGGTTCCCATTTGCAATAAGAACTCTAAAGGTGGCCACTAATTGTCCAATTTCTGGCGAAAAATCGTTTGAGCGATCAGAAATTCTAATTGGATTGGTTTTAAATTATCTCCATTGATGGGCACAATCAATTACGATAGATTATAAAAATAGTCTGATTAGATTTTCATCAAACCAAAATTTGGATTTTCTTGTTGGTTGTGATAGGAAGCAAAGATTGGTTCGTTGATGGTGTAGTGAACGATTTTTCTCTAGAAGTTGGAGCGTTAGTGGCCACCTTAAGTAGTGTACATGTACTGACTTTAGTTTTATATGTGTGAAGTTAACAACTCTAGTTACTTAGTAAGAAATGTTATTAGATTAGAGCAATGGTTGCAAAGTAATAACCGTTATCTGGTGCAAAATCTGCATTGTGATACCAGCCTTTTTATACTTAGTTACAGGGAATGATATTCTACATAATTACGGTAAGATGGCTTGGGAACTTATAGTGAAGTTAGGAAAGAGACTTGCCCCCAGTATGCAGAAGGTTTCAATCTGTCTTTTGCCATTTCAGCATTTTGTGATGAACATTTGCATGCACTATTTCTGTGTGAAGGGAGTGAATGCAATGCAGATTGGTACACCATTACACCCAGGGCTGTGGAGTCGGTACAAAAATCCACTGACTCCGACTCCTAATTTGTTGATTGAAAGTATGTAACATGAAATTCATCTCTTAACTGCCAACGCTTAGGAATTTTAAAAGACAACTGAAGTGAGAAGGATATGTAGACTGCCATATTTATTCCCTTTAGTCATAGACTAAAACTAGTCCTTGGTAAGAGTACTTGTAGAAGGTACAGACAGGTACAAAGAACATCTCAGGCCCTAGGCAATGTAACTGTGGGTGCATGTAAGAATGATGTGCAGGTACTCTGCAGGTGAATGAGGAGATGCTTCCTCTATTACACATTCTTCATGCACAATCTGAACCAGGTTTATTGGTGATAGACAACACCTCTGTGTTCAATGTGCACAACATTCTCAGTGGATTCCCCGCAGCTCTGTGGGGAGTGCATATGTAGAGTATAGTATTACTGTGTAACAAAGTAAACCTGAGACAGATGAAATTAAAGTTTTATACATACCTGGGGCTTCCTCCAGCCCCCTTCAGGCTAATCAGTCCCTCGCTGTCCTCCTCCGCCACCTAGATCTTCTGCTATGAGTCCAGGTACTTGAGCCAGTCTGGCATAGTGCGCATGCACACACACTCCGGGAGCGTACTACTCCTGTGCAGCACTATTGCGGAGATCCAGAATGCTCCTGGTTGTAGGAGCGGCACGCGGCCGTACTGCGCTGACTGGCTGAATTACTGGGACTCATAGCAGAAGATCCAGGTGGTGGAGGACGACAGCAAGGGACTGATTAGCCTGAAGGGGGCTGGAGGAAGCCCCAGGTATATGTATAAAACTTTTCTTTTCATCAGTCTCAGGCACCCTTTAAATCGTAGTCACCAAACCAAATTTTAACATATCAAATTATTTGATTTCATGAGCATAGAGAGTGCATACATTTGCATAAATCAGCATCAACGCAGAATTATTTCCATCTCATTGACCATCTCTATTAGTGACATAGCTACACATCAGGCTTTATTCTTACAGCATAGATGTTATTTAGTATATATGAGAATCCTGTGTACACATCATATATATATACTGTACAGTCACAATCAGATATGTATATCTGACTTAAAAAATACGGGGACTGCTTTATTGAAGCAGCAAAAGTAAATAATTTTGATTGGTTTATTTCATTTTTGTGGACTAAGCCGAGCTATTACTATATATATATATATTCTTACAGCATAGATGTTATTTAGTATATATGAGAATCCTGTGTACACATCATATATATATACTGTACAGTCACAATCAGATATGTATATCTGACTTAAAAAATATAATATTTATGATGACATCATCTGAGAAATAGAACATTTTATCATATTTTCTATTTTAATTGCAGTTTAAATTCATTAGGAGTCGGTTCATTTTTTCCCCACTCCGACTCCAGGCACCCAAAACTGCTCTGACTCCACAGCCCTGATTACACCAGAAATCAAATTTCAGTTAAAGGACTTACGAGGCCAGTTTAAAAAGAAAAGAAACCTGCATCCGTTTGTAAGGCACGGATGACGCCGTCCGCGCCCTCCGTGCCGTTTGCTGGGTCCCCGCCGCTCAGTAGCCCCCCGAACCGCACCTGACTGCACTGCCCGGGTCGGGCTCTCCAGCCTGCAGAAAGATGGCCACCGGAGCTGGCTGCGGCTGCGCAGTCCGCATAGCTGCGAGTGCGGCTGCGCAGCTCTAGGGCCAACCCCCCGATCCACGTAACAGGCTTTTTCCTGTAGCGTGGATCGGGCGGTTGGCCTTAGAGCTGCGCAGCCGCACTCGCGGCTATGCAAACTGCGCAGCCGCACTCGCGTCTATGCGGACTGCGCAGCCGCAGCCAGCTCCGGTGGCCATCTTTCTGCAGGCTGGAGAGCCCGACCCGGGCAGTGCAGTCAGGGGCGGTTCGGGGGGCTACTAAGCGGCGGGGACCCGGCGAAACGGCACGGAGGGCGCGGACGGCGTCATCCGTGCCTTACAAACGGATGCAGGTATCTTTTCTTTTTAAACTGGCCTCGGAAGTCCTTTAAGACCTCAAACTAAATAACCTGTTGTAATAGACAGCTGTACAGGTCCTTTGTTACATGGGCCAGCTAATTAGTTTTTTTTTTTTTCAGATTTAAACATCACTTGAACAAAGAGGCAAACTATTTAAGTTTGCAGTCAGAAATCAGAAACACAAGCTTTGGTGGTTAGCAAGCCAGTTCCCATTTTATCTAGCTAGCTAGTGTTGAATTCAAAATAAGATGACAAATGCATTGCATGTTGCTATAGAGTCTGAAGTTATTAAGATGTTAGAACTTCAAATATTTAAAGTAGTTCTTTGGACATTGTTTTAAACCACCCTTCAGTGTGGCAGGGCAGTTATCTCATTTTCCAATTAAAGCATTACACAATGCCCAAAATTTCCCTAGTTTGCTTAAGCAATTAATGGCTGATCTTATTCTTATCTGTAACCTCCTGATACTAAATCCGCCCGGCGGATCGCTCATAATCAGTCTTATCACCCGAACGACAGTCTGTACACATGCCCGATTTAGCGTGCGGACGACTGGACGGGACGTTCAAACGACCCGTCGTTCACAAAAGTCCGACGTGTGTATGGGCCTTAACAGTGGAACGAGAAAGGGGCGCCGCATGTTACATTGCGTACAATGGGGCATACAGTCAATGAAAAGTATGCTTCACTGATAACACAGGGGTTATGTGGTAAATGTAGTGCGTTAAGGTGCATCGACTGGTCTGTCTGCACCTCCCGCTGGGCGGGTTTCAGCAGACTGCTAGGTTTTTTTTTTCTCCACCTATGATTTAGAGGAAGGGAATGTTTATCCTGTGCCAGCTTGGTTCAAATATGTAATAGTAAATGCTTATCTGTAGTGAAAACCCTGTATTTAAATCAATCGCATGTAAATCCTGTGCCTGTATTAAATAGGACAAAGCAGCTTGGAATAAGTGATTAGCTCCAGTCTTAAAGCGGATCCAAGATAAAAAAACTATGGCAAGTAACTTGTCTATATATCTTATCTAAAGTTTGCAGCAAATCTAGCTGCAAACAGCTTCAACAGTTGATGATTATTTATTCCTGTGATACAATGAGGGCAGCCATGTTCTGTTTGTCACATTAAACACAGGCACGCTCCAGCCTGTGACAAATTCGGTCCCCTCTCCTCCTCCTCCTCCTCCCTCCTGCCTCTGAAATCTCTGGCTAGTAACCATCTCCTCCTCCCCAGACTGATCTCCCATAAGCCCTTGCTACAGTGCCAAGGCACTCCGATAAAGCTGTGGGCAAGGCTTGTTTAGTTTATAGAGAATTAGAGTATTAAAAAAAAGTATTTGGCTTGAGGAATGCCCTATAAACTATGAAAGGAACACAATTATGCAATGAGTAAAAGTTTATCTCGGATCCACTTTAAAGGGACTCTGTAACAAAAATGTCATTGTGTTTTCTACCATCCTACAGGTTCCTAAACCTATTATAATGTGCTCTGGCTTACTGCAGCACTTTATACTATCACCATCTCTGTAATAAATCAGCTTATCGTTCCCCTGTCGGACTTGTCATCCTGTGTCTGGAAGGCTGCCAACTCTTCAGTGTGATCTGCTATTCATGCCCCCTCTATGCACACTCCCCTGTGTGTGTTATTTACATTAGCCAGCTTTTCTCTGCTCTCTTATCTTTTACAAGCTGGATAAATCCTCTGTTCACATACGGATGAGTCACTTACTGCAGAATTACAGACAACCTGGCAGAGCTGTCTGCAAGAGTAAACAAACAATCAGCTTGTAACTCTTCAGTGAGATGGAGGGGGAAAGAAACAGACAAATGAGCTCTTGAGATTCAAAAGGAAGGGTGTATACAGTCTGCTTGTGTATGGATGTATTTTCTATGTGTGGACATACTGTACATCAACCTACTTCCTGTTTTGGTGGCCATTTTGTTTGTTTACAAACAAACTTTTTAAAACTGTTTTTGACTACTTTTAATGCGGCGGGGAGCGGCGAAATTGTGACAGAGGGTAATAGGAGATGTCCCCTAACACACTGGTATGTTTACTTTTGTGTGATTTTAACAATACAGATTCTCTTTAAGATACACAAATATAAATCACCTTGTGAAATCAATAGCTCTTGGATTCTCCACACAACTCATATGGTGGGTGGAGGGCTACATGGTTAACAATCTTCAGACTACATCAGGTCACATGATAAATTGTATGTACGATCCCTACAATTTGAGCAGTTCTGCAGTTTTGGACAAAAGAATTGATGCATTGATGTAAACTAAACTTGTGCTGATTTGTATGCCTGAGGATTTATCACTTTAGTGAGCTGGTGGAAGTCTGATTTGTATATCATACCACCTATTTGGTTTCCTTGAGATCCTTAACCATTTCCTGCATTAGGTATTTTAAGGTGGCCACTATTGATCCATTTTTTTTCATCGAATTTTACCGAATCTATGTAGTATTAAGGGTAAATTGAGTGAATATATTGAAAGGCTAATTTAGGCAGTTACTTTATATTACATAGAAATGGTAAGATTCGATGAAAAATTGGATCATTAGTGGCCACCTTTAGACATTTAAAACAGTACAGCTAAACAGGTAACAAAGATGCCTGATTTAGTTTATATAAATACATATTTATACTTTAACCACTCCACATTCCTGGGTTAAAACAATACCATGTTTCATCACTAGTTGGGCATGTTGCATACCATTATCACCAGCCTGTGCATCTGTAGAAATTGCATGTGATCGCTAGAGAACACAGTTTGGGAGCCCCAGTGTTGTATAAATGCATTGTTAGGAAACAACATAGCAATCTATACAGCGTTGGGCCCCTGAAATGTCACCCTAGTCATCGCATCTGATTGCTATGGCAACAGCCTTTAGAGCTCTCCTTGAGTCTTAAGGCCAAGTGTAGGTGACACAAGGGGTTAATTGGTCTGATAGGGATCAACACTTAACAAAAAACGTTTATTTTTTAATGGGACACTGTCACTTTTACATTAAAATCCTTTTAAACTTTTTTTTTACTGTGTAATCTTCTTTGAATAATTGCTGCTATGGCAGCAATCATTCACTATAGAATGTGTGCACGAGTGGCCAGGGCACACTGTTTTAGTGCTGGACTGGAGTCCCACGTCCAGGTATCTGTAAAAATACCTGGACGTGTATCTGATGAAAACAATCCAGCAACGGAGTGTTAATGCAATCAGCAAATATCTGTTTCTGAAAATCACATTTTCAAGTTTGTTGCAGTTCCTCTCCAGTTTCGGACCGAAAGCTTCTGTTACCATGGGGAGGAAGAAAGAGTGGTAACGAGGCTCTGTCCAGGTGATCCAGCAGGCCGGGTCTATTGATCATGGATCGGGTTGTCATACACACACTAGATTTTTGGCAGGGGCGGCTTTGGCTTGTGTATGAAGCCTATAGCTTACCCCATAAACTGCTATTGAAGTTGCAGAATGAAAGTTACAGGCACTTAAAAAAAAATAAGGGTTACAGGACAGGGTTTTGGATAGCTACATGTCTGGAGCCTGAGTGGACAGAGACTTTGGTGAAAAAAATCTGTTAACTGTCTACCGTAATATAAAGGGAGGGTTACGTTTTGATTTAAAAATTATGTGCAGAATCTTAGGTTTTGCCTGATTGATTTGATTGGCTATCCCTTGTTCATCTAGATGTCTTTCTGAATCCTGCAGCGTATTATAGAGCCTGAAGACTTTTTGGATGATCTGGATGATGAAGACTATGAAGAAGATACACCCAAAAGACGTGGGAAGGGTAAAGCTAAAGTAAGGGGTTTGTTTCTGTTACTCTCATTGCTTTTTACCTTAATTTTTTCAATCTAGATAAGCATTACATTTAGGAGAAATGGCATAATGCTGGCCTTATATTGGTAGATTAATCTGGCAAATATGGGTCAGGTCGACAGAATCAACCAGCAGTGTACTTGATAAAAAAAAGAGGGGGAAAAAAAGCGGTGGATTTGGTGAAGTGTGACCAGCATAGTCCATATAGAAATGTTACCCAATCAAATGGTATAATGTTGGTCACACCCTGGAAGTCTTGATTTGGTATATATCTGCGAGATCACAGAATGTAACAACAATGCCTATGTGTTAAAAGCATGGTTATACCAAGGCCCACTCTGATTTGTTGAAGGTGAGATAGTAAGACAAGACATATAACATGTACACCAGTATATTGCACTTTTCTCCTGATAGACTCAAATCTCTTCAGGGCTGCATCCACTTAGGGTGCTTTCCATGAGTGACCAGGATCATTGGGGGCCTTGCCCAAAGGCTCCTTACTTTTTTACAAGCTGGCTTGAGACAGGTTTTGAAACTGGGTCAAAGGTTCAAACCCTACATCAAACAGCACCCTTAACCAGTATGTTATCTAGCAGTTATTGTTGGATTAGAACCTGAGGTGGCATATTGTAATCCGAATAGGACCCAGAGGCATGTCATGTGCACATTGACATGCCTCTGGGTTATTCTATCTCAGCTGCCAGCCCCCCCCCCTCCCCCCTGCACTTTGCTGTCTCTCCCCCCCCCCCCCCCCCCCCTTTAAAAGATCGACAGGCTAGTGACAATCTGCTTGTCGCTAGCCTGCTATGTTTATGTGAGGCTGTCAGTCAGCGGCGATTGAATGACCCAGAGGCATGTCATTGTGCAAACGACATACCTCTGGGTCCTATTAGGATTACAATATGCCACCTCGGGTTTTCTTTAAGTAATTTTTTTTTTCATTGCTACAGTAACTAGAGGTTGTCAGGATGATGTGTAATTCCAAGTTAATGAGTAAGCATCTCATTGATCATCCCTACTAGTAACCGTTAAACCGTCATGTAGCTCAATCTATGTTAAACTGTGCAGGACATGTTTTGTACATGTAGAGAAACTTTGTAAGGAATAAATACAGGTTCTGTTGTAAGAGGGATGTTCAGGCTAGCTTATTTACTGCCTTTTAAAAACTTACTGCTGTCCTGCTGATTGTTCTGGTTTCAATGGTGTTTTAAATTACACACACACCCCAAAAACAAATATGCAGCTAGTGGAGACTTTTAGAGCACCTAATACTTGTTCTGGGTGAGTGGCTAAGGGGTGCATACATGCATCCAATTTTGAATGGCTAATTTTACCACTCCCATGTAGTATGAGTGCCAGAAAAACTTGAATACTATGAAAAGATTGAGTAGGTAAGCTCTCATACTACATGGAAATAATTGTCCAATCGAACTTGAATGTGTATGTACTCTTAATGGGAACCCTAACTGAGGTCTTTAAAAAAAAAAAAAAAAAAAATTTCATGTACCTGGGGCTTCTCCCAGCCCCTGCAGGCGTCCTGTGCCCCCACCGTCTTAAACCGATCCTCTGGTACCCCGCAGGCAGCTAGCTTAGTTTTCTGCAGTGCACCTGCGTGGCTCTGGCCAAGCGCGTACTTGATTGCGCTCCCACCGCCTTGGCTGTCCTGTGCAGGTTGCGCACGTATGTACGTAGTACACGTACTGCGCCAGACTGCCATGGCTGCGAAGCGCTATTGAGAACACGCAGGTGCACTGGCCAGTGACTGGTCAGTCGCCGAAAATGAATCTAGCTGACTTCAGGGGCCCAGAGGATCGGTTTGAGACGGCGGGGGCACAGGACATCTGCAGGGGGCTGGGGAAGGCCCCAGGTTAGTGATACCTTTTTTATTTTTATTTTTTATATATACCTCCAGTTAAGATTCCCTTTAATGTATTAGAGTTAGAGAATCAGCAATATGGTCAAGCAGCAGGGCTGTGGAGTCGGAGCAATTTTGGGTACCTGGAATCAGTCGGTGGTTTCAATAAACTGAGGAGGCGGATGATTTTTGAACCGACTCCACAGCCCTGTCAGGCAGTTGGCAGTGCAGGTTAGCCCTGGACCTCTCACCACCAGGGAATTCACCCCCACTGCCTCTGAACTGAATGCTAACTGCAACACACACAATTGCTCACTCCCAGCTAGAGCAATTTCCTACCTCTATTTGGTCAGCAGGCGCCAGTCAGCCAATCAGGTGTACTGTTATACACCCTTTGGCTGCCGTACCAAATCTAGCAGGAATTGCATAAATTGGGTAGCATTCCGGTCGGACGGGCTTCGGTTGGACGCAATCGTAGATTGCATTGCTAGCAGGGACTCCCCCCTCTGGGTATCGCATAGTGGTGTGGGGGCCCCGGCCAGTGAGAGTCCGGGGCCCCCGGATGTCATGCCAACCAGTGTTTGTGATTTTAAATTTCTTTTTTTTTGCAGCTTGACAGGTGAGTGGTTAGGGAAGGGACCATGTGGGAGTCTGCTAGCAATGCAATTTACGATTCCGTCCAACCGAAGCCTCCCACCTGAATGCTACCTAAGTTTTGCATTTCCTGCTAGATTTGGTACGGCAGGCAAAGGGTGTATAACCGTACACCTGATTGGCTGACTGGTGCCTGCTGACCAAATAAAGGTAGGAAATTGCTCTAGCTGGGAGTGTGTTGCAGTTAGCATTCAGTTCAGAGGCAGTGGGGGTGAATTCCCTGGTGGTGAGAGGTCCAGGGCTCGCCTGCACCTTCCTCTGGGTATCGCATGGTGGTGTGGGGGCCCCAGGCAGTGAGAGGGTCCAGGACCCCCGACTGTCATCTGAACCAGTGTTTATCATTTTAAATGTGTCTCTTGCAGCTTCCAGGATGCGGTTGACAAGTGAGTGGTTAGAGAGGGGGACCGTGTGGGAGACCTGCCTGCACGGGGCATCCCTGCTAGCGATGCAATCTACGATTGCGTCCAACCGAAGCCTCCCAACTGAATGCTACCTAATTTGTGCAATTCCTGCTAGATTTGGTATGGCAGGCAAAGAGTGTATAACAGTACACCTGATTGGCTGACTGGCGCCTGCTGACCAAACAAAGGTAGGAAATTGCTCTAGCTGGAAGTGGGCAATTTGAGTGTGTTGCAGCTGGCAGTGTTTACAAGTAAAAACATGTGCCAGTGTTCATATTCCTCTGATTAGAGGAAGTCTTTCTGACTAAAATAGTTTTGTGGAGTAGAACTGGAGTATATTTGGAAATGTCACAAGGTCTGCCTATCTTGTAGGAAGACTACATTTTGGTTTGTTTTTCGTAGAGCCCATTATTGTAGCTGTGGGAATGGTTGATTGGCAGAAGCCGCTAAACAAAAGCAATACCGGTAGTCTACCTACAAGATCTCTATGAAGGTTAACACATTTTCATACCTTGCCACAGTCAGCTGCTTTGTTTATATCTATATCTATTCCGCAATGTCTAGCAGATAGAAGTGTGGAGATATTTAAACATTATAGTTGAAGTTGTCATACTTTCTTATAAGGAAACCCTTTTTAAAGTTGCTAATTTTAGTATGAAAGCTATTACAAAAGGTTTTAGTAAGTGGAAGGGGTACCGTTATATATTTGTAACTACCAATTCCATTTCCAAAGTTTGCAGCAAATAATTTGCGTAATTTTGCTGCTTTTAGACATTGGCCACTACACAGTTTGCTGAACCACTTGCCTTGTTATGCTTTTATTCAGCTGTTGTGAGCTAAGATGTTCACAATTATTTTTCATTGACCTATTCAAATAGTGTAAAAAGAACCAGAGGTCTGGTTGTTGATAATGCATGCTCTGAGTTCATGGACTAGATTCAGGCTTCTTTGTACCTTACCACCTAGTGGGTTATTCCATGACTCATTAAAAATAAGTATATAGAGGGGGAAAGGGTCCACACAATCTTTATTGTTCCAGACTAGCTTTGCAGGACTTGCATTACAATCTAGTGTGCACAGAACCTATGAAGGAATCTACCTGAGCACCCTGCCCATCTGGTTAAAGGCCCAGTATTTCACCCTCTTTCAGCAAAGTAGGAGGGTACAGCTAGCCTCTAAGTGTCCAGTCACCTTTAGGTATGGCGATACCCCATTCGTCGAAGCGTTTCCTGTAATGAACTGACTGTATCCTGGGTCCTCCGCATCAGCCTCCTCCACCTTTCCGTCAGCTGAGAATCAAGAGTTGCAAAGCACTTTGGGACATAGTGATAACAAATGAGTGAGAATGGAAAAGCAAATCATATTATTCACAGCATGCTCCATGTGCAAGGGTGTAAAGGAGGATCAGACATTACTCATACGTAAAAGTGTTTTGCTTTTGTGGTATGTAAACGTACATTCAGTAATTACTTGTCTTGTCTTTATTTGTAATCAGTGTTTGGATCTTTGCTTTCAGGGAAAAGGCTTGGGCAGTGCCAGGAAGAAACTGGATGCAGCTGCATTGGATGACAGAGACAAGCCTTATGCCTGTGATAGTGAGTCTGACTTGCTGATTTTAATAAGTGTTCTAGCTACTCAATTTGTGTCATAATTTACTTTGTGCATGTATGGACTCCATCACCATATTCCTTTCACTGGTCAATAACCTTCCCTTTTACTTTCCAGGATTTATGTAGAATGTTATTTTTCACTGGACCTTCTGTGTCACTATTGTGAATAAGTTATAACTTTTCACACTTTACCAAGCAAGTTGGTATTGCTTAGGTAACTTTAGGAGAAAGTATTCCAGGAAACACATTAGAATTGCTCTATTTTTCTCCAAATTTATTTTATGACAGGCTTTATCGATGGATAACAGACTAAAATGCTTCCTGCACGCAGGTCTGTCCGTTGTGGCCTGTAAAACTTATATGAATCACTGTGTAAAGTAGAACAGATATCTCTCAACTACTCTTCTCTCTCCTCCCAAAGTGTATTCATGCCATGTCTGTTTCATGTAACAGCTAATTGAGATAAGTCAAGATCTAGGGAAATATTAAAGTCCTTTAGGCCCCTTCCCCACATGCGTGATTTCAGCTGCATTTTCCGCATTGCAATTTGTTCTGCAGGGACATCAGAAGTGCATAGACTGCACTGTCTGATGTCCACATCCATGCACTGCAATTCACTGGTTATAATGAATGGACATCACAACTGCATTGGCATGAATCGCACAGAAATTCAAGTGCTGTGCGTTGGGATAGGGTCTTATGCTGGGAATACATGGTTCGTTTTTGAGGTGGTGAAGCTCGGGTACAAAATTGCATACTTGCCTAAGTAGAGGGAAGCCTCTGGATCCTAATGAGGCTTCTCTTCCTAAAAAAAAATCATTGAGCTTGAATTCTTTGCTTGTTAAGCAATCAAATGACACCTGGAAGCCACAGAGATAAAATAGTGTACAGAATTAGTCAGAATCGTGGCTGTGGCATGTAAAAGTTCATGTGTATTTAACTTTTGTGCTGACATTCCACTTTACATTTCTACAGGTTCAGGCAACAGAAAACATTACTAATCTCATTAATTATATTCTTTTTTTCTTCTATATTTAGGTTTGATATCTGATGTAATAAACTTTTACCTGTTTTCTTTTCCGTTTACATTTTATTCCAGAAGCTTACAGGGTGCGTTTTTTTTTTTTAGTCAGGAGGATGCAGAAACCAGCAAACATTACATTGCTCTTGGTTTGGTGTTCCTGTCCTCAGCTATCCCCAGAAGGTCATGTTTTCATGATCTCACCTCCACGGCTTATGTAATCAGCACAATAATTCTGATGTTTCATCAGATCATCAGGCAGGCAGTTCACTTCAAACCCACTGACCTCACCGGTGGTGCCTGGCAAACACTCTACAGGGCAACACATACAGATTCAACAAGAAGCCCACAGCTAACGTGTTTCAGACACACAGTTCCTTAATAATGGTGTCGACTTGTGGATGTTTAACATGGCCTGTCAGGAGCTATTTATCAAGGATTACTTATAAGTTCTACGTCATAGAAATATAGACATGGAAACATTACCTTTGAAATTCTGTGTTTGTGGTTAATACCTATTTCTGAAGTGTTTTAGCTTGGTGGTCTTAAAAACCTCCCCATCCAGTGTGTCATGCAAATAGAAGAAGCACTAGCCTATTTTGCCTCCCTGGTGATGGGCTGTATCATCTTTTTAGTAATTCCAGTAAGGCACAAACTAACTGTTGCATTACAATTGACTGGAGTTGTTAAAGATCCAGTAGCCAGTTGCAATCATTGCGGATAAACTAGCAGCTCCCTAATGCTATCTGTTAACTGGCTGAAATCTGGAAGGGCACCAGTCTATTTAGGGATAGTTCATGATAGTTAATGATATCTTAAACATAAAGCTTAGTTTTCCTGGGTTGATTTGCTAAGGTCTAGAAAAGCGCTGGGCAAACTACATCCTGCGTGCGCTGTAAGTCCGGTCCGCTAATCCCCTGAGGCCCCCCCCTGCAGACTCGCAAGTGGGTGATAAGAGTGGGTTAAAACTCACCTAATCGCCAGTTCCATTGTCTTGACTCCATGGCAACAGGGCGTTACGTGACAGCAGTCAGGACACGCTTGCACATCCTGACTGCTGTCACGTGATGCCCTGTTGCATGGAGACTCGACACTGGAATCGCAAATCAGGTGCGTTTGAACCCACTCATTGCCCTCTTGCAACTCTGCAGGGAGGAGGGACACAAGTATTTTAGGAATGCAGCCAGGACGCGTAACGTTTGCCCAGGCCTGGTAGAGAACCTGCAAAATGAATTTATAGTACTTTTCACTGTTACTGGCATTACAGTAATTGCTTACACATTCTATTACCTTATTTGAATAGGGTAAGATAGGGGATAAGATGTCATTTAATGCTGTTTTTATAGCAGGAGATCTTACTCTGTTGTTTCAGAGCACTACATTTTTTTTTAGTATGTTGCCGACTTATGCAAAATGAGGCATAAGGAAGCCTCTAGAATGAAAACTAGCTTACAAAAGGCACCTAAAGGACGCTGCAAGATTCTTTAGCCTAGAGGAAACAAAATAATCAATTATTTGGCTTAAATTCTAAGCAGGATAAGTGTAATGACAAAATTACCAACAAGTGTTTTTGAAAGCCACTAAAGCTGAATTGTGAGGTTAAACTTTGACATTTGTTTTTCAGCCTATGGGCACTCTCTCTATAGCACTCTCGCCTTGCAGCGCTGGGTCCCTGGTTTAAAGCCCAGCCTGGACACTATCTGCATGGAGTTTAGTTCTCCCTGTGTCTGCATGGATTTCCTCCCACATCCCGAAAACATACATAACATGAAAGCGAACTGGGTCCTCCTAAATTGGCCCTAGACTGCGATGGTGATATGCCTATGGGAGGGATTAGACTGTAAGCCTCTGTATTTACTTAAGTAAATACGCTGAATACGTGTCTATTTTTTGTCCCGTTTTTTTATTTTTAGATATTGCTTAACTATTGTTTTCTCTATATCTCTATTCCTCTAAAGGTATAACTTTTCAGCATTCTGCAATTGTAAAGCTGTTCTAAAGTAGGTCAAAAAGTCCTGTCAATGATTTTGAGTATTTTTTTGCTTGGTAGGGGCTTCTTATAGACAAGATGTGAAAATGTCACCTAGGAGAAAGCTCAGGATAGAGTTAATTGCATAAGGGTCCTGGTAGCTAAATGGTGTCTATCCCCACTTACAACAGTGTGGCTTGTTATGAAATATGGTAAACTTATTTTATGTGGAGTAAAAAAAAATCCAACTCTTACTTTCTCATCAGATTCAATTCAACTTCTGTACTCCTGTTATAGGATTATTTTTATGTATAGAGGAAACAAAGCTGGTGTGTAAACATTGTGTAATACACAGTAGGAGGTGTATGCCGCCTTAACAGTATGTTTTCCTGCATATCCCCCAGCCCAGTAACTGCCAGTGGCCTATTTAGAAGCTGGGAAGTAGATTCTCTGAGGGTCTGTTAATGTTGTATGTTTTATGAATCATTTATCTTACTAAGCAGACAAATGGTAAGTGCTTTTGTGCTCAAGTTCTTTAATTGATTCCATTAGACTAAAAGAAAATTGTCTGATTTAAAGACAAATTATGCCCAAAAGTAAATTGAATACCAATAATCTAATTGACTGTTTAAATACAGTGTTGTTTTATAAGACAGGGATGCAGTGCCCAAACACTATGTATAAGGTCTGCTTAAACTGCGATGGATGCCAATGGGTTACGGGTTGCTTTCTAATGTGTCAAAATGAGATGCACTACAGCTTTGTTTTCCTGATCTGATGTGGACGGTTTAAATATTATACAAAGCTGTTTTCTACTATCATACCTTGAGCTTCTCGTGTTCTGCACTGCACTTGTCTGTTTTCTCGCTTGCACTGTTGTGTGCATTTACCAAAATTGCTTCTACCACTCCTGATATAATCAGAGATCTCAGATAATTGAAACAGATTCATTTAAAACACTTCTGTGAGACACCAGTTACCTCCCTCTCAGCATCACCACCTAGTTCCCCTTCCACCTGCAGTCTCTTCTGTCTCAGCCATCCTGAAACGTGTGGCCTTTCATCATCCTTACAGTGAATCCCAATCATATGGCTCCTCCAACCTTTCCTAAATGGAACTTCACATGGAAGGTTACTGGGCAATTATACTTCAGATCGTAAAGCAGAGGGACACCAAGAGCCCCAATAGTGTAATTCGTCTTGGGGACAACAAAATAAATGATAAGTTAAAATTATACTTACAAGCCAGGGTTACCAATAGGCAACCACTGTATAGGCAGGTGGGGAGAACAATCCTGACCCCACTCAGGAATAAAAAGTCGCTCTCTGTAGACAGGAAAATAGGGTACCAACCCTCCACCCAGGGTGGACTCAATGTAGTGTACAAGATACAGAGGCGCCAAAAGAATAAAAGGTAATTAAATGAACTTAAAAAGCCAACTGGTTAAACAGAGGAGGCAGTGGTGGTCTTACCCCCTCCAAACAGACACAGGCAAGGACTGTGATTCAGACAGTCAGCAATTTATTCGGAACTCCAAAAAACAATGCAACGAGTTTCACGGGCCATACATCCCGCTTCCTCAGGCAAAATACAGTAGGAGTCACAGCATCTGTATTATATCAGCGAGCTCGGCGCCTCTGTGAGAGGCGTCGAGCTCGCTGATATAATACAGATGCTGTGACTCCTACTATATTTTGCCTGAGGAAGCGGGATGTATGGCCCGTGAAATGCGTTGCATTGTTTTTTGGAGTTCCGAATAAATTGCTGACTGTCTGAATCACAGTCCTTGCCTGTGTCTGTTTGGAGGGGGTAAGACCACCACTGCCTCCTCTGTTTAACCAGTTGGCTTTTTAAGTTCATTTAATTACCTTTTATTCTTTTGGAGCCTCTGTATCTTGTACAATACTTCAGATCGTATCTCTCATAGCAGTATGATGATGCTCTTTCATAAAACATCTTAAATTAATGCACTTACTAACATTAAACATTTGTTTGCTTGTCATTTATTAGTCCTCTGGAAGATGGAAATGTTACCTAGTCTGACCTTGGCTTCATATTGTCAGCCAGCGAATACACTCACAACTTAAAGGGAAGGTCTGAGCAATTTTTTTAAAAAAATCTACGTACCTGGGGCTTCCTCCAGCATATGGCAACTGTCCTGTGCCCTCGCCGCAGCTCCGCTCCCAGCTGGTGGCCCTGGGTCCTCTGTTGCAGATGTCGACATTGCCAGGTCAGCATCGCCTGCGTGAGCGTCGCAGGCTATGTGAGCGCGGTCGCTCGCACATGCGCAGTAGATGCCAGTTGACCTCTACAATGGAGGGGACTCTGGGCCACCAGCTGGAAGTGGAGTTCCGGCGAGGGCACAGGACGGCTGCCAGGGGCTGGAGAAAGCCCCAGGTAAGTAGATGTCTTTTAATTCACCCCGGATCTTCCCTTTGAAGTGGCACTGGCGAAAACTGTAACATATTTAAAATGCAAGTATACTATCTCACAAAAATGAGTATGCCTCTCACATTTTTGTAAACATTTTATTTCTTTTTGTTGGACAACACTGAAGATATGACACTTTGATACAATGTAAATTAGTCCGTATACAGATTTTATAATGGTGTAAATTTGCTGTCCCATCACAATAACTGAACACACAGCCATTAATGCCAACATTTAATTTACTTTAGCTGCAGCATTTTTTGCCTTGAATATGGTCGCTTACTTTATTGTTCACCAGTACACCAAAGTCCTTCTCCAAGTCAGATTCCCCAACTGTATATAATTTAGTTTATTTGATGATTTGCCATTGATTTGGACAAAGTGCATGACTTTACATCGTTTCATCAGTATGTTACCTGCCCATTTAGCCATGCTGTGAAGACCCTGCAAAGGTGCTGATAATTTAACATGAGTTTGTATTCTCTATATCTTTCTCTTTAATCTATTGGGTCAGTGCTGCCCACATGGAGGGCCAAACCTTTTTGAGACCACAAGGTAGAGGGCTAGCTACACTAAATTGAGTTCTCATTACGCCAAACACCATTTGCTAGAGCTTCTTGCACTGTTTCCCCCTCCCAAAATGCACATGCCGTATATACTCGCATATAAGCCGACCCGTGTATAAGCCAGTACCCACTTTTCCATCAGAAACCAGAAAAAAGTGATTGACTCGTATAAGCCCCCTCCCCAGTATAGCCCCCTCCACATTAGCCAGATGTGCTCCAAGGATGACACAGCTGTGTCTCAAGAAACCACTAGATGGTGTCATATATATGAGACACAGCGATTGCTACACAGGAAGAATCCCTGACCATTGCACCACTTACACGTTGCTTACACGCTTTACAAGGCACGGGACATGGGTAATCTTGAGCGACACACTCTGCTGGCAAGAGCAGGATCACTAGTGCACGATCCTTATGCTCCTCTGCCAGTAACAAAACCTGCTCCACCATTCTGCTCCACTGACTCGCATATAAGCCGAGTGGGGTAACTTTTCAGCACATTTTTTTGTGTGCTGAAAAACTAGGTTATACGCGAGTATACAGGAGGAGTTGGAGGAGATTTTTAAACTAGGATCTGGGGGGAGGCGGGAGGATAAAGTCTCAATATGTAGACAAGATAAGGTAAAAAGACAGTGGGAGCCTAACATTCTGGGGGGTGGAGAGGGGGGTGGGGACAGTGTAAAGATTAAGGAGGTTGGTAAAACTTCAAGTAGCCCATTTCATGTAAACAAAATTGGTAAATGTGGTGGTAAAAATATAAAGTGCATGGTAACCAATGCTCGGAGCCTTGCAAATAAAATAGACGAACTAGAGTTCATTCTGAATGACAAAGGCTATGAAATTGTGGGAATAACCGAGACATGGATGGATGAAAGCCATGACTGGACAGCTAATTTAAAAGGATACAATGTGTTTAGGAGGGATAGAACAGGGAAAAAAGGTGGAGGGTTTGTCTCTTAAGAATTCTTTTACAGCTGTCCTCAACGATGAGATGGAAGAAGATTGCGAAGATGTGGAGTCCGTTTGGGTAAATATTCATGGTGGAAATAAAAGTTGCCAATTGCTTATTGGGGTATGCTACAGACCACCTCATATTAATGAAGCTGCAGAACTGCAATTACTACAGCAGATTGAAAAAGCTGCAAGTAAAAATGAGGTCATAGTTATGGGCGACTTCAACTTTCCAGACATTGACTGGGGTATTCTGGTAAAAGCAGCAGATTTCTGGCAGCACTACAGGACAATTACTTGACTTAAATGGTAACGGAATCAACTAGGGGGAATGCGTTACTGGATCTGATCATTTCTAATAGACCAGATAATGTATCAAATGTGCAGGTTCAAGAACATTTGGGAAATAGTGATCACAACATAACGTTTGATCTGGTGACTGATAGGCCACGGGGCGGCGGGATCACTAAAACTATGAATTTTAGAAAAGCAAAGTTCAATCAAATTAGGCAGGCACTAAGTTTGGTGAACTGGGATAATGTACTACAAAGGGAGGACACTGAAGGGAAATGGCAAGCTTTTAAACTTATTCTCAATCAATATTGTAGTATGTACATCCCATATGGAAACAAAATGTCTAGCAATAAAAAAGGCCTCTATGGATGAATAGAAAGGTTAGGGATAAAATGAAGAGGAAAAGGAATGCCTGTAAGGTCCTAAAACAGGAGGGGACCGAGGCTGCACTAAGCAATTATAGGGAGTGCAATAAAAATTGTAAACAAGAAATCAAATCGCTAAGGATATCAAATCTAACCCAAAAAAGTTTTACAAGTACATCAACTCTAAAAAAAGAAAGGTTGACTGACTGTATAGGACTCCTAAAGGATGAGGGTGGGAACTCAATGGTGGATGACCAAGGTAAGGCAGAGTTATTAAATGCTTTCTTTGCTTTTGTCTTCACAAAGGAAACAGCACTGTTGCAAATTTCAGAGGCAGAAGAGTCTCAATCTTCTAACTGTAATATTAAATACTTAACGCAGGAAGAAGTGAAGGCAAGACTAAATAATTTAAAAATAGACAAGGCACCTGGCCCGGATGGCATGCATCCTCGAGTCCTAAGGGAATTAAGTTCAGTTATAGCTAAACCCCTTTATTTTATCTTTTGTGACTCTCTTGCAACTGGCAGAGTTCCAGTGGATTGGCGTACAGCCCACGTTTTCCCATTATTTAAGAAGGGCAAAAAATCAGATCCAGGAAATTATAGACCTGTAAGCTTAACATCAGTTGTATGCAAACTATTTGAGGGGTTACTAAGAGATACTATACATGACTTCATAGTAGAAAATAATCTTATTTCTCAGCATCAACATGGGTTTACTAAAGACAGGTCCTGTTTGACTAACATGCTCAGCTTTTATGAGGTAGTGAATGCTAATATGGATATTGGGAATGCTGTAGATGTGATATACTTGGACTTTGCAAAGGCCTTCGACACTGTTCCCCACAGAAGTCTGGTGCAAAAGTTGAGGATGCAAGGACTGGGGAAGAGTCTGTGTGCATGGATAGGGAACTGGCTAATGGACAGAAAACAAAGAGTTGTGGTCAATGGATCGTACTTAAAATGGGAGACTGTTAGCAGTGGGGTCCCTCAGGGGTCTGTACTGGGTCCAGTGCTCTTCAATTTATTTATTAATGACCTAGTAGATGCAGTAGTGAGCAATGTTGCTATTTTTTCAGATGATACAAAATTGTGCAGAATCATCAACTCTCAGGAAGATAGTGTCATATTGCAACAGGATCTGGATAGGATGGCTATATGGGCACATAAATGGCAGATGAAATTCAATGTTGACAAATGTAAAGTCATGCATTTTGGTCGTACCAATGGTCTAGCACCATACAAAATAAATGGGATACAGTTGGGGACATCAAACTTGGAGAACGACTTAGGAGTACTCATCGACAACAAGTTAAATAATCGTACTCAATGCCAGGCCGCTGCAGCTAAAGCTAACAAAATTTTGGGATGCTTTGAAAAGGGAAATAAAAACTCGAGATGCTAGCATAATATTGCCCCTGCTTAACTCTCTAGTAAGGCCACATCTGGAATATGGAATTCAGTTCTGGGCACCACATTACAAAAAAGATATTGCAGTTTTAGAGCAGGTGCAGAGACGAGCAACAAAATTGATACGTGGGATGGAAGGTCTCGCTTACCAAGAAAGACAAAACAAGTTTGATTTCCTAAAACAGAAAGAATTTGTGATAATTCAAGTTGGAGTGAGCTTGAGATGTCTCCCAGTGCAACACTGCTGAATATATGCAAATTAACCATTGTACCCTTAGAAGCTAAACACACTTGCAGAACCGCTGGAATGCAATGATGTGTCAGCTTGTTAATTTGTACAGAGCCATAATAATCCAACAAGCATACAGACTGTTTCGGATTGTTTGATCCTCATCAGTGCATGACATGGATTAATTTGGCTCTATGGAGTAGGGCTTGTAAATCCGAGAGGTACAGACTAACCAGCGAGTTACCAAGAAAGGTTAGATAAACTGGGTTTATTTAGTCTAGAGAAAAGACGCCTTAGAGGGGATCTAATTAACATGTATAAATACATCAGAGGGCAATATAATAGCTTGGTGGATGAGTTTTTTGTCCCTAGGCCTTCTCAAAGGACTAGAGAACATGATCTGCGCATGGAGGAAAAACGTTTTAGCCATTTATTTAGGAAAGGGTTCTTTACAGTAAGAGTGATTAAGATGTGGAATGCATTGCCACAGGAAGTCGTTATGGCAAACTCTATACCTGCATTTAAAGGGGGCTTAGATGCTTTCCTTGCGTTGAAAGACATCCATGGCTACAATTACTAGGTTATGCCTAATTATGTTGATCCAGGGATTTTATCTGATTGCCATCTGGAGTCGGGAAGGAATTTTTCCCTTTAGGGGCTAATTGGATCATGCCTTGTAAGGGTTTTTTCGCCTTCCTCTGGATCAACAGGGATATGTTGAGGGAGCAGGCTGGAGTTGCACCTTGTACTGGTTGAACTCGATGGACGTATGTCTTTTTTCAACCAAAATAACTATGTAACAAGGTAACTATGCAGAGTTTCCCACCAAAAAATACACATAGGCAGTGTTTCCCCCGACAAATGCACATAATTAGTGAGTGGTTTCCCCCAAAACACACATAACTAGCTAACCTTCCCCCCCAAAATTACACCTAATTTGGCAGCGACCCCCCCCAAAGTTCACATAATTGGGCAGCGTTAACCTAAAAAAAATAGACATTAGACAGCGTCTTAGGCTAAGTTTCCATTAGCCACCACATGTGGCTGCGAGATGTGCGGCGGCACTTCCTGGTCTGCGGGTATGCAGACTATTCCCAGAAGCCATGCACGGCTATGGGACTCTCTGCCCCCCGTACGGAAACGAATGGCAATGTCGGCCGATTCGCTAGGGCGAGTGATTCGACCAGAGGCGCCATTATTTCCTATGGCAGAGTTTCACTGTGCGATTTGCCTGCTTTTTGTTCCCATAACAAATCATTAATATGTTAACATTTTTGCAATTTACATTCAGTATTTGTACCCTATAGTTTTCGGTTTTGGTTAGTTTGAAATGACCAGTCTAGTGTAGAGTTTCCCCCCTGGTTGGCTCAGCTTCTACTTGAGTCCGTTTGTCTTGTAGCATCCTTACACATCACTGACTTGTACTAGAATAGATAGCACTAATATCCCAGAAAACCCTGTTTTCTTTTGCTTTTTCAGTTTGCTGCAGCAATAGTACTTGCTACCATTTTTTGTGTGGTGACTTCTAACACATCCTAATAATGATTAGTTTGCCATACCTCTATCATGGATATTTACTAGTACAGACACACAGTTTTCACTCATTTCTTCATTTATAGGAGGCATAATACAGATTAACCCTTCCACATTTTTTTTGTCGGATTCATCCTTTCGTAACGCACTGCAACCTACTCTATTTACTATCAAATCAAGGCTGTCTTCCATCCACATCTCCATTATTCCCAAAATCTCATAATCTTTTTCACAGTTGTTTAATTGTATGTGCATTGCTGCTTACGTTAATCACCATACGTCTTGTTTTTTCAACCTCGCACATTACCTGTTTAATGACACTTAAAGGGAATCTGAAGTGAAAATAAACTTATGATATGATTGTATGTGTAGTACTGCTAAGAAATAAAACATTAGATGCACAGATATGAGTCTCCTATTGTTTCCAGTACAGGAAGAGTTAACAAACATCAGTTATCTATGCAAAAAAAGCTTCTGCGAGCGTGGACAGCACTGTCTGTTGAAGCACTTCTCTCAACTGTCTCTCATTGTTTCTTCTTTGTTTATGGGTTTTCAGCAGAGAAGTTCAAAGGGTCCGTAGCCTGCTCTGTGAAATAATTTAAAATTCTGAGTTTATTGTGGAAACTGCAAATATTTGAGAATTATGCAATGTTCTAAAAAAAAGTTATATACCTACAAATAAAAAGGACTCTTTTCTTTGCTACTAATGTTCTATTAATTATCTGTACTACACAACCAATTCATTATATCATGAGGTATTTTTGTTTTCTCTTTAGTGTCACTTTAATGTACATAAAGGTTTACTACTTCCTGTATGCCACTCTGTATACTGTTACCATAGCAAGTTTACACTGGACAATTTTTACCCATATTGAAAGCAATAAGCAGTCCATGGGTGAAAGTAAACTGAACAGTTTGGAATATAAGAATGAAACCCAGTGCCAGCAGTTTTCTCCAATGCTCTAATATCCCTTTTCTCTCCTCCCTGTTAATTTCATGTTCACTCTATTTTGACAGGAGATGGCTCACATAAGATATGAGGCTATTTCACAGCACATTTAAGCTGGGCGCATACTAGGAGATTTTACCTGAGACAGATCTGTAAGATCACAGCATTTAACAGCAGTGCAGGTGGTTATTGTGCAGTGAAAATAAGTGACATTTCACTGCAGTAGGTTTAACCACCTCACGACCGTCTAACGCCGACAGGCGTCGGCGGGTCGTTAATGGTATAGCATGGAAACGGCCGCTCATTCGACTGGCCTTTCCATGCCAGTTCACGGAGGGTGTCTCCGTGAACAGTGTGCGAGCCGCCATTTGCGGCTCGCACGTGTGATTTTAACACGCGGGGAAGAAATTCCCGCTGTTTACATATAAGGCGCTGCTGCGCAGCAGCGCCGTAAAGGAGATCGGCGATCCCCGGCCTCTGATTGGCCGGGGATCGCCGGCATCTGATAGGCTAAAGCCTATCCGTCCTGCGCAGCCCACAGGGAGGGAAGGGCAGAGAGGGCGGAAATCGCTGCGGAGGGGGGCTTTGAAGAGCCCGCCCCCCCCCCCCCCCGCAAAGCGCAGCAAGCCGGTGGCAATCAGACCCCCCCAGCAGGACATCCCCCTAGTGGGGAAAAAAGGGGGGGGGGGGGGAGAAGTCTGATCGCCCTGGCTTAATCCTGATCGGTGCTGTGGGCTTTAGAGCCCACGCAGCACTGATCTCAGGAAAATAGGCTGGTCCTTAAGTGGTTTTAAACATGCTTCTGCGTGCAATAAATATTTTGCCTATTTTACAGCACCTGACTGGCCATTTCCATTCAACACAGTGAAGCTTTGTAACCCATCTGCATTGTTGGTAAAGTCTGTAATTTTTCAGATCTCTCCCTCCTGTGAGGCCAGCATTAGAGCTGGAAGCAGCCATTTGTATTTTAGCCATTTCTTGGGAAAATTATTTATATTTATTATTATTATTATTTTTTTTTTTTATTTATTTATTTATTTTTTCCAAGTGAAAATGTTGCTTAGTCTTCTTAGTTCTAAACACAATGCAAGAGAAAGGATTGCCTTAAAGAGAACCCGAGGTGGGTTTGAAGAATATTATCTGCATACAGAGGCTGGATCTGCCTATACAGCCCAGCCTCTGTTGCTATCCCTCCCTCCCTCCCTAAGGTCCCCCTGCACTCTGCAATCCCTCATAAATCACAGCCATGCTGCTGACAAACAGCTTGTCAGAGCTGGCTGTGTTTATCTCTATAGTGTCAGTCTGCTGCTCTCCCCGCCTCCTGCAGAACTCCAGTCCCCGCCTGCATCCCTTCCCTCCCTGCTGATTGGAGGGAAGGGACGGGGGCAGGGACCGGAGCTATGCAGGAGGCGGGGGAGCAGCTGAGACTGACACTACAGATGTAAACACAGCCTCACAGCATGGCTGTGATTTATGAGGGATTGCAGAGTGCAGGGGGACCTTAGTGGGGTTTGGGATAGCAACAGAGGCTGGGCTGTATAGGCAGATCCAGCCTCTGTATGCAGATAACATTCTTTACACACCTCGGGTTCTCTTTAAAGAGACTCTGTAACAAAGAAAAAGTTCCCCTGGGGTGTACTCACCTCGGTAGGGGGAAGCCTCTGGATCATTGCATCTTTGACATTTTGGTCATACAAATAAAATTTCCTCCTCTGTATCTTTAATGAACAAAAGCTTCTTTTTCAGTGGTAGAGCTGCAGAACACTTCCTGTCCATCTATTCACATGATAACCTTCTAAGAAAATCAAAGGTCAACATTCGTATTTTGTGTACTTTTTAACACAATTCTGTTTTACTTTTTGAGTTTATAATGATCTTACAGATCATGTGGAATAGAGGGGGAATTTTGACCGCAGTTGTCCTTTTAGAGACAACAGAGGCTTGTTGGAAACATCCATATCCCTCTCAGTTAAGGTTCCATTTAAAGAGAATCTGTATTGTTAAAATCGCACAAAAGTAAACATACCAGTGCGTTAGGGGACATCTCCTATTACCCTCTGTCACAATTTTGCCGCTCCCCGCCGCATTAAAAGTGGTTAAAAACAGTTTTAAAAAGTTTGTTTATAAACAAACAAAATGGCCACCAAAACAGGAAGTAGGTTGATGTACAGTATGTCCACACATAGAAAATACATCCATACACAAGCAGGCTGTATACAGCATTCCTTTTGAATCTCAAGAGATCATTTGTGTGTTTCTTTCCCCCCTGAGGGGGGAGTTCATAGCAGAACCACAACACTGAAGAACTTGGCAGCCTTCCAGACACAGGCTGACAAGTCTGACAAGGGAAAGATACATTGATTTATTACAGAGACTGTGATAGTACAAAGTGCTGCAGTAAGCCAGAACACATTAGAATAGCTTTTGGAACCTGTAGGATGATAAAAAACAGGATGCAATTTTTGTTACGGAGTCTCTTTAAAAACAAAAAACAGATACTTAAAGAGACTCTGTAACAAAATTTTCAGCCTTATTTCTTCTATCCTATAAGTTCCTATACCTGTTCTAATGTGGTCTGTCTTACTGCAGCCTTTCCTAGTTGCACAGTGGCTGTATTATCTCTGTTATATGATCTAATCTTTCCTCTGACGACTTTGTCGGGCCCAGGCACTCAGGCTGGAATGTGCAGCTCTGCTTGTGATAGGATAGAAGCTATACGCACCCTCTCCATGTCCCCTGCAAGCTCTGTGTGGGTCACAGACAGAGCTTCTCAGAGCCTATCACAAGCTTTAGCAGCCATGTATTTTGTTTGTAAACACTGCCTAAAACTGGCAATTACAAGCCAGGATTGCAGCAGGGAGTGGCAGAAACAGCACAGAGGGGCCCAGGAGAACATAATAAATAGAATGGTATGCTTTTTATTGTAAGAATTTTAGAGTAGAGATTCTCTTTAAAGAGGAAGTGTCTCGGTAAAATGAGCCATAAATTACTTCTCTCCTATGTTGCTGTCACAGTAGGTAGTAGAAATCTGACATTACCGACATGTTTTGGGCTAGTCCATCTCTCCATAGGGGATTCTCATCATGGCCTTTATTCTTTATAGAGACATTCCCTGAAAAAGATTTACGTAAAGATGCTAGCCAGCCTCCTTGCTCGCTGCACACTATTTGGCAGTTGGACGGAGCAACTGTCGTTCACTAAATGCTTTTAAAAATAAAGAAAACCCTGAGAACCCCTTATAAGAAGATGGGCTAGTCCAAAATCTGTCAGTAATGTCAGATTTCTACTACCTACTGTAAGTGACCGCAACATAGGAGAAAAGTAATTTATGGCTCATTTTACTCTGGGAGAAATGTACTTCTTATTTGTATGCGTTTTTAAATTTTAAAATTCTCGTAAACAGTTCCTCTTTGAGAGGGGAGGCTACAGTCACCTCTTTCCCCTGCAGGCGCCTCCATTCAAATCTCTAACCTTGGGAGGCAGAGTCCTCCCGAAGACAGGTGGCTTTGTACTGTACATGCGCAATTGCGCGAGAGAGACTGTGCGTGCTTAGTACAGAGCCGCCTGTCTTTGGGAGCCCGAGTGCTTCTGAAGCCCAGCCAAAGCGGAAGAGAGCAGTCTACGACCGATCGGTTGCAGACTGCTAATGGGGGGAAGGCGGGGATGGTGAGGAGAATGGGAAGGCTCTATTGGACCCAGAGCCTTCCCTCTCCTTAGGTAAGTATTGGGAGGCAGAGTCCTCCCGAAGACAGGTGGCTTTGTACTGTACATGAGCAATTGCGCGAGAGAGACTGTGCGTGCTTAGTACAGAGCCGCCTGTCTTTGGGAGCCCGAGTGCTTCTGAAGCCCAGCCAAAGCGGAAGAGAGCAGTCTACGACCGATCGGTTGCAGACTGCTAATGGGGGGAAGGCGGGGATGGTGAGGAGAATGGGAAGGCTCTATTGGACTCAGAGCCTTCCCTCTCCTTAGGTAAGTATTGGGAGGCAGAGTCCTCCCGAAGACAGGTGGCTTTGTACTGTACATGAGCAATTGCGCGAGAGAGACCGTGCGTGCTTAGTACAGAGCCGCCTGTCTTTGGGAGCCCGAGTGCTTCTGAAGCCCAGCCAAAGCGGAAGAGAGCAGTCTACGACCGATCGGTTGCAGACTGCTAATGGGGGGAAGGCGGGGATGGTGAGGAGAATGGGAAGGCTCTATTGGACCCAGAGCCTTCCCTCTCCTTAGGTAAGTATTGGGAGGCAGAGTCCTCCCGAAGACAGGTGGCTTTGTACTGTACATGAGCAATTGCGCGAGAGAGACCGTGCGTGCTTAGTACAGAGCCGCCTGTCTTTGGGAGCCCGAGTGCTTCTGAAGCCCAGCCAAAGCGGAAGAGAGCAGTCTACGACCGATCGGTTGCAGACTGCTAATGGGGGGAAGGCGGGGATGGTGAGGAGAATGGGAAGGCTCTATTGGACCCAGAGCCTTCCCTCTCCTTAGGTAAGTATCTGTTTTTGGTTTTTAAAATCGCTTCAGACTCCCTGTAGTAATTATATATTGGAAAAACAACAAACTGTTGGGCAACACTAACATGTTTGTAGCAAATCTTTAGTGAGAGGATAAGCATTACAGCCAGTAAGTGAGAGCTCACTGATGACCGCTTCCACATTACTTGTCATAACCAATGCACTTTAATAAACCAATACAAATTACTCCACCATCATTGTTTATTTCGGTAATGCTTTATTGTGTAAGTCGTAGATCATCACTGCTAAAGATTTGTGTTTATAATAGTCATTAACTTTTTGCTACCCAGTATGTACATTAGGGTTTAGTTCAGTACTTTGATTCTTGCAGTTGCTCAGTATTCTGTACACGCCTGTACTGTGTGGCAGAGGTATACAGTGTAAAAGAGCAGCTCCTATCTGTGCCCACACATCCAGAAACCAATGAGATGCGCACAACAGCTGTGAAACAGAGGGCACCATCTGTGCCATAGCATGCAGCTGCATGAAAATCTGTCACACCGAGCTGTAAGGCGGCTGTGAATTGCCAAACATAAACTATTACATATCATCTTCTTTATACCATTTCAGCTTTGTATTTCTTTTAGGATGTAAAATTCAGATTCTCATGTTGTGTTATGGAAATAAATTCAGGCAATCCTGTACACAAAATGAGAATGGACTAAAAAAAATAAAGATGGGAAACTATCATTGGTGAAACATATATTTGGAAGTAGCTAAAGAAGCAATCTAATTGTGAAGAAAGCGATTGCTGTTGAAACTGTTTCAGCTTGGTAAAGGGGGAGTAAAATATCGTATTGCTAAATACGTTCTATATAATGAAGTGATTGATATCTTTCTGTCCTCCATATTTGATATCATGGAAGATTGGTAACTTTATATAGTAACTGATAAAGCAGGTGTGTGTATATGTACCATGAATGAGCCAGTGGGATGCTTATATTTACAGCTTGTATGCAAATTGTCTGCAGCTGGGCCAGTAAAATGTGCTTCCTTCTGCTTCTGATTGTTGCTTTTCCAGGCTGCAGACAATTTGAAGTCATCTCATTGACAATCTCTAATCATGAAGTAGTTGATTCCTCCCCTCTCCACCCTATTTGTTGTCATGAAAGGTTTATTAAAGTTAGCATTACAAACAGCATTGAATCCTTTCTGTAAATGACTGTACATGACACACCATCCTGCCCTGGTATTTGGCAGGGTCCCTTTATTTCACTCCATTGTCTTTTTTGTTTTTTGTTCCTATGTTTTACCTGTTATATTAATGTCAGTTTACAGATTTTTTGTGTCCAGTCCACAAAGTGTAACTGAAAAGTCACAATCTATAAACTATGTAGAAATGTATTGTTTCTCTGAGAGGATCTGAGCAATCGGAGTTTGGCAATTCTTCATGTTTTGCAGGCGAAACACAAAGGAGGTTTGAGTTGGCTCTTTGTATGCTCCTCTCCCTCTTGAGTTGCATAATTTGTGTTCAGTGCTCCTTCATATCTATTGATCATTTCTGGAATGCTGCTGTCTCTCTATTCCCTGCAGGGCCCTTTGCAGTCAGTATATCTTTTGCTTCACTTGCTCTTTCTGCTGTCTTTGTGTAGTTAGTCAACTCACTCCTATCTTTCTTTTTCTCTCTCTCTCTTCGTTTCAGACAGTTACAAACTAAAGCAAACTTCGAAATTCTCCGAAAGAGGTAGTTGAACTTGCTTGTGGCGCAAATTTGCCATGACCCCCTGCTCTGCCCATGTTCCCCAGCACTGCAGCTTAGCATGCTTTGTCTTCTATCCTCCAGCCATACCAGTCGCCATTACTTTGGTGTCTGTAAACTTATGTCCTTCATACCCTGATTTTATTAATACTCTCCTTCCTGGTACAATTATTTCCTGTAACTTGCTGATTGCCATTATTTGTGTTCTTTATACAAGAAACACTGATGGTAGGTCCCAGGTGGATGATCTTGAATGTACCTCTCACTTGCCATGTAAAACTACTGAATTATTGCTTCATTTTATTAGTCTGAGTTTTGCAATTTGTACCTTTTTTCTTTTTCTGCTACTAAGCAAACATGGCTTTCAAACTCTCTTCAAGCAGCCGAACGATTGTCAGAACCATTTCAGAAATATTTTACAGAGAACGCCTGGTAAAACCAACTGATGTCTGTATTGAGAACAGCCTACTAATGAATAATGTGAAGAGCACTTTGTATTCCTTACTGCAAGCTTTTTGTGACATACCACAGAACTTCTTCACAGTAGCTCAGAAATCCGATAATTCTCAGTTTTGCACTCAATAGAAAGGTTAATGTAGAGTAAATATTTGCAGCATAGAATCGTTTGATTTAACTAGCAGTGTAATTATTACAGTCTAACTTCCCAGAACCCCCAAAGACCATGCATGGGGAAGTTCATAATTTACAAATTTCACCACTTTCATTATCTTTTGTGTGTTGTACTCAGTTTCTCAATTTCCTTAATCTCGTTTTCAATTCTTATATAGTTAACACTTTTAAAGACGTGAATTTCAAAATTGTTCATTTTTTAAAGCGGAACTATAATCAAAATTTTTTTATAAAATTGCTTATTTTTTTTGCAATACTACTCTATAAATTATTTAGTCAGTGTTTGCCTCTTGTAAAATCTTTCTTCTCCCTGCTTTACAGCAAGGTTGACTTTTTTTTGTTTTAAAAACACTTTTCTTTTATTGGTCGGATGAAATATGCAAATTTTTTGAGATAGGAAATTTGGGTTTTTATGAGCTGTATGCCAAAATCATCAATATTAAAACAAAAAAAGGCTTGAACTACTTCAGTTGTGTGTATTTGAATCTAAAATATATGAAAGTCTAATGTTTATCAGTACTTTACAGAAAATAATGAACTTTATCACAATATGCTAATTTTTTGAGAAGATCCTGTAGGTTTTGCGATGTACAAGTATTTCATACCAAACCAGCCATTAGGCCCATTTCAGATAAACAGGTGCTAGGTTGTGCCTCCCTGCTGCCCACTCCTTTTCTACCATACCACACACAGCCATGGCTTTGTGCATGCACAGTATGCTGGTACACGCAAACAGCAGGATGCAGAAACCAGGCATTTTATTGAGGATGCTTTTCCAGTATCCGTGCCATTGAAAGTGGTGGCTCTGTATAATGCCTAGTACACATCATACCATTTTCTGTTCGATTTCACCATACAATTTTCTGTTAGATTATTTTCTGTAGAGACTGGTCATTATCTCTGGTGCATTGTCTTCTGGTTATCTTCTGCTGAGTAGAACAATGCCTAATTGCTAGGCAGATAGATGGTTAGATAGATAATTTCCATCATGTTGGAAATTATCTATCTGACAGGTAAATCTAACAGAAAATTGTATGGTGTGTACCTAGCATTAATCTTGAAAAACTGAACATGTTGGGCAGATAAGACCTGTCCAGTTGATTATGTAAAGAGGGTTATTCTGTGTTCAGCTTCAAATGAGCAAGAAGTGACTTCCATAATGCACTGTTTCATGTCAGTGGAAATAAAAAAAAAACTTTTTTTTATGATGATTATTTTCCTGGTGTAATGTTGAGAACTATTGACATTTTTGCAAGTTAATAATTCATAAAACTTGCATTAAAAAAGCTATATAGTTGCTTTAATATTATAGTTATTTTCCACTGTTTACATTGTAGGTGATTGTTGTCTTCCGTTGCTGTAGAGAACAGGATATACTAAGTAGTAATAAAGGAAATGTGATTTACTTTGTGGAGTAATAGTTCCCAAGTAATTGAATGGAGTGGTAAATGGCAGCCAGTGATCTAATTATAGAAGACACAAAACGCTTACAAGAATTAGACGTAGAGTATTCCTTAGGGTTGATGGGAATAGGTTATAAGCTTGCAGTCTGTGCACTCCTCACTCCCATGCCCAGTTCTATCCAGGCTTTGCTATTATGTGTTAACACTTCTGTTGCTGGAGTGGTTAGAAAATGGTTTGTTTATCCAGCTTTTTCATTGCACCTTCTCTGTTCAGTTTGTCCTCCATTTTTCATTTCTTAATCTAATTTCTGTCTTGTTTTTCTGGTCTCTCATTTTACTGTTTCTTTTCTTTTTCCCCAGTCTGTGGAAAACGATACAAGAACCGGCCTGGCTTGAGCTACCATTATGCACACTCTCATCTGGTTGATGAAGAGGGTGCAGGAGCAGAGGATAAGGAGGATTCCCAGCCACCTACGCCTATCATGCATCGACCTGAGGAGCAAAAATGTGAGTTTTCACTTAATCTGCTCTCTGTAGTACTACGTTGATATAGGAACTTTTGTTTTTCATAAAGAACCGTATGCGCCTGTTTCCATATAATGTACAGAATAGTACAACGTTACCAGACTTGCATTTATTTTTCATATCAATCTTCTGTTTCTTTACATTACTCAAAAATCTACATGTAGTTATTTTTTGGTTATCTAGCTTGAAATGGAAGAAGGTAAATTTACCTATAGATGTGACAAATCATTTTCAGTAGGCAAAGCTATGAAATTCATTCTTGTGGGTTCATGCAGATGCCTTTAGCCAACTTTTGAAAGGGATTTTCAATAAGGAAAGCTAGAACAGCTATTTCAATTGCAGTAGAGCATCCCTCATGAACCATTATCGGCAGTGTCTGAGCTATCTCCTGCATTCTTTCCTATCCTATATAATAATCTCCCTGTGTCCCTGCATCGTCCTGTGTCTGTGTGGCACACAGTCGGACTTGGGATAGCACAGGAGGATGGGTGCAGGGGCAGGCTTGTGTGCGCTTGGTGGTGCTTGCACGCTGACTGTGCAGACATTGCATGGGATGGGGGGGGGGGGGGGGGTGAGGGGCGTAGCAGCCGAGGCCTACAGGTTCTAGTTCTTGATAAATAACAGAACTGTAAACTGTTTGCCTTCATGGTAGTTGGTAGCACTTAAATGCCCAACTGCTCACTGCTTTTCTGCAACTTTAAGGCAGCATTCACAAATTTCCAGGTCAGGACTTCACTTCAACACCCGACTCTTGCTCACCCCAAGAAATAACTCTCCAACCGTTTTTCTGAAATTACGTGCCTTTCAGGCCCTGGAATAGCACTCCAAAAGCTTCTTCAAAACTTGGAAAAAGTACATCCTAGGACCTAGGGACTTTTCCCCCTGCAGAAATAAATGCTTTGGTGGGATCCTTTTTGTTGACCAAATGGTATTGCTTGGAACAGATAGGAGGCACTCTGGGCAGGTTAGAGAAGTGGCTCAAAAGATTATTTGAGATGTGGATACTGAATTTGTGTTCACTCTGTGAAATCAGGCTCTCCAGTTGGTTAGTCATATCTAATGTATTTTATGTGTGTTACATTTTTTTTAGCTACAGAATACTTGATACTTTAGGTGCATACACACATCAGACTATAGTCTTTGGAAAATGAAAGATCACAGACCAATCTTACCACCCTTCATGTAGTATGAGAGCCATACCTTCACAGTCTTCTATGGAGCTGAACTCCCCATCAGAAAAAAAAATCTTTGCAAGATGCTGCACACACAGATGCTGTACAGACACAAAAGATCAGTATCTGCAAAAGATCTGTTCCTGCCATAGATCTGTTCCTGCAAATTGCATTCATAGTCTGAGATCTGCAGATCATCATACACACCTTGTTTAACTGACAATCTTGCAAAGATTTTTTTCTGATGGGGAGTTCAGCTCCATAGAATAGACTGTATAGAAATGCTCTCATACTACATGAATGGTCTGTGATTGGTCTGTGATCTTTCATTTTCCAAAGACTATAGTCTGATGTGTGTATGCACCCTTAGACCAATAGTACAAAATTCTCTGATCTTAAACCAGTCCAACTAAAACCGAGAGAGGGAGGGGAGGAAGGAGATCTATTCTTGTATTTTTGTATCTCATGTGTTCCTTTACACCTCTTTGCTGTTTAAGTGAGAGATGCATGTGTTTGTTACATGTGAGGAACAGAATAATAAAGGAACTGTGCCTGTTTATAAAATGAACATTTTAAAATATATTTAGAAAGCTAAATAAAATCTGTACCTCTTACCTAGGATATCTAGATACAGGTATCTGTTCACTGCAGTTCCTTCCCCCAACCCTATTCTGGCAAGTGTAGTGAAATAATTTTCTGACTATGCAAAGAAGTCAAATAGAACAAAAAAAGTGGGTTAGTTAATTGCATCAAGGCTCTTCCTTCTCCACTCTTACCCTCCGGTTCCAAGGGCCCATGTGCAATTCACCTTTTCTCCCAAGTTTTCTCCTTGGTGATATTCTGACACCATATTAATAAAATGGCCTGTAAAGTGTAACTGTCGGGCATAAAATCAAAAATAAATTCTTTATTTTTATCTGGTAAACCAGTAATAAGTATGCTAACCCGGCAATCCAAAAGTTAAAAATCAATAGTTTTCTTATCCATAAAACAACATTCTCCAGTTTTCCTGGCTCTTATTTGGTACATCTGCCGCATACAACAAGTTGCAGGGCATGCTGGGTGGTCTTATTTTGCTTCTTTACTTTCCCCTCATTCTTGACTAATGCAGCCTGATTGGCTGAAGCCTCGTTCCCTCCGGTTTTCCCACCCACACTGCTGTTCCTCTCTGATTGGCCAATATTTCTCATGCTGAGGAAATGCACTTTCTATTGCAGAGCTGAGTGGCAGTGCCTTAAGACTGGGAGGTGGGCTGGCAATGCATACACAATCAGGAGGGAGAGTAAGGGAGGAAATGACATCAGGATTGGCTTCAAGACAGACTGTTAAAATGGAGAATTATTAGAAGGATTTTCTTTTTTTTAACTATATAAAAATTCTGAGGGGGTTCTGAGATAGTATGGCTGACTGCGCCTCTTTAAACCACCAGCAAGAAAGGAAATACTCTAAATAATTTTTAGTACTTCTTCACCTACTTTTTGGTACTTTCTCAACTTGAAAGTGCTGAAAAGTTATGTAAAAGAGAAGATGAAAAATTATATCCTAGAAGAAAACTAAGGAGAGGAAGTTAAATGCATATAGGCGAATGTCCCAGATCATGGATACTCAAGCTTACAATTATGGGAGGGGAGAGGCCCAGATTTCCACTGAGACATCCTAACACTGTGTGGGAGGTGACATTGCCCAGATTGCTGATTACTCTCCAATGCCAAGCTCCTTTCTGTTTTTCCTGTTTGACTTGCAGTTGTCACATGACTGTCAGGTTTGCAGCTTTGCTGCAGTGAGATAATCCATAGATCACTGTTTAATGGATTTTTAGGTTGAAACATTTTCATCCTTATTTTAATAAATAAATGTGCAAATAAATG
Organism: Hyperolius riggenbachi; assembly: GCF_040937935.1. Lineage (NCBI taxonomy): Eukaryota > Metazoa > Chordata > Amphibia > Anura > Hyperoliidae > Hyperolius > Hyperolius riggenbachi. Next base: position 136,773,222 of record NC_090656.1, read on the forward strand.
TGCATGAGTGGTTCTATATCTAATATATTTTCTTTTTATTTAGCCAAGAAAGGTCCAGATGGTCTGGCTTTGCCCAACAACTACTGTGATTTTTGTCTCGGAGACTCTAAGATCAACAAGAAAACAAGCCAGCCAGAAGACCTGGTGTCTTGCTCAGACTGTGGTCGCTCTGGTATGAGAGACATGGGGAAAAAGGAGGGTGACTCATTGAAAAACACTTGACATGAGAAATCTAATATTGTAATGCTCAGAGAATGCATGTAATTAAAGCTACGGTAGATGAGCTTTATAGATGGTCTTCAGTTTAAGGGTTACACTTTTTTGAACGTAATACATGCCCCTAACTACCTCTCCCACATTTTAACCATCATTTCGCTGTCAAATAACTAATAATTGTACAGAAAATTTATTTATATGGATCTTAATTATTTTCCAGTGCAATAAACTTGTAAGACAATCTTTTCTAATCGCCAGATATTTGCAAGTACTGAAATTCAAAAAATATTGCAAATATAAAAATAAAAGTGAATACCATACAACTGGAATCAGTCTATGTAAAGTCTTCCCTAATGGCATGTCGAGAGCTACTTGACGCATAGTTATAAAGAAGACAAACTGGATAGAACATGTAGGTAATGGTAGCTATGTTTAAGCACTGCCAGCATGTACAGCTTCTAAAGTAAGGTTTACGGAACTGTATAAAGATTCAGTCCTCTGCTTGTCTACACTGCTTCGCCACCTGTGTCTCTCCTATATATACGCATTTTTTTTATACAGTCCCTACCTATATGCCTACAGGAAGCTACTTACTTGGATGCTTGCTGGGAAAGAAATTTACAGCTTGTTAATACTACATTTTTCTCGCAGCGTCTTTCTAAGTGGGCTTATTCCTGTAAGCATAACCCTGTGACCATACAGCAGGGAAGATTAAAAGTTAGACTTTTTAGCTTAACTTCTTTGGCGGTAACCCTGAGTCAGGCTTGGGGTGGAAAAAATAACTGAGGAGTGGTAACCGGCGGGAGACAGCACAGCGTGGCAATGTTTTGTACTTTCCTTCCCTTGCTATCCAGACACTGGCAGCAATCCTTCCGGTCCTCAGAGGCTTTGAATCCCTTGGGTGAGATCACCGTTCGTTGTCATGACGGGAGAGGGCAATCTCACTACAGGGGCTCAGCGCCACCCGGAGGAGAGAATTGCAGCGCTGGATCCCAGGGAGGTAAGTGCTGGGCTGCCACAGATCTCACTGCGGTATGATTTTTTTTCCCCCTGCTTTTATGGCATAAAAAAAAAGAAAAAAGAAATTAGCACCGCTTTTACATCCTAAAATCTGGAAATAATCATACTTTAGCAAGGCTATAAGCAAAATCCCTGTTATCTGGAATTCATTCAACTGGAAGTCTCAACTAGCCAGCATGCCTGGGAGATAACGGGGAACTCTTCTGGGGTGCTTCCTTTGGGTCCTGGCAGGCTTAAAAATTCTTATTGAGGCTCCTGCGGCGTCTAGCATTCTCCCTGAACCTCCTCGCGGGCGTCTAGGAGCTTCCAGCATCTGTGATTGGGAGCTGGCCTGACCCAATGCGGGTCAGCTGACACCCTGGCTTCCATGCACTGGGGGAGCCAGAAAGCCCATTGGAGCATGCGAAGAGGTTCAGGGAGACTGCCAGACATCGCTTGAGCCTCTGTAAATATTTCAGGGGGGAGGTTTGTGCTATTTCGCCAGTTGCTCAAGCAACCAGCAAGCATGTGTATCCGGCATCGGGAGATCCCCGCTGGTGCCAGATACTGGGGACTTTGCTGTATTTTGTGCTACAGGATGTGTAGTGCCTTACAGTATATGTATTGTCTATACAATATCGTTTCTTTTAAAGTGGTAAAGTTTTTTCATTAACAATTAAGTGAATATAATTTTCAGACTGTTCTTCCCTATATGTAAGCAACAGTTGCTCCTGTACAGCTAACGTCTACTTCCCTTAGCACCTGATGCATAGAATGGTCATAGTTATATCCTTGTATGGGAAAAAATGCTATGCAATGCACATGATCATTTGACCAGACGGACTAATAAGAGGACAGATACATATTGTGCCCATACACTGGATTTGGAGTACTCTGGACAATGGGGTTATAACTGGGGGCAAGGATAGAGGTATGTGGAGGTGAACATTCCATGAATTGCAAAACTCATTTGTCAGTTTGTTAAAACATAATTTTTACATTTTAAAAAGCAAATCCTGCAAAATGTTTCCTAAATTTGTGTTAGTACGGATTATGTAGTCTGTACAATGTCAGAACTATACCACACATGGAGTTTTTTTGTGTCACATGGTAAGCAAGGTTTTCAAGGCCTAATTTTAATATGCAGAAATTGGTTGACATGGAATTTTTTTTTTAAAAGTTTGACTGTAGCACCATCATATATAATCACTATAATGTAGAACCATCAGCAGGGGTCTAGTCCTGGGAAAAGAAGTGAGTGGACTCACTTGGAGAACTCCTGCGCGGCGCGCAAAAAATGGACGTGGTCAAGCACACCGTGGGCGTGGTCATGGGTGGGGCCAAATATACATGACCTTAGCAGTGATGTAAAAGGTCTGCCGAGGAAGTTTGAGCTCTGCCGTAGTGTATCCCCCCCAAAAATAGATGTAATCTGACAGCATTTCACCAAAAAGACACATAATCTGGTCGAAGTTCCTCCAAAATACAGATAATATGGAAGTGGTTCCCCCAAAATAGACAATGTGGCAGCAGCAGTTCCACCAACATACACATAATTTGGAAGCAGTTCCCCAAAATACGCGAAACCTGGCAGCGGATCACCCAAAATACACGTAACACCCAAAGGACATATAATCTGGCAGTAGTGGTCCTCCAAACATACACAATCTGGCAGCAGTTCCCCAAAATACACGTAATCTGGCATCAGCAGTTCCCCTAACATACACATAATCTGGCAGCTGGTCCCCAAAATACATAACAGCGGTTCCACAAAAATGCAGATAATCTGGCAGCAGTTCCCCCAAAATAGGTACCCCCAGGTAGCCAGGTCTATAGGTGTCCCCAGTATAAGTAGCCATGAGTATAGTAGTACCCAGTATATGTAGCCAGAGGTATAGTTGCCTAGTATATGTAGCCAGGGGTATATGTGCCCAGTATATGTAGCCAGTGGGATATGTCCCCAGTATATGTAGCCAGTGGGATATGTCCCCAGTATATGTAGTCAGGGGTATATGTGCCCAGTATATATAGCCAGGGGTATATGTGCCCAGTATATGTAGCCAGGGGTATATATGCCCAGTATATGTAGGCAGGGGTATATGTGCCCAGTATATGTCGCCAGGGGTATATATGCCCAGTATATGTAGCCAGGGGTATTTATGCCCAGTATATGTAGGCAGGGGTATATGTGCCCAGTATATGTAGCCAGGGGTATATATGCCCAGTATATGTAGGCAGGGGTATATGTCCCAAGTATATGTAGGCAGGGGTATATGTGCCCAGGTAGCCAGGGGTATATGTCCCCAGTATATGTAGGCAGGGGTATATGTGCCCAGGTAGCCAGGTGTGCCCCCACCCGGAGGGAGCAGAGCAGAGAAGAAGAGCTATGGGGACAGCGGGGATGGGTGGGCATCTCCCCCCATCCCTCACCTTCGTGCTCCCCTTCCTGCCTCTCCCCTCCAGTGTTGTGAAGTGTCGGGCCCGGCGTTCCAGCCGCAAGGGACGCTCCGCTCTGTGTGCGGCTAGTCTGGTCTTCTAGCCGCACACAGAGCGGAGCGTCCCTTGCGGCTGGAAGAAGGCGGAAAGTCTCCGCCCACTTTCGCCGCCGGACCCGACATTTCAAAACGCTGGAGGGGAGAGGCAGGAAGGGGAGCACGAAGGTGAGGGATGGGGGGGGGGGAGATGCCCACCCATCCCCGCTGTCCCCATAGCTCACCTTCTCTGCGCTGCTCCCCTCCACACAAGCCAGGGTGAACGGCGTACACTCTGAAGAAAAAGTGGGTGGACGCCGTTCACCCGCGTCCACGCAGGACTCGACCCCTGACCATCAGTACAATTTTTAAGTCTTATTGCATAAGCTTCGGTGGCCTACAAGTCGACTCTATGAGAATTATCAAGAAAATGCCTTTTAAGCCATGAGCAAGCTAGTGAATACTCAACATTTTCATAGTACTTTTTCACCTACTTTTTGGAATTTTTTTATTCACGAAGTGCTGAAAAATTATTTTAAATACAAGATGAAAAATTATCTCCTGGGAGAAAACTCAGGAGAAAAAGTGAATTGCATATGGGCCTGTATGTCTTGCAGGAGAGAGAAAGAGAAGGTGGGGAGAATGGCAGGAAAAAAATTACATCATATGAACTGTTAAATAGAATAAACCTACAGGTCAACTTTATATAAATTAGGGCACTGTATAACATAGTGGATTAATTTGTAAAAAAAAAAAAAAAAACACAATTTCCACCCTATTTCTAAATATTTTAAATTTGGCCTGAGCCATCTTGCTTACTCCATAGCACAGAGGTATGTACAGCGTAATGTTGACAATTGTAGCCAGTGCGGACTATGCAACATGTGCAAATATACATTTTTTTTTTTTTTTTTTTTTTACTGTTTTACATGATTTTAAATCACATCACTTAAACAATGAATACAAATAAGGTTTTCAACTAACACAGACATGAGTTTGGCAATTCCCGCGATATTATGTCTATATACCTTGACCTCGGTTAAACTCCATTGTCAACACTGGCTACTATTGGTCATGGAAGGAGCATCTGCTCACTGCAAAATGCAAACTTAGAACTGAACCAAATTCACGTAGGAGGTAATGACGCTCTTCCATGAATAGCGTGTCGCAGCAAAGACTAACACCGCAAATTGGATACTAATCATGAATTTGTAGTATGAATATGTTTGTACCTTTATGCTAGCTGTTACTGGGTAAGTTCGTTTTTTTTTCTCCTTAACCACATTTCTTTGTACAGTATCTGAGATCACTTTTAATTACACCATCCACATAAGCTTTGAGATAACACAATAGACATGTGTAATGGTTAAAGTAGAACTCCGGGTAAAATGTATTTTAGTTTTGTGTTAAGTGGGGCACCAAAAACACAGGAGTGGATTTCTCTGTCAATAGGCAGCATTAAAAACACCTTTTTACTGCTATAACACAAAGAAGTATTTCTGCTGCAAGTTTTACTGTTGATGATATCCTGCTCTCGCTCAAAATGAAATTTATAAAGGGACAGCAATAAAAAGTCTAACAAGATTTAACTTATGCACTCTATACAAAACTGCAGGTTTAACTGGAGCTCCACATTGATTTAGAACTGTGAAAAATATTTTACTTTGTAGTCTTTTCTAGATTTTTGTTTTGCATCATGCATTATCGTACAGCTGGCTTTCAGGTCCTCTCCTCATCTGCAGGACCTGCTGCAATGAAGTAAAATCTAAGCAATGGAAATGTAAAATGTGGTGATCCAACAAATGAAATTTGTTACTTCTGAAAATGTCATTCAGATTGCAAAAACAAATGCAGCATCTCATTGGACTTAAATAAGAAATGTTTACTGTAGTCTAGCTAAGCACCATGTCTGGGAGGTGAGACCAGATTTTTTTCAGGTGACCAGTCAGATTTAGGAACTGCCTATTAAACCGCCAGCTAGTCAAACCTGAGCTAAAAATAACATGATAAAGAATTGTATCTATGGTCCTACTCCTAAATAGGATTTTCATGTACTCTCGCAGTTCACTTTGTGTTTAAAACCTAAAAACACAAGATTAAAGTTTTTATTTTCTCAGTTGAATGATGATCTGGCTGGTATTGGAAATTGCACTTGTCTGGATATTTGCACTATTCACATTTTCATTGTGAAGATCACTTCGGCTGGGATAACACAATTGCTACAATGGATTATGTAACCCCTACTGTTGAATGGAAGAATGAATGATCTACGTATCGGGAGAAGGCATCTGGCCAACATTGTTTACACCCACAGCTGACTGGCATGTATTTTATGGTAGATGTGATTTTGGGTGCATGTTATCCAGCCAATGCCATTATGTACCGTGAACCTGGTGGACTTTAATTGGAGCCATTATTTGACTATTTAGCACTTTTGTTATAATTTAAAACTGCATACATTATAAACATATCCTTTATAGACCATTAGTTTTTGCACACCTATATTTAGTTGCTGTTGCGATATGACCACACAAATTAGAATTTCACAGGAAGATCACACTTTTTTTGTTGCGGTGGCATTTACCTAGAGGTGGGGTATATTAACAAGCAAAGCAAATAGTTCTTGAGTGATGTGTTGTAAATCCAGCAAGTTTAAGGATTGGCACAAGGGCCAGATTGTGTTAGCTAGTCTAGTGGGATGGAGCATCTCCAAAAGGGAGGATTGTAGATTATAGGAAGATTACCTATATTCAGTAGCAAGTCATACAAGGAAGGAAAACCTAATGCTGATCATGCCTGAAAGGTGTCTGGACACCCAGTCCATTGCATCTTGCTATGTATAGTGCTGCATAACTACAGACCAGTTAGTGTCCATGTTTACTAGCGTCCACTGCCAACAATGCCTACAGAGGTTCATGTGACCATCAGAACTGAACCATGTAACATTGGATGAAAAGAACCTGGTCTGCGGAATCCTATTTTTTTTTTTTTCCCTAGCCTCCAAATTCTCCAGATCTCAGTCTGATCAAGGATGTATGGAGTGGTGCTGGAAAAACTGGTCCAATCATTGGAGGCCCGTCGACACAACTTCCAGGATTTAAAGGATCTTCTGCAACACCTTCAGAGGATTTGGGATAGTCCAATCTTGGATGGGTCAAATGGTTTTGGTGGGGGACCTACGCAGTTTAAAGAGAACCCGAGATGGGGGTCGTACAAAGAAATCTATACACAGAGGCTGGGTCTGGCTATAGTGCCCAGCCTCTGTTGCTAGGTGAATCCCCGCTAAGTCCCCCCTGCGCTCCGCTCTCCCCCATAAATTACAGTCACGCTGGCGACATGCAGCGTGTCGCAGCGGGCTGTATTTACCTCACTAGTGTCACTCACGGTGCTCCCACGCCTCCTGCAGAGCGCCGGTCCCCGCCCACTTCCCTTCCCTGGCCGCTGATTGGAGGGAAGGGACGCGGGCGGGGACTGGCGCTCTGCAGGAGGCGGGGGGAGCGGCGTGAGTGACATTGGTAATGTAAACAGCGCGGCCGTAATTTATGGGGGAGAGCGGAGCGCAGGGGGCACTTCAGGGGGATTCAACTAGCAACAGAGGCTGGGCACTATAGCCAGACCCAGCCTCTGTGTATAGATTTCTTTGTACGATCCCCACCTCGGGTTCTCTTTAAGGCAGTTGGTTATATGCTTTTTGGATGTCCACTCTGAAATGGTTGGGAAATTGTATCCACCCGGGTTAACGGTCTATCCTATCCATGTGAAATTCCTATCTCAATTGAAAATGTTACTTATAAAAAATTAGTTCAAAAAGGAGTACTACTGTAAATAGAACTTATTTCTAAAAGCAGATACTTTAAAAATTGTGTAATAGGTGGTGTTTGAAATATATAAAATAAAACCAGGGTTTCATTATTGTGAAGATCGTTTCACGATGGAGGGACTTGTTTGTTTTATTTCATATTTTTAACACCTTTGATATTTTGATAATTTTACAAATGTCTGTTGTTGGTAGTAATTTTGAGGAACAGAAGCTACAAGTGGCCCTGATCAATACCTTTTTCTCCTAATTTTTCTAATTTTTTCATCTGTTACTAAATACCTTTTCAACCGTGCAAAATTACTATTAAAAAAAAGTAATAAGGTAATATCAAACTTAAGTTCATGTTTTGAAAACATATTTTGCATGTTGAGAGCTGAAAGACATTTTATTGATAATGGGTAAAAATATTTCTGAAAAAACTTGAATCAATATGAATGTTTCGTAAGGGGAAACTTCTTAAGATGTCAATAACACTTAAAACTATACGCAAGACATTTTAGTGGTGATTCAAATGATTACAAATCGCCATGTGTGACAGTTATAAGTAGCACCAAATAGTATAATTAGCAAATATTTATTTTACTCAGTTACCGGTACTTACTTACAGTTCTATACTTTATTTGTTTGTTTGTTTAATCCTGGAATTTGATATTTGTGTGAACATGTTTTTGTACATTTTGAGGCTATTTTGTAATGTTTTGTCACGTACATTGCATAGGCTTTCTTTAAAACAAAATCTACACTTTGGGTTTTGTTAAGCTAACAGTTCTGTGATGTTTGGTTTATTAGTGTTTGGGCTAGCTGGAATTAAGTGGTTCTACTAGATGAGATTGATCCTAGCATTGATCTAAAATAATGTTGCTTAAAAGATTTTGTTAAAAGGGTTCAAACAGATCTCTTAAATGGACATTGTGGTTCAGAATGTTAGAGCATGATACCACAAAGTCTAAGGAAAGGGTTAACTCTTAAATGTGGTATGCCAGAAAGTTGTATTAATTGGAACCAAATGATGAATAGGTATAAAATGAAACTGTTAATAGCAGTCTTAGACCCATATGCAATTAACTTTTTCTCCTGCGTTTTCTCCTAGGTGATATTTTTACACTTGGCAATAAAATGCCTTTTAAGCCTCCAGCAAGCAAGAAAATACTCAAAATAATTTTTATAGTACTTTTTCACCTCCTTTTTGGTACTTTTCGATTACAAAATGCTGAAAATCTATTTTAAAAAGACATTGATAAATTATCTCCTAGGAGAAAACTCAGGTGAAAAAGTGAATTGCATATGGCCCTTAGTATTTGATGACTTGCATTGCCTAAGTTAAAATAGAGAAGGCTTAAAGGAAGGATCAGGGAATATTTAAGAAAAATCTAACTTACAGAATTGCTTACCTGGGGCTTCCTCCAGCCCATGGAAGCCTATCTGCCTCTTGCAACAGCTCTGCTTTAAGACGGTTTCCCAGGGTCCCCTCCGTAGCAGCCGTCGACATGGCCAGATCTCCCGTAGCCAGGAGCGTTCTGCGCAGCAGTTCTACCATGGGAGTGTGCGCGGCCACGCGCATGCACATAGGCTAATTTTATAAATATGCCCTGATGGTATTTTTTAAAATATGTATTGTCTAGTCTGTTTTTTTGTTTTTTAAACTGTTTTATATGCCCTACCGTAACAATGGGAAAATCCACATGTTCCAGTGGTGTCTATTTTCAGACTGCGATGGGTTTGGTTTGTGGTTAAAAAGTCTTAAAAGGTTTTTGGATAAGTCAGTCCTCTTTAATTAGTGAATCAGGAGGCCAGTGTAGTGGATTGCCTTGCAAAGCTGAGTCCTTGTTTCGTATCCCAGCCATAGCACTATCTGCACAGAGTTTGTGTGCTCTCCCTGTCAGTGAGGGCCACTCCAGTTTCCTCCTGCATCCCACAACTTTTCAGTTAAGTTAATTAGTTTTCCCCTAAATTGGCTCTAGCATACAATGTAGATATGCTTATGGTAGGGATTAGATTGTGTTCTCCTTTGACAGACCGTTAAATGACAAGACTGCTTACTCTGTAAAGCACTGCGGAAGATGTCTGTGCTATATAAATACTAAATAGTAATAATGCCGTCATAACACAATATAGCTTCTATTGATACTAGAAGATAAATTGCTGTCACCAATCAATTTTATTAGATTGTGCAGAAATTTTTTTAGCATTGTAGTCCTTAATCCATGACACTGCAATCAACATACTTACAATTAAGAAAGTGGTGCTAGTGACATGGTTTTCAGTCCTTTGGAATTGAATCTGAACCTCATGTCTCTCCTTGTGATCTTAGGGCACCCGTCGTGTTTGCAATTTACACCTGTGATGATGGCTGCCGTGAAGACTTACCGCTGGCAATGCATCGAGTGCAAATGCTGCAACATTTGTGGGACATCTGAGAATGATGTGAGTTAATGTTTGTTTTGTTGTTGGCTATTGTAAGATTTTATCAAACTTTTCACTGGTTATTGCATTTCTGCACATGCAATCCAGGATGGCAGGCTTACATAGAAAAGTCATCCATTTTTGTGATTTGCTCTCTGAATCATGGGTGATCAAAAAAGCAAATCGCAGGAAGTTGTTACTTCTGACAGGGATTACCGTCGACAATATATGCAGACATACAATAACCTGTGTGAAAGTTAATAATCCATGTTTGGAGGATTCTGGTGGGTAATACAGGTTTTGAAGTCACGTAATGTAAATTAATAAGACTTAATTTTCATGCTTAAAGGACACCTGAGGCAAAAATAAACTAATGAAATAAACTATTGTATCTATCTTCCTTCTCCTAAAAAAGACTTTTTAAGCTATTCCACAGTTTTATTTTGTTTTAATCTACTTTTTAAGTTTTAACTGTTTTATTGTTTTTGCTCAATTGAAGTAGGCCAGAGCTAAAATCTATGAACTATTGACCCTTTTTATCTCTTTCCTGCACTCAGAAGTCATTTTCTGCTAGGAAAGTGTTTTATAGTTGGAATTTCCTATCAGTGAGGGTCACATTGTAGTCACTTCCTGTCTGAGTCAGGACTGAGTCAGCCACTTACATACCTGATATTTAACTCATTCAGGCAGAGAAAAGAAAACCACCGCATAGTTATTTGTATACTAGGCACTGTACATACCTATGTCTATCTCATCATGTCACCTCGGGTATCCTTTAAAGTTGGCTTACATATGTTCCATTTCCAAGCTGTTTTAATCTGTCCCCATAGGATCAGTTGCTGTTTTGTGACGACTGTGATCGTGGATACCATATGTACTGTCTTGCTCCACCGATGGCTGAGCCTCCTGAGGGTGAGACTTGCTAAGGATATATTTTTATTGTGCAAATGTTTGAATTACATTTTTTTTTGGTCAGTTTCCTTTTTTACATATATCCACAAGCCAACGGAGCACAAAATGAGTAGAAAGCGAGATGTAAAATATATGCAAATGCATTATAGGAATACAGAGACCATGTATCTGTTCCAGGGGGTAGTGTTGTCCAAGCCTGTTTTCAAGTGCCACCAACATATGTTCAGCTTGTAGCCATACATATGCACAAAAAACTGACAGTGCTTGGTCTCCCCCCCTCTCTCTTTCTCTCTCTCTCTCTCTATCTATCTATCTATCTATCTATCTATATATATATATATATATATATATATATATCTCCCGTGTATAAGGCGAGGTACCCTCTTTTCCCTCAGAAACCAGAAAAAAGTGATTGTCTCGTGTATAAGCCCCCTCCCCAGTATAGCTATCTCCACAGCAGCCAGATGTGCCCTCAGTACACATCAGGCCCCCTCACCATAGCAGAATGTGCCCCAAGGATGATACAGCTGTGTCTTAAGACGCCACTAGATGGCGTTATAGATATGACAGCAATTGCCACGCAGGAAGATTCCCCAATCATTGATCAGCTGACAATGCTGCTAACGCATTCTGCTCCACAAGCCATGGGACACTGGTAGTCTTGAGCAACCCACTCTGCACATCATGTTGCAGGGGATGGGGGGCACAAACATTGCAGCTGGCAAGAGCAGGATCACTAGTGCACGATCCTTAAAGGGAACCTGAACCGAGTAAAATTATTTAAAATACACACGACGTAGCTGCAAATGAACATTAAATACTTACTTCATCGTCAGTTCCTCTCAGAAGCTCACCATTTTCTTCTTACAGTGAGCCCTTCTAGTTCTGACAATATTTTGTCAGAACTGAAACATACCAGCTGCTGTCAGTTACAACTGAATGTTCAAGGTAAAGTCTATGTTTCCCTATGGCTCAAGTGGGCGATATTACAGTTTAACAGTGTGCTGACAAGGAAGTTGTTATGGGTAATGGCCATTTTCAAAATGGAGGACAGAGAATTCCATTGATCACAGCAGACAAATGTGTGACGCAGGAGAGGAGAAAGAGATTGATGAGTAGACTACACAGGAGGGAAGTATGACCGGTGTATGTTTATTTTGACTTGTAATTTTCAGTTCAGGTTCTCTTTAAGCTCTTCTGCTAGTAACAAAACATGCTCCACCATTTACGGTGTTCCAGTGACTCGTATGTAAGCCGAGGAGGGAACTTTTCAGCACAGTTTTGTGCTGAAAAATTAGGCTTTTACACAAGTATATGAGAATAAACAAAACACACACACACACACACACACACACACACACACACACACTCACTCTTGAGTACAGGTTTCGATAATCGTGTAATCCTATAATGGACTTTATTGCCAAGAAGTATTACTTTGGTAAAGATTCGGGTGAGATTAAAATAAACCTAAGCAGAAATGAGTACCGTATATATACTCGAATACAAGTCGACCTCATGTATACAAGTCGACTCCAATATTCAACCCTCTTAAGCTGTAATTGTTTATTTACTCAAGTATAAGTCTACACAGCACAGTTAGTGGCTGCACTTGGGGACGACCAGGAGTGATTGACTGCACTGCATACAGTATTGCAAACATTCCCACCTCCTGTCCCTGCAGCCAATACCTCCTTCAGGCCCCCAAGTGCAGCAATTATTCACTTCCTTTTATGCAGCCCAGTATTTCCCCTCTGCCCCTTTCCTTGTTAATTGTTGTGGCCAGGACTTTCACACCTGTGTTTTCTTGGCATTTCCTTTCCTCAAAGTATCACTTACCACTGGATAAATTGCTGCAAAGGGGAATGTCACTATTTGTACACACTACTCGGTGTGCTCAGTGTTGCCCATGACTTGTGTATAAGTCGACCCCTATACTTTTATGAAGGGAATCGGATCTAAATGTCTAGACTTATACTCGAGTATATACAGGATTTAAGTTGCCATCTTTATTACTTTAAATGAAATACAAGCTTCCTGCTCATGCTGGTTTTTTTTTTTTTTAGCTGCATTGGAGTCGTGCATTCAATTTTCATTGGACAATTTTACCACTTCCATGTAGTATGAGGGCCAACAGATTTTGAATATTGTGTACAGACTAGCCAATTAAAATTGGATGTGTGCACATACCCTTACACCTGGAACAAGCATTTAGCCACTCGAGTCAACACCTGATCTGCATGCTCAATCGGGATCAGTGACTAAATATGACCGAATGTCAGCTAAGCAGCTGACGGGTAGCATATTTTTAAACTGGTGTTTGCATAACCTTTTATATTCCTTTTAGATAGTTTTGTTAAAGAGCATAAATGGGCAGGTGAATGACAGCTGGGTCACATTCTGACTTGGCTGCGGCTCCCGTTCTGCTGTGTAGCCACAGCCTGAATCGCTAAGCCACACCATACACAGCTGTAGGGATTCATCAGCGTGCTGGATAAATCTGAAGCATGCCGTCCAGATTCACATTACAGTGCAATCTGGATGGCAAGCCATTAGATGGGCATCGTTTCCCCACCCCACTCGTATCGGGCGTAGTGGAAATGGGCCCATAGGGAAACAAATTGCATTGAGTAATGAAGATCGTAAATATAATCTTTGTATGTATGTTCATGGTGCTTAGCCTTTGTATTTGAGAATTCTTTAAGCATTGTTTTCTCTGTTTCTTTAGGGAGCTGGAGTTGTCATTTGTGTCTCGATTTGCTAAAGGACAAGGCCTCTATTTACCAGGCTCAAAACTCCTGACAGGGCCTTAATTGGCATCGACGCAAGATGCCAGCAGTGAAGAAAACTCAGAGAAATTGATTGTAGATCATCTTCTAGTGGAGGGGTTTTTCTATTTTCTATTCACAGATAGTGTATGAGTGTGAACATAGACACATACATATAAACACTGTGTTTGTGTCCTGGATTAAAACTTAAAAAAAAAAAAATAGCATCTTAACTAATGTAAATGTGATATGGTTTTATTGATGGATTTCTTAATCCATGAGCTCTCATGGCTGAAATTTTCTATAAACGGTTTGGATGGTAGCCTTAAAGCACACCTCATTTTAGGAGGTGAAGAGGACAGCCTCTAATACTGTCTAAAGACACAATGGCTTTATAGAGTACCACGCTCCTGGAAGCTTTTATTTTAAGGTGAAACTGTGTCATGTATTTAAAAAAAAAAATGTGAGGAGAGGGGGGGGGGGGGGGGCACTCAGGGTACTGCAGCCTAGGCATTCCTGCCTGTACCACGTCTTTTTTAAATAAGGAGGCAGCACAAAGAAATGACAGGTCTTTGTGTGTCTGTGCCTCCTGGTATTGGCGTGCCATCACAGAGACCATAGTCATGCTTTTTGCATTACCAGCTGCAGGCTGGGTTTTCAAGTGAAATTCCATCTTTTTTTTATTATTGTTTTCACTTTTTTTTTCCAGCCTCCTTTTGCTTAAAGAGCCTGGATGCTCAAATAGCAATATTTTTCAAGAAAAAAGAAAACTACATTTTAGTGCTATGCATAAAATAGTCTGCCCAGAAAAAAAAACTTTAGACTTTCCCCTCTTCCTGAACATATCAGACTGCTTTGCACTTGTGGAGAAGCATCACCAGTACTAATAACAAAACGGACACACCCAAACCCTACTTTGCTTTCAGGAAGGCTGAGCTGTGTGGCTGTCTGTGATGCCTAATGCAAGTAAACAGATTGGAAGTAATGTATGGAAACTTCCTGGTGATAGTGCTTAAAGGGTACTTGAAGTGAGGAATACGGGAGCTGTCTTCTCCATTTCCTTATAAACAATGCCAGTTGCATGAGTGTCATGCTGAGCTTTTGGCTTTATTAAATCACGTTCTTAAAACACGCATGCAGCTAGTGGAGTCAAAGTATCTGACCTGCATGCTCATTCTGGGCCAGCAACTTAGTTTTAGAGGCAGACAGAACATCTGCACAGCATTAAAGTAGAGCTTAAGTTATAGTAAACTGATGAGATAAACAATTTTATCTATCCTCCTTCTCCTAAAAATGACTTAGATGTCCCACATTTTTATGTTATATTTAAAACTTAAAAAAAGTAGATTTATTGTTTTGTTTCAGCTCAATGGAACGTCTGTACCATGTCTCAGTGCTAAAATATATATACTATTGGCCTTTTGTATCTATCGCCTGCCTTCAGAAGCCCAGTTCTCTGCCAGGAGAGTTTTATGGCTGCAATTCCTTATCAGTAATGGACGCTGTAGACCGACTGGGTCCTGGCTGGAGAGAAAGTCAGTTGCATAGCTGAATATTAACTCTTTCAGGCAGATAAGAAAAAGAGCAACCCAGAATATGTATTGTTGTGCTTGGCACTGTACATACACGTCTATCTCATCATGTCAAATGTCACTTAACCTTCCTGGCGGTAACCCTGGGTAAGCGGCGCAGGAGGTTTTCTCAGGCTCTGCTGGGCCGATTTGCTTACTTTTTTTTTTGCTCAGTGCCAGGCAGCGCTGAGGGGTGGGTCGGGACTCCCAATGACGTCACGTCGTCGGTGACCTCATCCCGCCCCATCGCCATGGCGACGGGGGGGGGGGGGGGGGGGTCCTCCAGGAAATCCCGTTCTTTGAACAGGATTTCCTGATCGGAGATTGCCGAAGGCGATCGAAGCGGGGGGATGCCGCTGAGCAGCGGCTATCATGTAGCGAGCCCAGGGCTCGCTACATGATTTAAAAAAACAAAAAAAACCTGCTGCGCTCCCTCCTGACGAAATTAATTAGACCGCCAGGAGGGTTAAGCTTCCATTGTTTGAGAATGAAGGGGACAGCCCCGTATTCCTTTCAATTCGGGTTACAACCCCTCCCTTTTTTTTTTCTTCCTTTTCTTGTTGTTCTTTTAAAAAATGATGGAATATCACTTCAAAGCTACATGACATATGGATCCTCATACTTAGTTCACTTGTTAACATGTATGATCAATATTCACATTATGTCTGTACCCTTAAAAGCAGATGACGAGTGTTCAAAGCAAATGCTGGACACAGTGATAAAACATCCTTTCTCTTGTACCGACATTCTGATCAGTGTTTACTCTGAAGGCTCCTCAATAAAGATGGCCAGTGAGATGCTAAGAATTCCTGCTTGTATGCAAGCTGACGGCAGCTTGGAACTGGGGCAATTACATGCACTTCCTGCCTATTTTGATCGGTCCAGTTCCAAGCTGCATACAATTTGCAATACATTTGCATGCGAGATGACATTTTTAGCCTCTAATTGTTCCTCAGTATTGCTGCTGCTACCTCCATGATCTTTAGTTTAAGCGCTGTCCATTCAGTACAGGGGAAGTAGTCTGCACAGACCCTTATGGTAGATTAGAGAGCTCAAGTTTTTTTCATCTGCAGTATTGCTGAGATACAAAGACTCTTGGCACATAAACAATATAGGTGGTAATCATGTTTTTATGGATAATTTATATACACATAGACCCAGAAACACATGGTCACTTACCTATATTGCATGCAGACCCATGTATCCTGTCTTTAACCCCCAGGGCAAACCAGGGCATAAAGCAGTTAAATAGATGTATGTAGAAATCCTGCTGCATGAACGATAAGCGAACGTAAAAGTCGTCAGCCCCTTCCCAAAGCATTTATTTCCCACCACCAATCCCATAACTGTGCTGCTTCTCTGGGGTCTGGAATCCACAGGTCTTTGTTCTTTATACTGTCTGCTGAGGCAATATTCATTATTTTTCTACAGTATACATATATATATATATTTTAGATATGTTATCTGGAAGGGGACATGGCAGTGAACATTACACTACAGCCTCATATATTGACAGATTTAAAAACCAAACAAAACCTAGTGTAAATGGTGAACTGATAATCGTGTTAACACACATGCTTTCTTTTTGCTTGGCATACTCAGTGAACTGCTAGGCATTTATTTTGCCTTTTTGATGTATATTGATGTATTGTACTACATTATTTGACAAATGTTACTTTAAAATACATGTTCGCTAAAAGAATTGAGTTTTAGCACCACAACAGATCTGTGTCTTAATGAACCCATCTCATAAAACCATGGAATTAAATGGTGTTTCTTGTGAACATTTTTATGTTTTTGTTTTGTTTTTTTGTGTGAAATGGAAGACCAAAAACCTGCCACATTTACTCATAGTAGGTTGACCATGTCTGGAGCAGTGTCATTATTAGAGTGCATACTTTCTCTTGGTTTCACTCGTCACTGTGTGTCATCAAGAGAGAACAAAAACCAAAGGGAAATTTTTAATTGCTTCTAATCAAGCTTAATATTGGTAATCTAAACAAGCTGTTGGTCAAAATATGCTGACAAAATGGGATGTTCTGCACATCGTATACAGAGCTTTCTACCTTAATGCACTGTCTGTGGTCCTGATGGCCTGCTACGCTTTACACTTCCACTTTCATGCTCAAGACCTTGTGACGACAGAAATATGCCAGCTACTTTGGCCAACTTTTCCCTGCATTTGTAAGCTCTGGCTTTCTCTATTGGTACTCATACATAAAGCGATGTAAAGGCAGATCTACCAAGAGACACATCTCTCTGATCGGATCTGATCAGCAAGAGATCTGTTGGCTGCCCATACACTGCATGCCGATTCCTGATCGATTTTAGCATGAAATCTTTTGCGAATTGATTTCCTGCCTCTTCTGTCACTGCCCCTCACCCCCCCCCCCCCCAAATGTAAATGTGCATTAAAATAATTTACCTGTCTGCTGTCACCTTTAGTGTTCAGCTATGCACCGCATAGGTGTCCCTCATGACTACCAGCGGTACTTATCCGTTAGCCGGGCGCATCCGGCAGGTGGCGCTAATTACTATTCCCCCTCCAGGCCGACATGGATAGTAGGGAAAGATGTAACTGGTGGAGTTTTGTTGCCACCTGCCGGATGCTCCCGGCTAACGGATAAGTACCACACCAGCATATAGCACGTGGTCACACACCCACCCCACATGCTATGCGTCGGCAGCCACATGGAGCATCAATACGGAAGATGGAGGGCTGGACTTAGCAGACAGCGGAGATATAGAGTATTTTAATGCATAGGTGGCACACTTACATTTGGGGGGGACAGTGGCTAGGGGTTCTGTAGTGTTTGTTGCTTATCCCGATATCGCACATTGTTACCGCCACACACTTGATCACCCATGTCGGTCGAGATTTCCCAGCATGTCCAAATGATATTGAACCAATTTGACACTACTTGCAACACTATTTATCCGATTTGATCAGCAGATGTTTGGCCTTTTACCTTTGTATGTGACTTGATTATCTAATGGTCACAAGAAAGTGAGTTTAGGGACGATAAAGCTGGCAGAACTTGTGTCCACAACAGATTGTATAGCCCATTAGGATCCTCAGATTTAAAATTCTGGAAAAAAGCTGTTTACGCTTGAAAAAAAAAAAAAAAAAAGGCCTTAAACCCAATAGTCTTCAAAGTATAAACAAACATTTAAGAGGCTTGCAGTTTTTAACGGGAAACTGAGGTTAAAGGGATATGGCTGCCATATTTATTTTCTTTTAAACAATACCAGTTGCCTGGCAGTCTGTATATCTTTCTGGCTGCAGTAGTGTCTGAATCATGATGCACCTGAAACTAGCATGGGTCTAATCCAGTCAGAGTCAGAACACCTGATCTGCATGCTTGTTAAGCGCCTATGGCTAAAAGTATTGGACGCAAGATCAGGACAGCCAGGCAACTTGCATTAACTACAGCTTTAGCCCCTTAAGGACCAGAGATGTACTTTTCCTATTTTGCTGAGTGATTACTGTGATAGCCTCACAGTACAGTAATCATGGGGCCAGGATCCCAAAATTGGCTTTGAGATACTGAAGATCTGTTTCCGCGTGACAACCGAGCCAGTGGGTATAGCGTCGAGAGCGATAAGACCGTGCAGTGTGGCTGATTGAAATTTACACCCTGGCAGGGATAACAGGATGTAGATTATGTCAGCCTCCATATTCCTCTTGCTACAGGTGCCCTTTAATAAGCATAAAAGTGGGATTCCACAAACTGCACCTCACAAATGTATTATAGCTTGCCAGAGGAGCTGGACCTTAAGAGTACAAAAAAGGTCACAATAAGCAAGCATGCTACAGCAAACGTTTTCTCCATCACAAATGGTTCCAGAATTAGCCTATGTATACAAGAAGATATGAAGAAAAAAAAAACACTTCTAAATAGTGCATGAAATCTCTATTTAATCTTTTTTTTTTTTATTAATATAAAAATTGATTTTATATAAAATCAAATTCCATACTGTAGATCTGCAACATGGTGTAATCTTACTTTGTGAGCTCATTGAAACATTTATTGTATGCTATTAAGAAGGAGCCAGCAAGTTTGAAACTCAAGTTTGCCGTACATGCATCTTGGTAGGTGCGGGTTGTGACCCAGTGTCACCTCACCTATGTCCCTGGTCCTTAGCGACACCCTGCTCTCCATCTTTCGTACACTTCCGCCTTCACAGATGGACGCTCCGCTGTGATAGCAGAAAATGGAGAGCAGCATGCAGCACGTTGGCGACAGGCAACACAGGTGAGTTGACACATTCTGCTGTGGCCTATGGGCATTCAGTTTCACTGCAGGCAAAACTAAATTTCATACTTGCCGGCTCATTCTTAGCATGTAGTGCTGTATATACTATTGTGATTATTGTTTATGGTTTTATGTTAGTGCTACATACAAAAAAAAAAACACTTCCAATAATGCATTATCGTCTTGCATGGTGCTGTACATAGTAACAAACGTGTACATAAATTCAGACAGTATTTAATAATGCAGAGTTGGTAGTCTCTATATATATGTGATGGTGACTAATGTATTGTGATGAACATGCACAGCAAGTTACAAGAAACAATGAGGTGAGAATCCTACCCCAGCGATCTTATTGTCTAAAAGTAGAGGGATGGAACAAGGGGGGGCAGAAGTGAGGCAGGTATCTGGAGGCAATGCACGAGCGAGCAGAGATGGCTTTTATGCTGGGAATACACCATGCGGTTTTTCGGCAGATAGATTGTTCGATGGATCATTTCCGACATGTCTGGTCTTACTTTCGATAGTTTTACCACTCAATTCCTGATGGAAGTAAATGAAAATTGATAAAAGATAAGAAAATCGAGCGGAAAAACAAAAAATCGTTTGAATGGTAAATCGACTGAAAAAACGCATAGTCTATTCCCAGCATTAGTGCAGGACATGTCTCACGTCCAGGAACCTACAGGAACACTAAACTGGATGCGAGACTAAAACCTTTAGTGGTTAATAAATTTAGGGGCATCCAAAAGGTAACAGCCATTTTCATTTAATTATATCAATCAATTAAGAAAACTACAATTTTTCAGATTGGCACACTGTATCCTTTGATTGCATCTCCACATAATCACCTTTATTTAAGCATTTATATATATTTTTACAAGCTTCTTAATATTTGTTGTAGTAGCATCACACTCATCACCTGTGGGTTGGTGGAATGGAAGAGGAAGGGGTCTTAGTGGTAATGCTGCTGAACAAACTTACCAGCATTCTGCAGTCATGGGACAAGTGGTGCAGGGAGAGAAAAGGTCAACCTGACAATTACAGGTTAAATGACACAGAAAAAATACCTTTGTTGGCAGATGCAAGCAAATGGTTACTTTCTGGACAACCCTTGTACTTGCATGAAGGCTTACATGCATCTGATGTCATGTCACAGGCTGCTTTTTGAGCTTCCTTCCAATGTATGGCTAGAGGGTTCCCCCAGCCAGCTCAGTGTCTGTGTAGCCAATCATACACTTAAGTGTGGGGCATGAGGGTTCAAGTGCAGTTCTTATAACCGAAATATTCTGAATCTTATAAAGCTCAGGCAGTGCCTCCCTGTATTCCCTCATTGGCTGGCAGTGTCTGCTGCTTTATATAGAGCTGCTTAAGAGATGCAGGAGAACATATCGGGTATACAGTATAAGTGGAATACTTTCATTTGGAAAGTGTTAAAGTTAACGTCTGTAGCATGTTAGGAAAAATGTTCTCAGAAATGTAACATTTGCTAATTAATAAATGTGATCGTGTTACAGTATTTTATTATATGACATAAATTCTATGTGCCGGCTGACTTTTGTAGAAAAGTTCATATAATGCATTTACCATTTTAGTAGCAGATCCATAGCTGCTTAGCTCTTTGCTCTGTTGCTTGGCATAAATGTCTGTCTCAGATGATGCCTGCTTCACAAATATAAGCATGGGATGTTACTTGAATAGTGATATCCTTTAAACAGTAGCATACCTTTGCCATTGCTGAGATTTCCTTTCAGTGTTGGAGTCTAGTTGCAAAAGCAAAGCCAAGAAAGCTCTTTAAGGCTGGGACTTGAACACTAAACATGGTAGCACACAGGGAAACCAAGAGGTCTTTTCTTACTAACAAGGATTTACATGGCTTACTTTTTGATATATAGCTTATTTTAATATGTTAAACCCCAAAGTTATTAAATTACAAAAAACAGGTTGCTTTAATTTGCTGTAGATTTACTTTATTAAGAACATAAGTGGTGTGTGCTAGTTTTATATATTTTTCCACTGAGCTGCTAGTTAGAAATCCTATAATGAAATTTTAATCATAGTGGATTTATCTATATTACTTAATAAGGAAAGACAGTGGCCAAGGGAAATGCCTAGGAAATCTCTGGATTTAAGACACTGCTCCAGCCACTGTTTGTGGATGCCAGTGTTATCCACAGAGGATATTTTAGGGCTCCCAGGTATAAATGGGATACTAGGAACTGATTCTTTTAACAAATTAATTCTAGTGCATGATTGCACAAAATGCTGAGCTCCATTATCTTCCCAAAGAGCTATGGATTCACTATGATGTAGAATCAGGTGCACACAGGACTGCGGTATGAGGTTAGTGTTGCAGGCAGGAATGTCATATGAAGTAAGCGTTACAGACAGAGCAAAGGTCATATAGAAAGCTGTGTTATGTATGCATCTGCCTATAACAGAAGATGTAGGTTATGTTATTTCTATCATATTTTAAAGTGTTGATTTTCTTAAATTAAAGGAACACTATTAATTAAAACAACTTTTTTTTTTTTAACGCTGTATGTTAGGGCACATAATACCACAAGTAGTGGGAGCAATTTTGTTCTTCACACAGCTCTGCCTTTCTGATGTAAAAACATGCCTCAGTTTTAGATACCAAACATGTAAAGGTAGTCATACATCTAGCGATTCTGATTCAATCGACAAAACGATCAACTTTATTAATGAATCGACTTCAGTGTGGTTGATTGAAAGTTGATCGAATAGTGACCCACACGCTACAAACGATATCCTATGGAATTCACCTTCACTAATAAATCTGTCCAATATTGTGTCTCCATGCTCTGAATGCAAAAATTGATTCACAGTCGATCTAATGACATGTGAACAGTAGCCGATTCCTGTGTGATCGACTGATATCTTGCATCCTGCTCAATCGACTAAGCTGGTCAAATCGACATGAAATCGACCACTTTTCATCGATTGGGAATTCTGTAACACACTCGATTCCCGCTCTATTCTATAAAATGATCAAATTGAATGGTCGAGTGTACAGCCAAATCGCTAGATGTATGGCTACCTTAAGGCTTTGCCAGACTAGGCCATGTTCCTGCGCAGGAGGGTTGCTATCAACTCCTCAGTGTATTGTTTACTAATCGCCTTGCTAAAAGAATCTTATTTGAGGTGGCCATACACTTATAGTTTTGCAGCAGATTCGACCGTCAGATATATTTGTCAGATGCCTGTCAAGTTGAATCTCACCGGAATCTATCTGATGTGTGCTACACACTAGGAACAGATTTCCAATAGACTGGAAATCTATCTAAATGCATTATTGGACCCAGGAGGCGTAGCTAGAAATGACTGGGCCCTATAGCAAAACATTTTTATACCCCCCCCCCCCCCCCCCACGACCTTCCAACCCCATGGACCTCGGACCTCCCACCCTAACATTCCTCCAGGACCCTCCACCCCAACATTCCTACACCTTTCTAAGTACAGTATAAGTAGCCAGGTCTATAGGTGTCCCCAGAACAGGTAGCCAGGGGGGGGAGATCTCCCCAGAACAGGTAGCCAGGGGGGAGAGATCTCCCCAGAACAGGTAGCCAGGGGGTAGAGATATCCCCAGAACAGGTAGCCAGGGGGTAGAGATATCCCCAGAACAGGTAGCCAGGGGGTAGAGATGTCCCCAGAACAGGTAGCCAGGGGTATATGTGACCAGTATATGTAGGCAGGTGTACAGGGTCGGTTCTAGACTGGCACATATGAGGGGGCAGTCAAAAATGGGTAGGGGGCAACATGTTAGGAATTTTTTTAAAAAAATGGGTGTGGCCATGTCATGTGGGTGGGGCTAACTGTAATGTAGTTATACTAGCTAATGTAGTAAATAAGTTATTAGGATCCGCACCAGCTAAAATCACAGAATTTATTTAGTTTTCTTTAAAATCCATCAGAGGCATAAGCAAGTGTGGGCCGGGTCACCATGACGCACGGCGTTTCTGAGTATAGCTCTTTCTTCAGATGGTAAAGGCAACACACTCCTTTACCATCTGAAGAAAGAGCTATACTCAGAAACGCCGTGCGTCATGGTGACCCGGACCACACTTGCTTATGCCTCTGATGGATTTTAAAGAAAACTAAATAAATTCTGTGATTTTAGATGGTGCGGATTCTAATAACTTATTTGATACAATACCCTGTGCACTCCAGGGTTGATCACTGCACATCAAGCTCCAGTGGTGCTTTCACAATTGGAATACTAGCTAATGTAGTGACATAAAAAAAATGAAGTAAATGCACATAATGACAGACAGCGTTTCCCCAGTAAATGCAAGTAATGAGAGAGCGTTTCCCCGCTAAATGCACATAAGAGACATCGTTTCACCAGTAAGGCCTGGGGCACACCAGAGGAGTTTTTCTGAGCGTTTTGAGTTTTTAAATCTGCTGCTAATGTTATCCTATGTGTCTGTGCACACTGGAGCAATGAGGTTTTGTAAAAAACCCCATAGCATTACATTGGGAAGAGCTTTTGAAACCTCTAAAAGCTCTTCCCAATGTAATGCTATGGGGCTTTTTACATAGCTCCAGTGTGCACAGACACATAGGATAACATTAGCAGCAGATTTAAAAACTCAAACCGCTCAGAAAAAACTCCTCTGGTGTGCACCAGGCCTCAATGCACGTAATGAGAGACAGCTTTTCACCAGTAAATGCACATCAGACAGCTTTTCACTAGTAAATGCACATAATGACAAACAGCCAGTGTCCCGAGTATATGTTGCCAGAGGTATATGTCCCCAGTATATGTAGTCAGGGGTATATGTAGCCAGGGGTATATGTGCCCAGTATATGTAGTCGGGGGTATATGTCCCCAGTACATGTAGGCAGGTGTATATGTCCCCAGTATATGTAGGCAGGGGTATATGTCCCCAGAATAGGTAGCCAGGTGTGTCCCCCCCCCCCCCAGCAGGAGGGGAACAGCGCAGAGAAAGAGAGCTGTGGGGAAGGGGGGGCCATCTCCCCCTCCTTCCCTCACCTTAGGGCTCTCCTCCCCTCACTCTCCCCTCCATAACTAAGTCTTGTGCGGTGGCTGGGCAGTGGGCGGAACTTACCTGCGTCTCCTTGCAGCGTGGGATGATTTGCCGCTAGTCTGATCTAGACCAGAGCAGCGGCACCAGATCAGAACTTCCGGCGCTGGAGCGAGACTGAGGTAAGTTCAGCCCCTCTGCCAAACGCCGCACAGCACTTAGTTCCGGAGGAGAGAGCGAGGGAGGAAGAGCCCTAAGGTGAGGGAAGGGGGGAGAGATGGCCCCCCTTCTCTGCCACTGCCCACTGCTCCACTGCGCTACGCTCCTCCTGCTCAGAGGGGCCCGTGGCAACACTGCTGTGGGCCCCCTGTGATGTAGGGCTCGGGCGAGCCCCATAGCAATGGCTATGGTTGCTATGGCGATTGCTACGCCCCTGATTGGACCATTAGATCCAATGCAAGTCTTATGGGCCATCGATCTGCTGCCAGCAACAAATCGACCTAGATTTTCCAACCTGTCAGATCAAATCGATCAAAATTGGCCACAAATCGATTGATAGATTTGATAGAATCGATTTCTGATCGAGATTTGATAGAATCGATTTCTGATCGATCAATTTTATAGAATCAATCAATGGCTGAAATCGACCAGTGTATGGGCCCCTTTAGATGGTGGTAAGGGGGTTAAGATTAGAGCATGTGTTTGTCTTCACTTCTCTGACTGTTTACAAAGGTATTATCAGGATCTTTATCAGTGTCTCTCCCTCCCAGCATGGACAGCACACAGCAGCCTAGGAAGTAGATGTTTCCAGGAGTGGAACATCACAAGCGGCTAGGAGTAGTGTATACATATCTCCCTGACTGCTAGTTATGTTACAGCAACAAGCTACCTGTTACCTCTTCAGATCAGCCTCCTCAGACTCTCCTGCATGTTGTGACACTGTGAAATATATTTGTGCTCTAACTTAGTTTGGCCTCCTGGGAACATCAGATTTGAAGAATGACTTTAGAATACTGATCAGTAATAATTTAACCAACCATATGTCAAACAGCAACAAGAGCAAATAAAGTGTTGAGATTCGTTAAACAGGAAATAAAAACATGAGATGCTAGTATACTACGAGTACTTGTGTATCAATCTCTAGTGAGGACACATCTGGAGCACCAAACTCGTTTTGGGCACCATACTTCAGAAAAGTGTAATTTGCCTTGTTAGAACAGAAGCTTTTTGCGATAATTCAGCTTTGAGTGAGCCGCTGTGGTTTCCCATGATGCGTTACTCCTAAATATGCTTTCTTTGCAAGCCCTCATTTATTTAAATTTACTGCAGTGGCTTCTGTTCCTCTTGTTGTGAATACTTACAAATCCTTGCCCATTCATTGGTCCATTTGTATTGTGCACTTTACATTATCCATAGTTGCATAGTTATTTAGGTTGAAAACAAGACATACGTCCATCGAGTTGAACCAGAAAATAAGTACACCAGCCTGCACCCTCACATATCCTGTTGATCCAAAGGAAAGCAAAAAATTCTAGGCCTAGTTCACATCTAAAATCGCAAGCGTTTTGCGATTTTATGCGGCGGGTTTCTCCCCCCCCCCCCCCTTCTCGATGCTCCACTGCACGCTGCGGTTTTGGTAAAAGTTATTTTCTAAGCACTTTTCCAGAGCGGTTTTGTCATTCACTCCCAGACGCAAGTCAGGAAGTGAACTCTTTGACCCGGAAAAGAATAAATAGAAAGTATTTATACTAAAAAAATGTGAATGTAATCGCCAAATAAAGCGGTTTTGTGAGCGTTTTTGCTATAATGGAAGGTATAGAAACATAGCTAAACGCCCCAAACATGGTACAGGCACCAACGTACTGATATGAACCTTCTCATAGATATTCAGTGCGCAAGCGTTTTGTGGGCAATTTTGAAAATCGCCTGTGCTGGAAAAAAGGGCATTAGTGTGAATGAGCCCTTACAAGACATGGTCCAATTAGCCCCATAAGGGAAAAAATTCCTTCCCGACTGCAGATAGCAATCGGCAAGGAAAAAAATAGCAAAAAAGCAAGGAAAGCATCTATCTAAGCCCCCCTTAAACGCAGATATAGAATTTGCCATAGCTACTTCCCGTGGTATTTTAATCACTCTTATGGTGGCCATTCATGGTACATTTTTTTCATTTTTTTTTTTTTGGGATTAGGTAATTTAGTTCGATTATTCCGTTAGATCGAATAAAAAGATTTTTCTAGCATGTCCAATCAGATTTTTCTCGAAAAAATGGGATAATCGTTCAAATTTCTTGATCGAAAAAAATATATTTTCAACTTTCATTCAAATCGATCATTTAGATCGAATAAACAGTGAAATCAAACATTTTGATTGTATCGTGTATGGGCACCATTAGGGCTCAGACACACTATAAGCACTTTTTTGAGCGCTTCTTTGGCCTCCACAGCTTTCTGATTCGCTCCCATTGACTTCCATTAAAATCGCATGATTTTACAGCAATTTTAATGGAAATTAATGGAAGTCAATGGAAGAGGTGTTTTTAAAAAAGCTCTCAGAAAGCTCTGGAGGCCAAAAAGTGCTCAGAAAAGCGCTTGGTGTGTCTGAGCCATTACTTTCTATCCTTATCCACAACTCCACAGCCCATCTGCAATGACTTTTTTAGTTTCTTTAAATTGTGTTTGGGGTACGCACCTTGAATACATTTCTGGCACCATTAATGCTCATTTCTTTGGGTTAGATATTTTCTTTTGTAAAATGTTTTTCCTATCCCCAGATTGGTTTATTAATTTATCTTGAAACTGATAGGTGACTTCTGATGTGTGAAAAACACAAAAAAAAAGGTGCATGGGAAAATTGGTTTTCTGTGAATTCAAGTGTGATCCCTGCCTTAGTGATTGAGAAATTTGCTCATAGTATCAGCCTGTGTTGCTTACCATATTAGATGTATAGATTTACTATCCCATGATTTGTGAATCTTTGATCTAGTGTATAGCAAAACTTTTACGTGGGATAGAGTTTCAAGGCAACTGGATTTCAATACCACCATGGATGGCGTTTGATGCTTGTATTCTCCTCGTGTGTGCAAAGTATTTCTCTGAGAGTCCTGGTTTTTGCCTTACTGGAGTGTTTATCAGACATAAATGACACAGGAAGACTACTGCAGCAGCTCTGGAGTACTTGGGGAATAATAATTTGTCAATCATCAGTTTGGAAACATTTTACTTGGCATTTAACAGAACAAAAGGGAAAACCGTTTAGAAACTAAGGTTTGCAGATTGGAATATAAAAAATTGGATACGAAAACTTACAGATAATTTCTAGAATAAAGCAGGTTCAAAATAGTACTTGTAATAGGTGAGATAGCAAAACTGAATGTGGGAGTTTAACCCTCCTTGCGGTATGAAAAATTCCGCCAGGAGGCAGCGCGGCAGTTTTTTTTTTTTTTGTTAAATCATGTAGCGAGCCCAGGGCTCGCTACATGATAGCCGCTGCTCAGCGGCATCCCCCCGCTCGCTTCGATCACCTTCGGCGATCTCCGATCAGGAAATTGCGTTCAAAGAACGGGATTTCCTGGAAGGCTTCCCCTGTCGCCATGGCGTGACGTCATTGGGAGTCCCGATCCACCCCTCGGCGCTGCCTGGCACTGATTGGCCAGGCAGCGCTCGGGGTCTGGGGGGGGGGGAGGCGTGCGCCGCAACGGATAGCGGCGATCGGGCGTGGGGCGGCGGCGATCGGTGTGCTGACGCAGCTAGCAAAGTGCTAGCTGTGTCCAGCAAAAAAAAATTTAAAATCCGCCGAGCAGGGCCGGAGAAAACCTCCTGCGCGGCTTACCCTGAACTACGTTCGGGGTTACCGCCAGGAAGGTTAAACTAAACCAGAGTTTTCAGACAGGGAGACGTCTCTGTGTCATAATACAGTTGTGGTTTGTTCCCAGTCTACCACATTCCTCATCAATTGCTTAAAGGAACTCCGAGCTCTAACTAAAATCAAAATCTGAACTTACCTGGGGCTTTCTCCAGCCCACCGTAGGTTGGGAGGTCCCTCGGGGGCCATCTGGCTCTTCTCCCAGGCCTTGGTCAGAAATGGCTCCCCGGTGACACTGGGCCCGAGTGTCAAGCTGCTCTTTCCTGAAAGCTGACGTCAGTCGTCACCATGGCGGCCGGCGTGACGACGCGAGGCGGCCGGTGTAATATCACAATGTGCAGCCCGGAAGCTCCCTTCCTCACTGAGTATCACGCATGCTCAGTGGGAAGTTAGATGGTATTTTCCTGAAATATCTCCGCTTCTACAGCACGTACACACCTGAAATTTTCAGGGTAGGGAGGGGACCCCCCGATCTAGCTCTGTGCCAAATTGCAGCCCCCGAGCCCCGCTGGTTCCCGAGACTGATTACAGCAAACCTATCTCGGGAACTAGCGGGGTCGGGGGCTGCAATTCGGCACAGAGCTAGATCGGGGGCTCCTCTCCCTACCCTGAAATTTCGGGTGTGTACGTGCTGCGGAAGCGGAGATATTTAGTACGTTTTACGTGGCTGCACAATTTAATGGGGCGCAGGCTCCTACTGCGCATGCGAGGCTGCTCATTCTGTCACTACACCGGTGTGGTGACGACTGACGTCAGCTTTCAGGAAGAAGGAGCCTGACACTTGGGCCCGGAGCCGCCGGGGAGCCATTTCTGACCAAGGCTTGAGAGAAGAGCCAGATGGATGCAGAGGGACCTCCCGACCTACGGTGGGCTTGAGAAAGCCCCAGGTAAGTTCAGATTTTGATTTTAGTTAGAGCTCGGAGTCCCTTTAACATAGAAAGGTGTGCAGGTGCATTTAAATAAAATCCAAATTGGTAATATACCAAGTACAGATGGCATCCACCCCTGGAATTAATTAGTTATTGATAGGCTAATTTCTCTTCATTTCTCTTAGGCCATGTTCACAGTAGCTGTTGCATTGTGTTCCCTGTGAAAACAGGAATGCAATGCAGTGAGTAAGGAAAGTGATGATGCACGTTACAATGCCTTGCGTTGGGTGGAGTGAAACATACAGTGAGTGCAAAGTATGCTTCACTGCTACTGTTAACTGTTAACACACATGTTTACTGGTAATGCAGTGTGTGCAGCTCTTGATCCCTGAGATGGCATCGCGGTTTGTTCCCCGGAAAGGTAGTTAGGTATAGGTCCCTTCAGTATAGGTTAGTTACGAACCATTAGTATATGTGCCTCAGTATAGGTAGCAGGGTATATGTGCCTCAGTATAGGTTAGCTGAGCATCTGTGCCTGTAGTATAGGTTAGCAGGGCATATGTGCCTTTAGGTTAGCTAGGGGTAAGGCCGGCACACATTATAACTTACCTGCCTCCAGCTCCAGCAGTGGCGTCCTGGTCTTCACTCCCAATTCAGCGGCTGAGAGGTGCTGCTGGAGTAGGTTGCGGCGGGCAGTAAAAGTGGAGGCGGAAGTATTGCTTCCAGCGCCACCCCCAGCCATGACACTGGTTCATGGCAGAGCTGCCCTGGCCTCTCAGCCGCGCCTCTCTCCTCCCCACGAGATCAGCGGCCAGCAGTAGAATCTGATAGACCGCGGCTGCAAAAGTCAATGGGATGAGGCCGCGATCTACCGGTAGATCGCGATTGACCTATTGGGCAGCCCTGAGGTAGAGGGACACCAAGAGGATGGGAGGAAGAATAGCCGTACTGGATCTTGAGGAGGTAAGTAAAGTGTAGGGGCTGCTGCAGACTCTCTGTGGTATGATTTTTGTCCTGCTTTTTGGGTCTAAAAGCACATGAAAAAAATTGTACAGCTTTTAGACCCTAAAATCAGGAACAAATCATACTGCCAGGGAAGTTAAGAGCGTATGAGAGCAATCGGTGCAGGAGGCTTGGGCGCAGGATACATCCTGTATATGGCTAATCCTGCTACTGCACAAGTTCCCGACCGCTTAAATACTATTCCCCCTCCAGGCCGCTATGGATAGTGGGGAATGAAATAATTCGGCTTCCAGCAATTGCTGGAGGTTGAATTATGTTTTAAAGGACTTACGAGGCCGGTTTGCTCAAAAAAAAAAAGTTAGATACCTGTGTCAGTTTGTGAGGCACGGAGGACGCCGTCCACGCCCTCCATGCCGTTCCGCCGGCTCAGTATCCCCCCGAATGTCGCCCGGGTCGGGCTCTTCAGCCTTCACAAAGATGGCCGCCGGAGTTGGCCGCGGCTGTGCAGTCCGCATAGCCGCGAGTGCGGCTGCGCAGCTCTAAGGCCAACCCCCCGATCCACGTAACAGGCTGTTTCCAGCTCTGGCGGCCACCTTTGTGAAGGCTGAAGAGCCCGGGCCATGCGGTCAGGGGACGTTTGGGGGGATACTGAGCGGCGGGGACCCGGCAGAACGGCACGGAGGGCGTGGACGGCGTCCTCAGTGCCTCACAAACTGACACAGGTATCTAACTTTTTTAATTTTTTTTTGAGCAAACAGGTCTCATAAGTCCTTTAAAACTAACTTCAGCTCCGTTTTCTAACAGCGCCCAAAGTTACTATCTGTGCGCCCAAGTCTCCTGCGCTGAAGTGGCAGTGTTCGAGGTTAAGAACAATAGATTATGACTATGGTTGGAGTTAGATTTCCTTTTTGTGACTGTTAATGAAATCACTAAATAATCGTACTCAATGCCAAGCCGCTGCAGCTAAAGCGAACAAAATTTTGGGATGCATTAAAAGGGAAATAAAAACTCGAGATGCTAGCATAATATTGCCCCTGTTTAACTCTCTAGTAAGGCCACATCTGGAATATGGAATTCAGTTCTGGGCACCACATTACAAAAAAGATATTGCAGTTTTAGAGCAGGTGCAGAGACGAGCAACAAAATTGATACGTGGGATGGAAGGTCTCGCTTACCAAGAAAGGTTAGATAAACTGGGTTTATTTAGTCTAGAGAAAAGACGCCTTAGAGGAGATCTAATTAACATGTATAAATACATCAGAGGGCAATATAATAGCTTGGCGGATGAGCTTTTTGTCCCTAGGCCTTCTCAAAGGACTAGAGGACATGAGCTGCGCATGGAGGAAAAACGTTTTAGCCATTTATTTAGGAAAGGGTTCTTTACAGTAAGAGTGATTAAGATGTGGAATGCATTGCCACAGGAAGTCGTTATGGCAAACTCTATACCTGCATTTAAAGGGGGCTTAGATGCTTTCCTTGCGTTGAAAGACATCCATGGCTACAATTACTAGGTAATGCCTAATGATGTTGATCCAGGGATTTTATCTGATTGCTATCTGGAGTCGGGAAGGATTTTTTCCCTTTTGGGGCTAATTGGCCCCATGCCTTGTAAGGGTTTTTTCGCCTTCCTCTGGATCAACAGGGGTATGTGGGGGACGGGCTGGAGTTGTACTTTGTACTGGTTGAACTCGATGGACGTATGTCTTTTTTCAACCAAAATAGCTATGTAACTATGGACCCTGAACATGCTGTGGATTATGTCATCTTGTAATAAATGCACAATAATTACATAAATAACTGTTAATGTGTTTGATGGACTATTACCCACTACAGGACCATATGTGGGGGTGCAACCAATACACCTGAAGATAAACCCTGGTTTAACCAGTCCAGGACCATAGGCTTACACCCCAGGCTATTTTTTTTTTTAATTTATACAAATTAGTGCTCTGCAGCTTTAAAAGCTCTCTGCAGAGCTATGCTACTGAGCACACAAATGAATCTCCCCTTCCTTTTCTACCCACCAACAGAGCTTTCTGTTGGTGGGCTCTGATCACTGGTGCCCTGTTTATTTTTTATTTGTAAGCATTTATTTTTTAACTAAATTTTAGAAATCGCCCTAAAAGCGCTTGTGCAATGATTCCCTATGAGAGTGTTCACATATGAGCGGTTCAATTACGATCTGCTTCCAAAAGCGCTGCCTGTACCATTTTCTGAGTTCTTTGGCTTAAAGGAGAACTGTAGTGAGAGGTATATGGAGGCTGCCATATTTATTTCCTTTTAAGCAATACCAGTTGCCTGGCTATTCAGCTAATCCTCTGCCTCTAATACTTTCAGCCATAGGCCCTGATAAGCATGCAGCAGATCAGGTGTTTCTGACAAATTAGACAGATATGACAAGATTAGCTGCATGCTAGTTTCTGGTGTGATTCAGACACTTCTTTAGGCAAATAGACCATCAGGGCAGCCAGGCAACTGGTATTGCTTAAAAGTAAATAAATATGGTAGCCTCCATATCCCTCTCACTACAGTTCTCCTTTAATGGAAGGTATAGGGAAATTGCTAAGCACTTGCAAAAGCCCATTGTATAGCGATTCCCTGAGCGCTTTTAAGAATACATTGTATTTATTTTTTTCCGGGTCAGAGTTCACTTCCTGACTGACGTCAGGAAGTGAAAATCTCAATAGCTCATCAAAAGCGATTACACAAAATCGCCCAACGCTCAGAACACGCCGGGAATCGCTTGAAAAAATTGTGCACAATAACGTGCTTGCGATCACGCTTGCGATTTATAATGTGAACAAAGCCTTACTGTTCCTTTTTAAAGTCTATTTTGTCTGTAAAGTCTATAAAGTCTGTTTCTTAATTGAACAGCCAACCACACCATTTGAGACCTGTTCATGTGGCCATTCGGCCGATAAACGTATACATAGTGAGCGCTGTCTTTTGTCTTTATAGTGGAATAATACAGCTGCACCAGTGTGGAAAAGTCTCCTGATTGCACAACACAAGAGGGAGATTCCACTCCTAAAATTAACCAGGCATGGGCAAACTCAGCCCTCCAGCCGTTACGGAACTACAATGCATTTGCCTTTGAGTCATGACTGTGGCTGTCAGACTCCTGCAATGCATTGTGGGACTTGTAGTTCCTTAACAGCTGGAGGGCCAAGTTTGCCCATGCTAAACTGACACAAAAAAAGTTTCATTTACCTGGGGCTTCTACTAGCCCCCTGCAGCCACCCTGTACCCGTGCCGGGACAGAAGCGAGTCAATTTCATTTTTTGGGCGACAGTCGGCCACTGCCCCTGCGCAACGGGGGGCATGATCAAGGATGTGCGCAGCTAGGGACGTGCAGGCGCAGTGGCCATCAACTGGCCAGTCGCCCATAAACAAAACTGACACACTGTGGGGGACAGGAGGATCAGTTTGTCCTGGCGCAGGCACAGGGAGGCTGCAGGGGGCTAGTAGAAGCCCCATGTAAGTGAAAATCTTTTTTGGGGGGTCAATTTAGGTTCACTGTAATCTGTAGTGACACAAAAAAAATATACTATCTGGCTGAGCTTTTCGGTAGTTAAACTTGTTCAACAAACATTCTGTCTGCAACCTACATCTGTCCATAGAGTTATTCCCCTTTCTTTTATTACTTGTTTATAGCTACCTTAGGCATTAGGCCCCTGTTTATCACATGGTTTATTTTGGATGTATTATTGTATTATTATTTGTTGTAAAAATGGTGTACTGTGTGTGTATATCTATCTATCTATCTATCTATCTATATATCTATCTATCTATCTATCTATCTATCTATCTATCTATCTATCTATCTATCTATCTATCTCCTGCAAAAGGACACTTGGCTGAAAAATGTCTGTAAGGTGCTATTTATAAATAGAGCAGTTACAGCATTGATTGTAGACTGCACCACCAACCATGCAGCAAGGACAATTCTAGTGACCAACCATATTCTCCGGGGTGCAGTCTTGCACTCCCCAGCAGATGTTCTACTCCTTTCTGTCTGTTCACTGATGCTTAGTAAATAAACTAGGTTAATGATAATAGTCCTTTAGGGGATACTGTAGGTAGTGAATGGGATAAAAGTGGACAAAATATTAAGTAGCATCCTCTTCACATTGCTCTTGGCCAGCCATGGCACACTTTTCAAAGAACAAAAATATAAAGCCCTTGTTAAACTTCTTAAAGGACCACTATCGCGTAAATGCTAAAATTTAAAATACTTGTAAACACATTCCAAAGAGAAGTACGTTTCTTCCAGAGTAAAATGAACCATAAATTACCCTTTTTCCTATGCTGCTGTCACTTACAAAAGGCAGTCGAAAACAGACATTACCGACAAGGTTTTGTACTAGTCCATCTTCTCATGGGGGATTCTTAGCATGGTCTTTATTGTTTATAATGACACTCTCTGCAAAAGATGTATACAACTGCTCAGCCTCCCTGCTCACTGCCCACTTTTTTGGGCAGTTGGACGGAGCAACTGCCATTTACTAAGTGCTTTTGAAAATAAAGAAAACCCTGAGAATCCCCCTTGAAGAGATGGGCTAGTCCAAAACTTGTTGGTTCTGTCAGATTTCTAGTAACTGCTATAAGTGACAGCAACATAGGAGAAAGGTTATTTATGGCTCATTTTACTCTGGAAGAAACGTCTTTCTCATTTGTTTGTGTTTACATTTATTTTAAATTTTAGCTTTTTCGCAATAGTGGTCCTTTAAGTTTTGATGCATAAGATAGTGAATTTGCATTCATTATCACAGTACAATATTTTGTGCATATCTGTACTTTTTTCAGTAAATATATTCAGAGATCCTGCCTGGAAGCAGCCAGTATTACCTTATTGCCAGTGGAGTGGGAGTTCCCTACTTAACATATAGGAGAGCACCTGACCAGCCCACTTTATCCCACTGCAACACTGAATCTTTGCAGTTCCTCCCTGTGCAATAAAATATTTAACCTGTCTTATGGCCTCCCAGTAGGATTATAAAAGCCATGTGGGGCTCCTATTACCCTGCCCAGCCTGTAATAAGATTGAAAATGGTTGGAGTGTACCACAAACTTGTGTGTACCAGATATATGAAAACAATATATACCTGCTCAACTGCCCAACTATAGAAGTAGAACTAAATCTAATAATCATTATTGTATAAACAACTTGTGTATAATCATGTATAAGTATAACCTGTGCAGTGCATGAGTATATGGGAAACGGGGGGGAGTGTAAACATCACAGAGATTTTTTGCTAAACTCTTTGACTGACATTACAAACGTATGAGGCGGGTGCAATAGATGCAGGTAAATTGTCATTGTAACATATTTTCTCCAATACCGCTATCAAAAACTCTAAGGCCTCTTTCACAGTGGGACGTTAAAGTCGCAAGTTATAAAAATGTATAACGCAGACTAACGCACAGCAATACAAAGTCTGTGATAAATTTGCTGCGTTGTGTGTTGCACATGCTCAGTAATGTTTTTTTTTTTTTTTTAAACGTAACGCATGCGCCGTATTCGTTCCATCAGTATGCGACGAAAACAGCGCACCAAGAGACACAACGCAATGCAAAATAACGTCCAATTTCATAACCTACCTGCGCTTTGTTAGGGGCATGTTGTGCGACTTTAACGTCGCATCAAACGCACCGTCCCACTGTGAAAGAGGCCTAAATAAAAAATGATTACTGATCTTTTCCATTTACTTTTTATTTACAATTGTTGCTGCTGGACTGCTCTTGATTTTACTCATGAAAAAGGATAAGAAAAAGAATAACGGAATAATAATAATAAGCTGGAAGAAAGCAATCTTACCTCTGTTAACATGAAGAACTGCATTTGTTTTTATTGAAGAGGGGGCAAGTGCACGACCTGCACCTTACTAGCTACACTCATGCACAGTATCCAAAAAATAAGGAAAAAAAATATATTAAAAGGTGAAAATAATCCTTAACCACTTCAGGACAACAGGCTTTACCCCCCTAAAGAACAGGCCATTTTTTTTAAATGGGCCACTGCAGCTTTACAGCCAAGCTGCAGGGCTGCACAACACAGCACACAAGTTATTCCCCCCCCCCCTTTCTCCCTACCAAGAGAGCTCTCTGTTGGTGGGATCTGATCCCTCCCCCAGTGTTTGTTTGTTTTTGTAAATATTTTTGTATTTTTAAATAAATTTCCTTTTTTTATTTTTTTTTAGCTAAACCCTCGCTCCCCAGCCAGCCAAACACTGTGATCGGCTGTCATAGGCATCAAGGGGACAGCCTGCTGTACATTGCAGCGCTGTACACAGTAATTAGACAGCGTTTCCCTGTCTAACAGTCTCCGAGCGGCGATCGCTGCTGGGAGACTGAAGGTGGAGCAGAGCTCTGCCTATCAAGCAGAAGATGCGCAATCTGCTGCAAAACAAAGCCCCAGGACTTTACGCCAATCGACGTTAGGCGGTCCTGGGGCTGCCGCCGTGGCCATGTCAATTGGCGTGATGTGGTAGTCAAGCAGTTAAGCCTTGGTTCAGTATAGTCAAACTGTCCAGGTTGCCAAGTTTAAAGGGAACCTTAATTGACAAAAAAAAAAAAAATGAACTTGCCTGGGGCTTCTTCCGGCGCCCTGCAGGCATCCTGTGCCCGCACCGGCACAAACCGATCCTCCAGTCGCTTGCAGCGAGCTGGTTTTGTTTGAGCCACTGCGTCCTCGCTCACGCCACAATTGCCACCATCCTGCACATGTGCAGTACGAGATTTTCTTGTACTTCGCATGCACAGGACGGTGACGTGAGCAAGGCCGCATGGCCAGGGCCACATAGTGGCCTGAAAACTTAACTATCTTGCTGTGGGGGACCAAGGATCGGTTTGTCCCGGCATAGGATGTCTGCAGAGGGCTGGTAGAAGCCCCAGGTAAGTTAACTTATTAAAAGTTATTTTTAAGGCCAGTTAAGGTTCTCTTTAAGTTCAGCTTTTGTTCTTAGTAATGTTACACATTAGGAGAGATTTGCAGAAATGTCAGTAGGATATAAAAAGTTTAAAGGGCAACTGAAGTGAGAAGACTATGGAGGCTTCCATGTTTATTTCCTTTTAAACAATACCAGTTGCCTGGCAACCCTGCTGGTCTGTTTGGCTGCAGAAGTGTCTGTATAACGCCAGAAACAAGCATGCAGCTAATCTTGTCAGATCTGACAATAATGTCAGAAATACCTGATCTGCTGCATGCTTCTTCAGGGTCTAGGGCTGAAGGTATTAGAGGCAGAGTGTCAGCAGGGCTGCCAGGCATCTGGTATTGCTTAAAAGGAAATAAACATGGCAGCCTCCTTAAACCTCTCTCTTCATTTATCCTTTAAGGAGAAATTCCAGCCTACAACTGTGCATTTGTGTCAAGCTAAAGCGATGCTCTGACTTGCAGCACTGGATGTGTATGTGCTGTAGTAGTTTACCGTATTTCATATATGTTATGGCCAGAACCCGAAGTCTGGCCACTTCGGGTTCTGGCCGTCCAGAATGCGAAATGGCCATGTTGCAGCGGCCAATGTGAGAAACTAAGCTCCGGCTTCTCCCCAGCCCCTCCTCTCACCACTGGCCGTGTTACAGCGGCAAATGTTAGAAATTAAATCGATGCCAACTCCGGCTCCTTCCCCTGCTGTTGATAGTGTCCTGCTGCTCTGGCTCCTCACCCGCCCCTCGTCTCACCACTGGCAGCTGGTATCCCTATCCACCCTGTATCTCCCCCCCCCCCCCTCGTCCACTTTACCACTACTGTTCGTCACTGCAGGGAAGTACCGCAAGTGCTTGCCTGCGGCAACGAACGACTCGAATGTGCGAGGGGCGACAGAGGGTGGCTAGGGGATAGCGGCCGCCAGAGGTTATAGAAGTGGTCAGAGGGAGGAGCCAGAGCCGTTGAGGGGAACAAGGAGCTGGATTGCCGTTGCCTGCATGACAGACTCGTGAGAGGGAGGAGGCAAGGGGAGAAGCCGGACCCGGCATCAATTTCATTTCTAACATTGGCCGCTGCAACACGGCCACTTCACATTCTGATCGGCCAGACTTCGGGTTCTGGCCATAACATATACTTTATACTAAACATTTTTGCATGCTAGGTCATCTGTAGTATCTATAAAAGACATGAAATAAAACTGAAATATTTTTCAATTTATTAATGATCTAGTTAATTTAATAAAACATAATGTTGCCATTTTTGCATATGATACAGAATTATCAACAATAAGCACCATAGTGACACATTGCAACAGAATCTCAACTGCATGGCCATACGGGCAAGCAGATGGTAGATTAAATGTAATGTTGATAAATGTAAAGTCATGTACCTTGGACGTGCCAATGGTAGAGCACCATATAAGATAAATGACATACAGCTGGAAAGATCAGATTTGGAGAAGGACTTGGGAATACTGGTTGACTACAAGTTAAAGAAGGTTTGGATGTTTGTTTTTTGTGTTGAAGGTCATCCATGGCTATAATTACTAGGAAATTCCTAGCAGAGTTGGTCCAGGGATTTTATCTGACTGGCTGCCATCGTGAGTTGGGCTGAAACTCTTTCCCTTTTTAGTTTTTTTTTTTTTTACACTTCGGGTGGTGTGATGCGGAATAGAGATGGCCCGAACCTCCGATTTTAGGTTCGCGAACCTCCCGCAAAAGTTCGCGAAACGCAATAGACATTAATGGGGAGGCGAACTTTGAAAACTAGAAACATTTTTGCTGGCCACAAAAGTGATGGAAAAGATGTTTCAAGGGGTCTAACACCTGGAGGGGGGCATGGCGGAGTGGGATACACACCAAAAGTCCCGGGGAAATATTTGGATTGGACGCAAAGCAGCTTTTTAAGGGCAGAAATCACATTGCTAAATTGCAGGCCTAAAGTGCTTTAAAACATCTTGCGTGTGTATATGTTACGGCCAGGACCCAAAGTCTGGCCACTTCGGGTTCTGGCCGGTCAGATCTAGAAGTGGCCGGCTCATGCGGCCAATGTTCAAAATGAAGCTTCCCTGCGGACTTTGGCCGGCCAGAACGCGTTTTGGCTAAGTGTGGCCGACTAAGTCCCGAAGTCCCCTCACCTCTCCCCCGCTGCCTGCACTTTTCAGACCTCACATCAGGACGACTCGGACCGGAGAGGCAGAGAAGCGCACACACGTGACCCGCAAGACGCATGCACTTCCATGCTGAAGTGACGTCATTGCTCACTTCCGCATATGAAGTGTATGGGTCAGGGCGGGTAGCGTGCGCGCTGCTCTGCACCTCTCCGCCGCTCTGGTCGCCCTGATCTGAGGTCAGCAAATAGCGCAGGCTGCCCCCCCCCACCCACCCCACAAGCCATGCAAAGCGCACAGCAAATCTCTTCAGCCATGCAAAGCACCCTGAAAAGCCCCCACCCCCCACAGCCATGCAAAACTACCCAGCCATGCACAGTGCCCAGCAAAGCCCCCCAGCCATGAAAAACGCCCAGCAACCCCCCCAGTCATGCAAAGCGCCCAGCAAATCCCTCCCCCCCAGCCGTGCAAAGCACCCAGCAAATCCCCCCAGCCATGCAAATCGCCCAGCAATGCCCCCCCCCTCCAGCCACGCATAGCGCCCAGCAAAGCACCCCCCAGCCATGCATCCCCCCTCATCTGTGACTAATCGCCACATTTAATTTGATCTCTCCCCTGTGTCACCTGACTGCCACAGCAGAGCAGCTAATTTAAAAGCACAGGATGTTAACAATATGTCAGATCCCAAGAAAGCAGGATGTAAACACACTGCAGATTTATTGCAGGATTTGTAACAGCTGTAACTAAGTTAAATGCTTTTCTTTAATAAAAAGATTATTATGCTGTATCTTTAAGAGCAGAGAGGAAGTTCCGAGTACCATTCATGATGCAGGACAGGACTCGGGATGCTCTGGGATTTGTGCGTTTTGGACTTTGGCTGACTGACTTTGGCCATTTCTAGAACTGGCCGGCCAATGTCAGAAATTCCCAGCATTTTGGACTTTGGCCGACGTCAAATCGGCCAGTTCTAGAAACGGCCGGCCAATTCTAGAATTGGCCGATTTCTGGTTTTGGCCGTAACATATACATGGATCAGGGAGTGTAATTAGAGTACTGCTTCACACTGACACACCAAACTCACTGTGTAACGCACCGCAAACAGCTGTTTGCGCAGTGACAGCCGTGCTGGACTGGTGCGCACCATGGTGAGATTGCGCTTCCTCACACAGTGATGTCAGGTAATGTCTGACTGTCTTATCAACTTTCGATGGTTCTTTCTCTACCATTGTTAAAGCTTACATCTGTTTTTTTTTTTTAAATACTTGTTCTGCTTGCTGTTCAGTACCTGCAACAAGAATCTCTTATGGAGGGCAAGTCTGCCATTGCGAGTGACCACGGGTAATGGCCGGGGAATTCTGGTTCGACTCCGATCCGGAGTGGGAGCCTAAAAAACGGCTACCACCACCACACATCCAAGGAAGGCAGCAGGCAGGCTGTGGGCAAAGGAGCAGGAACGGCTACCACCACACATCCAAGGAAGGCAGCAGGCATGGCATGCACGTCCCGAGGTAGTGACCAAAAATTACAATACAGGAGGACTTTCGAGGCCCTACTGTATATGTGAGATGAATCAACATTAAATCCTTTAACGAGAATCTGTTATGGAGGGCAAGTCTGCCATCCATTTAAGTGAAAGGTATGCACTGACTGCCAGGTATAATACAATGTGCAGTCAAAGATGCAGTGAAAGGTATGTTTGTGTAGTGACGGCCGTGCTGAACTGGTGCGCACCATGACGAGAGTGCAGGTGATGGCGGCTTTCCAGCCCATATGGTCGTCGGGCTGAGGTAGCTGAATGACAGAACAGTGACTGTCTAGCTGATCAAATTTGGTCTGTCCACAATGAAGCAAAGACCTTATTATCCTTGGTGTGCCACCCCCCGAGACACTCATATAGCCGGTGGTCATTGCTTCATTGTGATACGCAAGCCCCTTCACTGCGACAAGGTAATGATCATGAAGGTGAATGGGCACATGTACATGCCATTTGTTTTGCTGTTGCAGCCGCAGTGCAGCCAGAAAAATTAGGCAGGCATGTACACGCACCAGAAAAATTATTATAGTGGCCGCTGCTAGCAGTGGCCTAAAAAATTCAGGTATCTGCCTGGAGTCCCGGACCCTGTTGGTGGTGGCAGAGAAGGCAGTCAAGCGGCCTGCGGGCAGAGGTGCTGTGTGGGGAGCGACTTAGTCTTGGGGCAGGCAGCCAGTCTCACGGCATGCAGGCAGAGATGCTGTGTGTGGGGACTGACTTAGTCTTCGGGCGGGCAGTAGCCCTCCGGGATCCATGCCTCATTCATTTTGATAAAGGTGAGGTACTGAACACTTTTGTGACTTAGGCGACTTCTCAGTGACAATGCCTCCAGCTGCGCTGAAGGTCCTTTCTGACAGGACGCTTGAGGCAGGGCAAGACAGAAGTTGGATGGCAAATTGGGACAGCTCTGGCCACAGGTCAAGCCTGCGCATCCAGTAGACCAAGGGTTAATCGCTGCTCACAGTGTCTACATCCACACTTAAGGCCAGGTAGTCAGCTACCTGCCGTTCCAGGCATTGGTGGAGGGTGGATCCGGAAGCACTAAGACGAGGCGTTGGACTAAAGAATGTCCGACATTATCATGAGATCGCTAGAGCGTCCTGTCCTTGCCTGCGTGGGACATGGGAGGAGGATTACTGGCAGTGGTACCTTTATTGCGTTGTGCTGTGACATCACCCTTAAACGCATTGTAAAGCATAGTTGCCAGCTTGTTCTGCATGTGCTGCATCCTTTCTGCCTTCTGGTGAGTCGGTAACATGTCCGCCACTTTGTGCCTATACCGAGGGTCTAGTAGTGTGGCCACCCAATACAGCTCATTCCCCTTGAGTTTTTTTATATGGGGGTCCCTCAACAGGCTGGACAGCATGAAAGACGCCATCTGCACAAAGTTGGATCCAGACGTACTATCCATCTCCTCTTGCTCTTCCTCAGTGACGTCAGGTAAGTCCTCTTCCTCCCCCCAGCCACGAACAATACCACGGGAACGTCGAGCAGCACAAGCCCCCTGCGACGCCTGCTGTGGTTGTTCTTCTGCCGTCGCCTCCTCCTCCAAAGAAACACCTTCCTCATCATCCGAGTCTGACTCCTCCTCCCCCCTCTGTGCTGCCGCAGGTGTTGAGGAAACATCTGAATCTGATGAAAATTGCTCCCACAACTCTTCCTGCCGTAACTGTTCCTCTTCATGCTCCTCCACAGCTTGATCCACCACTCTACGCACGGCACGCTCCAGGAAATAAGCGTACGGGATCAAGTTGCTGAAGGTGCCTTCACTGCGACTCACCAGGTTGGTCACCTCCTCAAACGGCCGCATGAGTCGGCATGCATTTCGCATCAGTGTCCAGTTGTTGGGCCACAACATCCCCATCTCCCCAGATTGTGTCCTTTTACTGTAATTGTACAGGTACTGGGTGACGGCTTTCTCCTGTTCTAGCAGGCGAGAGAACATGACCAGGGTCAAATTCCAGCGAGTCGGGTTATCACATATCAAGCATTTCACCGGCAAGTTGTTTGTCCGCAGAATGTCCACAAAGCATGCCATGGCCGTGTAAGACCGCCTGAAATGCCCACACAACTTCCTGGCCTAGTTTAGGACGTCCTTTAAGCCTGGGTACTTTGACACAAATCTTTGAATGACTAGATTCAGCACATGTGCCATGCAGGGTACGTGTCAGCTTTCCCAAATTCAAATCGGAAATGAGATTGCTGCCGTTGTCACACACCACGTTGCCGATCTCCAGCTGGTGCAGGGTCAGCCACTGATCCACCTGTTTGTTAAGAGCAGCCAGGAGAGCTGGTCCAGTGTGACTCTCCACTT
The DNA here is from genome assembly GCF_040937935.1 of Hyperolius riggenbachi. Classification (NCBI taxonomy): domain Eukaryota; kingdom Metazoa; phylum Chordata; class Amphibia; order Anura; family Hyperoliidae; genus Hyperolius; species Hyperolius riggenbachi. The sequence continues at coordinate 136,816,217 of NC_090656.1, forward strand.
TGAGGCAAGACATGTCTAAGATGGCGTGACACCGTCGTACCTGGCATGCAGTATAGGCCCTGGGGAGATGGGGCTGTGTAGCTGGAGAGGAGATGGCAGCACCAGTAGAGTTGAACTGCCACTCAGCCAAGGAGGAGGAGGAGGACGACGACAGCGAAGAGGATGTAGCAGAAGGAGAGGAGGTGGCAGGAGGCCTGCCTGCAAGCAGTGGAGGTGTCACAAGTTGGTCTGCTGCACAGCCACGTACTCCCTGCTTGCCATCAGTCACCAGGTTGACCCAATGGGCTGTGTAAGTTATGTACCTGCCCTGACCATGCTTGGCAGACCAGGCATCCGTGGTCAGGTGGACCCTTGACCCAACGCTGTGTGCCAGAGATGACACCACTTGCCTCTCAACTTCATGGTAGAGTTTGGGTATCGCCTTTTTAGAGAAATAATTGCGGCCTGGTATCTACCACTGCGGTGTCCCAATGGCCAAAAATGTACGGAAGGCCTCAGAGTCCACCAGCTTGTGTGGTAACAGCTCCGCCACACCAGCTGACAGCTGTCAGACGCCGAGCAAGGGGGTGACTGGCAGAAATTTGCTTTTTCCACTCAAAGATTTCCTTTACGGACACCTGGCTGCTGTGGGCAGAGGAGCAGGAACCGCTCAAGGGCAAAGGCGGAGTGGAGGAGGGTGGCTGTGAAGGTGCAAGGGAGAAAGTGGCTGAAGATGCTGCACCTGAAGGAGGAAGCGGAGAAGGAGGGTGGCTTTTCTTTTGTGTGCTGCTTTTGCTCAGGTGCTCTCCCCATTGCAGTTTGTGCCTTTTCTCCATGTTCCTTTTGTAAGGCACTTGTCCCTACGTGAGTGTTGGCCTTTCCACAGCTCAATTTTTGGAGGCAGAGAGAACAGATGGCATTGCTCCGATCTGAACACATTAAAAAATTTCCAAACTGCTGTGCCCCCCTGGGGTAATGGTACTATGGTGGCATCATCAGCTGACGTTGAAGGGCATGTTGGCTGGCTGTACATAGGTGGCAATACATGGCGCCAGACACTGCCACCAGCTGTTTCTGATGATGAGCTCCCCCTGCTTCTTTCAGCAACTTGTCTCCTCCTACTCCTCTCTGACTCTTCCTCTGAACTGTCCCCCTGTTCATCTCCTCTATTGGGAACATACGTGGAATCCGTATCATCGTCATCATCATAATCATCCTGCCCAGCTTCGCTTGGCTCAGAAACCTCCAAAACTGCACCAACAGCAGGTACTTCATCATCTTCACGCGTTACGTCCATAGTGTCGCCGCCTAACTCAGACATATGAGGTGGTGTAACTTGCTTAGCGCCTTCATCTGGTTGTAACAGTAATGGCTGTGAATCAGTTAATTCCCCACCAATTAACTCCTGCGAAGTGTCAAATGCAATGGATGTGGTGCTTGTAGTAGCGTTGGTGGCTGCGGAATATGAGGTGTTCTATATTAAATAGTCAACCATGTCCTGACAATCTTGGGAGTTGATGGGATGTGCCTTCTTCTGAGCATTGTACTTTGGGCGAGGGCCGCATGACATCACATCAACACGACCTCGCACAGACCTGCCGGGTGGCCTACCTCTGGGTCTGCCTCTACCTCTACCTGTTTTGTCCGTTTTGTCCATATCGGGAGGGGGGGGGATGAAGTGAAAGGTATGCACTGACTTGACTAATACAATGTGCAGTCACGCAGGTGCAGTTAACAAGTATGCACCGAGTGGTATATCACACTGCGTGCACGTAGGTAGGTGGGTGCACTGAACACAACAGGTAGTATATGCAGTGATGAAGTGGGTGCACTGAACACAACAGGTAATTATATGCAGTGATGGGTATTACAATGTGCAGCTGTCACACACAGACAGGTAGCGGACAGGCAGAGTGACACTGCTTGCGCTCAAGTCACATAGTTAGGTGAGTGCACAACAGTGAACAACAGGTAGGTAGGTATATGCAGTAATGGTGCTGTAATATGTATGAACAGAGGCGCCAAGCAGAGTAAAACAATGTTCTAAAAATGATAAAAAGAGGGAAGTCGAGGTGGACTTACCTCCCTCTGGTAGTGGACATATACTCAAATGCAGAGTAAAAAATATACAATTTATTCACAGCTCCATAAAATCGCAACGCGTTTCGCGGTTTATGTAGTAATGGGTATTACAATGTGCACCTGTCACACACAGACAGGGTAGCGGACAGGCACAGTGACACTGCGTGTGCTCACGTAGGTAGGTAGGTGGGTGCACTGTGAACAACAGGTAGATAGGTATATGCAGTGATAGGTATTACAATGTGCACCTGTCACACACAGACAGGTAGCGGACAGGCACAGTGACACTGCGTGCGCTCAACTCACGTAGGTAGGTGGGTGCATTGTGAACAACAGGTAGGTAAGTATATGCAGTAATGGGTATTACAATGTGCACCTGTCACACACACTGGTAGTCACTGAATGTGCTGGGCCTGGCAGTGGCACACACACAGTATAAATTATCAAGGCTGTCTATGCAACACAAGTGTCAGTGGGACACACAGGAAAAAAAATAGATCACAAGAACAAGATTAGCTCTCAAAAGAGCTGTTGTGGGGTGCTATTCTAGCAATAAGAATCAGCAAGTAGCAAACTAAACAAGCCTACAAGAGCCTAACTAATCTTTCCCTATGATAGTCTGCAGCAGCAGCAGCTGTCCCTTCTCTATTTACTGCAGGCACAAAAATTAATAAAATGGCCGGCGGTGCCTGCCTTTTATAAGGGGGGAGTGGCTCTAGGAGGGAGTGTATCCTTATTGGCTACAATGTGCCTGCTGACTGTAATGTAAAGGGTCAAAGTTGACCCTAATCAGGGCCGGTTTAAGCAACAATGGGGCCCCAGGGCAAAATAAACCTGCCCCCCCCCCCCCCCCCAACATATTCCCCGGAACAAAAATCGGCATTAGGGGACCTTTTTTGCAGCTGGTATAACAGGGTGTGAAGTCCCAATCGGACGGTTGGAGCTCCACATTCTGGCTATCCCAGCCTGCATGGGGGGCAAGGGGTTAAAAAGTTTCAGGAGGGGGGACCCTACATAATTTTTTTTTTTAAATTCCCACACTCTAAACATAAAAAAAAAATTGGGAAAATAGAAAAAAATGCCAGGGATCTTCATACAGCCATATTGCGGCTGTATAGCGATCCCTGGCCAAAGCGCTGCGGCTGCGTATAGACCCCCTGGAAACCCCGTCAGGAAATGTATTGCGCTTTCGTTTGATGCATGTAAAATTACACTACTGTTAGGTTTGCTACTAAAAGTGACATTTACCGCATTTAAAAGTATACTTTTTTCCTTCGAAACTTTAAAATCGATTTTCTCAAAAACTATAAGGTCTTTTTGAAAAATTGTTTTTTTCCACTTATTCCTAATGATGTCCTTAACATATCCTGCAAATTTAGGGTTTCTAGCATTTAAGGTGGATTTGCTATTAACCATTAAAGTCGGCAGGTTTTTAAATGTGTTTTTTTTTTCCTTTGAAACTTTAAAATCGATTTTCTCAAAAACTATAAGGCCGATTTGAAAATTTTTTTTTTCTCTTGTAGCCACTGGGGGCCCCTACAAGCTCTGGGGCCCTAGGGCAGCTGCCTCCTTTGCCTTAATGGTAGCGCCGGCCCTGACCCTAATGGTGCATTATGGGGACGAACTGAACTTCCGGAAAAGTTTGCGGTTCTCCGCAAACGCGTACCACCGGAAGTTCGCCGGGAACCGTTCGCCGGCGAACCGTTTGGGCCATCTCTAATGTGGAATAATCAAAACAGCAGCAGAAAAGTCACAGTGCACGTTATAGCCGGGGTGTGACTGAAGGAAAAAAATATCATAGCTTCCAGAATTACTGTGGAAGTCGCACAGTAATACACTGCTACTTATGCATTACCCGGAGCATTTCCATCACACTGCATCACATCGCAGGTATTGTGTTAAGTTCTATTGCCTGTAATGGCCATTGAGACAAGCTGTAGTAGGAGATGGTACCACAATGCAACACACCGCACTAGTGGACCCTTGGCTAATTGGCCCAAGCCTTGTCAGGGTTTTTCACCGTTCTTTGGCTCAACTGTGATTAGGGATGGTCATTGATATACCAATAGTTCAAAGTTAATGCAGGATTAGGCAAATGTATGCCGCTTAAAACTGGACCAATCAAATTCTGCTAAGGTCGCATTTGAATGGTCCATTTTCAAGTTGCATATATTTACATTACATTTTCAAAATTCTCCATCAATTTGAAATGATTTGCATCTGCTGTGCCATTGTTTACTTTTTTTTTTTTTTTTTTTTTGTAAATTCTGGTTGGATTTAAGTGGATGATTTTTATTTTTTCAACCAAACTATCGAACTATGAAATTTGCCTGTTTTGACCAATATGAAAACTGCTTACTTCCCCTCTCGTTCCTAATTGTAATGAACTTATTTATAATACATTATTATTTTACTAAATAGTGCCACAAAGCCATTTTGTTTCCTTAGATGTATTGTCTTATCTCATCAGCCATTTAAGCTGCATCTGCTCTGTTAACATTTTAATTTCCTGTACTAGGAAGGTGTTTTTTTAATGACTCAATAAATATTATGCAGAGTAGGGCTTTGTCATGTAAAGTGTTAGATTCGAAAGTGATTATGATGAATTGTTTTCCATCTTCCCTCACTGTTACAGTAGTTTTCCTATAAGCTGCATTAGTAAGTTATTCTGGCCCCTTTCCAGTAACTTCAGAGTGCTGCTTTGAAATAGATCATAATTGTATATTGAGATAAGTTTATGTAATGTTTAGCATGGCAAAAGTATTTATGTGTCGCATTGATGATGCGTGCAAGGTAATGCACAAATGCACCAGTAGAGGTCATGCACTACCTACTGTGCATTATAGTCTTCCAAAGGCCAAAGGACTTGTGGTTGCTGTCTGACTAAAACTGGCTTATGTGAAATCAGAAGAAAGTCGTTTATTAAGATTTTCTTTAAATGGCAAATCCAGTATGCCATCCACTAGAGGAGGAACTGCGTATCTGTGTCCAATACTTCAGCTTTTCACCTAGGTGTAGATGCAGTGTACCAAATGACCCCTATTCTACTAAAGGTAACCCAACATGAGAAAAATACAGACACTGACTGCTGTTTAATTTAAAAAGAAGTCCCAGTCACCTGTGTATCATGTTAACCATCTGGATCCAGCTTTTTCTGAGTCATGCACCCAAGCATGCAGCCTGCGCAGGCTAAAGCTATGTACAGACATTAGGGGCTTGATTCACAAAAGAGTGCTAACTGTTAGCACGGCTGTTTTCGTGCGAATTTTCGCATCGCACGCGATCTCGAATTTTCGCATCACACGCGATCGCGAATTTTCGTGCGAAACGATAACGGTTTTGCGCGCAAACGCGAATTTTACCACGAAATCGATATCGTTTTCGCGCGAAAATTCGCATTTGCGCGCGAAAACGTTATCGTTTAGCACGAAAATTCGCGATTGCGCGCGATGCGAAAATTCGCGCGAAAACGGCCGTGCTAACAGTTAGCACTCTTTTGTGAATCAAGCCCAAGGTGTATTTTGTCCTAAATGATTGCAAACCTGCTAGGGCTCATTTCAAGTGACAGTTTAGTAATAATTGCTGCACAGACACACTGCTTCTGAGCAGCCTGTTCTGATATAAATGGCCCTCCTTTACATGGGAGATTTTCTGATGCTGGAACTACAATGGGACAACAATAGTGGTTAGGTGGCAGAATTCATAGCTTAAAGAGAAACCGTGACCAAGAATTGAACTTCCTCCCAATCAGTAGCTGATACCCCCTTTCCCATGAGAAATCTATTCCTTTTCTCAAACGGATCATCAGGGGGCTCTGTATGGCTGATATTGTGGTGAAACCCCTCCACAAGAAACTCTGAGGACCATGGTCCTGGCAGTTTCCTGTCTGTGAACCTTGTTGCATTGTGGGAAATAGCTGTTTACAGCTGTTTCCAACTGCCGAAAAAGCATGCAGCAGCTACTTCACCTGCCAGCAGTAAAAACGTCACCATCTGATAAATGTCAGAATGTAAATCAGGGATTTAAAAGATTTTACAATGGGCAAACACTGACTAAATCATTTATACATAATTATTGTAAAAATGAAGCACTTTTTTATTACATTATTTTCACTGGAGTTCCTCTTTAAAAGGAACTTGAGGAATAAGACATATGGAGGGTGACCTCCATAAACAATACCAGTTACCTGTCTGCCCTGCTGATCTAATACTCTAATGCTCTGATACTTGTAGCCACAGACCCGCTTTCAGCGCATGCGCAGTTGCAATTTTTACAGGCTGCGCAATTGTGAAATGCTACGGGAGGATGATTGAGCAGGCACGCAGCTTTTTGGAGGAGCACAGCTGATGCATGGATCATAGCGGAACGATGGCAAGGGACCAGAACGATTACAGGGGACTAGAAGAAGTCCCAGGTAAGTTAAACAGGGTACATTTTTTTCACTTGAAATTTCTTTTAAGTGGAACTTGAATATCAGTTCTTGAAACTGTGATCAGTTATCAAAAAATATTAAACAGCGGATCAGCACAACAAGCAGTTTCTGAATGGTTTGTTAACGTGTTCATTGCAGTATTACAGCTTTTCATGATAATTTAAAAGAGTAAAATATCCTAATTTGTAAAATTGTTATTATTAAATATACGCTCGAAGCATATTCAGATTTTAATGCACCCTTTAAAACTGTTTAGGTGTACAGCTGTATGTAAGAAAGCTCTGTTGTCACAACGCTAAAGTACAACTTGTGGATGGTAAAACTAGATTTTTGCTTTCTCACTTTAAACGGTATATAATAATGCCAAAAAGAATTTTCGTTGACCACTGGCACTTCAATAGACACCCACTATACCCAACAAGCAGTTTCTGTGTGCCGAAGAGTTGAATCCACAGTTTGATTGTTTCCTGTAAGGTTAGCATCCACTGTCAATAAAAATAGCAAACGGGGCTTTAGTGGACTTTACTCATTTACCATCACGCACTTGTGCAGTGTTTGCTGAAACAGCGTTACTAACATTATTTTGTCAGACAAAAGTCTGCAGCATTGGGGACCAATAAAGAGAGTGCTAAAGAAATGGCCAGACTACTATTGGCTAGCTATAGTAATATATAGTTTATTATATACTATAATATTCACCTATGCCCTCTCAACATTTGTAGTTCTTACTTTAAGTTGATTTGTCCTTGAAAAGCTATCAGCGGGAAAATTAATATTCCCTAGGTCTTGGCTAGCTGCCCAGGAAATAGGCTGATGTTACACTGAAGAATTAAAATGTCTGATTGACAGCTCTAGCGTTGTTAATGTCAACTTGATAAACAATGGAATGGGAGAAATTGATTATCATTGCTGAAACAAGCGAGGGGGTAGGATAATTCCTTAAGCCATTCATTAAACTCGTGAAACAATAAACAAACATTTTATTAGCAAGAAAGGCAGTTTTTGACATCTTTTAAAGCAGACTCTGCAAAGAAAAGGAATGTTTTAATCATAATGGTTACCTGACCCAATGTTCAACTATGTTCAGTCCGCTGGTGCGTATGTATGTGCGCTGTCCATTGTCCTGTATGCTCTTGCCGGTCCTCATAATCCCCAACAGAAAAATATTACCTTTCAGAGAAAGTCACATTTTTTAAACAGAGATAAGAAAAGAAAAAAACGCTCTCAGCTATTGTGTAAATATGGTGTAGGGCCCTATGCAGGACAGGTCTCACCCTTAAGATGTGGCTGTGCTTGGATAACAGCCTGTAGTAGCGTTTGTACCACTTGGTAGCCAGGACCAGGCTCTCAGGCTGCAGCAGTGAAGGTCGGCGTCCTTCCCTCTGGCAGCCGTGATGATGGTATCCCCAGCATGTATTCCAGGCTTGCAAGGAGGCAGGAGGCCCCAATGGTGAGCAGTACGCTCTACTTAGTGGTCACTAGCACACAGAGTGGGGAAGTTGTAAAACCCCAGGGAGCGATAGCTGCTGAATGAGAACACTGCACTGCCGCTTAGAGATGAGCGTAATGACCTAATTACGATTTCGCGAAATTTCGCGTAATTAGTGTAATTACGATTATGGGCGTAAGTACATAATCGTAATGAAGAAGGATTTCGCGAAATTTCGCGTAAGCGTAATTTTCGCTTAATTTTCGCATTACAATGGGTATTTGTTCATGCCGTAATTTCGCATTAAACGCTACCGTAATTTCGCGTTAATCCGCAACGCTCCGTATAATATAAAAAAGCCGCCGACTTTAAGGGTTAATAGCAAAGCCCCCTTAAATGCTAAGAGCCTCAAATTTGGAGAATATATTAAGGAGATCAGGAGGAATAAGAGGAAAAATTTTTTTTTCAAAAAGACCTTATAGTTTTTGAGAAAATCGATGTTAAACTTTCAAAGTAAAAATGTATACATTTAAAAACCCGCCGACTTTAACGGTTAATAGCAAAGCCTGCTTAAAGTTTAGGAACACCAAATTCCTAGGGTATATTAAGGGGATCAGTGGGGATAAGAGGAACATTTTTTTTTTCAAAAACACCTTATAGTTTTTGAGAAAATCGATTTTTAAGTTTCAAGGGCAAAAATGTCTTTTAAATGTGGAAAATGTCAGGTTTTTTTGCACAGGTAACAATAGTGTATTATTTTCATAGATTCCCCCAAGTGGGAAGAGTTTTACTTACTTCGTTCTGAGTGTGGGAAATATAAAAAAAAAACGACGTGGGGTCCCCCCTCCCAGACCTCTTTAACCCCTTGTCCCCCATGCAGGCTGGGATAGCCAGAATGCGGAGCACCGGCCGCGTGGGGCTCCGCACCCTGACTATACCAGCCCGCATGGTCCATGGATTGGGGGGTCTCGGAAGGGGAGGGGCAGCCAAGTTTTCCCCTCCCCCTCCGAGCCCTTGTCCAATCCAAGGACAAGGGGCTCTTCTCCACCTCCGATGGGCGGTGGAGGTGGAGGCCGCGATTTCCTGGGTGGGGGGTTCATGGTGGAATCTGGGAGTCCCCTTTAAAAAGGGGTCCCCCAGATGCCCACCCCCCCTCCCAGGAGAAATGAGTATAGAGGTACTTGTACCCCTTACCCATTTCCTTTAAGAGTTAAAAGTAAATAAACACACAAACACATAGAAAAAGTATTTTAATTGAACAAAAAACATAACCACGAAAAAAGTCCTTTAATATTCTTAATTAACCATTAATACTTACCTGTCCCTTTAAATAAATGATCCCACGCAATATCCTCGGAAATGTTCTATTAGTTACAATGTAACAAAGTTATTACAATGTAACAACTTTGTTACATTGTAACTACGCCGCACCCGACGTCACTCGCCGCTCACCCGCCGCACGGACCCGACAGAGCTCTGAGCTATATAGCTCAGAGCTCTCTAAGCATCTTTGTATTTGGACTCCAAGGAGCCCCATTGGTCCTTAGCAGACCAATGGGGTTCCTTCTGATTTGAAGGAACCCCATTGGTCTGCTAAGGACCAATGGGGCTCCTTGGAGCCAAAATACAAAGATGCTTCTCAGAGCTCTGAGCTATATAGCTCAGAGCTCTGTCGGGTCCGGACTCCGTGCAGGACGCTAAGTCCCCGCCGGCTCCGCTGCCCTCCCCGCCTCTCCCACATGTCACCCACATGTGGGTGACATGTGGGTGACAGATGTGGGCGGGGTGGACAGCGGGAGCCGGCAGGGACTTAGCGTCCTGCAAGGACGCGTAAGTGTATGCGGCGGCTGAGCGGCGAGTGACGTCGGGTGCGGCGTAGTTACAATGTAACAAAGTTGTTACATTGTAATAACTTTGTTACATTGTAACTGATAGAACATGTCCGAGGATATTGCGTGGGATCATTTATTTAAAGGGACAGGTAAGTATTAATGGTTAATTAAGAATATTAAAGGACTTTTTTCGTGGTTATGTTTTTTGTTCAATTAAAATACTTTTTCTATGTGTTTGTGTGTTTATTTACTTTTAACTCTTAAAGGAAATGGGTAAGGGGTACAAGTACCTCTATACTCATTTCTCCTGGGAGGGGGGGTGGGCATCTGGGGGACCCCTTTTTAAAGTGGACTCCCAGATTCCACCATGAACCCCCCACCCAGGAAATCGCGGCCTCCACCTCCACCGCCCATCGGAGGTGGAGAAGAGCCCCTTGTCCTTGGATTGGACAAGGGCTCGGAGGGGGAGGGGAAAGCTTGGCTGCCCCTCCCCTTCCGAGACCCCCCAATCCATGGACCATGCGGGCTGGTATAGTCAGGGTGCGGAGCCCCACGCGGCCGGTGCTCCGCATTCTGGCTATCCCAGCCTGCATGGGGGACAAGGGGTTAAAGAGGTCTGGGAGGGGGGACCCCACGTCGTTTTTTTTTTATATTTCCCACACTCAGAACGAAGTAAGTAAAACTCTTCCCACTTGGGGGAGTCTATGAAAATAATACACTATTGTTACCTGTGCAAAAAAAACTGACATTTTCCGCATTTAAAAGACATTTTTGCCCTTGAAACTTAAAAATCGATTTTCTCAAAAACTATAAGGTCTTTTTGAAAAAAAATTTTTTTTTTCCTCTTATTCCCACTGATCCCCTTAATATACCCTAGGAATTTGGTGTTCCTAAACTTTAAGCAGGCTTTGCTATTAACCGTTAAAGTCGGCGGGTTTTTAAATACATTTTATACATTTTTACTTTGAAACTTTAACATCGATTTTCTCAAAAACTATAAGGTCTTTTTGAAAAAAAAAAATTTCCTCTTATTCCTCCTGATCTCCTTAATATATTCTCCAAATTTGAGGCTCTTAGCATTTAAGGGGGCTTTGCTATTAACCCTTAAAGTCGGCGGCTTTTTTATATTATACGGAGCGTTACGGTTTAAAGCGAAATTACGGTAGCGTTTAATGCGAAATTACGGCATGAACGAAACGCGAAATTTCGCGTTGAAAATTACGCTTACGGTATTTTCAATTACGATTTTAATGGCAATTTCGCTACGCTAATTTCGCATCGTAATCGCAAATTTCGCATGCGTAATTATAGTAATGCGAAATTACGAAAATTTCGGCTCAACTCTACTGCCGCTAGGTCGTTGGCAGCATACAGCATATGCTATGGACAGTGCAGAAGCATAGGTAAAGTAAATCGCTTTTATTCACAGACAATGTTTCACTGAGGTCCTCTCTCAGTTTCATCAGGTCTTCAATTCTCACATTTTTAAACAGGACTCTTCCAGTATCCATTTGTCCTAATCGCGCCCCTTTCCCGCCCCTTTTCTTCTCCTTTCAGTCAACCCCTTACCCTCATCTTTCCTGAAGGTAATTAGTGTCACTGCCTCATCCAGTCTGTACTTAGTGCTTCTGTGCACCACAGTTTGTAGTGTTCCTGTTCCCATGCCAAGATTTGTACTTTTTGCCACCCAAGGCCTGTTTTCACCAACCAGCCTTCCCAAATACATAGGTGGGTAGTACATATGTACAATAATTGACACTCATAGCAATCGGGATCTGAGCGCTAGGGCATATACTGACATGTCGCTTAGCTACACCTGCGCAATGTGTAGTGCTTCTGTGGAGAGGAGCATGGGGCAAAGCTTCTGACAGACAGGGAAGCAGGTGAACAATATGCTTGTCCATCATTGTTTATCAGGGGACAGCCGTACAGACACTAGATTCTCAGCTGAGATATCCCTAATAGCCACCAAAACTAAGTTCTGCATAGCATGAGTGTGCTGCTCCTCCCCTGTGCATAGCTGGCAGCAGAGCATCTGTTCCATAGTTAGGTGACAGTATTGTTGTCCTACTCCAGACTTCTTTGTCTGCGTTGCACTCAGGATCGGACTGGGACACTTAGGGCCCACCAGGGAAGTTTCAGCCATGGTAGGGAATACATTGTGAGCTCTTCTGAGGCAGGAGAGGACTGGGACCTTTTGGCCTGGAGGGAAAACACAAACTAGAGGCCCGTTTTCATGGCAGCTCCAACCCAAATGACGTCACACAAGCGACCCACGTGCTTTATACCGGTACTCACGTGGGGCGCCAATGCAGAAATACAGCAAGAACACTTGAGGAACAGCGTGGCAGGTAAAGTATAATGCACTGGCACCGGGGGCCACATAATAAACTTTGAGGGACAACGGACTTGGTTTCCGTCATGTTCATGATTATTGCACTTGATCGACCACATCGACCTGAGATTTCCCAGCATCTCAGATCGATACATTCAACTAATTTCCACCCAAAATCAGTCAAATTGTTGATTTATAATAATAATTAGTAATAATAATTATTGAAACAGTTGGATCTGCCAGCCCTAAATCATAAAATGAGAGGCAGCCTGGGGGGAAATCTCCCCCCTTCCCCCCTGGCCAGTCCTCCCCTGTTCTGAGGTCAGTCCATGACATGACTATGTAGGGGCTGCACCAGAAATGATTTTGTGAGGGTGGCAGGGAGGCTATGCAAGTGCTGGATTCACTGGCTGGTGAGCTGGTTATATGCGGGTGCACAGCGTGCACCACAGCAAAAAAGGGGTGTGGCCATGCGTTGGAACATGAGCGTGGTCATGATGGGTCATGGGCAGACACAAATGTATATGAAGTAAGTAGCTGTGTTATTCACAGAGAGTGGGTCTGTCCAGAAAAACTGTAGATATAATAATCAAGTAATTACATGCCTTATGATAATTCATCAAGTAGTCACATGCCGCTAAATAAAAATATTAAAGGATACCCGAAGTGACATGTAACATGATGAGATAGACATGTGTATGTACAGTGCCTCGCACACAACTAACTATGCTGTGTTCCTTTTTTTCTTTCTCTGCCTGAAAGAGTTAAAATATCAGGTATGTAAGTGGCTGACTCGGTCCTGACTCAGCAGACAGGAAGTGACTACAGTGTGACCCTCACTGATAAGAAATTCCCCTTTTTATCGCTTTCTTGCTCTCAGAAGCCATTTTCTGCTAGGAAAGTGTTTTATAGTTGGAATTTCTTATCAGTGAGGGTCATGCTGTAGTCACTTCCTGTGAGTCAGCCACTTACTTACCTGACACTTAACTCTTTCAGACAAAGAAATAAAAAAAGGAACACAGCATAGTTATTTGTGTGCTAGGCACTGTACATATATCATCTGTACGTATATCATCATGTCACATGTCACTTCGGGTATCCTTTAATACTAAATAATAAAGGTGGGACAAATCCACTATTTCTTTGAATCCAAATCCAAAAAGGTTCTCGAATATCTTGAACCTTTCGAATATTGAATCTCACAAATCCTGTAAAAAGGAATTGTGTGATCTGTGGTATAGTTGCCCCCAGTATAGGTAGTCAGGCATAGGGGGACCCCAGTAGAGGTAGCCAGACATAGGTAACCAGGTACAGTTGCCCCTAGTATAGGTAGCCAAGTATTGTTGCCCCCCTCCCCCATATAAGTAGCTAGGAAAAGGTGCCCCAGTTTAGCTGGCCAAGTATAGTTGCCCCCGTATAGATGGCTAGGTAAAGGTACCCCCAGTATAGGTAGCTACAGTGGATTGCAAAAGTATTCGGCCCCCTTGAAGTTTTCCACATTTTGTCACATTACTGCCACAAACATGCATCAATTTTATTGGAATTCCACGTGAAAGACCAATACAAAGTGGTGTACATGTGAGAAGTGGATCGAAAATGATACAGCATTCTAAACATTTTTTACAAATAAATAACTGCAAAGTGGGATGTGCGTAATTATTCGTCCCCCTGAGTTAATACTTTGTAGAACCACCTTTTGCTGCAATTACAGCTGCCAGTCCTTTAGGGTATGTCTCTACCAGCTTTGCACATCTAGAGACTGAAATCCTTGCCCATTCTTCTTTGCAAAACAGCTCCAGCTCAATCAGATTAGATGGACAGTGTTTGTGAACAGCAGTTTTCAGATCTTGCCACAGATTCTCGATTGGATTTAGATCTGGACTTTGACTGGGCCATTCTAACACATGAATATGTTTTGTTTTAAACCATTCCATTGTTGCCCTGGCTTTATGTTTAGGGTCATTGTCCTGCTGGAAGGTGAACCTCTGCCCCAGTCTCAAGTCTTTTGCAGTCTCCAAGAGGTTTTCTTCCAAGTTTGCCCTGTATTTGGCTCCATCCATCTCCCATCAACTCTGACCAGCTTCCCTGTCCCTGCTGAAGAGATGCACCCCACGAGCATGATGCTGCCACCACCATATTTGACAGTGGGGATGGTGTGTTCAGAGTGATGTGCAGTGTTAGTTTTCTGCCACACATAGCAATTTGCATTTTGGCCAAAAAGTTCCATTTTGGTCTCATCTGACCAGAGCACCTTCTTCCACATGGTTGCTGTGTCCCCCACATGGCTTGTGGCAAACTGCAAACGGGACTTCTTATGCTTTCTGTGAACAATGCCTTTCTTCTTGCCACTCTTCCATAAAGGACAACTTTATACAGTGCATGACTAATAGTTGTCCTATGGACAGAGTCTCCCACCTGAGCTGTAGATCTCTGCAGCTCGTCCAGAGTCACCATGGGCCTCTTGACTGCATTTCTGATCAGCGCTCTCCTTGTTCGGCCTGTGAGTTTAGGTGGATGGCCTTGTCTTGGTAGGTTTACAGTTGTGCCATACTCCTTCCATTTCTGAATGATCGCTTGAACAGTGCTCCTTGAGAAGTTCAAGGCTTTGGAAATCTTTTTGTAGCCTAAGCCTGCTTTAAATTTCTCAATAACTTGATCCCTGACCTGTCTTGGACCTGTCTTGTGTGTTCTTTGGACTTCACGGTGTTGTTGCTCCCAATATTCTCCTCTGAGGCCCTCACAGAGCAGCTGTATTTGTACTGACATTAGATTACACACAGGTGCACTCTATTTAGTCATTAGCACTCATCAGGCAATGTCTATAGGCAACTGACTGCACTCAGAAGAAGGCCGAATAATTATGCACACACCACTTTGTAGTTATTTATTTGTAAAAAATGTTTGGAATCACGTATGATTTTCGTTCCACTTCTCATGTGTACACCACTTTGTGTTGGTCTTTCATGTGGAATTCCAATAAAATGGATTCATGCTTGTGGCAGTAATATGACAAAATGTGGAAAACTTCAAGGGGGCTGAATACTTTTGCAACCCACTGAAGGTAAAGGTGTCCCCCAGTATAGTTAACTAGGTAAAGTTGTCTTCAGGATAAGTAGCTAGGTAAAGGTGCCTCCAGTATAGGTAACTAGGTATAGGTGCCTTCAGTATAGGTAGCTAGGTTCAGTGCCTTCAGTATAGGTAGCTACGTATAGGTGCCTTCAGTATAGATAGCTAGGTACAGGTGCCTTCAGTAAAAGCAACTTGGTATAGGTGCTCTCAGTATAGATAGATAGGTAAAGGTGCACCCAGTATAGGTAGCCATAGACCTGTCCTCCTCCACTCTCCCGTCCTCTGTTCACCCCCCGCACAGGTACAAGCCGCAGCTTACCTAGTGCCTCGATTTCTTCATGGAGCACAGGGGGGGGGGGGACCTCTCTTCTCCTCGCTGTTTTCCCGATGCTCGGCTTCTACTGATAACACGTTCAGGGTCATCAGCAGAAGCTGGTCACTAGGGGAACAGGAGGAAGAGAAAGGTCTGTGCTCCACGCTGGAATCGAGACACTAGGTAAGTGGCTGCTTGTACCTGTGCGGGAGGGGGAGGGAGAGTGGAGGAGACGCGGGGGGCTGCTGTGATCTGAGGTCTGATTGTGAGTGGGGAGAGGGGGCGCCATAAGAGAGGGGCGCCGGTGCAAGAGGGCCCCAGCGGGCCAGTCCGAGCCTGGCTGCTCTCCACCCCTCCTGTATTCTAAATTGGCTCCAGGCACAGGACCGTAACAATGGGGGATGCCACCCCTGCCCCTCTTCAGGGCCTTTTTGGGAGGCAGGAGGGGTCGCAACATAAGAGGAGAGCGTGGCACAGATCAGCGGGGGGGGGGGGGGGGGGGGGGAATCCCGCCCTCACCTCAGGCTCTCCTCTCAGTGCTCACCCTCCTGAAATCATTAGTGGCAGCAGGCGGGCAGCGACAGGCTGAACACATACCTCCATCACGTCGGAGGTTCCGATTAGTAAGTGCTTCATGTTACTTCCTGTGTAAACAGGAAGTAGCATGAAGCTCTTAGATATCGGAGACCTCCGGCGCGATGGAGGTATGTGTTCAGCCTGCCGCTGCCCGCCTGCTGCCACTAATGATTTCAGGAGGGTGAGCGCTGAGAGGAGAGCCTGAGGTGAGGGGGGGAATGCCCCCCCCCCCGCTGATCTGTGCCACGCTCTCCTCTTATGTTGCGACCCCTCCTGCCCCCCAAAAAGGCCCTGAGTGGGTGCGGGGGGGAACCTAATTTTTTTTTTAATTTTTTTGTTTGCAGGGGGGATTTCTAGTTGCCCCCCTGCTCCGGCAGTTTTGGTGGATTCCTGTACATATAATTGAGTCAGCTGCACATGTACCAAATGTGACATGCATAACCAATCAATTTTACTAACATATCCAATCATGTGATGGCTGAGAAAACAAGCCTTTCTTTATCACTTCCATTCAGTTTGCTGCATAATACCCTTCTGACCAATGGACATTCCAATTCGTTTGATCAAATGGTTTGTGAATCAGGATTGAATTGAAGTTTTTCATTACATTAGCACAGTACAGTACAGGCTAAGTGATCCCTTTCATGGAGTTTCTGACAATGTTCCCTTTTCCCCAGTGTTTTCTTCTGCCCCCAAATCTTGAGGCAGTAGGCTCACTTTATCGAAGATGCAGGCCTTTATGTATGATGAGTTTGTAAAGTTCAATACTTTACAATCTACGGCTTTCTTTAACATAATACTTTGACTTTATCACTGTACATTGTTAGAAGCAAGGACACATGAGAAGTGCATTTGCACAGCTGAAGAGGTAATTTATTCATGAAGCTGAATGCGTAGCGGACTGCAGTGTGAGTCATCTATGAAGAGACCATTAACATAGTTACAATAGTCCAGCCCACATGTAATAAGTGCATGAATTAAGATCTCAGTGTTGTCATGCTTTAGAAAGAACTAGATCTCCTATTGTTTCTTCGTTTAGGCCTTGAACACATTGTCGTATTGCTGTGCTGATTTCAGTTTTATATTCTATCCAAAAAAAATTACCTAACAGGTCAAATTACTTAGTATATTTTTGATGAAAATGATGGAGACTTCAGCATGTAGTGATCATTATATTATTATTGATTTATAAAGCGCCAACATATTCCGTGGTGCTGTATTATATTTGGACCTTTGAATGATGGTTCATTAACAAGGCTGTTATGATGGCTAGCACTGGAGTTCATGAATATAGGTAGGAGCTAGGAAGACCAGTGAATTCGAGCTTCATTAGAGAGGAATGAATACTAGACCCTTTGTTGGGCAGGTGACCACAAACTTTGGGCAATCAGAAATTGCATGGATTCTCTGATGTTGTTTAAAGAGACCATTCAGCTGCTGGCTGAGCAGGACAACAATCCACCTTGAAGAGAACATGGGCAAAGTGACCTAGGTGAGAGGCTGTACAGTTATAGTTATTGCACTGTGAGAAGGGGTCTGTGGATAGGATGAATATGTGAGGAGTGAGAGTCTGCGGTGTTGAGGGGGTCAGTGGAGTAGCCCAGAAGGTGAGTTTGCACTAGGAGGCTTCCTGCGACCACAAAACTGTTCAGTGGAGGGGGGAGCATGGAGGGGGCCCTGAGAAGAGGGAGGGAGGAGTCGATCCCCCCTCCCCATGGTGTCCCTGTTTGCCCGCTGCTACCCGCTCCTTCACTGTATACCTGGCTACCTATACTGGGGCACCTATACCTGACTACCTATACTGGAGGCACCTATACTGGGGCACCTATACCTGGCAACCTAAACCCAGCTAACCTATGCTAGGGCACCTATGCCTTGTTAACTTATACTGGGGCACCTATACATTGTCTACCTATACTAGGGACACTTATACCTGTCTACCTATAGTGGGGGCACCTATATATGGCTAACTTATCAGAATCACAAATCTTTTAATCGCCACGCACGACTGGGTCGTGCACGGAATTGGGTTTGGCACATACAATTGCTCAGAGAGAGATTGAGAGTAGTAACAACATAAGAAATTAGCATAGTCAACATAAGTAAAAAAAAGCGTAATCATACAGTATAAGGGCATAGTCATACAAAAACACACAGTATAATCGGTAGTACATATTAATAGTTATATGTGCAGCGGTATAGCGGTAGTCTGCAGGGTGCAGTTTAAACAGTTTTACACTAGACAGTCCTTCAGTCGGCAACTGTAGCATTTGGGGGGGGGGGGGGTGGCGTTAGAGATGAAGGGAGTTCAGAAGGTTGACGGCAGAGGGGAAAAAGGAGTCTCTATGCCTCGAAGTTCTGGTGTAAATGGCTCGAAACCTTCGGCCTGAATGGAGCCGGCTGAAAAAGCGGTGTCCCGGGTGTGAGGGATCACTGGCAATTCTCAGTGCTCTAGATTGTAATCTGGAGTTGTGGAGGAGGTCGAGCGGGGGGAGAGGCCTGCCGATGATTCTCTCCGCCGATCTAATGACCCTCTGCAGCTTGTATCTGTCGCTGTTGGAGGAGCCAGCGTACCAAGCTAGGATGGATGAGCAGAGGACGGACTCAATGGTAGCTGTGTAGAAGTTCATCAGCAGCTCCTGGGCCATGCCAAACTTCTTCAGTTGGCGGAGGAAAAACAGCCTCTGTTGTGCTTTCCTCTGGGTCAAGGTGGTGTTTGCCTTCCAGTTCAGGTCCTTAGAGATGGTAGTGCCCAGAAGGCGGACGCTAGCCACTCTTTTGACCTCTGTGCCATCAATGTAGATTGGTGGTGCCCCGTGGAGTGGGCGCCTTCTTCCTGAAGTCCACTATCAGCTCCACGGTCTTGGCCGTGTTGAGGACCAGCCTGTTCTCCTTACACCACTGGCAAATTCTGTCAACCCCAAGACGATAGTCCTGCTCGTCATTGTTTATTATAAGGCCAACAATGGTGGTATCATAAGCGAATTTGATGACTTTTACCGAGTCCACAGTGGATCTGCAATTGTTCGTTTAGAGGGAGAACAGGATCGGTGACAGGACACAGCCTTGTGGAGCCCCTGTGTTTGTTGTCCTGGGATGAGACGAGATATCCCCCAGTTTGACAGCTTGGGACCTGTTGGTCAGAAAGTGTGTAATCCATAAGTGAAGGGTGGGGTGGACATTCAGTGCCATGAGATTGTTTTAGAGCATGCGGGGGCAGATGGTGTTAAATGCTGAGCTGAAGTCCAGCAGGAGGATTCTGACATATGAGTTCGGTTTGTCCAGGTGGTTGTTTGTAAGCTCCAGGCAGATGTTGATGGCATCATCAGTGGATCTGTTCGTTCTATACGCAAACTGTAGCGGGTCCAGTAGCGCCGAGGTAGAAATCTTAAGGTGGGACAGGACCACCCTCTCAAAGGTTTTCATGATGACCGATGTTAGTGCCACGGGCCTGTAGTTGTTCAGGTCGGAGATGCCCTGCTTCTTGGGGACAGGGATGATTATACTGGGGCACCTATACCTGGCTAACCTATAGTGGGGCAATTAAAAAATATACATTCACAGTCTGCTTCATATATTGACTACTTGTGACAAAAACCCCCTACAAACAAACTCCCCATTAGAAACAACGGCAGTGTCATACGTGACCATAGTGCTCACAGCCGGCTGTATACATGCAGTCACTCACACCACACACACACCAATCATTGGCCAATGTCACTCAGTTGTCCACTTGCCATGACCAAGGGCTTAAGTTGTACTGGCTGACAGTGCGTAGGACGCTGGCTGCTGTGTATTGTTACTGTGTGAATTCAGGCTGCAATAACAGACTTTAACAAGCCTCACACAAAACGTGGTCCATATTTGGTATAAACAGTCTTATCACACGTAGCTTTGTCCAAGTGGGCTCTCAGCACTACTTGAAAAATTTACCACCGCTTCCCGCTAGGCTGCAGGTTAGTTGTCAGGCAGTGCACCTCTATGTGTAATTCCATCCGCGTTAACATGCATTGTTTGTTTAATTCTGTGCCACATGCTGAACCACGGCAAACCGGGCAAGTTTGGAGCTACTGGGAAAAGTCACACACCGACCTCCACGACTAGTATTGCCCTCCAATCAGCGCTTCATCAGGTGACATACAGGCGGCATACAATAGGTTTGGGGAGTTTTTAGTAGGGGTTTGTTGTTACAAGTAGTCAATAAATTATCCTTTGTTATATGAAGCAAACTGTGAACATATATTTTTCAATTGTATAGCATTTCTCACAGATCAACTCCCCATATTTTTGGATTCAACTGGATATAATAATTAGCTAGCACTCTCTACCTATCATTGTTATTCTGTAACGTATAGTGGGGCAATACATAGGGGTAGCCATGTACAATACTTGTACATGGCTACCTATACTGGGGGCATCTACAGTGGGATGAAAAGTGTGGGCAACCTTGTTAATTGTCATGATTTATAAATCATTGGTTGTTACGATAAAAAATGTCAGTTAAATATATCATATAGGAGACACACACAATGATATTTGAGAAGTTAAATGAAGTTTATTGAATTTACAGAAAGTACGCAATAATTGTTTAAATAAAATTAGGCAGGTGCATAAATTTGTAATGTTATTGATTCCAAAACCTTTAGAACTATTTATTGGAACTCAAATTGGCTTGGTGAGTTTAGTGAGACCTGACCTACATACACAGGTGAATCCAATTATGAGAAAGAGTATTTAAGGGGGTCATTTGCAGTGGCGTAGCTAAGGAGATAGGGGCCCCGATGCAAGTTTTACAATGGGGCCCCCCAAGCACTCTATACATAAAAATTGATTTAACTCACCAAAACCTGCCAATGGCAACTACAGTGTCAGAGGTGCAAAAAGGGGATGGGGAACAGTTTGTTAATGATTACCACTATTCAAAGTATCCATAGAAGTGATTATTATGAGTACAGGACCAATAGAGAGCTAATACTGCAGTTGATGGAGGGCCCCTCGGGGCCCCTCTGGCCTAAGAACCCCGATGCGGTCGCAACCTCTGCACCCCCCATTGCTACGCCCCTGGTCATTTGTAAGTTTCCCACCTCTTTTTAATTTTCTTTAAAGAGTAGCAACCTGGGGGTCTCAAAACAACTCTCAAATGTCCTGAAGACAAAGATTGTTCACCATCATGGTTTAGGGGAAGGATACAGAAAGCTGTCTCAGAGATTTCAGCTGTCTGTTTCCACAGTTAGGAACATATTGAGGAAATGGAAGACCACAGGCTCAGTTCAAGTTAAGGCTCGAAGTGGCAGACCAAGAAAATTCTCAGATAAACCGAAGCAACGAATGCTTAGAACAGTCAGAGTCAACCCACAAACCAGCACCAAAGACCTACAACATCATCTTGCTGCAGATGGACTCACTGTGCATCATTCATCCATTCGGTGCACTTTACAAAAGGAGATGCTGTATGTGTGAGAGAAGCCTTTTCTCTGCCCACAGCACAAACAGAGCCTCTTGTGGTATGCTAAAGTACATTTGGACAATCCAGCTTCATTTTGGAATAAGGTGCTGCGGACTGATGAAACTAAAATTGAGTTATTTGGGCATAACAAGAGGCGTTATGCATGCAGGAAAAACAAAACAGCATTCCAAGAAAAACACCTGCTACCTAAAGTAAAATATGGTGGTGGTTCCATCATGCTGTGGAGCTGTGTGGCCAGTGCAGGGACTGGGAATCCTGTCAAAGTTGAGGGACGCATGGATTCCACTCAGTATCCGCAAATTCTGGAGACCAATGTCCAAGAATCAGTGACAAAGCTGAAGCTGTGCCGGGGCTGAAACTTTCAACAAGACAACGAGCCTAAACACTGCTCAAAATCCACTGAGGAATTCATGCAGAAGAATAAATACAACGTTCTGGAATGGCTATCTCAGTCCCTAGACCTGAATATAATTGAAAATCTGTAGTGTGAGTTAAAGAGAGCTGTCCATGCTCGGAAGCCATCAAACCTAAATGAACTAGAGATGTTTTTTTTTTAAAGAGGAATGGTCCAAAATACCTTCAAGCAGAATCCAGACTCTCATTGGAACCTACAGGAAGTGTTTAGAGGCTGTAATTTCTGCAAAAGGAGGCTCTACTAAACATTGATTTCATTTCTTTTTTGTGGTGCCCAAATGTATGCACCTGCCTAATTTTTTTTAAACAAATATTGCACACTTTCTGTAAATCCAATAAACTTAATTTCACTTATCAAATATCACTGTGTGTGTCTCCTATATGATATATTTAACTGACATTTTTTAACGTAACAACCAACGATTTATACAAAAAAATCATGACGATTAACAAGGTTGCCCAAACATTTGCATCCCACTGTATACTGGGGGCTCATACTGGGGGCACCTATAAGTGGCTACCTATACTGGGGGCACCTATACCTGTCTACCTATACTGGGGGTATCTATACCTGGATACCTATACTGAGGGCACCTGTAAGTGGCTACCTATACAGGGTGGCTAAATGACACATCCAAACAACGTTCTCGAGCCCATGGGGGGGGGGTGCAATTTTTACACCTTTGCCCTGGGAGCAACTTAGACTAGAAACTACTACTGGATGGTCATAGATTGCCATAATCTCTGCAAGAGTCTGTCCAGAATATCTGGGCATAAATATCAGAATAAGTGTTGTCAATCCCTTGCTCCACATTAGTGTTTGGACTACAAGCTATATTAGCTGTGCTTTGGTGTGCATCACAAATATCCTTTATTTCAACAGTAGCAGTGAACAGGCGCGGAGCTAGGGGGGGTCGGGGTAGGACAAGTGCCCTGGGGCGCCTGGTCCCCAAGGGCGCCCTCCGCCTGGCTGAGCTGCGGGTTTTTTTTTAATTTTTTTTTTTTTTTTGGCGGGTGAGGGGAGCAGCGCAGAGAAGAGGGAGAGCTGTGCGGATGGTGGGGTAGGGGGGCCATATCCCCCCTCCTTCCCTCACCTTAGGTGCTCTCTCCCTCCCTCGCTGTCCCCTCCAATGTCCGGGTGGCTCTTGGCTGGCAGCGGCGGGCGGAACTCACCTCCGTCTCGCTCCAGCGCCGGGCGGAAGTTCGGGTGCGCAGCGGCTGCTCTGGTCTGGACCAGACCAGAGTAGTGGCAGATCCATCCGGCGCTGCGACGAGACGGAGGTAAGTTCCGCCCGCCGCTGCCAGCCACCCGGACATTGGAGGGGACAGCGAGGAAGGGAGAGCAGCTCTTCTCTGCGCTGCTCCCCTCCTGCTGGGGAGGGGGACACCTGACCTGGCTACCTACTCTGGGCACATATACCCCTGGCTACCTACTCTGGGCACATATACCCCTGGCTACCTACTCTGGGCACATATACCCCTGGCTACCTACTCTGGGCACATATACCCCTGGCTACCTACTCTGGGCACATATACCCCTGGCTACCTACTCTGGGCACATATACCCCTGGCTACCTACTCTGGGCACATATACCCCTGGCTACCTACTCTGGGCATATATACCCCTGGCTACCTACTCTGGGCACATATACCCCTGGCTACCTACTCTGGGCACATATACCCCTGGCTACCTACTCTGGGCATATATACCCCTGGCTACCTACTCTGGGCACATATACCCCTGGCTACCTACTCTGGGCACATATACCCCTGCCTACATATACTGGGCATATACCCCTGGCTACCTACTCTGGGCACATATACCCCTGGCTACCTACTCTGGGCACATATACCCCTGGCTACCTACTCTGGGCACATATACCCCTGGCTACCTACTCTGGGCACATATACCCCTGGCTACCTACTCTGGGCACATATACCCCTGGCTACCTACTCTGGGCATATATACCCCTGGCTACCTACTCTGGGCACATATACCCCTGGCTACCTACTCTGGGCACATATACCCCTGGCTACCTACTCTGGGCACATATACCCCTGGCTACCTACTCTGGGCACATATACCCCTGGCTACCTACTCTTGGCACATATACCCCTGCCTACATATACTGGGCATATACCCCTGGCTACCTACTCTGGGCACATATACCCCTGGCTACCTACTCTGGGCACATATACCCCTGGCTACCTACTCTGGACACATATACCCCTGGCTACCTACTCTGGGCACATATACCCCTGGCTACCTACTCTGGGCACATATACCCCTGGCTACCTACTCTGGGCACATATACCCCTGGCTACCTACTCTGGGCACATATACCCCTGGCTACCTACTCTGGGCATATATACCCCTGGCTACCTACTCTGGGCACATATACCCCTGGCTACCTACTCTGGGCACATATACCCCTGCCTACATATACTGGGCATATACCCCTGGCTACCTACTCTGTGCACATATACCCCTGGCTACCTACTCTGGGCACATATACCCCTGGCTACCTACTCTGGGCACATATACCCCTGGCTACCTACTCTTGGCACATATACCCCTGCCTACATATACTGGGCATATACCCCTGGCTACCTACTCTGGGCACATATACCCCTGGCTACCTACTCAGGGCACATATACCCCTGCCTACATATACTGGGCATATACCCCTGGCTACCTACTCTGGGCACATATACCCCTGGCTACCTACTCAGGGCACATATACCCCTGGCTACCTACTCTGGGCACATATTCCCCTGGCTACCTACTCTGGGCACATACCCCTGGCTACCTACTCTGGGCACATATACCCCTGCCTACATATACTGAGCATATACCCCTGGCTACCTACTCTGGGCACATATACCCCTGCCTACATATACTGGGCACATATACCCCTAACTACATATACTGGGTACATATACCCCTGGCTACATATACTGGGCATATATATCCCTGGCTACATATACTGGGCATATATACCCCTGGCCACATATACTGGGCACATATACCTCTGGCTACATATACTGGGGACACATACCCCTGCCTACATATACTGGGCACATATACCCCTGGCTACCTGTTCTGTGGACATCTCTACCCCTGGCTACCTGTTCTGGGGACATCTATACTGCTGGCCACCTATTCTGGGGACACCTATAGACCTGGGGCTACCTATTTTTGGGGAAGCACTGCTGTCAGATTGAGTGTATTTTGGGGAACTGCTGCCAGGTGAGAGGTGTCTACCATATTAAGGGGGCATTCTGCCTATTTATGTGAAATGCTGTCTATTTATGTGCCTCATGACTGCTGAATTTGTCTTGTTGGGGGCCTCATGGTTACTGAATTTGTCTTGTTGGGGGCCTCAAGATCGCTGAATTTGTCTTGTTAGGGGCCTCATGATTGCTGAATTTGTCTTGTTAGGGGCCTCATGATTGCTGAATTTGTCTTGTTGGGGGCCTCAGGATTGCTAAATTTGTCTTGTTGGGGGCCTCATGATTGCTGAGTTGGTCATGTTGGGGGCCTCATGTTTACTCATGATTGCGGAATTTGTCTTGATGGGGGGGGCTCATGATTGCTGAATTTGTCTTGGAACATGCTGGAAGGTACATACTGAGGGAGGGTGGGTGAGCGTGAGCCTGCTAACCTCCATGTACATTTGAAGGGGCGTGACCAAATGTGGAGCACCCATAACCACGCCCACATTTGGTCACGACCCTTCACCTTAGGGGGCGCATTAATAGTCTTTGTCCCCGGGCGCTGAAAACCCTAGCTACGCCTCTGGCAGTGAACAAAAAATGTTTCTGCTTAGAAAAGTTTAAGAAAGCCCTTTGAGTAAGTTTCTCATCAAAGAATTAGCCAAGCCTCAGAGCTGAGGCCTAAAGTCCCCAATAAATTAAGACAAATAGCTCTCCAAGGGTTTTCTATCTTTGCTCTGAGGCTTTTGTTCTTGGGGAAAGACCCTTCCAAGTCCTTTATGCCACTGTCTCAGATCAATGCTACAATACCAACAAGCCTGTCACTGGGCTTGTCACTACATGTAATGAAATAGGAGTTTGTAGCATGGTTGCAAAACCAAACATTACAATATTAAAATAAATACTGAAAGATTAAAAGTATTAGATTAAGTAATAAAAAATGTATAATATTACTGTATACCAATATTATAAAAGATTGCAACAATATTAAAGACCAGTGGTGCTCATCCGGATTCCGGATATTCGGGTAACCCGGATATCCGAATATTTTTACGCTATCCGGATCGGATAGCTATCTGCGGATATTTGGCCGCATAACCCGGATATTGCGGATATCCGGATCCGAAATACTGTAACTGAGGAGATGACTTCCTGGAGCCGATCAGAGGGCTCCCAGCAGTAGCCCTAGCAACCAATCATAGAGGGGAACCCTGGCCAGCCCCACCTGACCTCATTGAGCCAATCAGATGGCGCCCAGCCTAAGCCCTGGCACCCAATCACAGAAAGGAACACTGGCCAGCCCCCCTGTATAATAAAGAAGGCTGCCATGATGAGTCATATCGTCTTAGCTTGCTAAATGCTCACTGAGAGACATGCTCCAGTGCTGGTGGCCTAGCAAGGGGACTGTACACAGTTATAGTGTGTCATAATGTGACAGTCAGATTGTGTGCTGCTGGGCCTAGTAGCAAGGGCTGTACACAGTGATAAGCTGTTCAGTGATTAACCCCTTCACTATCACTACACTATTGTTAAAACGTTAATTAGCTTGATTGATGTCATTGTATGACAGTCAGTGTGTGCTGCAGGCAGCTGCTATGTGTCTGTGTGCGTCCTGTGCACAGACCAGGCCAGCTGCTGCCTGCTGGCCAGCTATTAGCCTTAGGTATAGGTTAGGTTAGGGATTAGGGGATAGGAGGATTACTGTGTTATTGTGTAGTTAGTACTGTAGTACTGCAGTCAGCGTGCTAGTAGTTGTTAGAGTAGTAGTACTACTGTGTTAGCTTTCTACAGAACTGCTGTGCTGTGAGCAGTGCCAGTGTGATAGTTAGTGTGCACTAGTGTCTTCTTCTCTACTGTCACTTAAATGGCACTTGCCACGTGTTACGTGGCACTTGGCACTTGTCACGTGTCACTTGCCACGTGTCACTTGCCAAGTGTCACATGGCACTTTCTATGTGTCACATGGCACTTGTCACGTGGCACTTGCTAAGTTCCACGTGACACTTGGCAAGTGCCACGAGACACTTGGCAAGTGCCACGTGCCAAGTGACATGTGCCAAGTGCCAAGTGACATGTGCCAAGTGACACGTGCTAAGTGCCAATTGCCACGTGCCACGTCCAGCATGCTCCTGGCACACGTTACACCTGCTGCTGCTGCATTGCCCTGCTCCTGCTGCCTGTGCAGCTCCCACCGCCAGGCAGCAGGAGCTGCACAACCGCTGTCTGGAACCTAGGCCTAATGTTAATTGACAGCCATTTTTTTTGGCATGGGGAATTTTAAGTCCCCACATTATCAATTAGTGTTCCCCTTTAAAAAATGATGCTACATGCCTCATTTACCCTTAAAAATGTTTTTAAAGCAATTTAAAGGGTGGATAGCCCGGATAATGCTTTCAGAGATCCGCATGAACACGGATATCTGATCCGGATATCTGGGTATCCGGATCTGGATATCTGGGTATCCGGATCCATTCGGATTTTAAAAAGTGGTACCTTAGCACCCCTGTTAAAGACTGTATCAGAAAAATCAGAAAATGTTGTCTTGTACAATCACAATGTTCTTTTCCTTGATCTTGATAATGCCAGATATACACTTGTAAATGTGGAAAACAACCGGTGTAATATAAGCACCCAAGTAAAATTACTTAATGCCTGGTACACACAATGAGATTTTCTGGCAGATTTACTGTCCGATATAATGTCCGATCTGATTTTTGATCGATTTTACATTCAAAATCGATTGGAAATCAGACTGGATATGTTGGAAATAATCAATCTGGCAGTAAATCTGTCAGAAAATCTCATCAATCATGTGTACCAGGCATTAAGTACTCTTGACCCAATATACTCAAGGTAAGCACAGAGGTATGTTCATTCAGTATAATGCAGTTCATACCTCCATACATTGGCTGTTCATATGGATCATCCTCTACTCCTCCAGTCCCTCCAGTCCATGGGCATTCATGACCTTGCCCTGGCCTGGTTCTCATCCTACCTCTCCAACTTTTCCTTCAGAACCTCCTTCAGTGAGTCCTCATCCACCCCCAACCTCCTTTTGGTGGGAGTACCCCAGGGCTCGGTCCTTGGCTCTCTACTGTTCTCCCTATACACACCCTTCATTGGCAAGGTTATCTCCTCCATGGGTTTTAACTATCATCTGTATGCAGATGACAACCAGATCTACCTCCACGCTCCTGACCTATCCACCACTACCATGGACAAGGTTTCCTCCTGCCTATCAGCTATCTCCACCCAGATGTCCACAAGGTTCCTGAAACTAAATCTGAACAAAACGTAATTTATGATTTTCCTGCCCCGGCCATCGTTGACGCTTCCAGATGTGCATGTCACTGTTAACCACACTACCATTCGTTCTATCTCTCAGCTTGGACTCCACACTCTCCTTCACCCCCACATCCAAAACCTCATGAAATCCTGCAACTTCTACTTCCGCAACATCTGCTAAATCCGCCCTTTCCTGACCTCTGCCACCACTAAACTCCTCATCCATGCCCCCATAATTTCCTGCCTCGACTAATGCAATGCCCTTCTTCCTGGTCTCCCTATCACCGGAATTGCCTCGC
Organism: Hyperolius riggenbachi; assembly: GCF_040937935.1. Lineage (NCBI taxonomy): Eukaryota > Metazoa > Chordata > Amphibia > Anura > Hyperoliidae > Hyperolius > Hyperolius riggenbachi. The sequence goes on from NC_090656.1 coordinate 136,844,945, forward strand.
TGCAGTCCATCATGAATTCGGCAGCCAGAATCATCTACTCCTTCCATTGCTCCACCACGGCGGCTCCCCTCTGTGAATCCCTCCACTGGCTTCCTATACAGTCCAGAATCAGATTCAAGATACAGTTTTCGGCCTGCAAATCTGTCCCCAAAATCTGCCGACTTACATTTCCAATCCTACTCAGAGGTACACACCTAGCCGCTCACTGCTCCTTTAATGAACTTCGCCTGACTAACACCCGCATCACCCAGTCCCATGTACACCTACAGGACTTCTCAAGGACTGCTCCAACACTATGGAACTCCCTACCTCCCTCACCCATCAGGGTTGCACAGTCCTTCAACATCTTTAAGAAGGCCCTCAAAATGCACCTCTTTACTGTGGCCTACCCTCCCTCAGTGGTGCTCTAAACCCTCAGCTGAACCAGGGGGGGCACGCTCAGGGCCGTTTTGGGGGGCAGGAGGGGTCGCAGTATGAGCGGAGAGCATTGGCCCCCACATTGGCGGAGAGGTGGGGGCCACTCCCCCCCTCCCTCACCTCGGGCTCTCCCCTCAGCGTGTTCCCCTCCTGCATTAAATAGGTGGCAGCAGTGGCAGCAGAAACACAGGCATACCTCTGTGTTCCACCGCTGAGGTCCGATCTCTAAGTGCCACAAGCTACTTCCTGATAAACAGGATTGAGGTCGCAAATGATAGGAAGTCAAAGCCATCTCTGTAGATGATATAAAACCATGTAGAATTATCAACATCCAACAGGATAATGGCATATTGCAAATAACACAAGATAGTTATATCCGCATGCAAATGGCAAATCAAATTTAAAGTGAACCCGAGGTGAGAGTGATATAGCAGCCTCCTCCATATCCCTCTTAATTCTGGTGTGCTTTAATGGGATACAGCTGGAAATATGGGACTTAGGAGTACTGGTTGATGATAAGTTAAGAAACAGTAGAAAAATCAAATAACATTTTGGGATGCATATAAAGAGAATGCAAAGTTCTGTAGGGTTCTTCTATTCTGTACAAAGAATGACGAGTGAAGAGACAAAAGGAAAAAATTACAACAAAACAGATGTTCCAGGTAAAGAGAAAAGAAGACCTGACATCCCGACTGGTTCTTTCTAAATGCTCGTTCTTCTTGGCCCATCAGGGCTCATTCACACTACAAGTGCTTTTCTAAGCACTTTGTGATTTTAAAAGCTCCTGCTAATGTAATGCTATGTGTGTGTTCTCACTGGAGCGATGTGATTTTGTAAAAATCCCCCATAGCATTGCATTAGCAAGAGCTTTACAAATCACTAGTGTTTTCCAAAAGCTCTTGTAGTGTGCATCTGCCCTAGGGCTCAGACCCACTATAAGCGCTTTTCTGAGCAAGTGCAATTGATTCGCGCTTTCTGAGCACTTTTGAAAAATAGCTCACATTCACTTTCATTAAAATTGCGGCAAAAATCATGTAAAAATTGCCCCAATCATGTACGTTTTTACAAGTATGCGATCATGCCGATTTTTTTCGCTATTTTAAGGAAAGTAAATGGGAGCGATTTTTAAAAAGCACTCAGAAAACGCTAATCAATCGCAAGCGCTCAGAAAAGCGCTTATAGTGTGTCTGAGTCCGTAGAGCTGTTCTGAATGTTCATTAGCTGAATAAAGTATAGTTAGTTACAAATGTTAGACTGAAGTGGCTTGGCTCTCTGCTTGGGAGCAATTGAAATAAGATAAAAAAGATAAGAATAGAACCAAACAGGAAATTCCTGTTGTTTGGCTGTTTCATAAATAAAATCATGGCACAGCATGTAATGATGCATTTTTGTACATGACAGAGCTGAAGCCAAGGCTGCATCTGTAGTGAAGGTGGATATTCTGGAAAAATATGTCTTTGTTGACTGGTGAGATGTTTGGTATAATTTTCCATCAAGCACACAAAAGTATAACAGAAATATTGCCCCTCCAGGTTGTTGTTGTTGTTTTTTTTTTATTCTAGTTACTTTGAAAGGAAATCTGAAGTGGGATAAAGGCCACCCTTTTAAAAAGTGCCAGTTGTTTAACTGTCATGCTGATGTTTTTTGGCTTCGGTAGTTGTTAAGTCACACCAGCACGAAGAATGCAGCTAAAGAAATGAAACTGAGGTCAGAACACACCATATCTGCATTCTTGTTTTGGGTCAGAGGGTATTAAAGCTAGAAAATCATCGCAACAGCCAGGCAAGTAGCCACCTTAGAGCATATACAGTTTATTTGATGTGAGGGCTTAAGTCACCTGGTGAAGTGGGAGGGTCTGGAAAAGCATAGTGAGTGACATCATACCTCGGAGTTACGTGTTGATGCAGTCTGATGGTGGCAACTTTGAACCAGGATGAGAGAACTTTCTGTAGCGGTACCCCTGGCCATATGAGTCCACTTCGGCTCTGTTTGGCACAGGTATTCGGCAGGGAAGTGCTTTTTCTGTTTGTCTTCCTTTTAAATAATACGTTTTTTCCTTTATGTCGTCAAGTTTCCTTAAAGCCCTTGTAAATGAAAGTAGGAAAAACACGCCTGTGGTAGTGTTCACTGGTTCAGCACTAGCACATAACTTTCACTGTTCCTCCTCATGTCCCAGGTATGCCTCTTCTTTATCACTCACCCTCTAAATTGCCAGCACAGCATGACCGCTATTTATTTCCTGTGGTCCTTGCTCCCCATTCACTAACATTAAGTGGAGTGCACAAGATGGCCTTTGCTACAGCTACTGAAATGCTATAAGTCAAAGGCACAACATACATAGTAGATGGAGGGGCGCACTTTGGTGTCTTAGCCTTGGGTGCTGGAGGACCTTGTCCCTGCTCTGGGTATACCCTCCAATCAGGGTCGGAAACAAATACCCATGTGGTTCAGAAGCACCAAAATAAACTAAAATATTTAAAAACAGTATAAAAAGGGGAGATAAAGGTGGGCTACCTCAAAGGAAACTCAGAGACGATACAGTTTTTTTTAAATATCCAAAAAACACAACTCTCATAAAAATGTAAAGCGTTTCTTGGGACTAGGATTCTGCTTCATCAGGCAAGGATAGAGAGTGAAATATTGTATGAGCTGTGATCAAGCTCAGCACTGGGCTAGATCACAGCTCATATGAGATTTCACTTTCTATACTTGCCTGATGAAGAAACATTTTAATCCAGAAAAACGCATTGCATTTTTTTGAGACATGTATTTTTGGACAATTGAGAGATACAGTTTCCTATATCATCTCTGAGTTTCCTTTGGAAGGAGGTAAGTCCATCTTTACCTCCCCTTATTTAAACTTTTAAAAAAATATTTAAGTTCACTTTAGTGCCTCTGAACTGCATGTGAAAATGGAGTCCAAGATGATCTTACAGCCAAAGTCTCCTCATTATTGCGTTTCTTTGCTTCTTTGCCATTCATAATATAGATTACCATCAGAAACCTTTTATCTATGGAGTCATTAAGACTCAGACTTTTGTGATTGTTATTGTGGATCTGGGAGTGGTGAGAATATTATTGCCTACAATTTATGCAATTCATCTTAAATATTATCTTAATGAAAGGATACAGCTGAATATATGACAATAGCTTGAATTAGTGGCACAAATAGCTCTGCTAACAATTTATTGGTCATATAATGGTCTGCATACAGTCCATCCACACAGCAGAGCCATGGTCTAAGTTTCCTTTCTGCTCTGTTTGGAATCTATGCAATTTTTTGGTCTTACCTTTCCTTCTTTTTTAGCTTTTGGGGCCTCAATGTGTGTTTATTGTTATATTTCAAATTTAACTATGTGAATGTGTTATTTCTCAAATTATGTAAATGTGTTATATTCCTGAATTTTATCTTTATACAGTATATTTATGAGCGCTCGTCACTCAGTATAGTGTATTGTTTATCTTTAGTTTTTAATATTTTTAGCAACTCTCAGCTGTGTCACCTTTAAATTTTAGCAATAATACATGACTGTTATGATGCAGGCACACATCCAATCTTGATTGGCCAATTTTACCACAGCTTACCCACACCGTCTTTTAAAAGTATTTAAAATCTGTTGGACCTCAAAATTGCTTCTGGACCAGCGCAGTTGAAATCTATCTCCTGCTTGTGGCTTAGCTGCTCTGACAGGACGTAGATTTCAACAATCATCGCCGCACGGTCCCGCCGCTCCCAGCAATCGTGCTGCTCTGTCCCTGCCGCAACCCACTCACCCTGCCATTAGTATGACGCCAGAGCTGTGTGAGCCAGTCAGGAGCCGATTTCATTGGCTCCTGACCCTATCATCACTGTAAGCCAATCCCATTGACCTACATTGATGGGCAGTGTCAGGAGCCAATGCAAGCGGCTCCTGACCTGCTCACACAGCTCTGCCATCATAGGGACGGCAGAGAGAGAGAGACCTGCGGCGGGTACAGAGCAGCGGATCATTGCAGCGATTCGTCGGTAAGCAACATTTTACCGTACCAGCAGTCTCTGGTCCTTAAAGAGACACTGAAGCGGAAAAAAAAAATTATGATATTATGATTTGTATGTGTAGTACAGCTAAGAAATAAAACATTAAGATCAGATACATCAGTCTAATTGTTTTCAGCACAGGAAGAGTTAAGAAACTCCAGTTGTTATCTCTATGCAAAAAAGCCATTAAGCTCTACGACTTTCAAAGTCGTGGAGAGGGCTGTTTTCTGCCTTCTATTATCTCAAGTGTTAGTTAACTATTTACTTTTTCTCTGCCAGAGGAGAGGTCATTAGTTCACAGACTGCTCTGAAAGACTCATTTTGAATGCTGAGTGTTGTGTAATCTGCACATATTATAGAATGATGCAATGTTAGAAAAAACACTATATACCTGAAAATAAAAGTATGAGAATATTTTCTTTGCTGCTAATCTTCTAGTAATTATTCATAGTACACAACCAATTCATTATATCATATATATTTTTTCGCTTCAGTGTCTCTTTAAGGAGGCAGAGACTGCTGGTACGCAAGTAGTTAATGTAAATTTTTGTTCCTGATTTTAGTTATATTTTAAAATAAAGACTTGCCATTCCTATTGTTTACATTTTAATTTCCTATGCAGTATACAGGTGATAGGGAGTGGAGGGGGAGTACTTGCAGAGCAGTGAAAATAACAGAGATTACAACTCACTGCTATAGTAACCACAAAGTGGCAGTTTATACTGTCCATATTAGGATTGTCATGACAGTATCTTAAAAGGGTTTGGGTAAAATCAACTATGCAAGTACAAGGCATTGTCAAAAGGGCTACATTTTAAAGAAGAACTGTAACCAAGGATTGAATCTCATCCCAATCAGTAGCTGATACCGACTTTCCCACAAGAAATCTTTACCTTTTCTCAAACGGATCATCAGGGGAATAGGTATGGCTGATATTGTGGTGAAACCCCTCCTACAGCGTGATGTCAGGACCTAGGGCTTGACATGTAGGTGAACAGTGTTGCATTGTGGGAAATAACGGCTGTTTCCAACTGCCAAGCAAACAGTATCTCTCTCTGTGCATATGTATATATCTATAAAAAAACAACATCAGTGGATGTGGTTATAGATAATGGCAGTTGGTGCTGTCTGTTTTTTTTTATGTCTCCCAGTAGTAAAAATGATTACATGCAGGCTTATTGTGGGTCAAAAAACATGAACAAATTACATGGCGAATGGCAATAATTTTGTGATCTGTCATCTATTTTTTAACTTTTCACTTTGTAATTTATATTCTTTCCCTCTTTAAGTAGAGATTAACTAGAAAGCTTGGGACCTCATAGCAAAATTGTGATAGGCACAGGCCTATGCATGCTGGTGCAATGCCATCCTCCATCTCCCCTCTACAATGGGCATGGCAATGTTAGAACATACAGTGCATCCAGTGAGAGAACAGAGATGTACAGTATATGCACCCCATAGTTACTTTCTATTCCCTGTAGTCTCTGCATCTGTGTGTGCTCAGCAAATCCCATCACTTTGTACTTGTTGCACCCCTTTCCCTGACATCCTTCTCTGGGGGCCACATGGTAGAGAAAAATACATATGCCAGTGTGGATATACTAGGGATATACTGACCCCTAGCCACCCCATCATTCCTGTAGCGGCTGATATGCTACTGCTAAACCTCTGCATGCACGCACACGTAAGTATTAGGCTAGGCCACTGCTCTTGAAGCAGAAGCTTTCTCCTGGCAGCACTACGGCAGCCAAGCTGCGTACGTCACACAGGAACACATAAAAGCTGTCCATCAGCTCTGGAGGCAGAAAGAAACAACCATATGTTTCTGCTAGAGGACTGCTTTGATAAATTGACTGCAGGAGCACAGTGATCTTTTGTCAGCGCAAATAAAGGTGACGCTAAATATATAATGCAGTGTTCAGCTGTTCATGTTAGCATTACTTGTAACTGTACTTCCTCTGTTCCTGAATCCATAATATTAATTCATAATTACTGGAGGAAGTGAATCTGGGCGACTTACAGATCAGTCAATCAGAGGCTCCGATTTGCTGATCTGCAGCAGAATGACGACGGCTTTAAATTTCACTTTTCTTTCCACCAGGTGCAACACAACAACAGCAGTCTGATAATGGAGGATCGTACATTACAGTGTGTATTAAATGATTACAAATGGCTCTCTCATTTAGAACAGCACAATATCTGAAAGCAAATCTAAAGCAAAAGTAACCTCATGAGATAATGTATTTTATGCGTAGTACAGATAACAAATAGAACATTGGTAGCAAAGAAAAAAGTCTCATGTCGTTTTCCAGTACAGGAACAGTTAAAAACACTTGCAATGTTATTTATGCAAAAGAGCTTCTATGAACTATTCCACTAATTTGGACGAACTAAGCCCTGTTTTCTAAATAGCTTAAACAGCCAAGACACAGTGAGGGACAGCTAGAGTTAAGATTTTCCTGCAGGAAAGTGCAAAGGGTCATTAGTTCTGCTCTGTTTTGCAGCGTAAAATACAGAGTGTGGTTTCTAAACAGCAAATATGACAGAATGGTGCAACGTTATAAATAAAGCTATATAACTGAAAATAAAAATATGAGACTCTTTTCTTTGTTACTATTATTCTAATAATTATCCATACTACATATATAAAGCGTTATCTCATAAGTTTATTTTCGCTTCAGTGTCACTCTAAAACAGCATCCTTTGCACACTGTTATTAAAGGCATATGACACATAATGAGTGAATGTGCGCAGGTCAGAGGTATAGTAGCTGTGGGTACCCATTTGTGGTGACAGCTAGGGAGGTGTGCATTTGAGTTTTAGTTGTGGGAGACACCCTTTCACAGAGCAATCTGCTCCCTGGGGCCTTGGATACATACACACAAACACGCACTCAAACATGCCCAGATCCATGAGCAAACACTCAGTCCCTTGTCCCGTGTGAAAACTTTGTTTTCTGACACCACCTCCTGCTTGGTGTTTACAAAGTGAATCAAGAAAGCTACCTATGCTAATGAGATAGCTAGCTGTGTAACTCCAAAGGTATTTCTGCATCATCCAACACTCTACGCTTACAAGCTAGTTTCATGTGAATGAACGCACAATTTTCCAGGAATCATCCAGTGTGTTGAAAAGCTAAAAACTAAATAACAGGCTTTGCATACAGAGTGTGTTGGTGTGACCTCATCATCAGCCCATATTCTATGAAAGGCAGACAGATCGCTGCAAGATATGTATACAGAGATCTTCAGATGTGGTGTAAAGGCCCATACACACGTCGGATTTTTCCGAACGACGGGTCGTTTGAACGTCCCGTCGTTCAGTCGTCCGCACACTAAATCGGGCGTGTGTACAGACTGTGGTTCGGGTGATAAGACTGATTTTGAGAGATCCGCCGGGCGGATCGCTCAAGACCAGTCTTATCACCCGAACAACAGTCTGTACACACGCCCGATTTAGCGTGCGGATGACTGAACGACGGGACGTTCAAACGACCCGTCGTTCGGAAAAATCCGACGTGTGTATGGGCCTTTAATCGATGCAAATATCTGCTGAGTATCATTAATGTGATAAAACTTACCAAAGACAGACGTGCAGGTGTTGCTGCGATAGTTTGCTTTTCTGTGGGTAATAATCCCTAAATCCTATTTGAGCAGACAGAAATGTGCAACTGCCATTACACAACCAATAATTATCTGACCATTTAGCGATCCTATTTTCTGATATGACGCAGGTTATTTTTTTAATCCATGCAAGAGTTACATGGTCATTCATAGTCTTCACTCAAGTGCAGCCCTGGAGAATCCTTGTAAATTATGCTCAGAAATAGTTATGATCCACCCTTTCTAGTAAATTTAGAAGATAGTAATGCATCATTGTCAGCACTGTACAGACGCTTGCAATAGTTTAAATGTTGTATAGTTTGACTCAGCACCAAAATATGAAAATATATTAAATGAACCTGCCCATCTGGGAGGTTTCTAAAAGTGTGCCATTGGAGGTCCTCCTTCATCCATCTTATTTGCTTTTTATTGGTGTTGCATAGTCGTAATCCTTAAAGAGATACTGAAGTGAAAAAAAAAGATATAATGATTTGTATGTGTAGTACAGCTAAGAAATAAAACATTGGGAGCAGAGACATAAGTCTAATATGGTTTCCAGTACAGGAAGAGTTAAGACACTCTAGTTGTTATCTATGCAAAACAAGCCATTCAGCTCCATGACTTTCAAAGTTGCAGAGAGCTCTGTTATTTGAAGTTTATTATCTCAGCTGTCAGGCTTTTTCTTCTGCAGAGAACAGTTCAGGACAAGTCAAAAGTTCACAGCCTGTTCTGTAAAAAATCATTTAGAATGCTGAGTAGTGGGGAAACTGCAAATATTAGAGAATGATGCAATGTTATAAAAACACTATATAACTGAAAATAAAATTATGAGGATATTTTCTTTGCTTCTAATATTCTAGTAATTATCCGTACTACACAACCAATTCATTATATCATAATTTTTTTTTCGATTCAGTGTCTCTTTAACAAACTGCTTCTTTAGGGCTCATTCACATTGCGCTCCAATCGCGTTCGCTTTGGCTGTTTTTTTGACACTTTTTTTGTCTATTTCTGTGCGTTGGACGTTTTTGTTAAGCGCTTTTCTAAGTGATTTTGCACAGCGATTGCGTGTGATCTGGAAAATAATAAATACAATGTATACTGCTCAAAGCGATTTTGTGAGCATTTTGCGTTTTCCGAAGCCTTCGATTGATGCAAAATCACCTCAAAAATGGCCCATGCCCCGCTTTTCTGAGCGGTTTGGAAACGAACCACTCAGATGTGAACTTTCTCATAGAGAATCATTGCACAAGCACTTTAAGGGCGATTTTGAAAATCGCCAGCGCTTTAAAAATGGCAAAAACGCCCCTAGTGTGAACAAGCTCTTACACTGATTACACCTCTCTGACACTGCAGCTGTAATGATAGGTTTTTGGGCTCCAGATCATTAGAGTGCTTGCTGCCCAATGTAAAACTGGCACTGGGGCCCCAAGCTCCTTAGTTACTCTACAGGGTGTGGGGCACTGCCGGGAGTTTCAAAATGCTGCAACTGCGGTCTCTCCATGGAGAAAATGGTGGATCCCATAAGGACATACAGGCCTGTACACAATTTGGCTGTGTTTCCAATTAACTTTGTATCTAACTTTTTTCCAGTCTCTTCAGTAATGCTTTAACTATGTACAACATGTGCTGGTGCTATGTGTGTGTATTTGCCTGTGTATGTGCATGTGTGCCAGTGTATGCAGATGTGAATGTGTATGTGTGTTCATGCACTACACATTAGTCACGTTTGATACTTAAAGAACTGGTTATAAAATGTTTACCTATGTGAACTGTGTGAGGTCATTATATTAACACAAAATTGCTGTAATGTGGTATAAGAAGATACACTGAGAATCTACATTTAGTAATCCAAAGTTCTGGAGCACCCAGCTGGCATAAAGAAACAAGTGGAGTGCTAAGACTTAGTCCTCGTACCCCAAGAGGACCCAACAATGGTATGCAGCTTAAATTGGACCTGAACTCTTGCACAGGACAGAAGGAAAATATAGAGAAATATAGATAAATATAGAGAAATGCACCCTGTATGTGTTTAGAAAGTTTAGCCTGTCTAATTCCTCCTCATTTGTATCTAATCACAAGTTGTAATTTGATCTCTTCCCATGTCACATGACTGCCATAGCAGAGATGGCAGATAAGCTCATTTGAAAGCACAGAATGTTAACAATATGTCTGCTTTCATAAATAAGGAAGTAGAAACAGTGATTTATTTTTGGATTTGTATCGGCTGTAACAAAGTAATGTTTTTTGTTTAAAGGTTATCAGTTGCGTATCTTTTAGAGCAGAGAGTACGTTCTGAGTTCAGGTCCGCTTTAACAACGGAGTGGTCTGTCGCTGCCTTATTGCCTCTGTCTTATCTCCTGTAATGATACAATAAAATACCTGATTATACATCGGTGGTGCTGAATCTACGCTGAACTTAGATACTGTGCCTTGTTGATGTTATATATGATATACTGCTATATAAAGAGTTCAGGCCATTTCATGCCAGGTCACATTTTCCTACTGCTGGAAAACGTTAGCTTCTTCATGAAGATCATGGCACCTAAATGCTGCTGAATAAATAAAATGCTGCACAGCAGGGTGTTGTGTAGTGTCACTTCAGGAAGATCACAGACAGGAGTTCTGCTCGGTAATGATTTTTTCATTACACATCAAGCTCGGCAGACACCAAACTAAAATGAGTTCTCCACATCATCACAGCTTCTGGGTCAGTGGAGCTCTGCTCTGCCTATTACTGCTGCATTACTTTAGTCCCATTGGCTGCAGGACATACAGTACATTTTGCAATGACACCTCCTTGTCTGACAGGCATAGACTTGACTCACCTTCAGGCCAGTCTTGCAGCTATTCATGCGCTGTGATGTTTGTCGAGTCTTATAAGGGCTCTGGAAGTTTTAAATCCTCAGTCTATATTCCTTTTACTGATTCTTGTTCGTTTATGAACATCTGTAAACTGTTCATTGGGGAAATGTATGTTGCCTAAAGCTACTTACAGATGGCCAATGTAGGTTCCTTTGAATGATCATTGTTTTCCATTCTGAGTGATCGCTGTACAGATACACTATAGCTATAGCTGAGCAGCTTGTTCTATTGTAGGAAGAGGGGAGTGGGGGAAACAACCAATCAGTGCCCATGCTGGTAAGCTCAGGGCACTCATTTGTCCTTTGTTGTTTAGCATCTAGCTAATGGCTGAAAAGTGTCCTGGTTAAGGGCTCTGCCTCTGAGTTCACATCTTGGCTCTTCCTTCAGTAAGCCAGCACCTATTCAGTAGGAGTCATTGGGCAAGATTCCCTAACACTGCTACTGCCTTCTGAGTGTGTCCTAGTTGCTGTAGCTCTGGTTCTATGAGTTTGTAAAGTGTAATATACATGTTATTTGTCTTGCAAAAAAGGTATTTGTCTTGTATTTGTGTAGTGGAGTCAGGTCATATTTTATCCATATTTGTTGCGACTAGTGATTCAGAAAATATTAAAGGCAAAAGATCAGCTTGATAGACAGGCAACTAGCCTTTTTATACAGGTAATGGCCTCCATTTCTCTCTCACTTCAGTTTTCTTATATGACTCAGCGCGGTTTACGGTTAAGGTTTGACTAGGGTTATCAGTAAATTTACCCTTGTCCCCTTATCCATCACTTCAAGTGAATTTGATGTAACAGACAAAAAGTAGAACTGCAGGAAAAAAAATCTTTATTTTAACTTTGAATGTTGATTAGGATGAGCTTGACATTTATACTGTATCAAGATGTTAGCGCTGTGTGGATCCTTGTTGGGAAACATCATCATGTCCTGTGCAATCAAGCATTGTCTTTGAAATCAGAAAATGAGGAGAAATTTTCACAAATGGAATCCAAACAGCTACTGATGAAGTCCTGCTGGAAGTATCACACTGGATGGGCAGAAATTACATTGTTTTCTATGCTATACTCACCAAATGATATGCATGTTTATTTTTTGCATCTTATGTACTACACTGTGAGAAGACATCTGCTCTTATTTTGTTATGGATGAGTCCTGAAATGTTGAAAAGAGCATTTAAGAGCTTTGGAAAGAGGAAAGAGTACTGGAGCCCTCCATAATATAAGTTTCTGGTAGTTTGGTGAGTGCTATGTAATGTAATGGTGATAGATATAGAAAGAAGTATGCTTTCTGCACATGCTATCATGGTTTAAATATTAAAACCCTCACCAAAGCTGGAAGAAAACACAGAGTGGTAGGACCACATTTATACTTTTTGCCCACCAACTTTCTTGCCTTCCTCTGGAGTCTCCAGTTTTATGTGCAGCAGACACTCCCTTCCAAGTGCAACCACCATGTGCAGCAGGACCTATCTTTAATATACACTTACCCTCCTTGAGCAGCAGTTTTCATCTTCCCTATACAGCAGACCCTCCCTCAAATTATCTAGTTTCTCTTTAGCAGCAGATCCAATAGGCCATCATGACCTATGTAAGCTCTGCAGAGGTGTGATTCTGGCTGAACTTCTGGATATTCAAATTAAGCAACAACAAAAATTATATACCAGCGTAATCAACCTTTGCACCACTATAGAGGCCAGAGAATGATAATAGGAAGCAAATGGTGAAGTGTCAGCATCAGATTCTAGTTGAATCAGTATACCGTAGTTCTGTCTTTGCATCCCCATTTTCAGAAAACTAAGCTCTTATGAAAAAATACACCAATCTTCTTGTCCAGGCTCTCTGCTAACTCCCATGATCTATGTGTTTGTTCCAGGTGAGTGGTTCAGAAAGTATCATATGCTTTGGTGTTACAACCAGGAAGATAGAAGTTTCTGCAGAAGTTAAAGGGGCACTATGGCGAAAAATTGTAAAATTTAAAATAAGTGAAAACATAGACAAATAATAAGTACTTTTTCCAGAGTAAAATGAGCCATAAATTACTTTTCTCCTATGTTGCTGTCACTTACGGTAGGTAGTAGAAATCTGACAGAAGTGACAGGTTTTGGACTAGTCCATCTCTCCATAGGGGATTCTCAGCAAGGCTTTTATTCTTTATAAAGATATTCCCTAAAAAGGATTTAAACAATGATGCTGTCCAGCTTCCCTGCTCACTACACATTTTTTTTGGCAGTTGGACAGAGCAACTGCCATTCACTAAGGGCTGGTGCACACCAGAGCGGTTCTGAAGCGTTTTTTAAAATGCTTGCAGGGGGAAAACTGCTTGGCTAATGAAAGTGAATGGGACGGAGCACACCAGAGCGGGTTGTTTTTTCCACAAACGCAAACTCAGGGGCTGCTGCATTTTTGAGATTTCTGAGACGTTTCTGCCTCAATGTTAAAGTATAGGAAAGTGGAAAACCTCTCTGAAAAACGCTAGATTAGAGCGGTTTTCCAGGCGTTTTTGTTACAGAAGCTGTTCAGTAACAGCTTTACTGTAACAATATTTGTAATCTGCTACGCAAAAACGCTCCAAAAAATGCTAGGCATGTTTAGAAAACTTGCCTAGAATTGCTCTGATATCTGCTTCAAAAACCTCTAGCGTTTTGCAGATCTGCTAGAGGTTTTTGGTGTGCACTGGGCCTTTGTGCTGTTGAAAATAAATAAATCCCTGAGAAACCCCTATGAAGAGATGTCCAAAACCTGTCAGATTTCTACTACCTACTGTAAGTGACAGCAACATAGGAGAAAAGTAATTTATGGCTTATTTTACTCTGGAGAAAGTGTACTTCTTATTTGTATATGTTTGCACATAGTTTAAATTTTTCGTCATAGTGCATCTTCTTTAACTTAACCTCCAACACCCTCTATTCCACCCCCCCTCCCCCCCCCACACACACACCTTTTGCCCTCAGGACACGTAAGATCAACTATCAAGTGGTGGCTATGAAAGACGCTAACCCTTACTATTTCTGTATGACCATCCAGGATTTCTTAGAACTCATATACGAACCTTAGAGTTTCCAGATTTGCATACCCAACCACCCTCAGGTCTGCAGGCTTCCACTCAGAAATTGGAGAACTGGAGCACTCTACATATAACCAGGAAGTGGTGAAGATTCAGGGTCCATACAGAGTAGTGTGGGAAGGTTGAGTATCTAACACCTGACACAGCTGACAGTGTAAGAGGGTTTTGGGGGTCTATTTTACCTTTGAGTAAAGTTTACTTTAACCATGACAAGTCAGGAGTTTCACAAACAATGCTTGACCTGGCTGCATCATTTAGCAAATACTGACCTTTAGGTATGAGGTATGAGTTAGGTCATCTGGATCATTATAAGATTTATCTGCAAATATATTGAGATCTTGTAGATTACTGTATTACATAACACTCTGGTACAACTTATAATTCATTTTGTAACAGATCAGGTTTACTCCATTGAACATTACAAGCTCTAAACTCTGTTTTCTGTACGTAACATTTAATCTTCAGACTGCAATAGACTCTTCATAGCAACAATTCTTATTAGCAGGTTAGCAGCAGATGTAATGACTGGAAGAGGCCGAGTTGTGTGCAATTGTACAGTCCTTTTCTTTTTATTTATTTGACTTCATAATAAATACACAGCCCTTTCCCACAGTCTTTTTTTTGTAAACAGTAGAAAGCTGTATCATGTTCTTTGGCCTGCCTTTGTTTGGTTTGGCACGTCAGGGGATACCCCAGTTCGATCAATGAGTATCGCCCCTGAAAGGGTTAGACCAGCCTTCACTAAACTCCCCGTCTTCCCATAGTTTCAAATAACATATAACATGTATAGCCCAAGACAGTCATTCATCAAGGAAAATGGTAAATGGATATTTTATAATGTCCCAGTACGGGCATATACCATTGCTTTTTCCTTCTGCCCCCATTTTGGTTTCTAGGACCAGTTCCTCATTGGCCCACTCATCAGCACATGCAGGGGACTTCACGTCTTCTTAGGTTCTGATGACAGAACTTGTGTCCTTCAAGATACTGTGTCCTGGGAGAGAAGAAAAGAATGATTGAAAAAATTGCCCTGAACAAAAATTTCTGCTAATGCTCATCCCCTGACCTCTCAATGGTCTGAACTCCAGGCAGATATAGTAGCTAAATACAGGAGGTTCTGGATTTACGCTGTTAGTAGTCTGTTGGAATTACACACGTTGTTTAACTAACCAAAGCTACAAAGGCTTTTTGAGGATGCTGGAATAAGTGTAGAAGCATTAAAGAGGAATATTAACCCAATATTTAAAGAGAAACTGTGACCAAGAATTGAACCTCATCCCAATCAGTAGCTGATACCCCCTTTCCCATGAGAAATCTGTTCCTTTTCTCAAACGGACCATCTGGGGCTCTGTATGGCTGATATTGTGTTGAAACCCCTCCCACAGTGTTTTGTCAGGACCATGGTGCTGACATCACACTGTGGGAGCCTGTTTGCATTGTGGGAAATAACAGTTGTTTCCAACTGCCAAAAAAGCATGCAGCTACGTCCACTGACACCACCTGCCAGCAGTAAAAATGTCACCATGTGATAAATGTCAGAATGTAAATCAGGGAGAGGAAAGATTTTACAATGTGAAAACACTTACTAAACCATTTATACATAATTATTGTAAAAAATTAAGCACTTTTGTTCATTACATTATTTTCACTAGAGTTCATCTTTAACAAACCATTCTAACCAGTAGCCAATGCCACTTTCCCATGTGAAATCTTTACTTTTTCTCAAATAGATGTCTGTGTGGCTGATAATGAGCTAAAGCCCCTCCCACAGTGTGATGTCATGTCATGACAGTTTCCTGTCTATGAACCTCGTTTCGGGAGATAACAGCTGTTGCCAACTGCTAAGCAAACAGTATCTCAAGTTGTGCATATATATTTAAAAACAAACCAAAAACTTTTTAGCTTAACACATTGTTATTCGGTTTATTTATAGATATGGGCAGTTTCTGCTGTTTGGTTTATCATGTTTGCAGAAGTAAATAAATTGACCTGCAGGCTCACAGTGGATCAAACAACATGAACAAATTACACGCCCCGCATCAATAATTTCTTGATCTATCCTATATTTTTTTAACTTCTTTGCAATGTTATTTTTCCCCCCTACTACATTTTGGTAAAGTTCCTCTTTAAAGCTGGCCACTAACGGTCCAATTTCTAGCGAAAAATCATTCGAGCGTTCGAAAATTCTGACCGGACGAAAAATCGTTCACTACACCATCAACTAACCAATCTTTGCTTCCTATCTATCACGACCACCAAGAAAATCCAGATTTTCGTTCGACCAAAATTCATTCGGGCGACATCTTTTTCACTCGTTCATAATTGATTGTGTCCACCAATGGAGATTATTTACAACCAATCCGATCAGAATTTCTGATCGCCCGAACGATTTTTTTGCTAGAAATTGGACCGTTAGTGGCCAGCTTAAGGCTAGATTCACAGTGGGGAGTTGCATTGCCTAATGACACATGAAGGTCTTATCTCTCATGAACTCATTACTACTATTTATATACAGTGGATATCAGGGTATATACATCCCTGTTAAAATGTCAGGTTTTTGTGCTGTAAAAATGAGACCACAATAAATCATTTTAAAACGTTTCCCACCTTTAATACAACCCATAACTTGTTCAACACAATGGAGTAATAAACAAACTAATCTGTTTCCTCTGTAGAGGAAAAAATAAAAAGATAAACGTACAGTAAGCTGATGGATATGTATGCACACCCTTAAACTAACATTTTGTTTAAGCACCTTTTAGTTTAATTACAGCATTCACTCTTCTTGGGTACACACCTGCCATCAATTGACAAGACTGAGTAAATGTGAGGAACTTTATTTGGAGTTAATCAGTTGTCTGCTACAGCAAAAGCCAAGGTTCACAGAGAGCTTACAAAGCATCAAAGTGTCTCATTGTTGAAAGGTGTATCAGTCAGGAAAAATGTACAAAAATGTCTACAGCTTTGAATATGTCATGGAACACAGTGCAGCCTTTCATCAAAAAGTGGAGAAAAAAATGGGAAAACAATGCTGTTGTCAAAAACTGGACTCTAGAGTTAATGAAAAAAACAAGAGGAAAACTGATCAGGGAAGCTGCCAATAGACCTACAGAAACACTAAAGGAGCCCAGCGAATTTCTATCAAGTACTGGTTGTGTACTACATATGACAACAATCTTCCGTATTCTCCCTAAGTCTGGACTATGGGACAAGCTTACAAGATGGAAACATCCAGGCCTGCCCCAAAAAACCTTTCAAAAAAAAAAAAATCAAGTCTCCTAAAAGCACATGAGAAATTTGACACTTAATTTGCACAAAAGCAACACTTTGCACCACCATTAGAACTTTGTATCCTTAGTGAGGCACGGTGGTGGCAGTATCATGCTTTGAAGTTTTTCCTCTTCATTTGGACCTGGGAGTAAATCAATGTTGAAGGAATTATGTACAGTTCCAAATACCAGTCACTTTTGGCCCAAAACCTTTGGGCATCTGCTAGATAGCTGCAATGGCTCAAAGCATACATCCAAATCAACAAAAAAGTAGCATCACCAGAAGAAAACAATAAAAGGCTAGAGTCCAAACTAAAATCCA
Source organism: Hyperolius riggenbachi (assembly GCF_040937935.1). NCBI lineage: Eukaryota > Metazoa > Chordata > Amphibia > Anura > Hyperoliidae > Hyperolius > Hyperolius riggenbachi. The sequence continues at coordinate 136,862,498 of NC_090656.1, forward strand.
ATACAAAATCTGTGGGGTGATGTGAATAGAGCTGTGCAAATAGATGCCTTTACCATATGATCGATTTGGAGCACCTTTGTGAGGAACAGCAGAGTAACCAAGCAGCTCAGGGCGGCCCAAACTACTAGGAATGTATAGGGGGATAAAAGGAACCAAAAGCCCTCCTACTAAAAAAGCAAAGCTTGGTGTAATTGCCTTCTTAAAACAGAAGGAAATGTGCAATGCTTTGTGAGGAAGGGAGGCCAAATACTATCAAATAAGTTAAAAACAAAGTACTATTTTAAGGATGTGCAACCAGCTTACTGTACATTTTATTTTTTTTTATATTTTTTCCCTTTGTATTTTTTTGGTTCAGACTAACCAGCAAGCTCATGGTGAACCAGAACTCATTGGAGTGGGTGAGGGGCTACAATGGTCCTAAAAGCTGACACATCATTAACAAGCTGACACATCATTGCATTCCAGCGGTTCTGGAGGTGTGTTTAGCTTCTAAGGGTAACAATGGTTAATTTGCATATATTCAGCAGTGATGCATTTGGGAGACATCTCAAGCTCACTCCAACCTAAATTATCGCAAATTATTTCTGTTTTAAGAAAGCAAACTTTTGTTTTTATTTTTTTGGTTTACAGATTTGTTTTGCTTTTCATTTGCATTGATAAAGATCACATTAAATGTGGATAAAGTTTTAAAATTATTTATTGTGGTCTTACAAAAAACTTTTATCTGAACTGGAGTCTGTACACTTTAGTAGACAGTAATGTCGCCGACGGCGATCGGAAGGGGTGGGGGGATGCTGCTGCACAGTGGCTATCATGTAGCTTTGTGGTGTTTGACTGGTATCTCCTCCTAGTCCTTGTGCTGATGATGTTGATCAGTGTCATCGCCTTACATACTGAGATCTGACATTTCAAAGGCCAGGGTTGATTTACCTTCCTCAAGAGCTTTGTTCAAAAATAGTACATTTCCTTTGAATTGACAGGATTTGTAAGATTGAAGATTCAAAAGGTTCGAGATATCCGAGAACCTTTTTGGATTTGGATTCAAAGAAATTTTGGATTCGTCCCATCTCTACATGGCCAATATATCTCCCTAATGAAATCTGATTCACACCAGCTGTTAGCATGACCCCAATAAAATCACCTTTATGCTATAGGACAGTGCACCATCCTCCCCTCATTTGCACATTGGTGAGATAGTTGGAAAATACAGTGGCACAATATTTGTCTGAACCAAAAGCTTCACAGCAGGATGGCAGCGAAGTGTGAAAAAGAACCCAAAGCTCTGTGGGGAAAATGGAGAGGGAGTGTGGTGCACAGTCCACCTATTTTCCCAAAATTCAAAAGTTGCTAAAAACATACATTAAAAATCTTATGTCTGTGCTTGTCTTACCCTTTATAAATAAGAATGAAAAAAGTAAAGCTTCTTTAGGAATGCAGAGGCATTATAAACCTGAATTAGCTCAGGCTACTTTAAATTAGGCCCTGATAAGTCCACTGTAAAGCTGTGTTGTATAGGCTGGCACACAGTTTAGGTATAAATATAATGGGAACTGCTAAATCTAAAGGCCTCTACTCTACTCTTATCCTCCTAGAGCTCTCTTCCACTTTTTTGGCACAGTGGACCACCCTCTACTCTTTTCTCCACTCAAGTACCACCTCCCCTCCACGTCCCCTCACTGTTGGTGTTCCCCAAAGCTCAGTCCTTGGTCCTTGGACCTCTCCCTTTCTCTACTTTCCCTTTCTCCTATAGGCTGACAATACCGAGATCTACATTTCAGCACCTGACCTGAATATCTTAATAGCTTGTGTCTCTGACTGTCTCAATGCAATCGCCTCGTTCATGTCCTGTTTTCTAAAAACTCAATATGGACAAGACTGAAATGGTTATCCTCCCACCTCACAATTCAATGCCCCTGCCTGACATCACTATTTCTGTTGATGACACTTCCATAACACCTGTCTCCCAGGCTCGCTGCCTAGATGTAATACTGGACTCCAGTGTCTCACTCAAACCACACATTGACAAACTATCCTCCTCTTGTCAACGCCAACTAAAAAACATCTCCCGCATCCGCCCTTTTCTCACACAGGACAGTCACAAGTGGTGGGCTGAAATTTTGCATATGATCAAAATTCGCAATTATGCATCATAATCTTAATGTGAAATTTCAGAGAAAATCGTAATTCATTTCTTATGTAATAGTAGTATTTCAAAGTTTTGCATAATTTTTTGTGAAATGTTGCATAATTTTGTGCCGAGTTTAGAGGTTAATAGCAAAGCCTCCAAACATGCTATTGCTACCAAAACTGCTACATATGACTGAAATAGTGGGTACAAGTCACAAAAATAATTTTTCAAAAAGACCTTGTAGTTTTTTAAGAAACTTGATTTTAAAAATGCAAAGAAAATGGTTTTTAAACTGTAATTTTTCTAAGTTTAAAAACCATTTTTGACTTGCATTTTTAAAATCGAGTTTCTCAAAAACTATAAGGTCTTTTTGAAAAATTATTTTTTTGACTTGTACCTACTATTCTTAACATATGTAGCAACTGTGGTTTCAATAGCATGTATGGGGACTTTGTATTCACTGCTAAAGTTGGCATGAAATTACACAAAATTTCATGCAAAATTACGGATGACTACATGAAATCAAATGAATTTGCAAATCGTAATTACATATAAGCATAATTGTGAAAATGTACTGTTTGCAAAATTTAGCTAAATCGTAATCTGTTGGTTACGATCATCACTAACAGTCACTACAAAACTTCAGGTGCATGTCCTGATTATTTCAAGACTAGAATATTGCAATGCTCTGCGGCCTCCCTCCCAACCGTTAAGTCCTGTTACAATCCATTATGAACTCTGCTGCATGACTCATCCACCTCTCCTACTGCTTCTCCAGCCCAATCCCCCTCTGACAGTCCCTTCACTGGCTGCCAGTTACACAAAAGATACAAATGAAAATCCTTAAGGCCCATACACACGTCTGATGTTTTTAAACGATGGGTCGTTTGGACGTCCCGTCGTTCAGTCGTCCAGACGTCAAATCAGGCGTGTGTACAGTCCGTCGTTCAGCTGTTAAGACTGATCTTGAGTGATCCGCCAGGCGGATCGCTCAAGACCAGTCTTATCAGCCAAACGACGGACTGTACACACGCCTGATTTGACGTCTGGACGACTGAACGACGGGACGTCCAAACGACCCGTCGTTTAAAAAAATCAGACGTGTGTATGGGCCTTAACTCTTGCCTACAAAGCTCTCCACAACCTAGCTCCTTCCTATCTAAATCAACTTATTTCCAGATATCATCCTACACACAATCTCCGCTCTACTAACAATAACCTTCGGTCTTCTTCCCTGGTCACCTCTTCACACTCCCGCTTACAAGACTTCTCTCAATCCTCTCCCTCGTCTGGAAAACTCTCCCTCAACACATCCGCCACTCACCCACACTTACTCTTTTTAGGAGCAATCTGAAAACTCACCTCTTCAGGCAAGCATACTCCCCTACCTGGGACACCTTGCCCACTGACCACCATTTCTACCACCCCATACACAGTTTCCCTTTACCTATTGTCCTATACCTTAAAACTGTAGACTGTAAGGCTTTTTGGCCATGGCTCTCCTCCCCTTTTGTCTCACAATGCTGTGTAATGGGTGTACATACCTCCAACCCCTGTGTAAAATATGTAGTTAATTTGTTCACTGCATTAGCTGTTATCCACTCTCGTCTTGTATTCATTGTTGTATTGTTTATTTTGTATTGTGTATTCCCTGTATGTTGTTGTACAGTGCCACGAAAGATGCTGGCGCTATATAAATTAATAATATTAATAAAAAATAATAATGATAATAAATATAATGGGAAGCTGGTTAAAACGCCACAAAGTCCACAAATATGCATTTGTCTACAGAGCCAGAGTTACATTGATAAAAATTGAAACATTGCAGTAAGAGATAATACATAAGTATATCAAAAGGTTCAGACTGTAGGACTGTTAGATTGCCTAGAACAGCCTTTCTCAACCTTTTTACCCTGGAGGAACCCTGCAAATAACTTTTTGATCCCAAGGAACCCCTGAAAACAATGTTTTGATCTCAAGGAACCCCTGCAGTTATTTTGCAGGAGGCATGGTTTTTAAAAGTATGTGTAGCTGTTTATTTCACTACCTCCTATTACACTGCCACTCATTATACGGTCTCCTGACCCCCCAAATTAGTGCTTTTTGTTACAGTACCACCTATTGTAGTGTGCTCTATATACTTCCACCACGATGGGGGGAAATGCCAAGGAACCCCTGTAGAGTACTCAAGGAACCCTGGTTGAGAAAGCCTGGTCTAGAAGAATTGCAAGTCACATACATGCCATGTTTGATGTCTATTAACTCATAATTTCATGCTGATAAATTATATGCTGTTTTACAGATTGAAAAAAAACTTGTCCTATAGAAATATAGACTTACCCAGGATAACTGACATTAATGCCCGGTACACACCATGCACTTTTCCCATCAGATCAATGGGGAAATTTCCCATCATTCAAAAATTCCAAACCTGTCCAATCTGCTTCCAATCAAGAAAGGGATCGGTTTTGTGCAGTACTGATCTCAAAATCGATTCCTTTCTTGCTTGGAAGCAGATCGGACATGTTGTAAATTATCGAACCACTGGAAATTTCCAGTCGATCTATACCAGGCACATGTATTTGCTGGACATCATAAACACTCCAACATGCCTACAAAACAACCCACAGACTTTCACTATGGGCAGAGGATTCCCATCACACTATCAGCGGGCTGAACAGATGCCGAAAGCTCTCCTACTTTCATTAGACATGTTAATGATTACTGGGAGACAATTCATGAGCACCAAGTGGCTCTTGTACATCAAAATGGATTCATTCATTGAGTGATTGGGATTCTGAACTGTACCAAAGTGTAGGAGGGCTTTCACTTGTGATCCCTGTTTGTTTTGATGTTGCTTGTGTATGCTTTATAATACATTGGCGTCAATTCACCAAAAGTTACCAACCTATTTATCTCTTGGGAGGTAATTTACCTCCTGTGATATCTCCAAATAGCAATTCTCCAGAAGTATAGGGGAAAATATCGACAGAGAGAAATGCAAGAGATAAATGTGAGATAAGTATGAGATAAATAAGTGATAGTTAGTAGTTAGTTTTTCTCCAAATCACAATTCACCAGGGAAGAAAGGGGGTGTGGCCATTCGTTATTTTTTCATCTCTTTATCCCCTGAATAAACCTGGAGATATCGTGGTTTTCACACAGCAGCTGCTGCTGTGGAAGATGGAGCCTTTTGAGCTTACTCTGTTAGGCCTGGTGCACACCAAAAACCGCTAGCAGATCCGCAAAATGCAAGCAGATTTTGAAACGCTTTTTCTTATTTTTCTGTAGCGTTTTAGCTAGCATTTTGCGGTTTTGTGAAGCGTTTTTCGTGTAGTAGATTTCATGTATTGTTACAGCAAAGCTGTTACTGAACAGCTACTGTAACAAAAACTGCCTGGCAAACCGCCCTGAAGTGCCGTTTTTCAGAGCGGTTTGCGTTTTTCCTATACTTAACATTGAGGCAGAAACGCCTCCGCAATCCAAAATCTGCAGCAGCCCAGGAGTATGCGTTTCTGCAAAACGCCTCCCACTCTGGTGTGCACCAGCCCATTGAAGTACATTACCCAAGCGTATCCGCAGCGGATCGCAAAACGCAGCCGAACCGCTCTGGTGTGCACTAGGCCTTAGAGCTTGCTTCTATTATGAGGCGAAGGTGCAGGAGGAGGGTCTGTTTAATCGCCCCTCGTATTTTTCGTGAGAGAACAGTTCTTGATAAATTTACTGAGACAGAGGTGGTGAAGAAGTTCAGACTCACTTGTGATATGATTTATGATATGATCCGGCAGTAAAAGGCAGGAATACTCTGGTCAGGTAGTGGTAAAACTCCGCCTCCTACCCACAATGCTTCCCTTTCAAGCTTACAGAGAGGAAAAGTATCCCATGTAAATCATTAATACCGATTACCTAACTCTCTGCTTTCTCGCACTTTCCTTATGCATATCTCTCCATTATCCCCTGCTATCGAACACTTTTCTCTCTGTCCTCTCACACTGGTGAATTGACTCCAGAGTGTTAAAATACCTCATGAGATAAACTGCCTACCTTTTTTCTCTTAGTAAATCCTCTCTGGTGAATTGACGCCATTGTGTGTGAATATCCCTGGCTTAATTTTTAGCTTATCTTCTCTACTGAAGCATCTCATTTAGCTACTCAATGACCTAGAAATGTACATGTATCTAGCAGACAGTGATTCACCTCCACTTTCCATAATAAGAAGTGCTTATGCTGATTTGTTCATGTACATTTGTGTTGTAATATGTATGTTATGCATGGATCTCTGTCTGCCCTTGCAGAGATGAGTAAACACTAAAATATTCCCTCTGCTGGAGATCTGCCAGTTTACTGCAATGGATTATGATGGAACCCATTTTTTTCCTGTCAAGTTAAGAAGCCAATGGGACTGTCTTCTCTAATTGGCACAGTAGGTGGCACCATGTTTTGCACCTCATCATCATTATATTATGGCCCTAGTATAAACATGTTGTATGGTGTAACGATGACTCAGCATATTCCATACATATGTAGGCCACACCTCTCAGGGCAAATGGGCTTATTGGGTTTGGACAACATTCTTGCCAGACTTCTGGTTGCTATATAGCAGCAGGCTGGAAGCACACATTGGAGGCAGAATTGCACGCGTTTTCTGCATAGGACTATATTTCCACTGGGGTTCGGGGTCTGTTTCTGTGCTGATGCCATACACTGCTATAGAGATTTGGATGTGTTGTGCAGAAAACCTGCAGCATGTTTTTTCCACAAATGGGATTCGGATCCAGCCTATTGATTTCAATAGGCTACATTTCTGCATATGAATTTGTGTGCGCAAAACAGTCACAATTTGCATGTAGTGGAAACAGGCACTAGCAAAAAAAAACACATGCAACATGTTACTCTATGGGCCCATTTCCACTACATGCGAATTGTGGCCGTTTTCCGCACACGATTTCGGATGTTGAAACACAGCCTATTGAAATCAATATGTTGATTCCGAATCGTGGGTGGGGGAAAAAATGCTGCATGCAACTTATACATATAGGGGCTGCACAAAAATCACATCGGGATCGTTATGAGCATTTTAAAATCACACAGCAAGTTTCTTCTTCCCGCATACTGTATGCTAATTACATGCCATGTGCATGAAATTCTGTCCTATGGGAGATGAAAAAGGCATCCAATGCGCATGTATTTTTGATGCATTTTTGAAAAAGATGAGTAAGGAGAAATGTATTTTTTCACTGGAAACACACATGGCAGAAGGTTTTCTGCACAGACAAGTGTCCTCGAAGCCTGATCTGTTAAAGAGACACTGAAGCGAAAAAAAAAATTATGATATAATGATTTGTATGTGTAGTACAACTAAGAAATAAAACATTAGGGGCAGAGACATAAGTCTAATAGTGTTTCCAGTACAGGAAGAGTTAAGAAACTCCAGTTGTTATCCATGCAAAAGAGCCACTGAGCTCCACGACTTTCAAAGTCGCAGAGAGCTCTGTCTTCTGAAGCTTGTTATCTCAAGTGTCTGGCACTGTATTTTTTTTCTGCAGAGAACAGTTCAAAAGTTCAGTTCAAAAGTTCACTAGCCTGCTCTGTAAAATCATTTAGAATGCTGAGTAGTGTGTAAACTGCAAATATGAGAGAATGGTGTAATGATATAAAAAACCCTGATATAACTGAAAATAAAAATATGAGAATATTTTCTTTGCTACTAATGTTCTAGTAATTATCCAATTCACAACCAATTCATTATATCATTATTATTTTGTCACTTCAGTATCTCTTTAAGCCTGATACACACTTTCAATTATGATTGGGCAATCACTGACCAATTTTACCACCTCCATGTAGTATGAGAGTCAACAGATATTAAATACCATGCACAGATTGTGTAGGTAAACCCTCATATTACATGGAGATGGTAAAATGGTCTGTGACTGGCCAATCATAATTGAAAGTGTGTGCCTGGCTTTACGGATCTAAAATTAGTTTAATTTGTCTGCTTATTTCTGCTCTGTCTTGAAATCCAGTGCAGGTGGAACAGTTAATGACCACTTCCATCTTCTTTACACGCACAAAATGATGTTGAGGTATACAACAGGCATAATTACACATATGCACTAAAGATGATAAAGCTAAGTGGCATTAGGATTGTCATCACCACCTGATGTTGACTAAGTGACAAAAATGCGGGGGAGGCGGGGAAAGCAGGTGGAGGTAAACAGGAGGCTAGCGACAATCAGATTGTTGGTAGCCTGTCGCTAGTTTTGGGGAGGGGTACAGCACAGCCCGGGAGGACTGGCAGCGGCACCAGAAGGACACAGAAGCATGTAATTGGGCAGAGAACATGCCTCTGTATCCTATAATCTATATCCGGCTCAGATACTCTTTAAAGGAATTTTATTGATACGGTGTGAAAATATCACCTAGGAGAAACCACAAGAGAAAAAGTGAATTGAATAAGGGCCTCTCTCTCTCTCTCTCTATGGCCCCATAAGATGCACTGTGTAAGGCTAGGTCCACACTACATTTGGTAATTTTTCTTTTTTCTCCCGTTTTATACTCTGAAATGTATTTGCACGGACTGGAAACGTATGCCCTGGCCGTGGGGGCACCGAACTGGAGGGGGAAGCAGCCCGGCCCAGAACGAGGGTGGCAGCGGTCGGCGGGGAGGGGGGTTGCCCCCTCCTCACCTGGGTCCACCGTCCCTGCTCCCCTCCAGCTATTTGCTCAAAAAGTTTTAAAATGTATCAGCGAGCAGGGACGCTTACCTCCCTCTCTTGCGTTCCCCCATTCGCTGCTTGACTTTCTGCAATGCCGCCCTCTATACTTTGGATGGCGGCATTGCAGGAAGTGAGGCGGAGGAAGTAAGAGAGAGAAGGTAATCTTCCCCGCTCTCTGCCACATTTTAAAACGTTTCGCGCAAATAGCTGGAGGGGGAGTGGGGACAAGGGACCCAGGTGAGGGATGGAGGGTGACCCCCCTCCCCGCCAACCACTGCCAACCCCATCCTGGCTGCTTCCCCCTCTAGCCTATACCTGGGGACACCTGAGGTGAGCAGGCAGTATGCAATCTGGATCTCCATCTGTGTCTGTGTAGAGGGAGATCCGTTTTTGCATTGCTTGCCACTACCCCTCCGTGTATCTGGATCCATGTGCGGTCCGTGAAGTCCTGACAAGTCCGGACCCTGCATGTAGTTTTTCATAACGGATTGCCCGGAATGCACGGGGATCCATTTTGAAACTGAATGAAGACTGCTGCTATTTTTAACATTTGTATCCGTGGCTCCGTTTTTGATCCGGGCAAAAAAAACAAAGCCACGGATACGTTTTTAAAATAAGTGTGAACCTATTCTAACATATATTTTCCCTTTGGTATTTGCATATGAATTGTGACTGCACATGACAACACTCAAGGTGGCCACACACCATACAATTTTTTAAATATCTGTTCAATTTAAGAATAGCAATCAATTTTTCTGACTGATTGTAACATTTCAAAATATGACCAATGTACTAGGTGTATCTGTGGGATGGCTGCCCTGTGCCTTTCACCTTTTGGAGGATTACTATACAGCTTTTGAGGCTCCTGACATACAATGTTTATCATAACAATATAGTATTACTGGTGCTGATCATGTGACTTTAGCAGGTAGACCTTCCTCATTATTTCCTGGTTGGTTCTCTCTGGAACAACCTTCTCACTGGCCTCAATTCACAGAGCCTTATCAAACACTTTATCAATTGTTTGATAATTTACCTCATGGGTAAAATCTAATATTGAATTCACTGAGGTGTTATATATTTATTGAAAGTTTTATCGGTAAAACATTTGATAAATATATAACACCTCAGTGAATTCAAAATTAGCTTTTACCCATGAAGTAAATTATCAAACGTTTGATAAAGTGTGTGATAAAGCTCCGTGAATTGAGGCCACTGTCTACAGATTGGAATAGAAGCAGGTTAGACTGGAGTAAACTAAAGAAACTTGCAGTGCAATTAACTCACCTAAGTAAGGCCAACTCTAGACACAAATCTAAATATATCATCTGCTCCCTTGGTAAGCAAAGTTTCCTAGACAAACATTTTGAGTGAGAATCTCTACTGTCATAGTTTGTAGTGATAACCCACCATTGGACAAAAATCCCATATGCACATTTAATAAATAAATTGGGCTGTGCACGTGACTCAAGAAAGGCGCAATGGGAATTTATTATGTTCTAAGCAATGGCTGTCAGTGAAAATATTTATAAAACTTCCCTCCAATCTGAAGTAAATATTAATACTTTAAATGTTATATTTGTATGAATTAAGAAAACAAATTAACCAATCCTCCAACAAGATTTGTTAGCTCATTCATTAACCAAGCAGTTTGGGTGGTCAGGAAGGCAGAGCCAGTGAGTGTGGGTGTCTGTCCCCTGTCAAATACCAAGCCAAGGGGTATGTAGCAAGGGAGTGGGATATCTAATCCTCTCCCTCCCCCTTGGAAAGTGTCTTTGTCCTACTGTTGATGTGTTAAGCAGAAGGGGCTGTTCCTCACCTTTGTGTGACCCCAACAGGAGGTAGGTAATTACAATATATAATAAAAGTTGGCTTATGGTTCACATCCCCATTACTAAGGGAATGACCAAGCAGCCACCCCCGCTGGAGCCTCGTCCTTCCAACTCTATAAACATAGGCAGAGTTATATTAAGGGGCTCGCCCTTTCAATTGGGGTGACCATATAGAACCGAAGCCCTTTTATTATCCCCCTTAACTGATTGATAGCGCATGCAGCCACCCAGGCAGTAGATGCCTGGTAATCAACAGAGGATGTGCATGTGCATTTATTTTTCCATAGTCATTTCAAGGGAGCCTGTCATGGCTACTGATGTGTAGAAAGTTGCAATAGCCTACAGTTACTGCACATAGTGGCCCCATCACTGTCTGGGCAGGGTATGGCTTCATCCTGCCTGGCATCACAGCCACAGTTGGCATTCTAAGCCAGGGTTTTCAAACTCAAATACAAAGTGGGCCAAAATTGTACACTGGGACCAAGTCAAGGGCCAACCTCAATGTCTACTGGCCACCTCCCTCCCTTATAAAGTTCCCTGGTGTCTAATGGCCCCCTCCTCTCCAACCCCTATACAGTTCCCTGGTGTCTAGAGGCCCCCACCCTCCCCTATACAGTTCCCTGGTGTCTTTTGCTTTCCCCCTCCCTCCCCATATGCCTTCCCTGGTGATCTAAGGCTTCACCTCCAATGTGGCTTCCCTGGTGGTCAAGAGTGGGCCAAATATAATGCAAAGTGGGGAAACCACCTAAGGGCCAAATTGAATGGCTCCGAGGGCCAGATTTGGCCCGTGGGCCGGAGTTTGACATGTATGTTGTAAGCCAAATGGTCAAAAACGTCAATCCTTAGTTTTTGTAAATAACTCACTCTGTGTTTGAAAAGAGCATTCTGCAGATTAAAATCCTATTTTAAAAACCAAAGGAATTATTGGCAGGTTCTGACGGAGGGGCTTCTGCTGCTTCACTATCCATAGTTACATAGATACATGCTGTTGAGACTACAAAGGGGTAGGCCACAGACTGTAATCTATATCCAGAGAACAGTCTGTAGTTGTAGTGCAAAGTGCTAATAAACAGATTAATATAAATTCTGGCAGTGAGTGCCTACATAGTGCTAGGATTACATTTGTGCCTGAAGCGGGCTTTAATAAAGTTAGAGTCTGTCATTAATTATAGTGCTAAGTTTCAAATGTAAGCTCGGTGCTTGGGAGTAATATTCAACTCATCTCTCTCTTTTATTCCTCATGTTCACTCCATAACCAGCTCTTGCCATCTCCAACTCAAAAACATATCTCGCATCCGTCCTTTTCTCACTCAAGACACAACTAAAATGTTAATACATGCTCTTATAATTTCTCGTCTGGACTACTGCAACATACTTCTTTGTGGACTACCTTCTAACAGACTGGCCCCGCTCCAGTCGGTACTGAACTCAACTGCTCGTCTCATTAATCTTTCTTCTCGATCTTCCTCTGCCGACCCTCTTTGTCAAGCTCTTCACTGGCTGCTAATTAACCAGAGGATTCAGTTCAAACTCCTAACCCTAACCTACAAAGCTCTCCACAATCTCTCTTCCCGGTACATATCCTCACTAATTTCCAGATACAAACCCAATCGCAATCTCAGATCGGCACATGATCTTCTGTTGTCCTTCTCTAGAATCAACTCCTCACATTCACGTTTACAAGACTTTGCATGCGCTTCACCCCTTCTCTGGAATGCCCTCCCACAGCACATCCGTCACTCGCCAACCTTTGTTACCTTTAAACGCTCTCTAAAAACACACTTGTTTCGTCAAGCGTATGCGCTACCTTAGGCCACTTCCCTTTGTCCTAAGACCAAATTGCACTCCTACTAGGTATCCTAATACACACAGCCTCTATATATTTGTTGCATACTACCCCTCCTCCTGTTTCCCCCCATTCCCTTTAGATTGTAAGCTCACAAGGGCAGGGCTCTCTCCCCCTTTTGTGTCTTGGTAACCATTATACATTTTATTCATCATGTTACTTTTATCACTGTCATTACCAATTCTATATTTTGTATCATTCTTTGTATTTTGTCACTAATTATGTATCTTGTATTCTGGTGTACACCATTGTCTGTATTATTATGTACCCCATGTTTGTTTCTTACTTTGTACAGTGCCACGGAATATGTTGGCGCTTTATAAATCAATAATAATAATAATAATAATAATAATTATATTAATAAATAATAATAAAATGTATATTAAAGCATCAGTATGGTTTCTTTCCTCGGCAGGTAACTATCCTGCTAAAGTCCTATACAGCAAACCTCCACTGTACTGGCTTAACAAAAGTACTTATAAATATTTGGGATGGTGTAACTATAGCTTGACAGATTGAAACCTGCATCCTGCTTTACTGATATCAGCATTTCTACCAGAATAGAAATAATGATGATTTTGTCACCCACCCGATCACTGTGATGGGGTCCTGAAAAAACCTGGTTGGTGCCTGTGGGTCCGCCATTTACGTTTGTCCCACCGACAAAGTAGGAGCATTTTGAAGGTACGCCTGAAGGAGCGATTGCACAGTGCATAACACATTGGGTTGACAGTACTGTTCACATAGCAGAGCCAGTAACCCAGCTCCCAGAGTTTTGTTGGGATACAGTTCTTGCAGAATGTGGAGACTAGCACCATAATATTATAAGGAGTCCAAGTCAAAATAAAAGCCAGCAATATAGCACTCAGTGTCTTTGCTGCCTTTTTTTCCTTGATGAGTGTATTGCTCTTCCTCTTTCCGTGCCGAGTCTTATCAATCTTAGCTTTAATTAGAGTTGATGGTAAAGCTGCAGCCAAGACCTTGGATGGTTTTCTAGATACCTCCTGTTTTCCTCCATTGGCTTCATTTTCAGTTTCCCCTTTTTCAAGAGTATCATTGGATCCACGAGAACCTGTAGGAGTCCCAACCACAGAGCTGACCATTGGTAAACGCATAACAGCAGAGCATATGCTCTTCATCTCATATGGGTTGTCTTCTGCATCAGAGGAGGAAGAGACAGAGTCTGCAGAAGCAGCATCTTCCATGGTGTTCCAGCTCCCATTACTTCTGTGCTGTGGATAACTTCTGAGGGATGGCCCAGCAGCAAGAGCACCAGGAAAACAGCATGCTCTCTTTATTCTGGGCACAGATGTTTGTGATCTGGGTAGACGGTCAGAATCACCCACGCCACCGCTACTGCCACTTCTAAGACTTCCTAAAGGCCGTACTATATTTTCTGTTTCTGAGCCCTGCAGGCCAGCCAGTTCTCTGCTTCTGTTTTCTGTCTCTCTATAAATCCTCCAATACAGAATAATCATGATGGTGACTGGCAGGTAGAAGGCAGCAATTGCGGTGCCAAATGTTATAGTGGGTTCTGACAAGAACTGGATGTAGCATTCATCAGGCTCCACTGTCCTCTCCCCCACAATGTACTGCCAGCATAAGATGGCCGGAGCCCACAAAACAAATGAGATAATCCATGCTAATCCAATCATGATGGCTGCTCTTTTTGGTGTCCTCTTAGCCCTGTAAGTCAGTGGCCTTGTGATGGAAAAATAGCGGTCAAAGCTAATAATGAGTAAGTTCATTACAGAGGCGTTGCTTGAGACATAATCTAGTGCCAGCCATAAATCACAGGAAACATTGCCAAGGGCCCATCGGCCCATTATAATATAAGTGGTATATAAATTCATAGATATTGCACCAATGATGACGTCAGCACATGCTAAGCTGAGAAGGAAGTAGTTGTTGACCGTCTTTAGGTCGCTGTTCACTTTGAATGCCAAAAGAACCATTAAATTTCCAACCACTGTGATGAGGGACAGGGATCCTGTTGTGATGACAATCAGCACCACCTGCCAGATGGCATGGTCTCCAATTGCAGACCTGACTGGCTGCTCGGTAGAATATGAGGTCAGCGGGTTGACAGTAGTATTGTTCATGGTTAGAAGCCAGTTGGTCACCGTTTCTTGCCCAGCATTCTGATGCAAGGCTAACATGGCATTTTCAAAGGAAGACAGGAGATAGGATCACTTTCCGATCAACTTCCTAAATCCTTTATCGACGGCAGTGGAAGTCTGCAACAAAAGAAAAGCAGATGTCAGTGCCATAATTGGCAGAAATTGCAAAGAGCGATGCTTTAAATCAATTTTAATACAACTAGGGGATTGTTAGTAAAAGCTAATTTGTTGCAGGAGAATGATGAATAAATGTAACAGTGAAGAACAGTACATTACTCCTTCAAATTGTCTTACATGCAGAATCAATGCTATGCTGAGATTACTGGGCATTCACCTGCATCTTTCTCTCATCTTTACTTTTGTTTGCAGCTTCTTAGATTTCTCTGTGTCTCCCATTATGTCAGTGCGTGCTTCTCACCCGCCTCTATCTCTCTCTTTCCCTGCTACGTGTGTTTCTGTAATCTGTAACTAAACAAAGCCGGATTTATGATTTCTCTTGTTTGAGTGTTGGAGGAAGGAGCTGTGTTGCTGAAGGAGGCACCCCCCCCTCCCCGGCGTGCCAGCAAACTAGGGGAGACAGAAGTGGTTGGACAGGTTTGGTTTTCGCAAGTAAAATGATTAAAGGAGGAGGAAGTGCAAGAATGAAGAAGAAAACAGTGACAGAGCAACGAGTATGTAAAAGCAAGCCATATGTTACCCAAACACCTCCTCTTTCTGTGCAGCCACTCCTTACAGCTCCGCCTGCCATTGCATCTATCTCTTACCCATGTATCTGTGTACCTGCTCCACCTTGCACTCCCTTGTGACACACTCTGTGCCTTTAACTCTCCCTTCATATAAATCTCAATTCATTAGATTACTATACATACTTGGGCTGCCCTCCAGTTTTAGGCCCTCTACTGTTTGAATTCTGAACCACCAAGCATAGCTATGAATAACTCTATTATCAATAACTGTGTTTTGTAAATGTTAACAGTAGACTGACAAATCACATCTCATTTGCAGAGGAATCCCGGCATGAGAATATCAACATTATTAAAGTATTATTATTAATTACAATATTCCTTTTTCTTCACAGAAATGGAAACAATTCATTACTTTTGATGTGGTCTGTCTGTTTAAGTCTGGAGCACACTTGTGTGTTTTGCATGCGTATAATGTTAGTCTATGGGCCACACAAAAATCACATTTATGTGTGATTCCCAATTCAATTTTATGTGAGTTTAAAAATTCCCACAGGAAGTCCCTTCTTCCCACATACTGTATGTGACTCATATGTGATTTGCATACAATGCTTTCCTATGGAGACGCAAAAACGCATGCGTATTTGTAAAAAAAATATGGATACTATATTTTTTCTCTTGTTGAAAAGGAAGATTTATTAAAAATGGAAACTCGTGACAAATGCAAGTTAAATGCAAACAAAAAAAAAACAAATGCAGAAAATCGTGGTTTTCTGCACAGACAAATGTGCTCCCAACCTAAACCTTTTACAACCATTATAGGGCCAGTGACTTGAGTTAATTCACCAAGTGTATCTTATAAATGATCTCTTATCTGTCTTAACTCCTGATGTATCCCCATTATCTGTTTATCTCATGGAATTACCCCTCCATATCTATTTATCTCACACTTTACCTCCCTTTATTTGTTTTATAAATAATCTCTCCTCAATGAGATAACTACAATGGCACTTCTTTACAGAGGATGAGAGGTTGACGAGCTGACACCTATATACAGAGACATAACGCCAAATCATGAGGCCCCCTGTAAAATCTTGATGGGGTCCTTCCAACGTTCACACCCCTTTCTTTGATTCCTCTTGGTAATCTACACAGCCTGGAGAGCCATTATAATCCCCACCCCCTGTATCAAGTGCAACTACAACAACACTTAATGTGGAGGCGGGACCTCTGTATTGTAGGGAGGGCAAGTAGTTGGGGGACCCTTTAATGCTCTGGTCCCCTTATGGTGGAGGGCTGCACCACTATAGTTACGCCCTTGATTGTTTATATTGTCATGACCATATATAATCTAGTGTCTGTTAGTTTCATGAGAGAAGGCACCCTAGGCTCAGGTGTTTGAGGAACTCATAAAAGGGCACTTTTCCAACAATGTTTTTCTGCGCATGACAAAATGAAACAAGTCACAGCGAGAGTTATGTGTCCTGTCCTGAATCAAGCTCCCGACCGACTGACTGACTTTGCAGTCATAGACATTCTTCTGCCTTCATGTTGAATTTGGTCATATAAAATGCCTCTGACTGCCATTCTGTGATGGTTTGTACTTGATTGGAAGCAATAGACACATAGGAGAATAAAGTAAGGATTGTCAAATTACAATATACAATAAATATTGTATATTAAACGAGCAGTCAAAGTGAACCTGAACAAAATGTGTCCTTAGGAAGCAAAGTATTGCTACGCCATATTAAAGACATGCTATGGCAAATAAAAAAAAAAGTACAAAAAAAAAAAAAAAAAAAAAGGATTATTTTCAGAAGAGAAACATCACTCCTTGTTCAGCTGGTCATTTGATACAGCATTATTCAATTAACCTTTTCTGCTAAGTTTTCTCCTAGGAGATAATTTTCATCTTCTGTTTTAAATAACTTTTCAGCACTTTACAATTGGAAAAGTGCCAAAATGTAGGTGAAAAGGTACTGTCAAAATTATTCAGAGTATTTTCTTGCTTAATGGTTTGTATTGATAAGGCGAAGTATCACCTAGGAGAAAACTTAAGAGAGAAAGTGAATTGGATCAAGCTCTATGAGGGGTGTTACTAGCCTTGACATCTGACAGCAATTCCGATCTGATTTCCGATTGATTTTCCATTCACTCCTATGGAAAATCGATTGGAAATCAGATCGGACATGCTGGAAATAATTGATTTGGCAAGAAATCTACCAGAAAATCTAATTGTGTGTGTTAAGCATTAGGCAAAGTACTGAGTGGATAAGCTTTACCCCACTCATACCCACAGGTATACCCCAATTCACTTTTTCTCCTTAGTTTTCTCCTAGGTCAGTGATGGCTAACCTTGGCACTCCAGCTGTGGTGGAACTACAAGTCCCATGAGGCATTGCAAATACTCTGACAGCTCTAAGCATAACTTGGGGAGGCAGATGCATGATGGGATTTGTAGTTTTGTCACAGCTGGAGTGCCAAGGTTAGCCATCACTGTCCTAGGTGATATTTTCACACCTTATAAATAAAATGAATTTTAAGCCACCAGCCAGCAATAAAATACTCTTTATTATTTTGACTGTTCTGTTTCACCTGCTGTCTGAAATGCAGAAAGCACTGAAAAGTTATTTTAAAGATAAGATGAAAATATATCTCCTAGGAAAAACTTCAGGAAAAAAGTTAATTGCATATGGGCCACAGATTTTTGAATAAAATCTAAATCACAATAAAATGTTATTGTGCCTATTAAAAACATTAATGTTAACACTCACACTACTGATATATAGCACGCAATACTGTTGCTTTGCTTTAAAAAAGCTGTCAATATAAAACCACACATACAATTCTGTAAAGTTATAGCAGATTGTCAAAATAAAACGGCTGGACTGTAACAAGAGTTTTTTTCAGCATGTAACTCTGTAGATATTAATGCAACCACATCTGAATCCTCTGTTTAAGGACTGGTTCACAAGGATGTCTACCCAGCGTCTCATTCGGCGTGGCATTCAAGCTTTCAGCGGGCTTTCATTGGTTTCCCATTGCGGTTGGCGGTTTTTGCACTCATAGGGAGACACTAGACGTGGCGGTTAAACGACCACAATTCTGCAGCACACTTCTGATCTCTAGCACAACTGAATTGTTAATGCTGAAGACAGACAGGCTGCTCCAGACAGACAAATGTTCATATGAAATACAGTTTATGGCAATTATCGTGTCGCTGTCCCCTCTGTACACACATCTTAAAGAGAATCTGTACTCTAAAATTCTTACAATAAAAAGCATACCATTCTATTCATTATGTTCTTCTGGGCCCCTCTTTGCTGTGTCTGCCACTCCCTGCTGCAATCCTGGCTTGTAATTGCCAGTTTTAGGCACTGTTTACAAACAAAAAACATTGCTGCTAACCAGCATGTAATAGGCTGAGAGAAGCTCAGTCTGTCACTCATTCAGAGCCTGGAGGGGGCGTGGAGAGGGTGTGTATAACTTCTACCTATCACAGCAGAGCAGCACATTCCTGCCTGAGCCGACAAAGGAAAGAAGATTACATTATATAACAGAGATAATACAGCCACTGTGCAACTAGGAAAGGCTGCAGTAAGACAGACCACATTAGAACAAGTATAGGAACTTATAGGATAGAAGAAATAAGGATGAAAATGTTGTTACAGAGTCCTTTTAAGGTGGCCATACACTTATAGATTTGCAGCAGATTCGACCATCAGATACATTTCTGTCAGATACCTGTCAAGTTGAATCTGACAGGAATCTATCTGATGTGTGCCATGCACTAGGAACCATTATTGGACCATTAGAGCCAATGCAACTCTATGGGCCATCAGCAGATCGGCCTAGATTTTCCATCCTGTCAGATAGATCAAATCGATCGAAATCAGCCACAAATTGATTGATCGATAGATTTGATAGAATCGATTTCTGATCGATCAATTCCATAGAACAATCGATTGCTGAAATCGACCAGTGTATGGGCCCCTTTACACTGAGGAAAAAAATCCCCTGCTCAGCGTACTCTCTGTGCAGGGCAACAGGCAACTGATGAGCTAATTATTCTGCTCTCCTGTTGAAGTTAACCTCACATTTTTAAACTAATTCTTTAGTACAATGAAGTAGAGCCTGATTGGCTCAAAGTGCAGCCCTACTACTTAAAGCCTTCAAATTCAAACAGTTACAGGAAGCAGATAGGGACATGTTCTGATCATGGTATGGACATGATATGAACAGAGATATGGACATGATACGTCAGGTATTACTTGTGCATTGGTGTAGTATGACTTTTTTTTTACCTTGGGTTATGGTAGTCTGTGATAATGTAGCTCATTTCTAAGCACCTGCAGCACATCTACACAGTGTAGAATGTAGCCATATACTGCTATATACTGAGAGGTAAGTAGTTCTTGCTATCCTTTTTCACATTGGTTTTACACATTTGAATCCTTATTGTGCACCTCTTTACCAGTCTAATCTCACTATATATCTCATGGAGGCTGCTTTTTGTGTTTTGCATACTCCCCTTTCCTATTTTTGGAGTATAGTCTGCAAGATACTAAAGGGACCCATATACCTTAGTGGCAACTGGATCATGCTCTCCAACTGCCAGCATAGTGGTTGTCTCAGGTTTGTGAGTACCCTTTTATCTTTCCTACTCTTCACTTCCCATTGCTCAGATATACTATACCATTGGTTCTTGGTTGTCCCTCATATCCTTCTCTCTACACGAGTCAGTCATCCAGAATTGCTTATTGGCCCACAGATTTGTACAAAACATTCCCCAACAACAGCCAGATGGATAGAGAAAAAAATCCATAGGCGGCTTGTGCCCTACATTTTACAGCTGTCTGGAAGCACACCGTTATGGGGTAAACCACCTGAGCCTGGTACACTGTTTAAATATTAGACACCTCAAACATTTTTTATACCTTTTATCTCTTTCTTTACTTCCTCCATCGTTCACAATTATAATTTCTTATTACTTCTCTGTATACTCTTTTTTTCTTTAAACAGCATAAGTTCTGTTGGAAATAACCATACTCATATCACATTATGACACCTTTGAAAGTTCCACCTTGTATTAGCTTAGCTATAGCTGCTCACATGGCTTATTGAGTACTTATGATTAGCGTCTGGTGTGGCTGAGAGTTCCCTCTGGTCATTTTTGCTTATTTAATACAAATATGTATCACCAGATATTGCCTACTGTTTACAGTATATGCTACTTTATGACATTTGTCAGTGATTGCATACTTTGTACAATTCTGTCCAAAATTCTTTAAATTTACTTAAAAAAAACAAACAAACAAACAAACAAACAAACAACTCTTTATAGATCTTTACAGGTGACATCTTTAGATCTAGCACTGTACAGGGACATTGCTCAGCTTCTATCCAATTAACATGTACTGCTTCTTCAATGGATAGGGGAAAGTTGATGTGCAAACAGTACCTCGCAGCAGGAACTTCCTGTGAGAACAAAAGTGACATTGTGTGAGGGGATCCATGTTGGTGGATGGTTGAAAAGGGGGTCAGTGATGTCAAGGGATGCTATGCACACACCGTATTCCTGACTGGAATAATCATGTTGCCTGGAGGAAATCTTAAAGGGAACCTGAGGTGAAAGGGATATGGAGGCAGCCATATTTGTTTCCTTTTAAACAATGCATATTGACTGGCAGTCCTCCTGATCCTGTATTTTAATACTTTTAACCATAGACATTGAACAAGCAAATGCAGATCAGGTAATCTGACTCAGATGACTCAAGTTTTATTGGATTAGCCATATGATTGTTCCAGACACTACATATGAATGAAGATCAACAGGACTGCCAGGCCACTGGCATTGTTTACAAGGAAATATATATAGCAGCCTCTATATGATGTAATTGTAAATTTGTTTCCAAATACCAGTAATTGACCTAAACATGCATGTGGGGCAAGAGCTCAAAAGTGTCAGACTTCACTGGTTACATACTTGTTCCAGGTCATACATGGCTCATTTATCTTATCCATGCTTGTGACCATGGTGTACACGGGATTATGACAGCAGTAATAGTTGGAAACTTGGTAATCCAGCAAAATTTAAGGTGTACCCTTCTCAGTACAAATTTTATAGGAGGACTTTTGGGAAAATGATGTTCCCCTCCTCATAAATTGCTGTCAATGGTTGGTGATGTTGTGGGTAATTGCAATATTCTCATTCAGGGCACCATTGGAGTGGAGACGTTTTGGGGCTAAGTTTGGGGTTTTGGGACCTATCTACTCCAAGAACTGTGGCCATACCCCCCTTTACTCTGAGAGAGGACAGTAAGGCAGTTTTCACAATGGAACACGCAGAGTAAGGGAGCGGACCTGAGAAAACAATAGAGTAATATAACTGGCATGTTCTTGTAATGCAGTGTAATAAAATATTTGTATAGAGATGATTTGATAAGGATTGCTTTTTATCTTGAGAACTAGAGATACAATTTCATTTGTATAAACACTCTCAATGTCTGTCTTTTGAGACAATCCTTTGTGATAGGCTTTAGTAAAAATCCTGCATGAGTAAATGTATCTCCTAAAATATCTAGCCTCGCCAATAGCGGTCTGCAGTGCTGGATCCAGCTTATGCTAGGTACACACCATACAATTTTGTGTTAGATAGATGGTTCAACAGATCATTTCCAACATGTCCCATTTTATTTTCGATCGTTTTTCTGATTGATTTCTCATAGAAGTGAATGGAAATAGATAAGAAAAGATAACAGAATCGAATAGGAAAATGATTGGACAGAAAATCAACCAAAACAAAACGCATTGTGTGTACCCAGCATTAGCTTGTCAGTGGTCACTACCGTAGCATTACTGTATTTCCCCCAGTGGGCTGTTTCCTGCTCATCCTCCCACTTCTCTCTCCATTGTGGAGTATAAGCTGCTTGGGAGACAGTATGTCTGAACAGTGATCTATTCTAAACTGTCACCTAAAGCAATCACAAATGATCATTTCAAATGACTATATTCTAGTGTCTATATGTAGCTTTAACTGTCTGCCAATGCATTCCAAACACTTAATAATATTTTGTTATAGAGTGTTCGCTTTCATGATTAATCATTTATAATACCAAAGCTTATTATAATGAATTGACTTTGACGAGCAGAAATATTCCCTGAGGTGAGCATCCCATATGCTGAAGGCATATGATCTACATTGAACCTGCATCACTGCATCACAGGTATAAAGATCAAGTTTTCTGGCTGGGTTCAGTGTGCATGTTACATAATGCACTCGTTATAATGTATGTGAATGGTAATGGAGACAGGACACAGACTTTAATTCAAATGCTTGCATGCAGCGAGTTAGAATAATGCTATCCAGTACAATGCAATACTGTGAACAGGCCTATAGAACTGCATGGACAGTTAGTTGACATGCAGAATTATTCTGCAACACAACTGATGCACTGTGACCAGAGCCTCGGACTTCCCACATAAGCATACCTGCTAAACATGAGGCTGTGAACTGCAAGTGCATTATACCACACACATCAATTCAAAGCCTGCAGTCAGCGAGTTAGAATAACGCAATCCATTACAACGTAGAGATGTGACCAGCCCCTTACCGTTGTATGGGCAGTGAGCTGACATGCAGGATTATTCTGCAATGCAATGGATTCAGTGGGAAAGGAGCCTAAGAGACTGAACGTACTAGACTAAATTACAATTGCCAGCGCTAAATTACTAATCACATGGTTTAATTGTAAAAAAGGGTTTGCTTGTTGATTTTTTTATTTTATTAATTAAAGGAAATAATGTTAAACATTTAAATAATATTCAGTTAGTTACACACTTAGTTGTGCTGAAGCAAAAGCATTAGAAATCACACAGCAATACGCCTAACCTCAACTTTCTAACGTTTAAAGAGAAACCGTAACCAAGAATTGAACTTCATCCCAATCAGTAGCTGATACCCCCTTTCCCATGAGAAATATGTTCCTTTTCACTAATGGGTCATCAGGGGGCTCTGTATGGCTGATATTGTTGTGAAACCCATCCCACAGTGTGATATCAGGACCATGGTTCTGACATCACACTGTGGGAGCCTTGTTGCATTGTGGGACATAACAGTAGTTACAACTGCCAAAAAAGCATGCAGCATCTCCTTCCACTGACATCACCTGAAAATATAACCATGTGATAAATGTCAGAATGTAAATCAGGGAGAGGAAAGATTTTACAATGGGCAAACACTGACTAAATCATTTATACATAATTATTATAAAAATGAAGCACTTTTTTATTACATTATTTTCACTGGAGTTCTTCTTTAAGTCTCTTAGTTTAACATACCAGGCAGTTTGGAAATAACACACTGATCACAATAGCTAAAGTGATAACTGAATTAGCTGGTAAACTTATGTTGAGCGGGGAGGGAGATTAGTAAACTGGCTCGCAGCATGTTTTTTTAACACTTGCAGTTGACACAGACCCAACGTATTAAATCCAAATCCACCATTACAGTAAATTAGCATTTTCAGAGGAAGGTCAACAATGGCAGCTTCTGTGCTTTTCTGGTGGCAGCTTACGTTTAGCAGCAAGCGTGGTGTACTGTTTTGCTTAAAGTAATAATGTGATTTGATGAGGCTGACACATGCCTAAATTGATGCACAGAAAGTGTGAACTTCGTGATTGATCTGCTTTTAATGTCTGAAAGCACATGAAGGTACGGTGCTGGTTTTCCCTGCCCTTGATTTACTGCAGGGAGAGCAGACTATAATTATGATGCATACATGCCTTCATTGGTCCTGGGGAACCTTCCGCTTCTTGACAACACATTCACTAAATTACATGTCAGATGATCAGCTGCACAATGCACACTGTGCTGCTACAATCAGGGCATTTGGGGTGATGCTATTTAGCTACATCTATCAAGATGAATGAAGACATATTCTTGCCTTTTGCTTTCATGGGACTGAACTGGAAGTCACAGCTTTCAATGCATACTTATTTGTATTCAAACCTTCTGTTGTTGCACAAAAAATCCTCTTACTTGCTGAGTTTGCAAGAGCTCTGCTTTTCATTATTGTATGTTAATAGATTGAATAACTTCTCCTCCTCCTTCTAAGCCTCATGTCCTAAAGTCTCCGTAGCAAGGAAAGGGTTATGGCGTACACTGCAGAATTCTGGTTTATGCTACACTCCCATTGCTTCCCTTCACCAGTGTGAGTAAACAGGTGATCTAGTGGCAAACAGTGATAGGAGACAGGTGTACACAGAACAGGCACGCAATCAGCCAGTAACTACAACACAGAGACCTGCAGAGCATGACATCATTTAACCTTTATTTTACCAAGGTCCTGGACACCACCCATTAACTGCTACTCCGTCTGCTATCTGCTACGAAGTACCTTTTGCATAAGAACGAAGTTAATCTTATCCTTTCCTGTCTGTCAGTTATGTAAATGTTTCTGTAACTTAAGCAGAAGTACTGAACATATAAAACGTCTCTGATGGAGATCAGCTGATAGATAGACAAGCAGCACTTAACATGCATTCTCAAAGCCCAGTAAAGCTACAATGTTGTTTTACTAAGGCAAGGGATTGCACTTCACAGTGTCTGATCATAATGCTGCAAGGAACTTCTATGCAATAAATAATGTGTAAGCAAGAGGTGAGCAGCAGTAGAGAGGCAAAAGTGAGAGCTGCTGCTCTTTTGGAGCCATGCCCGGCTGCCACTGCAGGGCTCTGTTGAAAGACATAGGGAACAGAGCACAACCCCAGACCAGAATACAGGCAGCCCAAACATTAAAGGACCTCTGTCGTGAAAATCATAACATTTAAAATACTTGTAAACACATAAAAATAAGAAGTCCGTTTCTTCCTGAGTAAAATGAGCCATAAATTACTTTTCTCCTATGTTGCTGTCACTTACAGTAGGTAGTAAAAATCTGACATTACTGACAGATTTTGGATTACCCCATGTTCTCATGGGGAGGAGGGGTTCTCAGGGTTCTCTTTATTTTTAAAAGCACTTAGTAAATGGCAGTTGTTCCATCCAACAGCCAAATAAAATGTGCAGCGAGCAGGGAGGCTGGACAGCATCTTTATATAAATCTTTTTCAGAGAATGCCTTTATAAAGAATAAAGGCCATGCTGAAAATCCCCCATGAAGAGATGGACTAACCCAAAACCTGTCAGTAACTACCTACTGTAAGTGACAGTAACATAGGAGAGAAGCAATGTATGCCTCAATTTACTCTGGAAGAAATGTACTTCTTATTTGTATGTGTTTTAAATGTTAAGATTTTCGTGACAGTTCCTCTGTAAGTAAATGTCTAGATGCTGGGCAAAGTTATATCCTGTAACGCCACTATTGCCAGCACTGTGCATGTGTGAGACCATGAGTAGGCATAGTGTGCCCGGTCCAATTCACTTTTTCTTCTAAGTTTTATCCTAGGTCATATTTTTACATGTCCTCAATAACATGCCCTTTCAAACCATCAGTAAGCAAGAAAATACTTTTGACAGCACTTTTTCACCAACTTTTTGGTACTTTTTCAATTGCAGAG
Organism: Hyperolius riggenbachi; assembly: GCF_040937935.1. Lineage (NCBI taxonomy): Eukaryota > Metazoa > Chordata > Amphibia > Anura > Hyperoliidae > Hyperolius > Hyperolius riggenbachi. Next base: position 136,888,385 of record NC_090656.1, read on the forward strand.
GGCTGAAAAGTTATTTTAAACAGAAGGTTAAAAATTACTTCCTTAAACTTAAAGGTCATCCAAGGTGAAAATAAAGTGATGAGATAAACAATTGTATCAATCCTCCTTATCATAAAAATTACTTTTTTTTTTTTAGATATCTCACAGTTTTATTTTATATTTAATAATATAATAATAGTTTTTAGGTTTTTATGATTTCAATGTCTCTGTTCAATGACACAGTCATTAAAGTATGCCAGAGCTCAACCAGTTCACCCCCAAGTGGTTTTTACCCTAACGGACCAGAGCAAATTTTACCTGTCAGTGCTCCTCCCTTTTACTCCCTAATAACTTTATTACTACTTATCACAACAAAATGATCTATACCTCGTTTTTTTCGCCACCAATTAGGCTTTTTGTGGGTAGTACATTTGCTAAGATTTTTTTTATTCTAAAAGCGTTTTAACGGGAAAAATAAGAAAATAATGGAAAAAATTCCTTATTTCTTAGGTTTTGGCCATTATAGTTTTAAAATTAAACGTTCTCCTGTGGTTAAAACTGACACATTTTGTTTGCCTAGTTGTCCCGATTATTAAACCGTTTAAATTATGTCCCTATTACAATGTATGGCGACAATGTATTATGTGGAAATATAGGTGTTATTTTTCTGTTTTGTCCGGTCCATAATTACCAACCCCTATGTAGTAAAGTTGTAGCAATATTCCCTAATAAAATACAAAAGCTGAGTCCCTAAATTCTATTTATGTATTTTTTTAAACATATTTTTTTTACAAGTGTTTTTTTTCTTTTTTTTGGGGGGGGGGGGGGGGGGGGCTTTGGAATTTTAAGTTATTTATTTTATTAATATTGTGTATAAGTGTATGTGTATGTATGTGCCTGTATGTGTAATTTTACTTTTTGGCCACAAGATGGAGCTAGGGAACACATTCCCATTTAATAGGAAGGGTTCACTTTTTGTTTACATTTGGTTACACTGTGACGGCTTCCTGTTTTATGAATGGACGCGGCCGCTGTTCGTGGTCACGTCCATTCATTCCAGGCATTGCGATTGGCTAGAGGACCCCCAATCCGAAGGGGGTGATCCGACAGTAAACTGCGGCGGGAGCGGTGTGCACACGTGCGGATCGGCGGCGGGAGCGAGCGACTTATTAAAACCTCCTGTTGCAGTTAACAGGGTAAAACAGGACGTTTTAATAAGTCAGATTGCCATTAATAGGTTAAATCTATGAACTATTAACCCTTTTTATTTTTTTCCTGCTTTCAGAAGCCATTTACTGACAGGAAAGTGTTTTATGGCTGTAGTTACTTATCAGTGAGGGTTATGCTACAGTCCGACCCAGTCTCGACCTGAATAGAAACTGTCACTTACATACCTGATGTTTAACTCTTTCAGGCAGAATAAGAAAAAAAGGAACACAGCCTAGTAATTTGTGTGATTGGCAATCTACATACACATGTCTACCTCATCATGTTACATGTCACCTCAGCTGTCCTTTAAGAAGAAAAAAAACTGGATTGGGCCCAGTGTGTCTAAAGCGTGATTTTGAATTAAAAATTCAGGTGGTCCCTTACTAATAAACAGGTTTTATTCCAGGAGGTTCTTTGTAAGTTGAATTTGTTTGTAAGTTGAGTCATGTTTTATACATACTGTAAAGTCTGGATAAAGGGTTTACATTCAGACAACTCTGAATCTGGACATACAGTATAAATAATGTCTTCAATGTGATTTCATCTACTTTACAACAATTTATACAATACCATAATGTAACAACAAAAATGTGACAACAGTATAGGATAGTATATTCTGTACAAGAGGTTAACTTTGTATGTATAAGATGTTTGTAGCTCAAGTGAATTTTAGTAGGGGGCAATATGAAAAAAAAAATGAGCAAGCACCCCAAGCTTCTTTAAATTGTACCCGAGGCGATATGTGACATGATGAGATAAACATGTGTATGTACAGTACACAACCTATTAATACCCAGGCTATTTTACTCGATTTATTTTGCTGCCTGAAAGAGTGAATTTCTAGGAATGGAAGTGACAGCTTCTGTCTTGTCGGCAGCTTTTCAGGAATATAGTAAACATCACTGATAAGTAAATTACAGCCATAAACGTTTTCCTGGCAGAATAAGACTTCTGAGTGCATGGAGAGATAAAATACATGAACTTTTGACTGTTTTCTAATTCTGGGACACTTAATAGGCTGCCACTGATTAGAAACAGTAAAACATTCAGCCTACTTTCTAAATGTTTACATTTAAAAGAAAACCCTGGGATACGTAAAAAAAAAGTAATTTTTTAGGAGTAGGAGGATAAATATAATTGTTTATCTCATTAGTTTATGTTCACCTCAGGTTCACTTTAAGTCTTTTTCCACTCCCTGGGCCATACCATCCGTAATAGTCCAGACTAGGTGGAGAAGTCATGGTCTCTCTCGTACATTTGCAAATTGTGCAGTGCTTTGGAAAAAGGGCTCATCCTTCCCTTGTGCTGTCAGTGTGTGTATGTTTGTATGTATGCGTGTGTGTGTGAGAGTGTGTGTGTGTGTGCGCGTTTGTGTTGGGGGTTATTTTAGGGTCTGTTCCCTCCCAGGTAAATAAAGCACCAATACCTACTTATATTAAGCAAGAGTAATTAACCATTTGCACACTCACCCAGGAAGCCACTGCACACCAGAGTACAGCTACTGGCAGCTAAGTAAAAGTCAAATGTATTAGTTGTAAAAGCAACAAAAGCATGCACTGTTCTGTACAGTCACATTCACCAGTGTAAATGGCCCTCTGGGTTAGGATGTGTCCTAACACTAGCCTTGTAATATGCAAAAGGTTATTTGAGTGTGCAAAGAGTTCATAAGATTTGTTATTTGGCCACACCCCTTTAGCAGTCCAGTCTAACTGATCTTATTAGAGTGTCCCCATCTGGGAGAAGTGCATGGACTTTGTGTCTTGCTACTTATTAGGAATAGCAAGCATTGAAAGTAAACTTTATTTAAAAAATGTGCTATAGAGTATTAAAAAGGAATAAAAGAAAATTTTTCTTTTTTTTCATCTTTATCCTTTATTTGTTCTGTAGCCCTATTTCCTCATCTGTATACATAGTGATGGCATCTTCTACTGTATACTTCTTTCTTCTGGTTTATTTCTTTCTGATTTCTTTTCTAAACGTCTTCCTGTTTCATTGATACTTTGCTCTTGTACTCTTCCATCTTTTGTTCTCTAATTCTTCTGACTTCCAGTCTTCTTTTTGTATATTCTTTTGTTTTCCTAATATCTTGATAGCAGTTCATCCGTTACCACCCACCACTACAATTTAATTTTTTTACCGTTATTCCCGGTTCCTCCATAGTGTGGATCAGTGGGTAATTAGCAGAGAAATTTGAATAAACCCCTTGAGAGGAAATTATATTTTTTAAATTCGATGCAGAGCATTCCTATTGTTCTATATAAATGTGAGGGGTTTGGTGTTGGTGGTGGTGGGTGAAGGGGGCGGGGGAGGGGGGTTATCACTAATAAAAACCAGTGGAACGCCCAATTTTCTCAGAGAGTGTACAGTATTTCCATTCATAGATGAAAGACATGCCTCTGATATAGGGAACATTTGAGGTAAAATAGGGCACCGGGCAAAAATGAATGTGTAGCTCCTTACATCTTCATACTGTACTGACAGTAAACTTGTGACTTCTACAGTCCATGACTTCTGGGGCCGCAAAGGAGCTTGGGGCCCTGGGCAATTGTCCACTTTGACCCTATTTGAGCACAGGCCCAAAGGATTGCCAGTGAAGATGATCCATCTGTCAAAATGGGTGTGCTACTTTCTGGCATAGTGTGAAAATAGCCTAAGGACAGAATAGAAGAAGATCATATATATCGTGTATGTGCTTTTGTTTTCAAGGTAATTTTAAATAGCAGTACTGTTTAAGAAAAATGTTTAGGAAGTTGTCTACAGTCTTCATCTTTTCTCTGACATTGTTAAGTTCCATTTGATGATAGATGCAAAAAGCTGATTGTAAGCAAATTATCAGTAACTTTATGTTTGGTGTCGGCATAAACACTTTACAAGTATTTAATACTAAATATATATATATATATATATATTTTTTTTTTTTTTTTAATTATATTATAAAACATGGCAATACAACTTTAATATAGCACATTCATAAGACAAACATGCATTAGGCAGGAAAGCATTGTCTAATTTTTAGGGAAGCTGCCACAGTCTTGGATCTACACTACCATTTAAACATGACCGGTTCATGCCACCACTTGTGATGGAATAATAGTCCATAGTATTCCTGTAAAAGAAAATATTACAGTATTACAAAAAATAGTACAAAATGAATATAATGTGAAATAATGAAGCAATAAAGTTAAAGAAATGAGGGCAATGTCAAGTTTTCAAAATGGAACACAGAGGTGTCAATGGATACAAAATAATTAAAAATAATTTAAAAATAGAGGTGAGGTTGGACTTACCTGACAGAATAGCCACTGTCAGAGGATTTCACATATATCTTATTAGGACAATCCTGCTTAATCAGGCAAAATACAATGTGTGGATTATCTTCAGTCTGCCAAAAGCAAGCCAGGCACCTCCATTCACCTCCTTTTTGTCTCTGAGTGTCAAGGTTTAGACTGGGTTCCACGAACATCTCAGATACCCATGCTGCCTGCAACACAAAAATGGTTGTTCCTTGCCCTTGGTTTCCACTTGTAACTAAATAGGAACATTTTACATTCTGTAGAAGGAAACATTAACAGTTTTAGCCACAAAGTATTTGGGTGATGTGCAACTTGACAAAAACACAGAGACAACTGGAGCCCAATAGAGCAATATTTCACTAGATTTGTAGAGGAAAGGAAGGGATCGAAAATATACTCACAGAGGTGGGTTACATGAAAGGGCAACCAGCCATATGAAGCAGGTGGAGAACACAAGCCCGTCTCCACTTTAGAACCTCCAGGAAGGGCTGAATGCCAGGTGGTCGCACTCTTGGAAAAAAGGCGAAACACAGTCCTAACAGTGACTACGCCACCTTAGCTTGTATCTTCCTCCTCCCTCTGAGAAGCAGGGGAGGTAAGCTTCCACAACACGAATGAAGAGGCGCCCAGATGAGATGAAACTAAGTTAAAAACAATGGTAAAATCAAGAAAAAATAGAGGTGGCTTACCTCTCAAGACGACACAAAATTTTTAAAAGTAGGATAAAGACTTTATTTGCACTGGGATCGCGTTTCGTGAGTACACACACCCACTCCATCAGGCCAATCAGTGCCACAATTTTACAGCCATAAAGCTCAAAGCACCTTGGGCTTTATGGCTGTAAATCTGCTGCACTTGTTGGCCTGATGAAGTGGGCCTGTACCCACGAAACGAGTTGCCAGTGCAAATAAAATCTTCATCCTTTTTAAAAATGTTGTGCCATCTGGAGAGGTAAGCCACCTCTATTTTTTTCTCGATTTTACCATTGTTTTTAACTTAGTTTTATCTCATCTGGGTGCTTCACCCATTAACAGTTTTAGGTTAACTGATAAAAAAAAGTAAAACCAAAAAATAAAAGCAGACCTACAGGGACAGAGCAGTGCTTTTCAGCGCTGCTAGATTTGGGCGCAGCTGGCGTCTCCACAGACTACAATAGGAATCATTCCTATTGCAGCGCTCAGTGAGTAACGTCGGCTCCGTCAGAAGACGGAGCCGAGGTTGCTTAAAAACATAATAATTCGGCCTCCAGCAATCGCTGGAAGCCGAATTATTTCATTCCCCCACTATCCATGGCGGCCTGGGGGGGGGGGGAATAGTAATTAAATCGGCCCGGACTTGTGCAGAAGCAGGATCAGCCATATACCGGCTGTATCCTGCGCCCAAGTCTACCGGGGCCGATTTCAAATGTACTCTACAGGGAGGTGCAGTGACAAAATGTTGGCCAGGTCCCGCTAATGTCTTAGATCTATGCTACAACACCACCATGCACATTGTGCATAGCTTGCTCCAATGATAAAAAAAAAATTGGTAGCCATCTATGATTAATTTTTTTTTATTTAACATACTGGAGAAGAAAACATTGAAACATAAAATATATTTGCTGAAATAGTAAAAGTATCATATTACATAATAAAAGAATTAAGATAAAGGCAGACCGAAAAGGAGGGGCAGTGTCAAGATTTGGGGAAGATTCAGCCTTCTACCATCTTGCAATCACGTTATTACATAGGATATAGCCATTGCTTGGCTCAGTGCACGACACCTGGTGGCCACCTTTATTTATTTATTTATATAGCGCTGACATATTACGCAGCGCTGTACAGAGTATATTGTCTTGTCACTAACTGTCCCTCAGAGGGGCTCACAATCTAGTCCCTACCATAGTCCTATGTCTATGTATGTATCATGTGGTGCATGTATTATAGTCTAGGGCAATTTAGGGGGAAGCCAATAAACTTATCTGTATGTTTTTGTGATGTGAGAGGAAACCAGAGTGCTTGGAGGAAACCCACACAGACACGGGGAGAACATACAAACTTCTTGCAGATGTTGACCTGGCTGGGATTAGAACTGGGGACCCAGTACTGCAAGGTGAGAGCGCTAACCACTACGCCACTGTGCTGCCCACTTGTGACTGAATAAGGATTTCTTTTCTCATCCTGTAGAAAAGAATATCATAATATTAAAATATGATCTAAAGTATTAATAGTATTAGATTAAATAATCGTAAAATTAAAAAAAATATAAAATGCAATAACAATATAGTGTCAGTTTTATTCCATTGCTATTATTAGTCATATAAATAATAGCGTAAATGATATTCACCATACCTTTTGCCAGCAATGTCTTTGAGCAATCATATGTACTGGTCTATGCTTCACCACACATAAAAGCAGGTGGAACTATGTGTTGCTGTAAGCCCCGGGTTTACAGGATCTCAGTCCATGACACGCCCCTTCACCTTCTGCTGAGTGATAGGTTGGGTACTGTTACAGATGAGGAGGAGATAAGAGCAGACAAATCGGTAGTTTAATCTTCCTCTATTTCGACACCTGCCACCACCAAGATGTGTGAAGTCCATATTCATATTCATACCAAGTGCTGATTGTTTTTCTTTTTCATGCAGTTACTGTAAAGCCCCATCTACATGATTTGCAATGGCAAATCGTATTGAATCGAATCGAATCCCGATCGGACGTCAGATTTAATCGGATCATAAATAGAATCATAATCGAATTGCACAAAGAATCGTATTGTGCAGATTGGGCTTACAAAATTGAATCTTTGTAATAGACAGTTGTGTTGCTTGGTAACAAACACAGTTATGTTGCCTTTTATTCAGATCTGTGATCAGGGGTCTAGTCCTGGGAAAAGAGGTGAGTGGACTCACCCGAAAACCCCCTGCGGCGTGCCAAAATGGGCATGGCCAAGCATAACATGGGCATGGTCATGGGTGGAGCCATATATACATTACCTTAGCAGTGGTGTAAAAGGTCTGCCGGGAAAATTTGAGCTCTGCCCTAGTGTATCCCCCCAAAATAGATGTAATCTGACAGCATTTCACCAAAAAGACACGTAATCTGGCAGAAGTTTCTCCAAAATACAGATAATATGGCAGTAGTTCCCCCAAAATAGACAATCTGGCAGCAGCAGTTCCCCCAACATACACACAATCTGGAAGCAGTTCCCCAAAATATGCGAAACCTGGCAGCGGATCACCCAAAATACACGTTACACCCAAAATACATATAATCTGGCAGCGGTCCCCCAAACATACACAATCTGGCAGCAGTTCCCCAAAACACGCATAATCTGGCAGCAGCCATTCCCTTAACATACACATAATCTGGCAGCTGTTCCCCAAAATACACTTAATCTGTTAATAGCGGTTCCTCAAAAATACAGATGATCTGACAGCAGTTCCCCCAAAATAGGTACCCCCAGCATAGGTAGCCAGGTCTATAGGTGTCCCCAGTATAAGTAGCCATGACTATAGTTTTCCCTAGAATATGTAGCCAGGTGTATAATGTCCCCAGAATAGGTAGCCAGGTGTATAGATGTCCCCAGAAAAGGTGGCCAGGTGTATAGGTGTCCCCAGTATATGTAGCTAGGTGTATTGGTGTCCCCAGTATATGTAGCCAGGTCTATAGGTGTCCCCAGTATAACCAGGTCTACAGGTGCCCCAAGAATAGGTAGCCAGATGTCCCCACAAGGAGGGGAGGCAGCGCAGAGAAGAGGGATCGGTGGGCAAAGCGGCAGGGAAGGGGGGACTTCACCTTGGGGCCTCACCTTGGGGCTCCCCCTTCCTCCCTCTCCCCCTCCAGAACTAAAATTTGCAGGTGGCTGGCAGCGGGTGGGACTTACCTCTTCCTTGTTCCAAGCGCCTGGTAAGTAGTGATGTCCGATTCATTTGAGCCGGTTCTTTCCTGTGAGTTGAGTGATCCGGCTCATCAAACTGAACCAAATCAGTTCAGTGGATGAGACAGGAACTGCAGCTGCACACTGTGTTCTCTGTGTTCTCTGTGTGTTCTCTGTGTTCGAATCACACTGTGATTCGGTTCTGTGTGATGAGTTGGATCACTCAACTTACAGGAAAGAACTGGCTCAAATGAATCGGACATCACTACTTACCCGGTGCTTGGAACAAGACGGAGGTAAGTCCCGCCCACTGCCAGCCACCCGCAAATTTTAGTTCTTGGGGGAAAAGAGTGAGGAAGGGGGAGCTCCAAGGTGAGGGGGGGGGACGTCCCCCCTTCCCCACTGTGCCCATGCATGCTCCCTCTTCTCTGCGCTGTCTCCCTCCACACATGCTAGGGTGGACGTCGTCCACCCTCTGAAAAAAGTAGGTGGACGTCGTCCACCCACGTTCACTCCCAACTCGACCCCTGTCTGTTATCATTGTGATTGGCTCACAGCGATCACAGGGTCAGGAGCCAATTAATTGGCTAGCGACTGACGCACAAAGCTCAGCTGTCCAGAGGCTTCCCACTACTGAGATAGGTATCTATTGTTTATTTCAAAACCCACTTCAGGTAAGGCCGTTACCTTTATCATAGTAACTAAAGTATATAACCATTAATCCATTTACTTCCATGGAATTAACCATAGACGTGCCCTCTTATGCTGGGAATACATAGTTTGTTTCTGCTGTGCGCTTCTGCTCTCGATCGTTTTTGCCACTCTATTTCAGCTCTCGATTTAGCTCTTGATTCTTATCTTCCTCTCGTTTTTCTTATCTTTTTTCATTCACTTCTATCAGAAATAAAGCGGCAAAAGAATCGAAAGGGAGATCGGACATGTCGGAAATAATCTATCGAACCATCTAATCAGCTACAAAATGAACTGTGTATTCCCAGCATTACTGGGTTGGGAACTGTAGTACAAACATTTTGATCAGCTTTGCCTGTGTTGCAGATGATGGTGTATTATAGATTTGGCAGAATTGAAGAACATTGAATGAGCTTGAAACTAAGACATGAAACCTTGTCCAGAATTTTCACATTGTTAATCACAGATAAATTGTTTTTAAGATTCCTTGTTTTGACCAGTTAAGCTATACCATGTTGAGGAGGAGGGTTGGTCAGCAATGATACTGTTATATACTTAAAGTGAATTTGAAGCGAGATGTGACATGATGAGATAATCATATTAACATATGATACTAGCCCTGCTAAGAACTTATGTGAAGTCCCTTTCTGTTTTCTAGTATAGGAAGAGTTAAAAAAACGTTTTTCTCTATGTAAAAGAACTTCTCTGAGCTAATCTGCCAACTTGGTTGAAGTCAGCCCCACTCTCTTAAGAGCTTAAACAGTCAAGAAACAGTGAGAGACAGCTTATGTGACGAATATTACGGAAAGTCGTGCGCAAAATCGCCATCGATTTTCGCATGGTCGTGCACAGTTCCTGTCAGTCCTGGGTAAATGCACAATAGATGTCAATTTCCCTCTCTCTTACTGAGAGAAGCAGCCCTCTCCCACATCCTGTGTCAGGAAAGAATGTCACAAGTGGCTAACTCCTCTGCCGAGAAGCCATTTGGTCACCCAGCTCATGTTCCCCAAGCCAGCTCAAACTGGTTGAAATTCAAAATTCCCTCCCAAACTCATAAGCTTCAGACAAAGAGAACTTTATGTATTAATAATTCAAAATGAGGTTGGCACAGCAAGACAAAAATCACATTTCCTGATACCTAGGAATCAGTTCTATCCTACACAGGAAGTGCACTTTTCTAGCTATCAGGAATCGGTAGAGAAACCACTTTATCCGGCATGCCTAGAGCGAATTCGTTAGACTAGGCATGTATAGCCTCGTTTAATACAGAGTCGCATGCTGCTCATGAATATAGTCTCGGATCTGCGATGCGCCATTCTAGGGCCGAGTCACACAAATTATTAATAATTGGTACATTCTTTGCTCTGAGTCTGTGGGTGGCAACCTGACTGCCAGGAGGTAACCCTGCCTTAAACACACCTACTTTCCAGGTAGTGACCGCCCCAAAACTCAGGTCAATAAAAAGTGTTTGCGAGAAACTCCTCCTCAGTTCTTCAATTTCCATCGACCAGGGAAGTCCAGACATGTGCTCAAGGAGAACCGGGCGCATGTTGTGTACAAAGGACTTTTAACCTGAATGCCTACCTTTAAACTGGACTATTTTTCTTCATGCTTCAAATGGACTGCTCAGCTAACTAAGTAAGAACTTTCTGATTTTATTCCTTTTTATTTTTAAGCTGTAAATGTTTATATGTTAATAGGTGTATATAACTGTATGTAATGCATTTTTGTTATTAAACGTTTTAAAAATCGTTTAGCGGTTATGACCTGTTGCTGAACATACACAATCGTACCTATTCTCCTGAAATCCCTACCCTGTGTTTAATAGAAGTGTACACTTATAACCCGTATGCGCGAATCCGACTCGGATAGTCAGATCTGACCCAGATTCCTGTATACCGCAAAGGGTTAATAGAGCGTTCTCGAAGTCCTAGTAAAATTACAGTAGCGGGCTGTGTAACTCGCTTGGTGGCAGATCTTTGAATTGTATGTGTGTGTGGTGAATCGGTTGCTATCAGAACGCTCCCTTCGCGAGTCAGTTCATCAAATTGCGAACGCGGGTTACCCTTCGTGATGAACAAATGACCGTGTAAGAGGATTTCTGACACTGATCGACTGACCCACCCGCAGACCGGCCTTGCGGTCTGTGACATTGTTTGGCAGCTTATTGGGATTTGTGTATGTTCAGAACATTAACGGCAACGTTATTTGATTAACCTGCCAGAACAGATCAAAAATCTGTGGTCGATAACCGGTGCATTACCATTTATATAGACTAAACGCGTAGCACAGAGTCCCCCCCCCCCCCCCCCCCAATCTCTTTTCCTATCCTATCTTTTATTTGGCAAAAATGGCTGCAGCAAGATACAAGAAAATGTCAGTGGCAGACCTAGTAAACTTGTGTGAGGAAAAAGGCATTATGACGTATAGAAAAAAGAAAGCGCAATTGATCGACGACTTATTGCGACTGGATACCCAGCCGGAGCAGATGCTGGGAGAGCACACTCCTGGTTCAGACGGTGCTGTAACTGGGGCAGAGGAAAGAGAGCGGTTGGAGCAAAGCAACCCACTTCTAGACCCAGAGGAAAACGGGACCACGTCTGAACCGGTCGCTGTAACTGCTGAGGAGCATGGTGGCCGGCATGCTGGAATGCAACCTGGATTACAAAGGCTGTTAGAGACAAATCCTGAGCTGTACCTGCAGATTGTCAGAGAAAACGCTGACAGAGCAGAACGAGACGCTGACCGTTTAGAACGCCGGGAGCAGGCAGAAAGGGAAGCGGCAGAGCGCCGGTGGCTTGCTGAGAAAGAGGCGGCAGAGAGAGAATCTGCCCGCCGACATGACCTAGAAATGGCCAAACTGCGAGGGCAAGGCCAAAATCCCTCGCAAAGTGCTCCGGGAACCTCGGCCCACAGCAGGCCCGTTTGGGACTCCAAAGTTTAAATTCCCAGAAATGGAGAAGGGAACCGACCCGGACACTTATTTACACTCATTTGAAAAGACTTGCCGTCAGCATCATCTGCCCCAGGAGCAGTGGGCGAGATATCTGACACCCAACTTGCGGGACAAAGCGCTTGAGGCGTTTGTGGACTTACCCGCTGAGAAAAACAATGACTATGAGGCGATAAAAGCTGCAATTATCGCCAAATACCAGCTGACCCCAGAGGTCTATCGCAAAAAGTTTCGCTCCCTGCAGAAAGGCCACACCGACTCTTACACCGACCTGGAGAGTCGCCTGCTGACTGTGTTCAGGCAGTGGTCGCGGGGCCTCAAAAAAGACTCTCACCAAGGTCTGGAGGACCTCATCGTGCAGGAGCAGTTGCTGAACTGCTGCACTCCAGATGTCCGGCAGTTTGTCTTGGAGCGGAAGCCTGACTCCGCCAAAACTGCCGCAGAACTTTCAGACACTTTTGTGGCCACCCGTGTGCCGGACAGCCGCAAACCTCCAGCCCAGAGCTGGAAAGGGGTGAGACCTATGCAACCCAGCTCTCCTCCCTCTGCTAACCGTGGGAATCGAGTCCCACAGCCACAGAGGCCGGATGCTGCACCTGCTACTCATCCGCCTGACGCCACATATGTTCCGAAGTGTTACCACTGTGGACAGCGAGGACACCTCAAGTCTGCCTGCCCCGAGGTGAAGACGCCATCTCCAGAGCCTAGCGCAGAAGTGGCTAGCGCATCCTCTACTGCACACGCCTACCTCGTCATGGGAGCAGCAAATCCTCGACTTTCCGGAAATCATCAAGTTGTGGAAGTTAACGACCAGATCGCTGTTGGTTTCCGCGACACAGGCGCAGAGCTTACCTTGGTTTGCTCTCATCTTGTAGCCAGGGAGAATTTCCTGCCTAATGAGTGTGTCACACTTGTGGGAGTTGGTGGCACACACGCACGTATCGCCAAAGCTCGTGTTGTTCTCAATTGGGGAAGGGGACCCCAGACAAAAGTTGTGGGAGTGACAGATGACATCCCAGTGCCTGTGCTGTTGGGCACCGATCTTGGCACCCTACGATCCTTTTATGAGCCTTTTATGACACATCCTGTGTCAGGAAAGAATGTCACAAGTGGCTAACTCCCCTGCCGAGAAGCCATTTGGTCACCCAGCTCATGTTCCCCAAGCCAGCTCAAACTGGTTGAAATTCAAAATTCCCTCCCAAACTCATAAGCTTCAGACAAAGAGAACTTTATGTATTAATAATTCAAAATGAGGTTGGCACAGCAAGACAAAAATCACATTTCCTGATACCTAGGAATCAGTTCTATCCTACACAGGAAGTGCACTTTTCTAGCTATCAGGAATCGGTAGAGAAACTACTTTATCCGGCATGCGTAGAGCGAATTCGTTAGACTAGGCATGTATAGCCTCGTTTAATACAGAGTCGCATGCTGCTTATGAATATAGTCTCGGATCTGCGATGCGCCATTCTTGGGCCGAGTCACACAAATTATTAATAATTGGTACATTCCTTGCTCTGAGTCTGTGGGTGGCAACCTGACTGCCAGGAGGTAACCCTGCCTTAAACACACCTACTTTCCAGGTAGTGACCGCCCAAAACTCAGGTCAGTAAAAAGTGTTTGCGAGGAACTCCTCCTCAGTTCTTCAATTTTCATCGACCAGGGAAGTCCAGACATGTGCTCAAGGAGAACCGGGCGCATGTTGTGTACAAAGAACTTTTAACCTGAATGCCTACCTTTAAACTGGACTATTTTTCTTCATGCTTCAAATGGACTGCTCAGCTAACTAAGTAAGAACTTTCTGATTTTATTCCTTTTTATTTTTAAGCTCTGTGTTTATATGTTAATAGGTGTATATAACTGTATGTAATGCATTTTTGTTATTAAACGTTTTAAAAATCGTTTAGCGGTTATGACCTGTTGCTGAACATACACAATCGTACCTATTCTCCTGAAATCGCTACCCTGTGTTTAATAGAAGTGTACACTTATAACCCGTATGCGCAAATCCAGCTCGGATAGTCAGATCTGACCCAGATTCCTGTATACCGCAAAGGGTTAATAGAGCGTTCTCGAAGTCCTAGTAAAATGACAGTAGCGGGCTGTGTAACTCGCTTGGTGGCAGATCTTTGAATTGTATGTGTGTGTGGTGAATCGGTTGCTATCAGAACGCTCCCTTCGCGAGTCAGTTCATCAAATTGCGAACGCGAGTTACCCTTCGTGATGAACAAATGACCGTGTAAGAGGATTTCTGACGGTGATCGACTGACCCACCCGCAGACCGGCCTTGCGGTCTGTGACAGCTTAAGTCAAGTTTTACTGCAGGAAAGTTCAAAGGGTCATTACTTCTGCTTTGTTTTACAGCTTTAAAGACAGGCGCCCATATGCAATTATCTTTTTCTACTGAGTTATCTCCTAGGAGATCATTTTCATTTTCTCTTTAAAATATTTAAAATATTTTTATTGAGTTTTAAACAGCAATAATAAACATGTCAAACAGTCGTACATGGTTGATACAACAATCAATGTGGCCCCCGAGAGGGCACTGCATTAAACTGGGTTCTGGTAGAGGGTCAACCCGGCAGCACGCGGCATCAGGTATCGGGGGGACCCGAACCAGGGGAATGGACATGTACAAATCAGAACATATAACCAAATAACATGGGCGCTTCAACATAGTCGGTTACTCGACGACCAGTGTCGAGAACCAGTAGTCACGGAAAAGGATATTCGAGGGGAGAGGGGGGAAATCTTTCCACCCTCTCCCAAGAAGGACCCCCTACCTTGTACCCAAAGAGAGAGCAGGCAAGAAAAACAGCCGAAAACAAAGAGGGAGGAGGAAAGAAGAGGGGGAGGAGAGAAAGGGGGAGAGAGAGGGGGGAAAGGGATCCCATGGAACATATATAGATTCAGCAGGTAGTGTACACGTCAGTATCTAGCCCCGGGAACTCGAAATCAATCCAAGGCTGCCAGATGTGGAGGAATTTATCGTGTGTATTTCGAAGGACACTGGTCAATTTTTCGTTAACCATAAAGTTGGACGTGCGTGCTTTAACTTCTAAAAAGCTAGTGGGTGTTTTCTTCCAATTCTTAGCAATCGTCATTTTAGTGGAGAGGAAGAGGAAAGAGGCGAGCTTGTTTTGGTTTTCTGTGAGCCCATGTATTTTACCATGGAACAGAGCTATCCATGGGTCCCTACGTATAGTGATATGGAAAAGTGATTGCAGAAGGCCGAATGTTCTACTCCACAAGCGGGTAAGCCGGGGACACTGCCGCCAAGTATGTAACATGGTGCCCTCCCTTCCACAGCCCCTAAAGCATTTGGGGTCAAGAGCAGGGGATAATTTATTTAATCTAGCTGGAACTAAATACCAGCGGGTTAGGACTTTATATGCTGATTCCTTGGCGAAAACGTTTGTCGAGCAACTCGCCACCCGTTGCCAGCAATCAACCCAATCTTCCCGGTCTCTATGTATCCCGAGCTCTTTTTCCCAACTTTGAATATAGGAGTGTGACCTAGCAGACTCGGGGCGAGAGATTTTTGAATAAATTGCAGAAATTGAACCAGGCCCAGACGGATTTCTCAGGCACATACCCTCAAAGGTAGTAGGGACTAGCGGAAAATCTTTGTCGCGTGTAAGGGTAGAGATCCAGTGATGTATTTGTCGGAACTTAAAGTATTCTGAGGATGGGGGATCATGTTTGTCTTTAATCTCTTGCCAGGAGAGAAGGCCTCTGTTGTTAATGAAGTCTTTGACCATAGTAAATTGATGTTCTGACCACCATTTAAAGGAGTTAGGGTTGTCAAGACCAGGTGGGAAGAGGGGATTGTGGATGATGGGACACAAATGTAGGTGGGAAGACTGGAGACCACCGGAGTACCTAAAGGAGTCCCAAACGGACAGGTCTGAAGTAAGGAATGGGCTAAGGTGCTTAGGTCTGAGGTGTTTAGGTATCCAGAGAAGGGTATGAAGTTTGATAGGGTGACTATGTGGGATATCCAGAAAGGTCCATAGAGGGGCATCTAGGGATTTATAGAGGGTCAGTAGACGAGAGGCTACAGCGGCTCTGTGGTAAAGGGAGAGATTGGGCATGCCCAATCCTCCATCGTATCTGTGTGCTAGTAGAGAGGTTTTACTGATACGAGGTCTCTTACCTGCCCAAATAAAGGATTGCATCATATTTTGGAGGGTGCGCATAAAGTGCGGTGGGATAGGGATAGGAAGCGTGCGGAAGAGGTACAAGATTTTGGGAAGGATGGACATTTTAATTGTGTTTATTCTACCAATTATGGATTGAGGGATATTGGTCCATGATGTCAACATGGCTGAGATCTGTTTCAGGAGGGGGGGATAGTTTTTACTGAATATGGTATCTAGATGGGGGGTTAAGGTTAGACCTAAATAAGGAATGGAATTGGACCACTGGGTGTTCAGTATTGAGGATGTCTCTTCCTTAGTGATAAGGTCTAAGGAAATGTTCATGGCGAGAGATTTTTGATTATTAATTGTAAGACCAGAAATGTGGGAGAAGCCATCAAGCAAGGCAAGCAGATTAGGGATGGAGGTTAAAGGTCGAGTGACGGTCAGGAGCATGTCGTCTGCAAACAACAGGACTTTATGTTGAATAACTTTTAAGCAGTTTGCAATTGAAAAAGTACCAAAAAGTAGGTTAAAAAGTACTATCAACATTATTTTGAGTTTTTTCCTGCTTGCCAGTGGTTTAAAAGGCATTTTATTGACACGTTTGAAAATATTACCTAGGAGAAAAACTCGGGAGAAAAAGTTAATTACATATAATCCAGTGGCACATATGCAATTCACTTTTCTCCCGAGTTTGCACCGAGGTAATATTTTTACAACTTGTCATAAAATGCTTTTTAAGTCACCATCCAGCAAGAAAATACTCAAAATAAAATTGATAGTACTTTTTCATCAACTTTTGGTTACTTTTTCAATTGTAAAATGCTGAAAATGTAGTTTAAAGAGAAGATGAAAAGGATCTTCTAGGAGAAAACTCAGGTGAAAAAATGAATTGCAGCTCCAGAGTGTGGATTCTAAACTGCAACTGTGACAGTCTGGTGCAATGTTATAAGTAAACTATATAGCCAAAAATAAAAACATGAGACTTTTCTTTGCTACTAATGTTCTGCTTATTATCCATATTACACATAGAAGTCATCATATCATAAGTTTATTTTTGCTTCAGAGAGTGTTTTATATACTTGAAGAGCCCCTCTTGGTCTTAAAGGGAACCTAAACTGAGAAGGATATGGATTTTTCCTTTTAAAATCATACCAGTTGCCTGACTCTCCTGCTTATCCTGTGCCTCTAATACGTTTAGCAACAGCCCATCAACAAGCATGAAGGTCAGGTGCTCTGACTGAAGTCAGACTGGATTAGCTGCATGCTTGTTTCAGGTGTGTGATTCAGACACTACTTCAGCCAAAGAGATCAGCTGGGCTGCCAGGCAACTGGTATTGTTTAAAAGGAAACATCCATACCCCTCCCAGTTAAGGTTCCTTTTGAAGAATGAGTGAATGCATGACTACAGAAATTTGGGAGCCTCAATTGATGGACAATTGTTTAAGTAGTAAGCTCTGGGATTGTAGTTGTGATTTAGGGTTAATTACTTACTTTTATAAAATTCACTGATTTCCTACCTAAACAGGCTGTACTCTGCAAGCTTATTCCAGGCCACTGACTATTTAGGTGGGGAAGTCAGGAGGAAGGACAGAATGACAGGCTTATAGCTTCCATTTGTAAAAGACAGTTCTGACATGACAGTCCCCATATTTTTGTTCTCACAGTTTCACTGTTAATGATGTGTGAAGAAGCTCTCTTTATTATTGGATGACTGCTGAACTGGATGATCAGACAACCAAAGGCCTATGCTGTCTTCACCCACATTAATGAAATCATTTTTCTGTTACCTATTTTTTGCTGTCTGAGCCTGAAAACCTTTTAGACGCATAACTGGTTAAATTATTCATTGCTTAGCATCAGAGAAATGGGGTTATTTGTTTAAAGACGACTTTGTGCAGCGCTGTGTCTGTAAGGGAGTTAAAATCCTGCTTTTAATGATAAGGATTAAACAGTGACTTGCACTGCACATTGTGGCCTCAGAAGGGGTTACGTGATATTCTTTAAACAAAAAGTTGAGTGAGAAAGTGGGAGATGTGCAGCAGCCATGCAGAAGGAAAGATGACAAGCTGCTGGGTGGGTTGGGCTCAGTCATTAGCATTCCAACTGAGTAAGGGCTAAAATGACTGTTTACACAAGGAGAGAGAGTGTAGATAACCTGCTGCCTCAGACAACTACATTTGATGAAGAGTTAACTAAAGAAGGGTTAAGTGGTACTCCGTTTCACACAGTGACACAGTTCTGCCAGAGCACATCTTGTTTTACATGACAACTCATGTCAGCTACAATAAGAGACGTGGAGCCAGGGAGAGGGACAGTCCTTGTGTCGCCCCGAAGAGGAAAGAATATTCTCAGCTTTTCTTTACATCTCATTCCTGGCTGAAGGGACAGACCCAGTTTCCTTCTAAGTGTGTTACTGTCATCCTTAGCATGGAGGGACAGACTCGAGTCGGAACATTGGTTTGTTCGCCCCAGTTCTCAGCAACTGCTACCTTCAGGTCAGTAAGGCCTTCTTCTTACGGGAAGCAGTTGTGTTACAGTAACCTTGTCATGCAAGAGACACATTCTCATCTCTATCTTCAACATAGCTAAATGTTATGGTTTTCCCTGCCAGTGTCAAATGGGTTAATCCCTTCTTCTTGCCACACAAACTCTATCTATACATAATTAATAGAGATTTCAGTTCGTATCAGTGTTCGCTTAGCTGCACCGTGAAATAATGCTGTTCCTTTCAGATGTTTTACGCTAAGCAGTGACTTAACACATTTACAGCGCTCTCCTAAAATACTCGGCCATGCAAAGCAACACTGACATCCTAATGGTTCTTTCATAATTCAAGGCCAAGCAGGCTGGAGCCGGAGTTCTGCAAATAAACCTAGAGTGTTAATTTCGGTAAAGCTGCACATGCTGGTTGTCTCACATTATAAATACACAAAATTTACATGTTTCCATGTGGAAGTTAAAAAATACAGTTGGAATTTGTAATATGCATTTTACGGGTATTTGCAAGTGACAATTTATCAAGATGTGTGCAAGCAAAGCTCGAGCAAAACTAGAATGCTTGTCCAGAGCATCCAATCACAATCTTTAGTTGGCAAAGGCTCAAGTTTATTTTGCACCTAAATAATCTCCACTGTAGGAATAGATCACAGATATGTAAATTGTTCTGAGTTGATGCAAATTTATGCAAATTCTTATGCAAATGTACGCAGCTTGAAAATGGCCAATCAATTTCAATCTGGGTTTAAAATGATTGGTCCATTTTTTTAAACTGCAACATTTGCATAAAGTTTTGCATAATTTCAGAACAATTTGCATCTCATTGATCATCCTTACTCCATAGTGAACTCTTTTCTAATGGTTTTCATGTTATTTTGCCTCGGAAGCTTTTGGTACACTAAAGAGAGCTTAGATGCTCTCCTTGCACTGAAGAGCATCCATGGCTGTAAGTAAAAAGGTAATTCCCAGCGGTGTTGATCCCAGGATTTTATCTGACTACCATTTGGAATCATGAAGGAATTTTTCTGTTTTAAGGTTAATTGGCCCAAGCCTTGTAAGGCTGGATTCACGTGCACATTATGAGTGTGAACTGCAATGGAGAGTACTGTAGTCATTGACTTTATTACAAATCCTGCATGCCGCGAGTTAGAATAATGCAATCCTTTCCAACACAATACTGCAAATAGGTCAATAGAATTGTAGGGGCAATGAATTGTCATACATTATTTTGCAAAATAACTGATCACTGTGAATGGAGCAAAGGTTTTTTTGCCTTCCTTTGGACCCATTTTGGTTGGGGATGAATTTGATGGATAGATTCCTTTTCTCAACCAAACTATGTAACTGGGTCAAGCTGCCTTCCTCTAGGAAAACAACCTGTGAGTAATTTGAAACATAGGTGTATCTCAATAAGCACAATAAAGTATTGGTCATTTTATTATCATAGGGTTAAAGTGGACCTGAACTCAGAATTTCATCTCAGCTCTGAAAGATAAGCAACAGCTTGATAACCTTTAAAGAAAAACATTTCTTTGTACCAGTTGATACAAATCCTCCAATAAATCTGCAGTTTGTCTACTTCCTGCTTTCATGGAAGCAAACATATTGTTAACATCCTGTGTCTACAAATGAGCTCTCTGCCGTGGCAGTCAGCTGACACAGCTAAGGGATCAAATTACAACTAAGTATAGACAGGGTGCATTTCTAATGTTTTCCTTCTTTCCAGTGCAAGAGTTCAGGTCCACTTTAAAACTGATGCTATAATGTATCTTTACATGACACAATCCTGCTGATGTAGAACATTAATGCCATGCATCTGTTTATCCAGATGATAGTCCTTTTTGGTCTGGATATAAAAAAGAATTGAAGTGATCTACTTGTAAAAATGATTCAGAAATTCTTTAGCTTGCTCAGAATGCCTGAGGGGTCTCATGCACTGATACAACTTGGTAGAAAATAGCAGACAATTCAATAAACAACCCTGATGGACAGGCCACTAAGAACCATACGCTTCGTCTGCTAGTTGGATAATGCAAAGCTTATGTGAAACAAAGATCTTTCTAACAACATCATTATCCCCAAATAATCAGGCTTTGCGTATTGCCAGATTCAGGATATTGGCAGGATGGAGCTTTTCCACACACAGTGTATAATGTATCAGCTACAGGAACCTGCTTCCTATCTCCTACTTATATCCTTGTATGTACATGAATTGTAAACAATGAGTCACATGACTGGGGATACAATTTATAAATTCTTCAGGCACGGAAAGCCAGACCAAATTCCCATTACAGAAAAAAACGATGTTCTAATATGGAATTCTACCATACTTTTTTGCTTTCTTAACGCACAAAATATTTTCTAATATTCATCTTTACATGGGCAAAAATTGCTGATTAGGACATTCTTCATTATAACAGTAAAAAGAGAGAAAAAAAGCTTTTATAATAAATTATATATCCATAATAAGTGCAAAAGGATGTACTAAAAACAAGAAACAAAAAACCCATATTTGTAGCACCAGTCAAGTAATAGCAAATAAACACATTCATTATTATTATATATATTCTAGTAAATATATCACACAAAGGCATTAATCCGCTAACACAATCTTATGTACAACTACCATGCTGAAATTCATTGTTGAGAAAAATGAAATGCAACTTTAGGACCCGTTTATAAAAATGAGAGTACTACCCAGCCTTTATCTGTCCCACATTTGTCCACAAAATATTTTTAAAGCTAGTCAATGATATTTGAGAGAGCACATTAGTTCCAACTGGACAGTTTGGTAAACTTGTGAGCAAAGTCATAAGCCAACATAAATAATAATTAAAAAAAGTAACTGAAGAAAAATAAATGAAAAATCAACAAAACAACAATTCTAATAAGGGAAAAATTAACATGCACGGAAACCATCAGAACGAGATTCCTAGAAGGTCTAAGTAAGTAAAAATAAATAAATAACTAGCTAGGAGGGCCTAGTATCTTCTGACCGGTACATATTAATGGGGTTCAAAACGGAAGAATTCGATACTATCCCAATAGCGATCCAATCCTCCCCATAACCAAGCAAAGATAGAAAGGGCTACCAATAAGTCACGAGGGGGCAGCAGAGAAGATTTTAATATCCAGTTTTTCTGAGGTGGACAATGGACCACATTACCCAATGGTTCCACATCTCCGAGAACTTGTCGAGTTTCTCTTTAAGGGACGAGAGGATTTCCTCACATAAGTACACACCTTGTACTCTTGTGATGATAGAGGCTGTGGTGGGAGAAGGGGAGGGACTTCCAAGAGCCAGCTATGAGGGCTTTACTAACATAGCTCCCAAATCTCCCCCTTTTGGAGGGACAGTCCCTCTTTTGGGGACCTAGTCCCTCTGTCCCACTTTCTTCCTCATTTGTCCCTTTTTTTAGGACTGATGTGAAGATCTGTTTAAATATATGTATTTTTCTACTGAAAAATGTGTTTAAGTGACTCTAAACTTTATTCCTATCCTTTAAATTGATATATTTCTTATATTCATGTGTTAATATGAAGGAAAATGAATCAGGATATACAGGACCAGTGTGGTTTGAATTAAGCATAATTGTTTTATGAAATCTTTATGCTTTGCGTCACTAGGGGTGTGTTGAGGGCATGATTAGGGGTGTGGCAAGGATGTGGCCTAAGTGTCCCTCTTTCTTATCTGAAAATGTTGGGAAATATGTACTAATCAGACAAACCTGGCCCAGGAATTTGTTTTGATACTTTGTTAGAGAGGTCACTGATTTATGAAATAGGGCCACCCAGTGATCCGGGTCCACCTCCACCTCCAAAATTTCTGAAGCCAGTAGAAAGCTAACCTTCCAGAATTCCTAGATAATGGGGCACGTCCACAAGCAGTGCAAATAATCAGCAGGGAGGCCACACTCCGTAAAGTATAAGTCAGAAGTCACACGTTTTCACTTATAAAGTTGTGCAGGCGTTCTGTACTAACCTTAAAGGGAACCTAAACTGAGGAGGATATGGATTTTTCCTTTTAAAACAATACCAGTTGTCTGACTCTCATGCTGATCCTGTGTCTCTAATACTTTTAGCCACAGCCCCTGAACAAGCATGTAGATCAGGTGCTATGACTGAAGTCAGACTGGAATAGCTGCATGCTTGTTTCAGGTGTGTGATTCAGCCACTGCTGCAGCAAAAGAGATCAACAGGACTGCCAGGTAACTGGTATTGTTTAAAAGGAAACATCTATTTCCCTCTCAGTTTCGTTACCCTTTAATAAATCTTATAACTCCTCTCCATTATAACAGAATTAAGAGAGGACAAGACCATATTACTTAACATCCCAATCTTCTTCCTTCCATCTCTCCTTGTAAGCTATTCTGCAATTTATCAATAGGAACTATAACCTGGGGGAGTCTATTATACCAGAGGAGCTCGTAGAGGTGGGAAATCAGGCCAGGTCTTGAGGAGAAGTCAATAAACTCAGCCTCAAGTATAGCTAGTTCAGGTGCCACTCCAACTCTGATAGCTCGCTAGGCAAACCCCTTCACCTGCAAATATCAAAAAAATCTCAGAACTCAGGAGTCCCCTGCTTGCTGACAGGGAGTCCCAGGTGGGCATTATACCATCCACCAAAAAATCTTTCAAACCCAGTATACCTCTAGCCTTCCACTCCAATCAAGTGTCATGAAGGTAGCCAGGATAAAATCAAGATTGCCAAAGACGGACGCCAAACTGGAGCGCCCTCTCGCAATCCTGAATTTCTTAAGCAATAACGTCAATATCTTCAATGAATCCCATATATTTGGGGGAAGCTGAAGGAAGTTAATTGTAGGCCTTTGTGAGTATATGTTTGACCCCTTCTTTTCCTCTACAAATCCAGTGACATACTACGCTCAGGGCCGGCCCGCCCATGAGGCGGGGTGAAACTTTTGCCTCAGGCGGCACTTCTGGAGGGGCGGCAGCCGCCCGTCTGTGTGTGTGGGGGGCCGCCCGAGCTGGAGGGGATAGCGGGCAGGAAGGGGGTATTGGGCCTAGCGGCGGGGAGGGGGGTCGGACCCCCCCCTCCCTCGCCTGGGTCCCCCGTCCTCCACTCCCCTCCAGCTTTAGAAGTGAGGTCGCTGGCTGCAGCTATATTGTAAGAGGCAACGGGCGGGGAGGACTCACCTCTTCCTCGTTCCAGCCCGAGCCTGCGCTCCACTGACGTCACTTCCTGCTACGCCGCAGGAAGTGACGTCAGTGGAGCGCAGGCTCGGGCTGGAACGAGGAAGAGGTGAGTGATCCCCGCCCGTTGCCTCCTACAATATAGCTGCAGCCAGCGACCTCACTTCTAAAGCTGGAGGGGAGCGGAGGACGGGGGACCCAGGCGAGGGAGGGGGGGGGTCCGACCCCCCTCCCCGCCGCTAGGCCCAATACCCCCTTCCTGCCCGCTATCCCCTCCAGCTCGGGCGGCCCCCCACACACACACGGCTTGGGGGGGGGGGAGGGGCGGCGATTTTTTTGAATTTTGCCTCAGGCGGCAAAAAGTCTAGGGCCGGGCCTGACTACGCTATTAGACTCCCACTGTCTTGTTTTTTTTTTCAATGTGCGCATTACCCAGATTCTTTGTGTATGTATAGTAGTCTGGGGGCAATTTAGGGGGAAGCCAATTAATTTATTTGTATGTTTTTGGGATGTGGGAGGAAACTAGAGTTCCCAGAGGAAAGCCACACAGACACAGGTAGATTATTTTATTTTTTTTGATGGTGAGGGGTAAAAGGAAGTGGGTGCATGCTTTGGTCACTTAGGTCAACCGTAGGTTCGAACTAATTATTAAATAAAACATGAAGAAGTTTTTTAAATGTATTATTATTATTGTTTAGTGCTAAATATCATAATGTATTTTATAAACACTATATATTCCTTTTCAGATACCATGTATGGTGAATGTAGGAATTTACGCTGTTGGAACGTATTGATGGATCTCAATTGAATTTAGCCTGTAGGTCTGGCACAAACATCATGTTCCCTTCAAATCTGACAAAATCTTCAAATGTAAAATAATCTATAATCCTTTTAAGCCCAACTCCAGGCAAGAACATTTAGAATATGAAATGTACATCTGTTGTCAACATTGTTAAGTATCTTTTTTTTTTGCTTATAAAGCTTTAACTAATAATTTCATCATAGTTTCCCCAATGTCTCAACAGCTACCTGGTCCAAACTTCCAGAATTCTGACACTAGTATTTATTGGCTACTCAGTTTACTATATTAATCTCAGATGTGTGGCTGTTACTTTGAAAAGCATATGCACAACTTTTTGTTGTGGTTGGTTCCTTATGAGTCAAAGCTGAAAAAATTCCACTCAGCGATTGGTGCTGGGACTGACAATGGTCTCAATTCACTAAGATCATGCTGGATATATTAAGGCAAGAGAAAACTTGCCAGACATAGTGGGCGTGATGCAATTCACTTTTTCACCTGAGTTTTCTCCTAGGAGATAACTTTTCATTTTCTATTTAACCTCCTTGGCGGTATTGACGAGCTCAGCTCGTCCATTACCGCCGGAGGGCGCCCTGGTGGGCCGATTTTCTTCATTTTTTTTAAAATCACGCAGCTAGCACTTTGCTAGCTGCGTGCTTAGGACGATCGCCGCCGCTACCCGCCGATGCGCGCTAACCGCCGTGTTACAGGGCCCCCCCGAGACCCTGTGCGCAGCCTAGGCCATCAGTGCCAGGCAGCGCTGATGGGTGGATCGGGACTCCCAATGACGTCACAATGTCGATGACGTCATCACGATCGTCGCCATGGCGACGGGGGAAGCCCTAAAGGAAATCCCGTTCAGAACGGGATTTCCTTATGGGCATACGTGCCGGCGGCGATCGGAGGGGTGGGAGGGACGCCGCAGGGAGGGGGAATCATGTAACTAGCGCTAGGCTAGCAGGACGCTTGCAGGAAGTACTAGGAGGCTGAGAACGTTTTTTTTTCACAATGATCGCGCTGCTTATCGGATAAGCAGCGGATCATTGCGGGGCTTAGATCAACGAACGGGAATGGATTTTCCCGTTCATTGATCTATGGGCGAGCGGCCGGCGGCGTGTTTACTAGCGGGAGTGCGCGCTAGAGCGAGCGGGAGCGCGGGCAGCGGCGGGAGTGCGGAAAGTACGCATTTCTCTGTCCCTGGGGGTGAAAGGATGGAAAAAGGGACGGAGAAATGCGTACGGGCGGGGGTAAAGTGGTTAATATTAAAGAAACACCATAGAAGTTGTTATTGTTGTTGTTTTTTTAAAAACAAAACCGAAGTTTATTGAGAACATAAACAAATGAGACATACATATAAAAGGTGCAGTTACATACAATGTAATATGTTCAAATCAAGGAAATAGAAGAAGAGCTGTGATCAAAACCATAGTGCACATATAATCAATATACAGTGGCTGGATATAATGCATGCAATATATCAATGAAACAATCAGAGTGGAAATGATGTAAGAATCAGGGCGACATCGCAGTTGTAGTTCAGTATAAAGTAACTATGTTACTGGAGTTCCAAATCTGGAAGTATTCAAAAATTGAAGTAGGTCAAATTGCCAGATATACAGTACGGGTCACGGGTTTACACAAAGATGTGAAACTAAGTTAGGTTGAGGCAATTTTTCCAATGTTCCCACATCAGATGGAAGCTTTTTTGAGCACCCCTATGTGCGTATTCCAACTTCTTGCATGGCAGAGAGTTATTCACACGCTTTAACCAAGTATTAAAAGTGGGTGGCGCGGGCGAACATAGAAGTTGTTACTCAGTTTGTAGTACATATGACCAAGTGTACAAAAAAAATTCCATTCAAATTCCTCTCATTATTTTAGGAGACGTAAGGAAATGGGATTCAGTCACACAAACTTCTTGCAAGGAACCTCTGGATCAACAGGGGTATGTGAGGGAGCAGGCTGGTGCTGTACTTTGTTTTCTGGTTGAACTCGATGGACATATGTCTTTTTTCAACCCAAATAACTATGTAACTATGTAACCAGGAAGCCGCATTGAAAAATAAACTGAACATACAATTTCTACTATTTCCTTGGGACTTTTGCCTATTAGGGTTCAGAAACCTGTGGAATGCTTAATTTCACATAATTTTGCTGCTGCAGGATGGGTGATTGCAAGCGCTTGGAAACAAAAAAAAATTGTAAATGGAAGACAAATCTTACTGCAGATAGTATCAGAGAAAAGATTACTGCAGATAGTATCAGAGAAATTTGATCAAATTTGAATCAAATTGAAGTCAATAGACAGGCTGTCTTATGCTGGATACACACGTAGAGATCTCCAGTTCGATTCCTGAGATCGAACAGATCGAATCGATTATTTCCAACATGCTCGATTCGGATTTCAATCGTTTCTGCCGTCGATTTTGCATACTTAACATGCAAATCGATGGCAGAAACGATCGAAATCCGAATCAAGCATGTTGGAAATAATCGATTCGATCTGTTCGATCCGAATTGAACGGGAAATACATTTATATAGATATATACTCCTTGTCTCCTGAAGTACGATAGACTTTCCAGGAAAAACTACATCGCTATTACCTCCAAAGGAGGTCTGACTGGTAATGGGTACGGAGGAGCCCAATGTGTGTTCTATTTTAGTATTTTAAAATAAAAATAAAAAATGATATCCAGAAATTATCCTCTCCAGAAATTATAGACACCAGATTAAGTGGAAAAAAGGTTTTATTCAAAAAGCAATCTGACAATATGTTTCACAGGTCATGGCCCGCTTCCTCAGGTCAATACAAAATGCCTTGATAGCATAGGGATAGAGACGCCTACACTCTATCCCCTATGCTATCAAGGCATTTTGTATTGACATGAGGAAGCAGGCCATGACTCGTGAATTTGAATAAAAACTCTTTTCCAGTTAAACTGGTGTCTATATTTTCTGGAGAGGTAAGTAATTACTGTATATTCCGGCGTATAAGACGACCTGGTATATAAGACGACACACCCACTTTTTCAGTTAAAATCTAGAGTTTGAAGATATACTCGCTGTATAAGACTACCCCTCTTCCAACGTACACCTAATAAAAATAAAAAAAAAAATCATATACTGGTGCTATGTATGAACAGATACAGGTGCTGTACTGTATATGGTACCCAGTATATAACAGTATATAGGTGATTGATTGACTGCTTGGTTAACTTTCCCTCTCCCTAAGTGGATTGGTCAACTCTGCTTGTCTACCTGTTTATCAGAGCGGTATGGAAGAAAAGATCATGCTGTGCCCAGAAAACATGCCTCTATCACCCTTCTGGCCCACCCTTGTATCCTATTTACCTTCTTCTCTGCCTCTCAGATCTCACACATGTGCACCTGCACCGCTTCACTACAGTCCTCAGCAGAGAGATCTGAGAGGCGGTAACAGGATAGGGCATATCACCCAGCGTCAAGGACACCCAGCGTATAAGACGACCCCTGACTTTTCAGATGATTTTCAAGGGTTAAATAGTAGTCTTATACACCAGAATATACAGGACCTCTCTTTTTATTATATAATTTTTTTATTTGTATTTTAAAATACTAAAATAGAACACACATTGGGCGCCTCCATCCTACCCATTACCAGACTGGCTGTAGAACAGAGACATTATTTTTGCCCTTTTCTTTCCTTGTACTTTTTGTCCCCTTATTTTCTTCAGCTTTAAGAAGCTATAAAGTAGTTGGCGGGACAAATCAATTTATTAAGCAAATGTTTGCAGTGTACTAAGAAAAGATGACACACTGTAAGCACAGAAAATTGAAAGCTAAACTGTTTTTTATTAATGCTGAATAAAATGTTTATAAATGGAAGATATATTTACTATTTACGTTACTTTAGTGGTGCTCGGATACCTCTTTTTGATATCTGGGTTGTTCCAGATCCAGATAGTAAAAAAATCTGGATAAATCCAGATATCTGGATACCTCTTTTTGATATCTGGGTTGTTCCAGATCCAGATAGTAAAAAATCTGGATAAATCCAGATATCTGGATATGAACCAAAATGGCTGTAAACTAACATCAGGAGGTTCCAGACAGCGGTCGTGCAGCCCACATTGTGTCCAATGCACGACTGGGACATCACAGTTTTCAGCCCAAACATCTCAAAAAAATTAAACAGTTTTTTTTTACTTCAACAAAATACAGCTATTGTAGTGGCATAATAGCAGGTGGCAGACTGGCAGCAGAAGATTTGTTCTGTGTGGTGGGTAGAGATCTCTGTTGTAGAGCTGATGGTGGCCTGCTCATCCACCATCATCTCCATCACAGACTCGGCGTCTTTCTCCTCCAATGTGCGCCGACGACCCTGCTGGAAAATGGGCGCTACATGCTGCTGCACCTCTGCAATGTGACTCCCCCTAACAGCTGGGCATCCAGTGCGTCCACGGCCAGTGGCTACTGGCTAGTGGCGAAATGGACACTGACGCGGCAGAACTGCCGACAGTGGCGGCAATGCTGCTCCCTCTCCTCTTGCCCTTGCTTTTCATGCTGCCCCTCCCCCTGCTGCCAATGCCAGCAGACATAGTACAACTTTATATGTGTCCAAATGAAGTGGGGTACTTGTACTTTATTCAAATCAGTAATACTAGTAATACTAGTAGCAGTAGTAGAACTTCAACTAATGGAGTGACAGCAGAGTAGCACACACTGACACACTAACTGTCTGTCTATCTGTCACACTGTAACAGCACTGCAATTAAAGTAAGCTAATTCAATACAAATTAACTATATATAACTGGTAGTAGTAGAATAGTTGTAGTAGTACTAGAAAAAATTAACTGACAGAGTGACAGGAGCACACACTAACTGTCTATCTGTCACACACTGACTGACTCTAACAGCAGCACTGCAGTAACTATCTGTAGTAAATAAAGCTAACACAGTAGTAGTACGCTCTCTAACAACTAACAACACAATATAAGACTAGTAGTAGTACAGTAATCTAATCCCTAATAACCTACAAGCTATACTGTAGCTAAGGCTGGCAGCAGACCTAGCCTGTGCACACAGCAGGCCCTAACCTAGCCTAGCAGCTGCAGCACTGAGTCTGACTGTCACATTGACTAAAATCAAAATACAAGCTAGCTAACTAAAAAACAATAAAATACTGGTGTAGTACAAGTGTTTAGCAGCAAAAACGCTAGGTTTAACTCAGTAATACAGCATTTGCTTAGCCAACAGCACTTGAGATGTCCCTCATAGAGCAGTCACAAGCAAGGAGGAGATTCTCATCATGGCGCCTGCCTTATATACTGGAGGGGCTGGCCAGGGTTCCCCTCTGTGATTGGTTGCTAGGGCTTCGGCTGGGAGCCCTCTGATTTGCTCAATGGTTCAATGGTGGTTACGCTATCCGGATCCGGGTACCCGAACTAGGTGTCTGGAATGATTTCCAGATACCTAATAGGTATCTGAGTTAGCTCGGATAGTGCATTCCGGATTTATCCAGGTATCAGGAATCCATATCCGGGTTCGGATACCAGAAAAAAGTTCGGATATCTGGATAGTTCGGGTATCTGGAATCTGGATGAGCATCACTGCGTACAGCCAATTTGAGTAATATAATAACTGCAAACAAACTCATATATTGGTCTCCTTGTGATGGTTTGGAGCAGCTTCTCTGCATATCACTTTTTTTTTTAATAAAGTTCTTCACAAAGACATGCTCTGATGTATGTTCCTCATCATGTCACATAGATAGCGTTAAAACAACTTCAAGAAAATAAGCTATTTTAGTTTGTTAGTTGTGGAAGTTATATTGCTATCTGTGTCCCATCTGGGAGAATTTTCCTTACTTCCTGTTCTGCCAGGAAGTGGGCAAACCTCTGTAACAAAGATACAGGTATACACAGGACTTTTTTTGTAGAAAAGTTAAAACCCCCATTCATTTTTTACTTCTGTCTGTCATTTCAGGCCCATAGGACCACTAAAAACTACATAGGTCCATTAAAGTTCCAAGGAACAGGCAGTAAGGTAACATCTTGCCAATGTAGACACAAGACAACTGTGGACAAACAAAAAGCCTGTAACCCTTTCCTCTAATAAAAAAAACTACAAATAATGTTCTGAGTTGGGCTTTCATCTGTTGATTAGCACATAGCCTTTCATGTGCTTATGTGCTCAACACACATTTCATAGCTATTGTAATATATGCAGGGATATAGCTAAGAACTAACCAATGGATTCATATACCAATCTGTTAGCTGGAAGTGTCTCTTAAAGGAATACTTAACTGAAAGAAAAATGTGCCAGTTACTTACCAGGGGCTTCTTCCAGTCACTTGAAGTCTTCTTGGTCCTTCACCAGCATTAGGGGAGCCGAGCAACATTGAATCACGGCAAGAGACCGGGAAGACTTGAGGGGGCTGAAAGAAGCCCCAAGTAAGGAACTGGCCAAATATTTTGTTTTCAGTTAAAGTTTCCTTTAAGCTGTGCTTTATACAGTAAGGTCCATAAATATTGAGACATCGACACAAGTCTAACATTTTTGGCTCTACACAGCCACAACGTGTTCAGCGTGTTCCTGCTTTTTCTTGGGGCATTTTCCCTTCAATTTTGTCTTCAGCAAGTGAAATGCATACTGAATCGGATTCAGGTCGGGTGATTGACTTGGTCATTGCATACCATTCCACTGCTTTCCTGTAAAAAAATTATTTCATTGCTTTCGCAGTATGCTTTGGGTGATTGTTCATCTGCACTGTGAAGCGCCGCCCAATGAGTTCAAAAGCATTTGGCTGAATATGATCAAATAATATTACCCGAAACATTTCTGAATTCATCCTGCTGCTTTTGTCAAAGTCAACAATCAAGAGAAGACTTCACCAGAGTGAATACAGAGGGTTCACCACAAGATGTAAATCATTGGTGAGCCTCAAAAACAGGAAGGCTAGATTAGAGTTTGCCAAATGACATCTAAAAATCCAGCTCACTATCTGCACAGAGTTCATATGTTCTCCCGATGTTTGCATGGGTTTCCTCCTGCCAATCCAGTTTTCCTCCCACATCCCAAGAACACAGAGAAGTTAATTGGCTTCCCCTAAAAATTGGCCCTAGACTATGATGTACATGTGACTATGGTAGACTGTGAGCTCCTCTGAGGTCTTGTCACTAACTGTCCGTTAGTAAAGCACTGTGATAGATGTAAGCTCTATATAAAAATTAATGATGCAATTGTTTGTGCACAATCTTACTAAATCTATGTAGTAGAAGGATAAGCTGAGCAAATATACTTCAAATAGATATATGGTAGTCCCTCATATTACATAAAAATAAGATTTTTCAGAAAAGATAGGCTGACTGGCTGCTTAGAAGCTCGGAAACTTTTTGCCAATATACCTTTTACTTTTGAAGTGTTTCTGTGGTTAGGAGAATATAGTCCCCAGTATCTGGCACCGGCAGGGATCGCCTGATGCTGGATACATGTGTTTGCCAGTTGCTTGAGTAACCGGCCGAAAAAGCACAAACCTCCCCCCCCCACCGCCCTCTGCATAAAATACTTACCAAGCCTCAAGGTGGCATCTTTTAGCCTTCCTGTAGCTCTTAGTGGCTCTCCAGCATCCTCTGTGTACGGCTCCTGCCGTGTCACATGACCAGCATTGGAAAAGGACGCTGGAAAGCTGCTAGGAGCTACAGGAAGACGTCTCCTGAAAGCTTGGTAAGTATTTTATGCCCTGCAGACCTTCCCAAAACCCCCAGAATCACTGTCCTCATATCCCCCTCAGGCATGCTGGTTAGTTTAGACTTTTGGTTGCAGATAACAGGGACTTATGTAGTATTCTCAGCCCTTCTATAGTCTGGTACACACCATGCAATTTCCCATCAGATATATGGGTCAAATCAATTATTTATGGCTGGTCTGATCTGAGTGATTTAGATCACTGCTATACAAAATCGACCAGAAAAACAATCGGAAATCAGTTCAGACCTATGCA
Organism: Hyperolius riggenbachi; assembly: GCF_040937935.1. Classification (NCBI taxonomy): domain Eukaryota; kingdom Metazoa; phylum Chordata; class Amphibia; order Anura; family Hyperoliidae; genus Hyperolius; species Hyperolius riggenbachi. The sequence goes on from NC_090656.1 coordinate 136,920,943, forward strand.
GGGTGTGTACCAAGCATAATGCCTATGTATCTATGTATTAGATACTGTTGCTTGTGGTTCCCTCAACAATGCAATCACATTTTCCAGAAAAGCAGAATAGAGAAGTACGGGAGGACTTTATGCATTAGGGAAGGTTTTTACACGCACCATTTGTTAAGGCTCACAAATCTTACCAGACATTTGACATCTTTATTCTACACAAAGCACTGAAGACCAACATCCAACCACATGCATTGTCTGCTAAATAACTAAAACCACACAACATTATTCTTTACATAAAAAATAAATAGAGAGTTAAGGGCCAAAGAGGACGAATCCCTCCATCCTTAAAAAAACAATACCATAAAGGTTTGCCTTCTTAACAGAGATAAGGCATTAGTAAGCCATAATTTTCACCTCTGATCCAAAAAGCAAGAGGTAATAATTAGTTCTAAATGTAAAGGTTTTTTTTCCCCGGTGATATGCATTACAGGAATGTAATGTAAACTGTATTTTTACAGTACTGCATATTATGCTGGCACTTTAAAGAATAATAACATTGTAATGAATGGATTGCTTTGTTTCTACTCTTGATCTGAAGTTTATGCAATGATGGAAGCCCTGTGTATATAACCTTGTTTCCAAAACAGAGGCGACACTGTGTGAAATTTAAATAAAAACAGGATGTGATGATTTGCAAATTATGTAAACCCTAAATTTAAAGGGAAATCTAGTGCTATTCAAACTTTCCAAAGCTGACAGTAAGCTGAAATTTGTTGCATTTAGAACACTGCTCTCTGTACTCTGTGAAAGCACACCTGAAGCTAAATTTGGATCAAACTACAGATACTTTCCTCAGTAGCTCCATGATCCTCTTACACCCCCCATTCCAGTTTTGACTCCCTCGAAACATATTTGTCAAGGGCTTGTCGAATATGCTACTTAAGGCCACGCTCTCATCCGAATATGAACCTCTCCATACTGGGCATGCACGTCTCAGGTCCACCCATGCCCTGTAGAATCAGTTGGCTTGTGCATAATATTATGTATGGTGCCATTTTGATCATATTGGTCACGCCTATTTGTGCCCTCTGTGAGTGGTTATGACCTTATTGACATTCCCTTTATGGGTCTCCTCACATGAATCAGATATAGGCATTACCAAAGTATATATCTCTTAAAGTGGCAGACACTGGTTGTGCTGCTTGTTGTAATTGCTTATAGCACTACTTGATTGATTCGGCTACGCCTATTTTTATCCCCTATGAGTGATTATGACCTTCAATACTTCAACAGTAGGTTTCCTCATAGTGATGAAATGTAGGCGTCACCAAAGGCATACGTCATAGATTATATTAGCAGTGATGTAGGGATTCATACTATTCTTATTGGGATTTTCTTTACTGTCCTGAACAGTTGCAGCACGTTGTATTGCAAAGCAATAATTTCTAATGTCAGTTGATTTCCTGACATTTACAATATAATACATGTGTGTTTTTTAATACATTTTTCAAATAAATTGCAGTTTTTGAGCAGCATATACTGGTTTGTGCTTTTTGGTTTAGTATATTTGCTTTAAAGTGTACCTGAGGCAAAGTTTGTGTGAAAAAACAGATAGTTACCTAAGAAGGAGGAAGCCTCTGGATCGTATAAAAGTCTCCCACACCATCCTCCGGACCACCGTTGCTGCTTGTGGACCTCCAAAAGAAATCTGACAAGAGCTTGTCTGATTACTGACCATAACTGAGCTACTCCTCATACATAAGCGCAGCCATACTGCCCCTGTGCAATTACGGGCAGACTTGAGCAGTACAACAGAGACACTTGTGCACTAGCGCGGCTCCATGCTACCTCACAGACGTGGTTCTCATGCAGGTGAAGTACGGCCACGCTCCTACATGAAGAGGAGCCCACCAGATCTTCCAGAGGTTCCCGTCAGTGGCAGTAGGGTCGAGGAAGATGCAGGAAGCCTCTGGAGAATCCAGATGCTTCACTCTTCTTAGGCAAGTATTATTTTTTGGGCCCTAGGTTCGCCTCGGGTTTATTTTCAGACCTATCACACTTGTAATATCTGAAATGATTGTTTTTATCATTTTAGATGGTGCTTTACCATACATTTCTCAACTGTCTGCCAACCAATGTGTACTTTTCTATGAAGAGGAGGAAGTGGTGGGAGTAATGTATATGACCCTGTCGGCTCACTCTGCTACAGAGTCATATGTTTGCATGGCTGTTTCTAGCCTTTTTGTCACTCCAGACAAGAAGTCCTTTGTCACCCCCCCCCCCCCCCCCCCCCCGGAGAAAAAAACATGTACGTCCTAAAGAATATAGGAACCTTGTGATTATAAAATGGATGCTTAATACAGGGAATCTCCAAGTTACAAACAACCCACTAATCCTTTTCGCATTTCATTGCACAACCCCTTCCTGCATTCCCTCAGCTTAGAGTGTAAATTAAGAGTATAGCACAACAGAAGCTGTGCACTCAGCAGTGCTGTGTTACAGCCTGGGACAGAAGAAGTCTAGGCACAGTGGGACAAAGGGATGCATGGGGAGCAGAGGTAGCACAAGGGGACAGAAGCAGGCACAAGAGGACAGAAGGAGGCACAAGGGGACAGAGGCAGCAGAAGGGGATAGAAGGAGGCACAATGGGGGACCAAAGGAAGCAAAAGGGGCGACAGAAGGAGGCAGAGGGGGACATAAGAAGACACAGTGGGGCCAAAGGAGGCACAGGGAGACAGAAAGAAGCACATAGGTGGACAGAAGGAGGCATAAAATAGGACAGAAGGACGCAGAGGGCTACTGAAGGATGCATAGGGGATAGAAGGAGGCACAGGGGGACCGAAGGAGGCCAAAAGGAGCACAGAAGGAGGCATAGGGGCACAGAGGGATGAACAGGACTACAGATGTGGCACAGGGGCACTGAAAGCATACATGGAGACAAAAGGAGGCACAGGGGGCGGAAGGAGGCACAGAACATCCTGTTGCTGCACACACGCAGCAGAAGGAGGTAATAGAACACCCGTGGGGCTGGGCTTGGTCCGAGGGTGGGGCTTTGTTCAGGGGTAGGGCTTTATCCAGGGGCGTATCCCCCCTAGGACCAATGGTACTCCAGGCAATGACCTGTAATGCCTATGCCTAGAAACGCCCGGTATGTTTGTGATTTTGTGCCTTTCCGCATTGCAACGGAACACACACCTCAAGTGTATAACCGGCCTCAATTTACACTGAAGAATGTTACAGTATTGTTAAATTGTTGCATTATTAGTGCAAGGAATTAATTTTTCATAACCTATGTTTTTTTTTAAACCAGGTATGTTACTGACCTATTATCAGTTAATCCATTTAGTTGTTACATGTTTTTTTTTTCCTTAGCATTAGATCCAAAGTAGTTGTACAAGTACCGGTATATCAACTTAAAAAAAAAGGAAAGGTAGACTATATGGGACTCCTGGAAGATGAGGTAGGAAACTCAATGATGGATGACCGAAGTAGGGCAGAGCTATTAAAAACTTGCTTTGCTTCTGCCTTCACAGGTTGACATCTTTATTGCATAATACAGATGCGGAATGGTCCCAGTCTTCCAATTTGAATATTAAATACTTAACACAGGAAGAAGTTAAGGCAATAAAAACAGAACAAAATACAAAACTGATAACACACAGGGCCCAGATGGCATACATCCTTGGGTGTTAATGGAAATAAGTTCAGTTATTGCTAAACTCCTTTATCTTATCTTGTATGACTCTCTTTCAAGTGGGATAGTTCCAAGTGAGCGTACATCCCATGTTTTCCCATTATTTAAGAAAGGCAGAAAAGCAGAAAAGGGTAATTGTAGACCTATAAGCTTAACATCAGGGGTGTGCAAACAGGGGCAGCTCCAGGAAATTTTCTTAGGGGGTGCTATGCAGGTGCTGGATCTTTTCTAGGGGCAGCTGTGAACTTGTGGCGCACGAAGCCGGAAAAAAACAGGGGGCGTGGCTAAACACAGCGGGCGTGATCAAAAAAGGGGCGTGTCTATGCAATGGAAAGTGGGCATGTATAGGTAATATAGTTGCCCCAGTATAGGTAGTATAGTTCCCCAGTATAAGTAGTATAGCTGCCCCAGTATAACTGCCCCAGTATAGGTAGTATAGCTGCTCCAGTATAGGTAGTATAGCTGCCCCAGTATGGGTAGTATAGCTGCCCCAGCATAGGTAATATAGCTCCCCCAGTATAGGTAGTATAGCTGCCCCAGTATGGGTAGTATAGATGCCCCAGTATGGGTAGTATAGCTGCCCCAGCATAGGTAGTATAGCAGCCCCAGTGTAGGTAGTATAGCTGCCCCAGTGTAGGTAGTATAGCTGCCCAAGTATAGGTAATATAGCTGCCCCAGTGTAGGTAGTAGATCTGCCCCAGTATAGGTAGTATAGCTGCCCCAGTATAGGCAGTAGAGCTGCCATAGTATGGGTGGTAGAGCTGCCCCAGTATAGGTAGTAGATCTGCCCCAGTATAGGTAGTATAGCTGCCCCAGTATAGACAGTAGAGCTGCCATAGTGTGGGTGGTAGAGCTGCCCCAGTATAGGTATTAGAGCTGCCCCAGTATAGGTAGTAGAGCTGCCCCAGTATGGGTAGTAGCTGCCCCAAGCTCCCCCCTCCGTTTCCGTGGCTGCCGCTCGTGTACCCTTCTGAGCTGGCGGCCGCTACCTCTATGCCCGTTCCCGCACTGCTGCCTCCTCTCCTGCATCACTCACTGCTTCTCCCCACCTCCTCTCCCTCTGTAGCTAGATAGCTACAAGAAAATGGCTGCCAATGTCCGCATTTGTGGACATCGGCGGCCATATTCTCGCAGCACTGCTCTAATTAAAGAGTGGGGCGGCGAGCGGTTACACAAGGCTGCTAAGGGGGTGCTTGGACTATTTTTGGGGGTGCTTCAGCACCCCAAAGCACCCCCCTGGTGCTGCACAAGTGTGCAAACTATTTGAGGGCTTCCTAGGAGATGCTATACAAGACCTCATAACGGAGAATAATCTATTTTCTCAGCATCAACATGGGCTTACTGAAGACAGGTCTTGATTAACATGCTCAGCTTACAGTATATGAGGTGGTGAATGCTAATGTGGATATTGGGAATGCTGTAGATGTGATATACTTGAACTTTGCAAAGGCCTTCGATACTGTTCCCCACAACAGTCAGTTGTGGTAAATGGATCATATTCAAAATAGGTGATAGTTGGCAGTGGGGTCCCACAGGGATTAGTGCTGGGTCCTGTACTCTTCAACTGATTTCATTTTAATAATTACATTTTTATTTTAAGAAATCTAGTGTACATAAACAAGATAAGGCTTCAATGTATTTATTAATGACGTAGTAGGTGAAGTAGAAAGTAATATTGCTATTTTTGTAGATGATACAAATTTGTGCAGAATTATCAACATATGGGAAAATGGGCTCAGTGGGCGTGTTTTAAGTTGATGATGCTATTGGCTTTGCAAATAACGTCTTTACACAAAAGTCTGGTTAGCACTTGAGAAAGGTCAGATAGACTGAAACGCTGTGCTTTTGTACTGTGGCACTCTTCCAATAAAATGGTTTACCAGGCCCAAATCCAGGTGGAGACCCAGTCTCTTCTTTCATTTGGTTGGACCCTGCACCTTTGGTGGATCCAGCTGTTGGCTGTTTGCAGGGCCGTTTCTAGGCTAAATTGCACCCAGGGCGAGGGCGTAAAAATGCACCTCCTCCCCCACATGGAGCCAGGTATAGGTGCCCGCAGTATAGATTAGCCAGCTCTAGCTGCCCCCAGTATAGGTAGCCATCTATAGGTCCCCCCAGTATAGGTAACCCGTATAGTTGCCCCCAGTATAGGTTAGTTAGGTAGGTGCCCCCATATAGGTTAGATAGGTAGGTGCCTCCAATATAGGTAGCCAGTATAGTTGCCCCAGCATAGGTTACATAGGTAGGTGCCCCCATATAGGTTAGATAGGTAGGTGCATCCAGTATAGGTTAGATAGGTAGGTGCATCCTGTATAGGTTAAATAGGTAGGTGCCTCCAATATAGGTAGCCAGTATAGTTTCCCAAAGTATAGGTTAGATAGGTTCCCCCAGTATACTTTAGTTAGTATAGATGCCCCCAGTATAGGTTAGATAGGTGCCCTATATAGGTTAGATAGATAGGTGCCCACATATAAGTTAGATAGATAGGTGCCTCCAATATAGGTAGCCAGTATAGTTGCCCCAGTATAGGTTAGATAGGTAGGTGCCTCCAGTATAGGTTAGATAGGTAGGTGCCTCCAATATAGGTAGCCAGTATAGTTGCCCCCAGTATAGGTTAGATGGGTTCCCCCAGTATAGGATAGCTAGTATAGTTGCCCCCAGTATAGGTTAGATAGGTAGGTGCCCGCAGTATAGGTTAGATAGATAGGTGCCCGCAGTATAGGTTAGATAGGTTGGTGCATGCAGTATAGGTTAGATAGGTAGGTACCCCTAAGTATAGGTTAGATAGGTAGATGCCCCCAGTATAGGTTAGATAGGTGTGTGTCTCCAGCATAGGGGCGTGGAAGATTGAGGAAGGTGAGTTGAAACTTTGCTCTGCCCACTCCACCCGCCCCCCTTCTGCTGCTCTGCCTGGCGTCCCATGGAGCCGCACCACTTGCACACCTGTAAAAACGGGCCTGGCTGTTTGAGTCGCTAGTTCTGCAATATTAGGGTTACAGCACTGAGGCGCTCTTTGCATTGTTCTTGTGTTTGAGACTCATTGGACAAAAATGTTTTCTGCTATTTTATTGTTTGCTGGTGCTTGCACTTCCCAAACACAGGCTTTTTCCCTTTAAAACCAGAGCAATTTTCACATCACAGTCCTGTCATTCATTAGCTAATAACTTTATAGTTACTTGGTACTTTTTACTAAGAATTATTTTATTTTATATGCATTTTGAAGGGAATAATAATAATAATAAAAGAAAAAGAATCTGTATTTCTCAGTTTTCAGCCATTATTGTTTCAAAATATAATGTGGTATGACAGATTAAACCCACACATTTTATTTGCCCATTTGTCCTGCTTGTTACAAGGATTAAATTGAGTCCTAGAACAATGTATGGCAATATTTTATCTGGAAATAAAAGTGTATTTTTTTCCAATTAGTGTTTTTTTCTTTTTATACCATATCAACAATTACAAGCTTTTATTTACAAAAATAACAGTAATATACCCTTTCTGACATAAATATTAAAAAGTCCCAGAAATAACTATTTATGTAATTTTTTTTAAACAATGTAATTTTTATTTATTTATTTATTTACAAGTGTTTCATTTTGGTAACTCTGAGGTAGGAATTAGAGGGGTTAAAGGAAACCGAAAGGGAAGACGAAATAAAGAAAATATTTTATACATACCTGGGGCTTCCTCCAGCCCCATATGCACGGATCGCTCCCACCACCGTTCTCCACTGCCTGCAACTACGAGAACCGGGTCCCGTCACTCACGTCATCGGAGCGGCTGCTGGAGAGATACGCAAAGAGCGCACTTCTCCTACGCTACACTGGCTCCGACTGACGGAAGAGCGGGGAGCCAGTTCTCATAGCTGCGGGCAGCAGAGGAGGGTGGTGTGGGAGTGATCTATGCGTGTGGGGCTGGAGGAAGCCCCAGGTATGTATAAAATATTTTCTTTATTTAGTCTCTGGTTCTCTTTAAGAATTAATTTTAAAAAAGTATTTATTTTTCTAGATAATAGTGTATGTGGGTGCATTTTTACTTTTTGGCCACAAGATGGTGCCACACTTAATTAATTAGCATTATATGTATCTGTTTACTTTCACTTTGTTAATGAATGATGGTGTCTCGCTGACGCATGTTTTCATTCATCACAGGCACTGTGATTGGGTTTGAGAACAAGCTGTTCTCATTCACTGATCACATAATGGCGGGATTGTGACAAAAACGAATTACAGGGGCACGGTGATCGAAAACAGCAAGGTAAATAAAATAGTACGCATAATATGCCCCTGGTGTTGAAGTGAAGTTTCCAGGGACGTAAATATGCTTACCAGTGGTACAGAACTGGTTAATATTATAAAAGTACTATGGACCTTAGCCTTAGTTTAACAACGGGCTCTAGTTCTGTCACAGCCGCCACCTGTCAGTGCACATGCGCGCCCGCGTGCACATGCCAGCCCGGCCGGCCCCCTGGCTGTCCTGCTCCTGTCCCAACAACGGCTGTCCCTCTGGCACTTGCGCAGTGGCGCAGACGTAGGGACACACACAGACATAGGATGCAGAGACACGGGGGTTTTATTAGGTAGGATTCTATTGATTGGGTTTAGACCCTCTGGTTTCGATAGCCCCATTGATTAACCTATACTACATGGTGTCAGTCTAGTCGGCTTAGCTAATGATACCATGTTAGGTTTCATACATTCTATGTGCCCAGAGTGATGTTATATACAAGATCACTATACTATGTATGACCCTCTTTCTTTTCGTCTGTTATGATGTAACCTTTCACAATGTACATACAATATGCTGTTTTATAAGGTATTGTTACCAGACTATTTCACTTTTACCATTTGTATGTTTCTAACTCCCAATAAAAATGTATTATAATGAAAATGAATATTATAAAAGTAAAATAGATTTTGATGGGTGAGGTCAATTGCTTTGCTGAGAAAGAGTCCAGAACTGCATTCCAGTTTGGACGTGGGCCAGAGCACCATGCAGTCCACATGCTCTCACCGACTTTGACTGGGTGTACTTTGAGAAAACAGTTTCCTCCTTTATCCCAAAGACGTACTGGTAGGTATTGAACTTGACTATGTTACACTGTAGTAACATAGCCAGTTTGTTTGAAAAAAGACATTTATCCATCAAGTTCAACCAGTAACTATGTTTATGTTAAAGACATTAAACTTTGAGCACCTCAGTTAGTGGCATGAACTGTTTAATTCACAACACTGCAGATTATGTGTCAGCACTTTATAAATGTATAAGAATATTAAACACAAAAGAAAAGGTTGATGCTAGCATCTACTGCAGGCATACTATGAATAGCCCACTGTGTGAGTCTCAAATTATGCACTGAAGCCTGATCTGAGCATTGAGGGATCAAGTGGTTATATTAAAACAAGAGGACCCACTGGGCACGGTTCCTTTTGCACTGCCACTTTATTGAAACAAACTACACATAAACCATGGTTTATATGATCACAGGCACTCCCTGCCCTGGACACAACACAGTCACGTAAGCCAATGTTTACAAACAGTTTGTTCTTTACTTGTGTATGAATAAAGTGCTACACCACAACTCTGGGGAGACTAGTTAACGGCAATGGGGAACTTTTCTAAGACAGTAATACTGGATAATATGCAGCTTTGCCACCCACTAGGATTGTGGCGAGTTAAACTTGCGTAAAGTGAAGCCGAGGCGACATAATGAGATAAACATATATATGTACAGTACAAAACATAATAATAACCAGGCTGTTTTACTTGTTTTATTTTGATGCCTGAAAGAGTTCATTTCTACGCATGGAAGTAACAGCTTCTGTCTTGTCGGTACCTTGTCGGGAATATAGTAAACATTACTGATAAGCAAATTAAGGCCATAAAAGTTTTCCTGGCAAAATGCAACTTATACAACTTCTGAGGGCAGGGAGAGATAAAATACATGAACTACTAATCTTTTTCTAGCTCTGGGACACTAAATAGACTGCCACTGATTAGAGGTCGTAAAACATTCAACCTATTTTTTAAATGTTTAAACATAAAAGAAAACCCTAAGATACTTAAACAAGTCATTTTTATGACTAGGAGGATACATATAAATGTTTATATCATCAGTTTATTTTTACCTTCACTTTAAACAACCCTTATTCCCTTAGCTGTCTGCTCTTTTTTATATATATATCTTTTTGTTTTTAGAATTATTTTGAACAAATTGTAGAACCTTGAGCTGTTTAAAAACTACATGGAAAAGTTGATCCTTTTATGATTCATTTTGTAATTGTTATGCCTTTGAAAATATCTGTTGACATGCTTTCTTGCTAAACTGTATCCGTTTTGTGGGGACAAGAAAGGCATAAGCCATGTGAAATGCTCCGTAGAAAGCAGATACCATTCTTCTCTGCTCCAGAGTAGCTGGCATGGCACTGGTCCGAATAGTCCCCAACAACATTTCACGGCTCGCAGATACAGAGAAAGGCGCCACAAAAAATAAACACCTATTCAAACTGGCACAGAAATTCCTAGCTTGGCACTTCAGAGAAAATATTGCTCTGTAATTGGGAACAGTGACAAACAGCTTTAGCACTTTTCCTTTTATATTAGCACCAATCTGAGAAATGTTACTACCAAGTTGTCTATGCACTAAGTGCTTGTAAAAACCCCATACAGCTCATGGACACCATTGCGTATTATTACTGCTGTATTATCTGCCAGATTAGAAGGAAATGAAGAAAATGTTTTGTTATCTGCCCAAAGAACTTGACATTTGTTAACATGGTGTGGCAGGATCTGTGCCTTCTTTTGGGATATAAGAAATATTTTGAAAAGTGAAATTTGTTGATTGATTTACAATCCTCACAGGTACGTCACAGGAGACTTGGGATTTCCCCTGTGTGGCAAGAAACTGAGTGACAACTGCCATGTCATAGGTAGTTGAGTAATTACAGCATGTCACAGGTGACTATTGACTACCTCCGCATTTGAAGAAACTAAGAGATAACTGCCATATCCCAGGTGGCTGTGTAAGGAACTCACCTTCTGTACACTCCCAGGGAAGGTTTGGTCCCTCTCTGGTTTGGGTGACCAACTTCTGCCGCGAGTTAGCAAGAGCCGTGCAGGTGTGCCAGCGTGTATGGCTAGGACTTCCTATAGACTAGGGTGTGCAGCTCATCCCTCGTCTTATTCTGTCAGCGCCTTTAGTGGTTGTAAGTGGGTATTACACGCTTGGCGGCAGTATCACAATAATAGCCAATAGGATGTCAGGATTTTGGTTCCATCATGATATGCTCCTATTTAAGCCTGCTGTGATCATTGTACCCTTGACCATGTTTGCGAAAAGTTGCCTTGTGCTACGTTGCTGGTTGTGATTTCTGTGGATTATCTGTGTACAACCCTTTGCCTGATCTTGGACTGTGTTATTGGATTGCTGCCTCAACCAATTCTGTATCTCTGATTGATCTGCTCTTGTCTACTCCCTGGTACCATGATTATCTGACCTCCTGTGTAAGACCCCATGTCTGTTACTGGACTTGCTATGGATTACGTTTTTGTACCCCGCTATCATATCCCACATTGCTGTCTACTATACTGCCCAACTGTACCTGCCTAGTGTGGTTCCGGTGGCACTCTGGCCTTCCAGGCTTCAGTCTCAAAACTTGTGCACTTAAAGGCCTGGATGTAACCGAGTGCTGAGACAACATGATCAGTCGTCTCTCGGGTGAGCAGGGATACACCACAAAAGGTGAAGGATGCAGAGGAGATTGGGGTATTGGGATTCAAGGAATGCCAGAGATCTGTCTGGCCTCACGGGTTGAATAACCACAGCATGTCACTGGAATCCAAGGGCATCCTCTGTGGGGTAAGAAACAATGTGACAACTGACATGTCCCAGGTGGCAGAATTACCACAATATTTCACTGGAGTCTAGTTAAGGGCACCATCTTTGACATGGGAGACCAGGGTTTTAATCCTGGCTAGGGTCAGTACCTATTCAGTAAGGCGTTCAAGGCAAGACTCCCTAACACTGCAGGGTGGCCCCTTGAGCGCGTCCCAGTGGCTGCAGCTCTTGAACGCTTTAAGTCTGACAGGCAAAAGCGCTATACAAATGTTCCAATTATTATTATTATTAGTGACTTCCTCTGTGTGGCAAGAATCTAAGTGACCACTGCCATGTCACAGATAACTGAGTAACTACAGCATGTCATAGTAGACTAGTGACTTTGCCTGTGTGACAAGAAACTAATGGATTACTGCCATGTTACAGAAGGCTAAGAAAGCTCAGCATGTCACAGGAGACTAGTGACTTCCTCTTTGTGGCAGGAAACTAAGTGACTATTGCCATGTCACAGGTGGCTGAGAAACCACAGCATGTCCCCGGAGATTAGTGACTACCTCTGTGTGAAAGGAAATTAAGTGACCACTGCCATGTTACCGGGGCCTAAATAACCACTTCCATTATACAGGAGAATAATGATTGTAACTTTAGGGAATTTTGCATACAACACACACTGAAGCAGGCATGCCATATTGGCTGACAAACTCTTATTCGTTTCAGTTCAGCGTGGAAGCAATAAGAGTGACAAGTGACCATATTCAGAAACGGATTTAAGGAAAGTTCACACAGGCCCAGAACTAGGGCAGCTTCTGCCCAAGGATTTAGGTGGACAGGGAAGAGCAGTTGCTGCACATGGAAGAAGAGGCTGCAAATGGAGAGCAACACACATAATGGTAGGGCTGGCCAAAGGATCTGCACATGAAGGTGAGGTTCTGCTGTACATGGATGTTACACATGTTAGCAGTGGCTGCTAATAGAATGATTTGGGAGCTGCTACATGTGGAAGGGAAGCCATAAGAAATTCGGCCTAGGGGTGGAATAAGTATAAATCTGGCCTTGACCACTTTAACAAACTCTGTGGACTTTCTCTTCAAATGATTCATTGGTTCACAATGCCTACTGGACAAAGCCTACCCATAGCCCAACACTTCATATTCATTACATAGCTACGTCAGTGCTGAACCTGGTGGCCCCCATGGGACATTGTTAACCTGAGACAATAAATCTTCTTACACAGCTGCCTTGTGTGCTCTTCTGTCCTACCTTAAAGGGACACTGTAGGGGGGTCGGGGGAAAATGAGTTGAACTTACCTGGGGCTTCTAATGGTCCCCTGCAGACACCCTGTGCCTGTGCAGCCACTCACCGATGCTCCGGGCCCACCTCCGGTTCACTTCTGGAATTTCAGACTTTAAAGTCTGAAAACCACTGCGCCTGCGTTGCTGTGTCCTCGATCACGCTGATGTCACCAGCAGCATACTGTGCAGGCCCAGTATGGTCTGTGTCTGCGCAGTACGCTTCTGGTGACATCAGCGAGATCGAGGACATGGCAATGCAGGTGCAGTGGTTTTCAGACATTAAAGTCTGAAATTCCAGAAGTGAACCGGAGGCGGGGCCGGAGCATCGGTGAGTGGCTGAGTGGGCAAAAGATGTCTGCGGGGGACCGTTAGAAGCCCCGGGTAAGTTCAACTCATTTTCCCCTGACCCCCCTACAGTATTCCTTTAAGTGTCAGACCTAACAGTATAGAATATATGTTTCCCTTCTTTATTTATATTAAAATTGGTTGCAGAGTGGGATGTGACTCTCAGGTGATATGTTGGCCGTCCAGGGATGAAACATCTAGTCAGATTTTATTGCAGTCTTTGTGTAACGATCGTGGTCAGCAACCAGAGAGAGAATCTGATCCTTGGCGATCCGCAGTATCCCCAAGAATACAGATATACCCGATTATTGAGGATCTGCGGAATCGTCAATAATCAGATATGTCTAACCTCTAGACACCTGAGAGAGTGTAAGTGTTTGGTGCAACAGTAACAACTCTGAGTGAAGACCACCAGAGGAGCTGGCGGCCTAAGACTCCTCAGGAATTCACCCCTGATTGTGGGTGATATTCCTGTAGCCTGTGGACCCCTGAGCGAGGAACCAAGGCTGGGATGCAGGAAGCCCTGCTGCTAATATGTAAGGTTTTGACCTGAACTGGGCTAACGTAATACAGTAGTAGCACAATCCTAGTCTTGGGTGTGAGGTCCGTAGTCACAACACCCTGGAACTAGCCTGGAGCATAACATAAATGATAATACAATTCCCTAGTCTTTGGTGTGAGGTCCGTGATCATCAACACCCTGGAACTAGTCTGGAGTAAGTATAACATAAATGATAATACAATTCCTTAGTCTTTGGTGTGAGGTCCGTGATCATCAACACCCTGGAACGAGTCTGGAACAAAACATAAAGACAATACAGTTCCCTAGTCTTGGGTGTGAGGGCCTTGATCTCAACACCCTGGAACTATGCTAGAGAATACACAGAAGATACACAGTATTCCTAGTCTGGGGTGTGAGGGCCTTGATCTCAACACCCTGGAACTGGTCTAACAAATAATACAATTCAATTAGTATTTTAAGCTATCAACAGAATCTGGCTAAGTGTGAATTCCCAGGTCCACCTAGTTTAAACACACTGTAAGGATCTGACTATGGTCTGAGTGCCTTCACATAAGTGTTAGCAATGGCAGACAACCAGCAACTGACAAGCAGCAGAATATATAGTAGCTGGACTCTGCCGCTACGTTGAACGCGGAGTCAGCCGCCTTGCTCTTGACACACGCGGCGGCTTTTCCGCGTTTTCTCACACTTTGTCCTTGTTGGGGATATTGCCGCTCACTGCCTCTCTCAGTGACATTGTGCTGAATCTGTTTCCTCTCTCTAGCGAATTCTCCATACATAGATGAGGTATGGATAAAGTTCTTTAATACTAGACAGTGGTTATTTTTAAGTCATAAAAAGAAATATAAAGTATGCATATGGGCTCTGCAGTAAATTATTAACAAGAAGAATGTATAATGAAATCAGAACACAACCACATGTTATTGTACAGAATGCTCTTGACATGTTTTATAGTACATGAGTCTTGTAAACTATCAGTTTACTATCGCTATGAATGTACAGAAATAAGATTTAGAAGGTCTATTAAAGGAAAATGTAAGAACTATACGAGACATAACAAAAGCGCATGAAAACAATAATTGGCAAATGTAACATTATTACTGAGTGACAAAAATACCATCTTCTCAAAATCTTCTTTTGCCAAGAAACATTGGCTCTGATTCACTGGGGCTATCCACAGATCTCTCAGCACCAACATGAACTGCGATCTTTCAAAACTGTCTGCTACTATATGGTAACATACTGCAGCCTTTACTGGGTTGTATTGGAACCTAACTGGGTTCACTGAAAGGTTAGTAACTTAGTAGTTGTGTGATTGTACTGTACTGCAAGCATACACATGAAGAACATTTTATTGAGCCTAGGTTTATCTGGCTTTATTTTATTTTTAAACCTTGCTGTAGATGTTGTATGTGACATTGGTCTCACAGACTTACAGGTAAGCAAAAGACTTAGGCTGCCTGTACACCACAGGCCGCTTCCCGATCAGTTTCAGCACAAATTCTCTAGGGTTTCCTCAGCCTCGCTGCATCCAAAGCTGTCCTCCAAAGCTTAATGAGACAGGGAGTCTTCGCAGCTGGAGCAGGTGAGATTGACAATGCACGGGCACTGGGGGGAGACATTTACATTTGCATTTGGTAGGAGAGCGGCCAGGGGTATTGCTGCAAACCTGCCTGTCCCTTCTGACCGAGATTTTCCAACTTGCTTGATCAACCAATTTTGGACCAGAATCGGTCAAATCGTTGATCAGGCATGCTTGTTGCACACTGAGTTGCATCCGATTTAATACAATTATTGAGTCGTATAGTCTAGCGGGCTGCAGTATTGCTAGACGTATGGCCAGCTTAATGGTCCTTACTCAGATTGCTTCTGTGTCTATATCTGGAAGTAGTTAAGATTATGCACAGTAACCAGCGAGTGATAAGTGAAGTTAGTCACTACTAAGTAGGATCTGGTTTGCTAGATGAGGGGTTGAAGGGCACCATAGTGTACAAATGTTTTTTTCGAAATTTGTTGGTGTAGTTGGCACTTACTTATTTTGATTTATGTAAGACCATGGACTGCAATGTTTTTCACTTTTCTTTTCTTTTTTCTGTAATATATCTCCCAATCAAGTACAAAGTTATGGATTACTTATGTTTCCTTTAAACTAAAAATGCCAGTAAACCAGCAGTAAATTAAAAAAGTTATGTTTTTTTCTTTTTTTGTAAATAGGCAAAAGGGTTAGATTTAACAAGAGCAAAGAACAAAAGACAAACGTTAGCGCTCCCCTTAATAAGTAGGTCCCACTGATTCTCACAGACATCTAGCTGTCACAGCTCTGGAGTGCTGTGACTCTGAGCTCACAACTGTACAGCCACCTTTGTGTACATTTCCTAATGTACACATGGCTGGGAAATAGGAATATAGAACATTTACATTAATGTCATGTTAACTCAAAAACTACTGGTGCTAGAAAAAGAAACTGTGTTTAGAGAACTACATTACTTTAGTGATAATGGGAGATTGCATTGCACATGTTATTGATCTGCTTTGTGAAAACAGAAAGTATTTGCAATAATTCAGGTTTTTGGTCCATTGCAGCCACTTACACACTCCTGGGAGTTCTGGTTTACCATGAGCTTGCTAGGTACTCTGTAGTATTATGTAGAATAGATACAAATTATATGGTTCTTTACACTGAAAAAGGTGATACTCCAGAACTTTTAAAGCAAACCTTTGCAGGTCTGTATGCCAGAAAACTGCTCTCGAAGCTGTATCATTACCACAGGCACCTACAACAATGCCAAGGCAAGGCTGCAGTTAGCTGAGGAGGAAGAAGGTGCTGGTAGTCAGGTCCATAGTGGGAATCTTATCCAGCTGATGCTGTTGAGGTAGAAAGGTTGCCTATTGTGCAGGCATTACTGTTTGCACAGCACACAGAGCATAAAGACAATAGCTTTTACTGCATAAAGCATTACAATATAGCTTTCACAACACCCCTTTCCCATTAGGGAAACATTATCTGTAGGTTATATCTGTAAATTACAAGAGTGCTAGTAAAGTTAAATTTCATATCTAGCCACATATACTGTATACAGTATATATTTTTTACTTTTACTGTTACACAGAGTGGTGGAAGGTTAGAACCAATGTGGAATTGTCACTACTGCTTCCCATGTAAACACTGGTGAGAATTCTCCTTAAAGAGACACTGAAGCGAAAAAAAAAATATGATATAATGATTTGGTTGTGTACTATGAATAATTACTAGAAGATTAGCAGCAAAGAAAATATTCTCATATTTTTATTTTCAGGTATATAGTGTTTTTTCTAACATTACATCATTCTATAATATGTGCAGATTACACAACACTCAGCATTCAAAATGATTCTTTCAGAGTAGTCTGTGAACTAATGACCTCTCCTCTGGCAGACAAAAATACATTTGTTTACTTACAGTTGAGATAATAAAAGTCAGATAACAGCCCTCTCCACGACTTTGAAAGTCGTAGAGCTTAATGGCTTTATTGCATAGAGATACCAACTGGAGTTTCTTAACTCTTCCTGTACTGGAATCAATTAGACTGATGTATCTGATCTTAATGTTTTATTTCTTAGCTGTACTACACATACAAATCATAATATCATAATTTTTTTTTCGCTTCAGTGTCTCTTTAAGTTCCAGCAATACCCAGCACTTTTAAAGGGACTCAGAGACAAAATAAATAAATAGAAAAATAGATTTATACATACCTGGGGCTTCCTCCAGCCCCGTCCGCATGGATCTCCCACCACGTTGCCATGCTCCGCCTCCTCTATCACCGGTATTGAGTCTCGTAACTTCCGCCAGACTTGGCCAGTTGTATGCATGCGCAGGGACTCCCTCCGTCTCGCCAGTGTCAGCTTTACGCATGCGCTTGTGCAGTACAGAGGGAGCGCACTGCGCTTGCGTCGACTGGCCCTGACTGGCCAAAGTGACAGGACCCGGTACCGGCGATGGAGGCGGGTGGCATGGAGGCGATCCATGTGGATGGGGCTGGAGGAAGCCCCAGGTATATATACATTTATTATTTTTTTCGTCTCTGATTCTCTTTAAAGAGGCACTGTAGTGACATATAGTAGAATGCAGTAAACTATTCAGGATACCCACTTTTATGGTAATTTACCTGGTTTCAGCATCAGAAACACTTCCTATGCCTATATATTGCTGTATATTGAATGTAGCCCTGTCCTCCCACTGATGTGTAGCCAAGGCTGATTAGCTATGCGGAATTCTCCCCCACAGCATTCTGGGAGACCAGGTATTTTTTTTGTAAGAGATCACCTGACAGAAGTAAAGATGTCACCATCTCTGACAAATGTCCTCATGTGAATAAGGCAGAGGAAAGATTTTACAATGTGTAAACACTGACTAAATAATTAATTAAAAAGTAATTAGTACAAAAAATAAGCAATTTTATTTTCACTACAGTTCCTCTTTAATGTAGTAATAACAACATAATCCCCATATATTGAGATTGAGGTTAATGATACTCTTATTAAATAACTTGCATGCCTTCGGACCAGACAGGATTTACGCCTGGGAAAAACACGGCAATAAATATCAGGAGGCTATTTACTAATATTCAGGCCCCTCATTTAAACTGTGGATCCCGTGCTATTGCATCACTGGACATGGCTAAGGCCTTTGATACGGTTGAATGGCCCTTCTTATACGCAGTCCTTTCCAGGTTCGGTATAGGAGAAAACTTTCAAAGATGGGTACGCATATTATACTCCCAGCCTACGGCCAGGGTTAGTACCAACTCATGGATTTCTCCCTCCTTTCCTTTGGGTAGGGGCACGAGACAGGGATGCCCACTATCTCCATTGCTATATGCCTTAGTTGCAGAACCCCTGGCCTCCCGTATTCGTAGCTCACCTGAAATTATAGGATTTAAAACTAAATCATCTGAAGATAAAATCAGTCTCTATGCAGACGACACGATCTTATATCTTGCAGATTCTGGCCCATCCCTGTCTCGTGCCCTTGAAATTATAGAAGGATCCGGCTTCTATTCTGGACTGCAAGTAAACCGATCCAAGTCAGTTCTTCTACCTTTAGACCCCCTGCCCACTACATCAGTTGATAATCCCCCTCCGCTAGAAATTGTCAATGCCTTCAAATATCTTGGAGTCCTGATACAGGTCGATCCCTCTCAATACTTAATACAGGAAGTATATCCCCTACTCTCTTTAGCACACTCACGGTGCAATGCTTGGGCAAAGCTACCCCTAACGATAATCGGCAGGAATAGTCTAATTAAAATGATACTCCTCCCCAAAATTTTATATATCATTCACCATTCCCCGATATATATTCCACGCGCCTTTTTTTATTAAACTGAAGTCAGCACTTCTAAGCTTTCTCTGGGGTAAAGGCAGGGCTAAGCTGAAACACTCACTTCTACAAAACCCGACCAACTTAGGTGGCATTGCTTTCCTTGTGTTCCAGAAATATTATTTGGCGGCACAACTACAGCACATCTCAGCCTGTTTCCTGGTCCCTCCCTCCACAAACGTTGAGTCCCTGAGTTATCCATCTGATCCTACAATTGAAAGCCCAGCTTTAGATACTCTCAAGTGTTTTATTCCTAGCGAGAAAAAACACAATACTATTCTGTTACAGGCCGCACAAGTTTGGATAAACAAGGGAGTGATTTTCCTTGGGTATATTGCCTCAAAAGGACAGATCCTTCCTTTCTCCGCTATTGCAGCTGCCTATTCCATCCCACTAAATCAAGAATTCAGATATTGGCAAATTAGGCACGCCTTCCAGAAACAATTCCGCACAACCCCAGTTCAGATATACAACTCCCCTATTATAGAGATGATTAAAAATGGGCCCATCAGACACATGGTTGATAAAATATATAAGAGACTCCTAGAATACGGCGTAGAGGATCTTACTACACCCTCACGGAATAAATGGGAAGCTTGTGGTTTAGACATTCAAGACGATGACTGGGACGAGGCACTCTCTGTTCCTAAAAGGGTCTCTCCTTGTATCCGTGAGCGCACTTCGCAAATTTATATACTACATCAAACCTACTTGATTAGCAAATAACTAAATACAACCCACAACAATCTGACCTATGTCCCAAATGCATAGCCACCTCACCTACTTTTTTCCACTTGATATGGGAATGCCTATCCATTCTGCCCTTCTGGGCTCAAATTACATGATAAGATGGGCTGCCCCTTGAACTCTGACCCTATTCTCTGTCTCCTTGGTGTAATACAAGACGAGGCCCTTGATAACTCGCTAAAAACCTTTTTATCTGAAGTCCTCTTCATGGCTAGACAGGAAGTGGCACTCAGATGGTTATCCCCAATAGCACCCTCTTTCGAAAACTGGGTCAAAAGAGTAAACAATGCCATTCCATACAAAAAGCTTGTGTATTTGCACAGAGGTTCAAGCAAGAAATTCCACCTGGTTTAGGATAGGTGGAAGAATCGGTAATGCATGTACTCTCAATAATAAGGCTTGTAATCAGGGACACGGGTTGAATCTCTGTTTATTTTAAAATACTTGTTGACTTTTATTTGCAAATCCTGGCTTGTTATTCCTTATAAAGATTATATCTCCCACTGCTCTCTTACATACAGTCAATTGCAATTTCTTCATGTATTATTCACCCTATACCTGTAATACAGCCATGCATGTATTTTTAAGATCTATGTACATATACATATGCCTTGTAAAATGCAAAAGTCTGTTCAATAAACTTCTTTTTGTTTAAAAAAAATAACTTGCATGCCACTAAGGGTTTTTACCCCTTAAAGTTCCTGACATTTTTGGCACTGTGTTATTTTTAATACAGCACTAACTTTTTAATTACTTTTACCATCTAAGTGATTTATATTTTATTTATTTTTCTTTTAGGACACTCTGGGGCTTTTTCTGGGCAATATTGTTTTCCAAAAATGTTTATGAGGAAAAAGACATAGACATAATACATTTTAGGCAAATACAATTTTTCTCATTTTTCACCCTTCCTAATTTTCATATGACAAGTCCAACAGTTATAAACCCCATAAAAATATATTCTTTGGCCCTTTCCGGTTAAAATGTTACCACATATGCCTTATTTCTTGACTAGCTGGGCATGTGACAGACCATTATCCCTAGCCTACCTGTCTGTAGTGATCAGGTTGCTAGGGCTACAGTTCAGAGGCCCCAGTGCTGTACAAATGCATTGCTAGGCATAGCAGAGGAATGCATCTGTAGAGCATTGGGGCCCTGAACTGTCGCCCTAGAAATCGCATCCAATTGCTACAGGTGGCAGTCATTAGAGGTATATGAACAGGTATTACAGGGGTTAAAAAGGTGCTAGATAGGGGTTAAAACTTAGCTGAAAAAAACACCATAATTTTTAAACTTTTATTTAACTTGTAAAAAATGTTTCCACCCCTTACTTTTAATGAATGATTGCTGCTATTTGCTGTAGCAGCAATCCTTCACATTTAAACAAGAATGCACACATTCACGCGCATGCATGTGCACACATGCTGTCGGACAGCGGCTTTCGATCTTCTACAGGAGCACTTTTTTGGACATTAAAACTACATCTAAAATTGAAAACTAGTTACGTTTGTTGCAGAGCCTCTGGGCCAAATGGCCCACCATGGGGCCTGCTTCAACTGCTACAGTAGTTTTTCATTGGTGCTATGCTGGCAATGATCACCATACATGTCTTATGAATAGTAGTAATCATTAACAAACTGTTCCCTTATCCTGGTTACACCTCTCTGACATTGGCATCAATTCATCAAAGGCTGTTCAATAAAATAAAATAAAAAAACAAGTCGGGAAAATACTGCATTCGGTATTTTAGACTTTTGCGTACTAATTCATCAATATTTTCACAGGAGCGGTAGAAGTTTGGTAATTCACCGAAGCCCATTGTCGGAAACAGCAGAAGAGTGTGAGTTGTCTGTGTTTTTACATGCTGTTCTCCGTGCAGAGACAGCATTACAACAGTAAGAGGCATCCCAACATTCCTTTAGATGTGCATGTTTGTTATACTTATAGTCTTTCTTAATATTTTATTTAATTGTCACAGCTTAGAAGAACTTCCAGGGGACATTACACATGCCCTGCTTATGTGATTTCCCCACTTGCTCCTCCGCATCTTCAAACAGGAACCTAAGGGGTTAAACTGCCGAAAGGGTGGCAGGGGAAACCTGTTTTGTTACGATCTCTCTCTGCTTGCTGCCTGTGAGGTAGAAAAGCTGGACCCACCTAAGTTACTCCTTTAATATGGAGACCCCCAGAGTCGCTGCACATTGCCAAAGCCCCCCATAGCTGAGCAGGGCACCTGTCAATTTACCTTTCAGCGCCACCAAACACCTGTCGTCCCTTGCCGCAAGTCCAAAAGCTGTAATTCTTACAGAGCCCTGGAAAAGCATCGTTGATGCTCCCGCCAGGGCTCCCCAAATGTCCAATGTCTGGCTCAGCTACGGGGGCTTCGGCAATGTGTGGCAGCCCGACGGGGAGCTCTGAGGGTCTTCTTTCTAAAGGAGACCCCAAGATGCAGCAGCAATGAAGTGCATTAGCATGTTTAGACCTGTTCTTTGCAGGTCTAAACTAACACTCATGACTGACTGGAAGCATCCCTTCCCAGCAGCATGCAAAATGTAATGGATAGAGTGTAGAGATGTTGCTGGGCGATAATATTGCCCAAGCGAGTTCTTTACCACCTGAGGGTGTGTGTTAAATTTAATTGGATTAGGCAATGCTCCCATCACCTAATTTAAAGTGAACCTAAAGCCGGTTAAAAAAAATGAGATTAACTCACCTGGGGCTTCCCTCAGCCCCCTGCAGCCGATCGGTGCCCTCGCAGCTCCGGTCCGATGCTTCTGGACCCACCGGCGAACACTTCCGGTTTCGCCGTCACCTGCCTCCTTGCCGCAATAGCAGCATAGGGGGCGATATACAGTCGGCCGGTGACGGCGAAACCGGAAGTGTTTGCCGGCGGGTCCAGAAGCATCGGACCGGAGCTGCGAGGGCACCGATCGGCTGCAGGGGGCTGAGGGAAGCCCCAGGTGAGTTAATCTCATTTTTTTTAACTGGCTTTAGGTTCACTTTAACCCATTCAGGTTCCGTCGTTTTCACGTGAGAAATGTTCACCTCCCATTCATTAGCCTATAACTTTATCACTACTTATCACAATGCACTGATCTATATCTTGTTTTTTCTGCCACCAATTAGGCTTTCTTTGGGGGGTACATTTTGCTAAGAGCCACTTTACTGTAAATGCATTTAAACAGGAAGAATAAGAAAAA
Organism: Hyperolius riggenbachi; assembly: GCF_040937935.1. NCBI lineage: Eukaryota > Metazoa > Chordata > Amphibia > Anura > Hyperoliidae > Hyperolius > Hyperolius riggenbachi. Next base: position 136,943,926 of record NC_090656.1, read on the forward strand.
AATGGAAAAATTCATTATTTCTCAGTTTTCAGCCATTATAGTTTTAAAATAATACATGCCTCCATAATTAAAACTCACGTATTGTATTTGCCCATATGTCCTGGTTATTACACCGTTAAAATTATGTCCCTATCACAATGTATGGCGACAATATTTTATTTGGAAATAAAGGTGCATTTTTTCCATTTTGCATCTATCACTATTTACAAGTTTAAAATAAAAAAAATATAGAAATATTTCATCTTTACATTGATATTTAAAAAGTTTAGACCCTTAGGTAAATATTTACATGTTTTTTTTTTATTGTAATGGATTTTTTTTTATAGTAAACATTTTATTTGGGTACTTTTGGGAGGGTGGGAGGTAAACAATAGATTTATAATGTAAATGTGCGTTAATTCCAGGAACCAAAATAGGTTAAGAACTCGTCAGTGCTAATCACTAGGGAGTATGTAATTGGATATGGCCTTGAGACTTGATCCCATGATGGTAGCCAGACAGTCAGAAAAGTACACATCTATTTCCTTTCAAATTGATGAACTGATCTGTGAATTCTCTCTCAGCAGAAATTCTCTAAGAAGAACTGATCATTTCTAGTAATTATTAGCACACAAGAGGTCTTATGTGCACATTCAGCAAAAGACGCAGGCAGATGCTTAAAGGTCCTACTGAAACAGAAAATAATTTTCCTTTTGTAGAATTTTTCCTGAAAGAACAGATTATATCTAGTAATTGCCTCCAGCATATTTTGGAGAGCTCAGAAAAGCTACAAATTGGCTGAGCAAACTGAGAGATATAGATACTAGAGGAATCTCCAAAACAGGAAAAAAGAAGACATCCAATGGTCAATATACTTTGTTGTTCTGATAATGATAAAATAATAACAATACAATAAAAAGGAGAATAAATGTTGGCCAACTTCCAAACAATATTCTTTGCATTGTATTTTAATTATTTTATCATCTTGGTGCCTCATCTATCTTTCCTCCAGTTTCTTGCCTTTAGGCCCGGTTCACACTTGCGGTGGCCCTCCGGAATCGCCGTGCCGGAGCCGCACCGCTTGCAGAACGGACGGAACGGACGCACGGCATAGCAATGAAAGCCTATGCGTCCGTTCACATGCGTCCGTTCTGCCAAACCGGAGCCGGGCCGGATCCGGACTCCGGCCTCCGTTCCAACATGCGCTATTTTTTCATCCGGCTCCTCCGGCAGCCGTATCCGGGGCGGAGCCGGACTGCACCATCCGGCCAATACAAACCAATGGGAACCGGAGAGCGCACAACACACTGGCTGAGAAATCCAGATGTTCTACCCCACTTCCTATGGGGATTGTTGCGGCGATATTGGATGGGGACACATGGGCAAGCATTTTGGAGTGGAGCAGCACAGCTGGATCCGGATCCGGAGATGTTGGCAGCATGTCGGAGGTGGAGGTGAGTGCTAAACAGCAGAGGGCCTGATTCCACAGGTCCCCCTTCTGCTGACCCCCCAGACCCCAACATTTTTTTTGTTTTTAACGTAACTTTTGCCAAACGGATCCGGATTGCATCCTGATGGACACCTGATGCAACCTGACCGGATCCGGATCGGATCCGGATCAGAAACGTACGGTTCCGATCCGGATCCGGTCCGGATCCGGTCAGGTCATCCGGTCCGTTTGGCAAACAACCGCTAATGTGAACCGGGCCTTAGCATACAGTCTCCTTGTATCCATTATCCAGCCAGAAACTTTGTTTGCAATTATGTAAACCCTACCAGTTCTGACCTTGCTTGACCTTGTTTTTAGGGGACCAGTGACTGGGGGGATAATCAAAAGGGGGGGGGGGGGATTGTAGGAGTAATATGGGACTTGAGGCAGTAGGGATCAGTGACTGCAGATTTTTATGAGACAGAAAGTGAGGGGATCAGTGACAGTGAACATGAACTGTACAGGAGGCAGTGGGATCAGTAATGGTGGAGTGAAATGGTACAAGTGGTATCCAGTGTCAGTGAAAGTAGAGTGGGATGACATAGGAAGCAATGGTGATCAGCCAAGTCATAGCAAGATGGCAGATGAAGCAGTGGGATTAGTGACGGGAAATAAAGCAGCAGGGATCGGCCATGGTGGTTGTTTGCCTGCCAATTATACTGGTAATTTTAAAGACCCAGCAGTTGTATTTCCTAATTCAGTTAGTGATGTGAGAAGTAAAGCTTTGTTCAACGTCCAAAATAGGCTTAGAGTTTGCCCCATGGTTTACTCCTAGGGCTAAGACATATCACTCTGCTCAGACTGGTTACTTTTTTTTTTTGCATCATTGAGTTTAATCTTTTTTAAATCTCTAAAAAGGTTTAAAATTGGACTTTTCCCTCCCGAGTCTTTTTTTTAACTCCCATGCAGGCTTTTATTGCCAGGGCCAATGTGGCACACAATAACTAAATAACAGGTTCTTTATAGGGAGGCTGCTCTTCAATAATTCATCCCCCCCTTGCCAAACACCATTGTCCATGTCATAGACAAGGTCCTCATCCCCACTTCTGGGGCCTTAGGGTGGGGTGAGGGAGATAACCTTGTCCATACACATGAAGTTAGTCCCTATGATGGAATTTCGAAAGCCCCAGATACATGGCCCCTTTGCAGGATTATGGAATGATTATAAGGATATTTTAGTACGTCTTAACCATTCCTTCAGTGCGTTAAATGTAAAACACCAAATCCCTGATATAAAAGGATATTTCCTAGTTCCAGACTTTGTAATCCTCTTCTTAAACCTTGACTTAAGACGCAGTGAGGACTGTCCACACTGACGTTTTATTTACCACTGCATTAACCTCCTTGGCGGTATGATTACTGCTGGAATTACTTCCTAAAAGCGGTACAATTTTTGTGATGGAAATGTGTAGTTTTCTTTTGACCTGTAATTGTTAGCAAATAGCAATAACCTACTCATATCTAATTTTAACTAGTGCTAAGAATTTATATAAATAAATAAATAGACAGACGCAACTACTTTTTTTTTCAATGCAAGGATTTATAAACTACCTTACATTTCAAAAAATGCACAACATAAAAATCAGACATATTAATAAATAACAAGATCATAAACACAGTACTGCAGTTAATTTACCATGAAAGGGTAATAAAAATAAACTCATACTTTTTTGCATGAAAAAATAATGCAAATCAGAAAAAAAGCTAATAAAGCTCCCGGATATAATATATCTGCACATCCCCACAGATAATTTAGCATGAAAGAGTAATGCAAATAAATTCATACTTTTTTGCATGAAAAAATAATACAAATAAAATAATACAATGTAATGAATGTAATGCTAATCAGAAAAAAAAAACTAATAAAGCTCCCGGGTATGGTAAATTTTGAAACATGGGACTGCACAAAGACCCACGTCACAGTCAGGACAGTGGAACCTGGTTTCTTTTCTTATTTTTTTGCCACTGCTGTCCTTCTTTGAGCAGCAAACGACGCACATCCGACTTGGTGTTGCCTTTTTTTCTGTCGGCGGGACGTATTCCACAAAGTGACGTGCAGTTAGGCGTTCTGGATTTACCACTCCAGCACCATGACGTCCAGGTCTCCTCGCCGCTGTGGGTGAACTTTGGTGTGTAACAAATATGGACTCCACAACTTTCCAAATAAAGTCAGCATGAATCCCGGGCTGGTCGCTATATTTTTTGAAGAGCACATAGGAGTTCCAAAGACACTGCTCCAGAAGATGCCGAAAAATTTTCTTATAATATTTTTTTTGTTGTTTCCGCATCGCTGGATAGAAGGTGGTCTCCTGGTCAGATTTGTCCACGCCTCCCATAGTGTTGTTGTAATCCAACACAAGCTGTGGTTTGACGACCTCTTTCCCACCTCTTGTGTGGACTGTCACTGTGGCGGTATTGTGCACGGTGCTCATCAGACACACGTCTTTTTTGTCCCGCCATCTCAGCGCCAGAATTTTGCCTTTTTGCCAGGCCACAATGTCTCCAGGCTTAAGCTTTTTGGCGCCAAATGACGTTGGCATGTCGCGCCTGTTAGGCCTAACTGTGCCATAGCAATCAGTTCGGTTATGCAAAAGGACCTCAATTAGCTCAGGAGAGGTATAAAAATTGTCGGTTGTGACACAGTAGCCCTGATTTAGAAGTGGCTCGAGAAGTGTCAGGACAGAGGACGTGGCCAGACCATAGCTGCGGAAAGTCTCGCTAAATGTTGTCCCCTTTCCTGTGTAGATAACGGCATTCCATATATATCCAGAGCTGGATTCACACAGGCGATAAGATTTTATCCCAAATCGTGCCCTTTTAGACGCAATATATTGTATCCAGCTGAGCCGTCCTTTATATGCCATGAGGCTTTCATCGATGCTGATGTCTCGCTCAGGCACATAGGTCTGCTTGAAGTTCCTCAGTATAAGTTGGCTTACATCCCAAATTTTACGAAGTTTCGGTGCCGGATGTGTGTTTTCGTCATATTCCTCGTTATTTGTAAAATGTAGGAACTTCATAATCAAAGAAAATTTATATTCCGACATGACGCATCCAAAGAAAGGAGTAGCCAGTAAATGATTGGTGGACCAATACATTTTCTGCATTGGTTTCCCCACAACTCCTTGTAAGATGATTAGGCCCAGGAACTGCCAAATGACATCTGAGGTCACCGGTTCCCATGCTCTGACTCTGGAACACCTCAGATGTGAAGTCGCCATTTGCTGCTCTGCGTACCTGTTTGTCTCAGAAACAATTTTGTCGATGACGTCAGCTGTCAGAAACAATTTCAGGTACGTCAAGGGGTCGCTGCCTTCCACCTCCACCTTCAAACCTGATGAACCAGTGAATGGGAATCTCGGCGGCGGAGCTTGAGGCGTACTGCAATCAATTGCGCACCAGGTGCGCACATCTCGGACATCAAGCGACGAATCCTCACCGCTGTCGCTTTCAGCATCAGACGACGAACTTTGCCAGGATTCGCTATCGCTTGCATCAAGTGCGTCAAGTTCGCTGTCACTTTCCTGCAGCTGAAGAACAGCTTTTGCGCTGGACGCACGCTTGGACGCCATGGACGCAGATCAATGAAGCAGAGAGAATCAAATCAAATCTCTGAAATCTCTCTGAGGTAAGTTTGTAACAAGTGTAGCTTGTATGTAACTTTATTTATGTGTACATTGTTTTTTTTTGTGTGTGTGTGGTCATTTTTTTTTTTTTGTATTGAAAGTATGTAGCTTTATTTGTGTGTGTGTGTGTGTGTGTTACTTTATTTTATATATGTGTGTGTATGTGGGTGGGGGGTGGGGGGGGGTGTTTATTTTATTTACATTTTATTTTATTTTATTTACATTTACATTTTAAACTTATAACTTTTTTTTTTTTCTTTATTGATTTTTTTTTTTTTTGTTACAAGTGCCGATCAGGCACTGATGACGTCATCACGCCGATGACGTCAATGAGCGGCGGGGCAGGGGCACACGATCGGAGGGAGGAGCGGAAATCAGACCGGGGGAGACCGGCCAGCAGATGGGGAGAGGAGGGGAAGCAGCCGCTGATGTCTCCTGCGGGAGAGGGGAGCGCCGATCGCCGATCCAGCCAGGGAGGTGAGCGCATTGCTACCCCAGCCAGGGAGGTCAGCGCATTGCTACCCCATGCAGGGGGGGGGGGGGCCCAGAAAACGGGGACATAACGGGGAGAGGACGGACGGGAAGCTGCCAGAGCTGCAGCTGATGTCTCCTGCGGGAGATTGAGCCAGCGGGGGGAGCGCCGATCACTGCTGGGCAGAGAGAGGTGAGCCACATGGCTACCCCGTGCTACACACGGGGTTACCGTTATTTGCTGTGGCTTTCCACCCCGTCTCTGAGACGGGGTTACCGCCAGGGGGGTTAAAGGAGCGCTGACAAAAGTGTCTTTATATCGTCTACCAAGGCTCTAAACTGGTTTATTGATCTTCTTGTTGGGTCTTATTTTTGATCGGATCAAAGCACCAATATGGAGCCCTGACTAAAAATTCAAAGATGATTTTGCCTGGGCTCCATTCTATCTGTCCATTCTGGAAATACTAAGGTAAATGTTAGCTCTGACAATAACGTCTTTGAATCTTCAACAGGTAGGGATTTAATTGGTTTAGATAAACAGAGCAATGGGAAGGCTTGACATAAGATTTAGTTTTAACCACTTGAATACCACAGGCTTACACCCCACTAGTGACCAGGCTATTTGTTACAATTCAGTACACTGCAGCTTTAACAGTGTGCTGCAAGGCCATACAACTTAGCCCTCAAATGAACCTGCCCCCACTTTTTGCCCACCAACAGGGCTTTCTGTTGGTGGGCTCTGATCGCTGCGCAGACTGTATTTTTTTATATTAATTTAACTTTCTTTTTTTTTTTTATAAAAATGACTATTTGTTTTCCCTCCCACCCCCGAGGTCCAATCAGGGTGATCCTCTCTCATAGGCATCAGTCTATGAGAGGTGATCGCGTAGTGAGCCAATCCAGGGGACAGCCAACTGACAGGGCTGTCCCCAGTACAGCGCTGCACTAGATCGCAGCACTGTACAATGAATAAAGTTGGCCATTTTTTTTTACAGTCTGCCAGCTGGCAGTCTGTTGATGGAGCAAAGCTCCATCACTCAAGCCGGGATGCGCGCCTCCAGGACTTGACACTGATCGGCGTTAGGCGGTCCTGGGGGAGCCACCTACCCAATGCCTATTGCCGTTCGGAAGTTGGGAAGAAATTAAAATATCTCTGTCAATAAATTTAAATAGTACAACATAAGAGTAAAATAACAAAGTGTGCAATAATGTAATAGTCGACGGGAAGTCAACTCTTAAAGAAGTTAAACAGCATTAAGGAACAAATGTTAGAAGTAAAGAAGCATTAAAGGTAATAGATACTGCAGAACAGTGAGTAACTAGCGGGTCAATAGGTTACAATATAGAACCTATACAATGTAGGTGGGAGAGATAATTCTGGCTGGCATCAGGGAATGAGGCATAGGTAAGCAACAAGAAACTCAGCGTATTAAAGTTGAAAGAGCACATCCTCTATATTCAATCCAGGGTGTCCAGGTCTTTAGGAAACCCTCCAATACAATCTATGTTGTACTTTGGCATTGGTCTTTTCTGACACCATTGTTGAATCAATCCTATCAATAGTAACAGTAACTGACAAGACTCCGGGTTGCCAGTTAGCTGGTAATTAGGATAGTCAGAAGGTTCTATGTACCCTTGGGGATGCCCAAAGAATATTTAACGTTTTCTGAGGTACTCCTCTCTTGGTATTGGGGCAATATGAATGGACATCAGGAAGAAGACCCAGAGGATTACAAGCATTGGGACAAATAATTAGAAATGAATCAATAAGAAGAAAGGTTATTTTTTTAAGTGGGAAAGTTCCTTTGTCCCTGTTGTGGACAAGTGTATATTTCATGGGGGGAGTATTTCTGCTTCCATCTTGTAAAGCACTTTATATGTCAAAAACATGTGGGCTGGTATTGTTCAGACAGGAGCCCCATGCTGGGCTTCTCAACTGCAATGGCAATATCAGCCTGCAGGGAGATTGGGGGTCAAAAGAGGTCAGAAAAAGAGGGAACACCATTTCAAAAAATGTAATAAAGTTTATAAAACTGAAAAGTTGCATGGAGACCGTAGCTATGATTTTGGTTGATAATTATGTTGCTTTCTAACCAACTATAAAGTATTAACATGCACTTCAATAACAAAAACAAAAGACCGAGAGCCCAAATTGTGCAATATCTTCAAACAGTTGGATTGTTAATTATTGATAAAGGTTATACTCACAAACATAGGTTGCCCCTAGGCAACCACTCCATATGCCAGTGGGGAGAATTAGTACCTGACCCCACTCAGGTATAAGATGTCGCTCTCTGTAGATAGAAACCAGGAAAAAATCCTTGCCACCACAGGTGGATCACTTGTTATTAGGATGCAGACCAGAGGCGCCAAAAGAGTAAAAATGTAACAGGATTTAAAAATGGGGGGAGATTGTTTGTCACGACTCACCACCCATAAAACCAAGAACCAGCATAAGACTCAGTGTTCAGATGAACAAAACAATTTATTGGTACTCCCAGGTGCCACGCCTTTCACGGGACAATCCCGCTTCCTCAGGCAATCAAACAGGAGTACAAGCTATTAGTATTAGTATTAATATGCTTATGGAGAACAAATTCAACACTGTGCCTCTTACAGTTAAAGTCTATATTACACTATGATAGATTTGTACTACGGTAGATTAGAAATTTAATTTAATTAAGATATCATGTCAAACAAAAATTAAGAATGAGGGCAGTCTAGACCAGTTGTTCAAGCTATATCAATTGATCGTTGTTCAGGGAGGGTTGATCTTCAGCTATTGACTGAGCATTTGCAGAATGGGGGGTATATAAGGATGAGTGATGCGTGATTAATGGTTGCATTGGGCAGACCACCTTGAAGAGTTTTCTGACATTTGCCCTCTCCACAATTACAATTTTAAAGACATGAAGTCCACGGTAAGAGAACGGCTGGAAAAATACAATCCAAGCCAAAGATGAAAATGGAAGAAAAGAAAACTAAAGATATGCTATTGGGCAACAGAAGAAAGCAGTTAATTATGTTTAACAGCATGAAAATAGAAATAGTGCCGCTAATCTGCTATTTGAAATAGTAAAAGAGAGGAAACTATCAGCATTCAAAGGATTACAGGCATCATTAAATCGAATCAGAAGAGGTAGAAACTGTTATGCCATATGTTATGCCTTGCTGTTACCCTGAATGAACTACGCACTGATCTCTGCTTTGGACTGTAACACAGTGTGTTTCTCCAGTACAATATTTATTCTCGATGATATATTTTCCTATTTGGCCATATGTGAAGATGCCAATGCCAGCGCAGAAACAGAAAGCAGGATATGAAAGCCCAGAGCACCATTTGGCCAACTATAACTAGCCAGGAGATGACTTTACCTCAACAAAAGAGTAAAGGTGCATAGGTGTCAGAAATGGAGTCAAAATTATTTCCATGAATCCTTTAGTAATTGCCCTCTGGTTATCTCCAGAACAGATTTACAGGCACTAACAACCACGCAGCCACCAGTGATAAAAATAAAGCCCAGTGGAGTGGACATCTATTTTACATGCACAATGCGAAATCAAAAACAATATAGCAAACATTTAACTTGGTTTTCCCCCCATGGCCCTTATTCAGTTAACTGTTCTCCTGAGTTTTTCTCCCAGGACATAATTTTCCATCTCCTCTAAAAAATACCGGTAACTTTTCATCTGTCAACTGAAAAAGTACTAATAGAAGCAGACTATAAATGAGTATCAAACTTACTATGAGTATTTTCTTGTTTGCTGTGAGCTTACAAAAATATTTTATTAATAGAGTTTAAAATGGTCCTGTGAGAAAACTGAATGAATGTGTTTTATTCTGCATTCTCTACAAGTGTACAGTACATATCCAGAGCATGCTGGAGTTTATTTCTTTTTTGAAAGCTCAGCATATTCAGCAAGTGTAGTGTTGCGGCTGCATGCTGTGTCCCATATTCATTTGTAAAACAAGTTTCCTTCATATATCTGAAAATAATATATAATAGTTTAAAGAAACTAAACAATAACTATACAAGGCCTTATCAAAAGTACTTTAAAGCAAAACGGAAGTGAACATAAACTTATGAGATAATGAACTAAATGTGCAGTATGGATCATTAATGAAATATTAATAGCAAAGAAAAGAGTCTTATATTTTTATTTTCAGCTACATAGCTTTCTTTATAACATTGCATCAGAATTTCACAGTTGCTTTTTAGACTCCACATTCTGTATTTTAAGCTACAGATTACCCGGCAAGCTCATGGTGAGCCAGAACTCCTAGGAGTGTGTAATAGGCTGAAAGGGATCAAGAAGCCCTCTTACTAAAATGCTAAGCAAAACAGACATTTGCCTTTTTAAAACAGAAAGTGTTTGCAATTATTCAGGTTGGAGTGATGCTTGAGGTGCTCCACAGTGCATCACTGCTGAATATGCAAAAAATAATGCTTTGTTGTCTCTGTAAGCAGGGTCGGACTGGGACACTAAGGGCCCACCGAGGACGTTTCAGCCTGGGGTCCGCCCGCCTGCCTGCCTGCCTCCCTCCCTCCCTCTCTCTCGCCTCCCTTCCTCTCACCTCCCTCCCTCTCGCCCCCCTCCCTCCCTCTCGCCCCCCTCCCTCTCGCCCCCCCTCCCTCCCTCTCGCCCCCCCCCCTCCCGTCCCCTCCACCCACCCACCCCATTTTGGGCTCACATACACATGTACTCCCGAAATTTTTCATGATTTTATGGTAGGGAATAGATTGTAAGCACTTCTGAGGACAGTCTCCAATAGGAATATGCCCACATAAAAAATAAATGGGTGTCATCATGCACTGGAACATCGGCGTGGTCATGATGAGTCATGGGCAGACTTAAAAAAAAAAAAAAAAAAAAAAACACAAAATAAGTAGCGGTGTTATTCACAGAGATTAGGTCTGACCAGATACATTTTAAGTAGTTACATGCCTCATGATAATTCATAAAGTAGTCAAATTGCAGCAGATTTTCCGACAAAATGCAATCAGATTGGCGGCAGATTCCCCACAAAATGCAATCAAACTGGCAGCAGATATCCCCACAAAATGCAAATAGATTGGCGGCAGATATCCACACAAAATGCAATCAAATTGGCGGCAGATTTCCCAACAAAATACAATCAGATTGGTGGCAGATATCCCCACAAAATGCAATTAGATTGGTGGCAGATATCCCCACAAAATGCAATTAGATTGGCGGCAGATATCACCACAAAATGCAATCAAATTGGCAGCAGATATCCCCACAAAATGCAAATAGATTGGCGGCAGATATCTCCACAAAATGCAATCAAATTGGTGGCAGATTTGCCAACAAAATACAATCATATTGGTGGCAGATATCCCCACAAAATGCAATTAGATTGGTGGCAGATATCCCCACAAAATGCAATCAGATTGGCGGCAGATATCCCCACAAAATGCAATTAGATTGGCGGCAGATATCCCACAAAATGCAATCAAATTGGCGGCAGATTTTCAAACAAAATACAATCAGATTGGTGGCAGATATCCCCACAAAATGCAATTAGATTGGTGGCAGATATCCCCACAAAATGCAATTAGATTGGCAGCAGATATCCCTACAAAATACAATCTGTTTGGCAGCAGATATCCACACAAAATGCAATGGCAGATATCCCCACAAAGGCAGGTCCCCAGTTAGTGGGGGCCACCATGCTGGAAGGGGGTGCAGTGGGCACAGAGCGGCCGGGAGAGGGGAAGCCCCCCCTCCCTTTACCTGGAGCCCCCTCCCCCAGTTTAGGGAGGCAGGTCACAGGTGTCCCCAGTTAGGTAGGCAGCCAGGTCTAAGTTCCCCCCCAGCTTGGTAGGAGGCGCAGTGGGCACACAGAGCGGCGGAGAGGGGGGAAAGCTCCCCCCCCTCACCTAGGGGTCCCCCCTTCCGCGCTCCCCCTCCCTCCAAAACATAACATCATAACGTCTTTTTGATATTTAGGGATAATTATTTCAGCTGACCCACTGCAATTTGAATGTCTCAATATTGCGCCTCTCATAGAACGTTCTAGGACCAAGATTAAAGCGTGGCTGAAGTTGCCCTTGTTGGTGGTTGCCAGGGTCAATTTGCTCAAAATGGTTCTGATGCCTCAAATTTTGTATTTTTTACATAATTCCCCTGTGTGGCTTCATGCTAAACTGTTCAAAATATTTCATAAAATTTTTCGTGATTTGGTGTGGAATAAAAAGCAACCAAAGGCTTAAGTTGGAAACTTTACAATACCCAGACGATGAGGGAGGACTGGCACTCCACAGTCCCTGGATATATTTCCTAGCTGACAGCTCCAGCACCTGGCGGGATGGGAATAGGAGGAGTTAACAGAGCCTACACAGCTGAACCCTATGTTGGGAATGAAATCCATTTACATGGCATTGGAGGGAGGTATCTTTTGCAGACTAGCCTCTGGCAGACTGACGTTGCTCCTTTTGCATAGGGTTTAGCAGAAAACCTGCGCATTGCAGGGAATTAAGGGGTATACTACCACTATGCCTTTACGGAACAATGAGTATTTACCAGTGCTGAGCTGCTTAGACTTTGGGGAGCAGTGGGCACACCTGGGAGTGGACAAACTCAGTATGTTATTTTTTTCATAACAGATAATAGTCTCCCTGCATTCTTTACGCCAATTATTGCCAACACTTCCTGAGGGACAGATTACGTTTCAGTACATTCGATTGCTCTTAGATTATTAGCTGCTACATTTACTGTGTTTTTCGGAATATAATACACACTTTTTCTCCCTCAAAACTTGGGGGGAAAAGTGAATGCATCTTATATTCCAAAGGTACAGAAACATATTATGCAGAGTGTGCAGGGAAGCTTTAATACTATACCTGCTCCTGCTGCTGCAATCTTCTCCCTGTCTCTGGGTCCTGCTTCCTATGTGGTCCTCTTCAGCTTCCTCCACGATCCTCTCCTGGCAGCAGCAATCCTCTTCCCCAGGCATTGCGATCCTCTTCTGCTGCTTGATGTGCAGGGAACACCGGCCGCCTTCCGCTTCACAGATCCGTCAGGTCCTCCATTCTATGCACGCTGCTCTGGGTCCTCCATGACCCCCGGTGCACGTGCTCCACTAGTGTACAGGCAGGGCAGCGCGCACAGAAGTTGGAGGACCCAGGGCAGCGTGATTAGTGTGCACAGAATGGAGGACCCGGATCTGTGAAGCAGAAGGCTGCCGGTGTTCCCTGCACATCAAACAGCAGAAGAGGATCGCTGTGCCAGGGGAAGAGGATTGCTGCTGCCAGGAGAGGATCATGGAGGAAGCTGAAGAGGACCATGTAGGAAGCAGGACCCAGAGACAGGGAGAGGATTGCAGTAGTGTTGGGCGAACAGTGTTCGCCACTGTTCGGGTTCTGCAGAACATCACCCTGTTCGGGTGATGTTCAAGTTCGGCAGAACACCTGATGGTGTTCGGCCAAACTGTTCGGCCATATGGCCGAACTAAGAACGCATGGCCGAACGTTACCCGAACGTTCGGCTAGCGCTGTGATTGGCCGAACGGGTCACGTGTAGTGTTGGGCGAACATCTAGATGTTCGAGTTCGGGCCGAACATGGCCGCGATGTTCGGGTGTTCGAGCCGAACTCCGAACATAATGGAAGTCAATGGGGACCCGAACTTTCATGCTTTGTAAAGCCTCCTTATATGCTACATACCCCAAATTTACAGGGTATGTGCACCTTGGGAGTGGGTACAAGAGGAAAAAAAATTTAGCAAAAAGAGCTTATAGTTTTTGAGAAAATCGATTAAAGTTTCAAAGGGAAAACTGTCTTTTAAATGCGGGAAATGTCTGTTTTCTTTGCACAGGTAACATGCTTTTTGTCGGCATGCAGTCATAAATGTAATACATATAAGAGGTTCCAGGAAAAGGGACCGGTAACGCTAACCCAGCAGCAGCACACATGATGGAACAGGAGGAGGGTGGCGCAGGAGGAGAAGGCCACGCTTTGAGACACAACAACCCAGGCCTTGCATGAGGACAAGAAGCGTGCGGATAGCAATTTGCATTTTGTTGCCATGCAGTCATAAATGTGATACAGATGAGAGGTTCAATAAACAGGGACCGGAAACGCTAACCCATCACAGATGTTCATTGTTCAGGTTACTTGGTTGGGGTCCGGGAGTGTTGCGTAGTCGTTTCCAATCCAGGATTGATTCATTTTAATTTGAGTCAGACGGTCTGCATTTTCTGTGGAGAGGCGGATACGCCGCCGATCTGTGACGATGCCTCCGGCAGCACTGAAACAGCGTTCCGACATAACGCTGGCTGCCGGGCAAGCCAGCACCTCTATTGCGTACATTGCCAGTTTGTGCCAGGTGTCTAGCTTCGATACCCAATAGTTGAAGGGTGCAGATGGATTGTTCAACACAGCTATGCCATCTGACATGTAGTCCTTGACCATCTTCTACAGGCGATCGGTGTTGGAGGTGGATCTGCACGCTTGCTGTTCTGTGTGCTGCTGCATGGGTGTCAGAAAATTTTCCCACTCCAAGGACACTGCCGATACCATTCGCTTTTGGGCACTAGCTGCGGCTTGTGTTGTTTGCTGCCCTCCTGGTCGTCCTGGGTTTGCGGAAGTCAGTCTGTCGGCGTACAACTGGCTAGAGGAGGGGGAGGATGTCAATCTCCTCTCTAAAGTCTCCACAAGGGCCTGCTGGTATTCTTCCATTTGACCTGTCTGGCTCTTTCTTCAAGCAGTTTTAGAACATTGTGTTTGTACCGTGGATCCAGAAGGGTATAAACCCAGTAATTTGTGTTTTCCAGAATGCGCAAAATGCGTTGGTCACGTTCAATGCAGTCCTAGGCCGAAGAGGTCATAGCCTAGGGTCACAAAAACCTGTTTATTTGGGCAATTTCAATGGTGGCGAGTCTGACGTACATAAATCGCAGCAATGGCCGTTAGCAACGTCTGAATCTCACGAAATGTCTCATGCAGGTAGAAGAAATATTGTTAGACTTGGGCTCCAAAGATGGGTTCCCTACATCTCTGCAAACCAGAGTTACAGGGCTCCAAATTTGGTAAAATCCCCCATAGGCTTTCATTGGGCCTCCTATTTACAGTTCCAAAATCTCACTTCTTTTCAAAGGGCAATTGCTCAGCAGTGGCAAATTTTCTAGCATTGTAGGGACCCTTAGGGGGAACATGACTGGTGAGTTTCGAGCCCCTAGGCCGAAGAGGTCATAGCCTAGGGTCACAAAAACCTGTTTATTTGGGCAATTTCAATGGTAGTGATGGTGACGTACATAAATCTCAGCCATGGCCGTTAGCAACGTCTGAATCTCACAAAATGTCTCATGCAGGTAGAAGACATATTGTTAGACTTGGATTCCAAAGATGGGGTCCCTACATCTCTGCAAACCAGAGTTACAGGGGTCCAAAATTGGTAAAATCCCCCATAGGATTTCATTGCCTCCCTATTTCACTTTCCAAAATCTCACCTCTTTTCAAAGGGCAATGGCTCAGCAGTACCAAATTTTCTAGCATTGTAGGGACCCTTAGGGGGAACATGACTGGTGAGTTTCGGGCCCCTAGGCCGAAGAGGTCATAGCCTAGGGTCACAAAAACCTGTTTATTTGGGCTATTTCAATGGTAGTGATGGTGACGTACATAAATCTCAGCCATGGCCGTTAGCAACGTCTGAATTTCACGAAATGTCTCATGCAGGTAGAAGACATATTGTTAGACTTGGATTCCAAAGATGGGGTCCCTACATCTCTGCAAACCAGAGTTACAGGGGTCCAAAATTGGTAAAATCCCCCATAGGATTTCATTGCCTCCCTATTTCACTTTCCAAAATCTCACATCTTTTCAAAGGGCAATGGCTCAGCAGTACCAAATTTTCTAGCATTGTAGGGACCCTTAGGGGGAACATGACTGGTGAGTTTCGGGCCCCTAGGCCAAAGAGGTCATAGCCTAGGGTCACAAAAACCTGTTTATTTGGGCTATTTCAATGGTAGTGATGCTGACGTACATAAATCTCAGCCATGGCCGTTAGCAACGTCTGAATTTCACGAAATGTCTCATGCAGGTAGAAGACATATTGTTAGACTTGGATTCCAAAGATGGGGTCCCTACATCTCTGCAAACCAGAGTTACAGGGGTCCAAAATTGGTAAAATCCCCCATAGGATTTCATTGCCTCCCTATTTCACTTTCCAAAATCTCACCTCTTTTCAAAGGGCAATGGCTCAGCAGTACCAAATTTTCTAGCATTGTAGGGACCCTTAGGGGGAACATGACTGGTGAGTTTCGGGCCCCTAGGCCGAAGAGGTCATAGCCTAGGGTCACACAAACCTGTTTATTTGGGCTATTTCAATGGTAGTGATGCTGACGTACATAAATCTCAGCCATGGCCGTTAGCAACGTCTGAATTTCACGAAATGTCTCATGCAGGTAGAAGACATATTGTTAGACTTGGATTCCAAAGATGGGGTCCCTACATCTCTGCAAACCAGAGTTACAGGGGTGCAAAATTGGTAAAATCCCCCATAGGCTTTCATTGCCTCCCTATTTCACTTTCCAAAATCTCACATCTTTTCAAAGGGCAATTGCTCAGCAGTGGCAAATTTTCTAGCATTGTAGGGACCCTTAGGGGGAACGTGACTGGTGAGTTTCGGGCCCCTAGGCCGAAGAGATCATAGCCTAGGGTCACAAAAACCTGTTTATTTGGGCTATTTCAATGGTAGTGATGCTGACGTACATAAATCTCAGCCATGGCCGTTAGCAACGTCTGAATTTCACGAAATGTCTCATGCAGGTAGAAGACATATTGTTAGACTTGGATTCCAAAGATGGGGTCCCTACATCTCTGCAAACCAGAGTTACAGGGCTCCAAATTTGGTAAAATCCCCCATAGGCTTTCATTGGGCCTCCTATTTACCGTTCCAAAATCTCACACCATTTCAAAGGGCAATGGCTCAGCAGTGGCAAAACTCACCGTCCATGATCCCCCTAAGGGTCCCTACAATGCTAGAAAATTTGGTACTGCTGAGCCATTGCCTTTTGAAAAGATGTGAGATTTTGGAAAGTGAAATAGGGAGGCAATGAAAGTCTATGGGGGATTTTACCAATTTTGGACCCCTGTAACTCTGGTTTGCAGAGATGTAGGGACCCCATCTTTGGAATCCAAGTCTAACAATATGTCTTCTACCTGCATGAGACATTTCGTGAAATTCAGACGTTGCTAACGGCCATGGCTGAGATTTATGTACGTCACCATCACTACCATTGAAATAGCCCAAATAAACAGGTTTTTGTGACCCTAGGCTATGACCTCTTCGGCCTAGGGGCCCGAAACTCACCAGTCATGTTCCCCCTAAGGGTTCCTACAATGCTAGAAAATTTGCCACTGCTGAGCAATTGCCCTTTGAAAAGATGTGAGATTTTGGAACTGTAAATAGGAGGCCCAATGAAAGCCTATGGGGGATTTTACCAAATTTGGAGCCCTGTAACTCTGGTTTGCAGAGATGTAGGGACCCCATCTTTGGAATCCAAGTCTAACAATATGTCTTCTACCTGCATGAGACATTTCGTGAGATTCAGACGTTGCTAACGGCCATGGCTGAGATTTATGTACGTCACCATCACTACCATTGAAATAGCCCAAATAAACAGGTTTTTGTGACCCTAGGCTATGACTTCTTCGGCCTAGGGGCCCGAAACTCACCAGTCATGTTCCCCCTAAGGGTCCCTACAATGCTAGAAAATTTGCCACTGCTGAGCAATTGCCCTTTGAAAAGATGTGAGATTTTGGAACTGTAAATAGGAGGCCCTATGAAAGCCTATGGGGGATTTTACCAATTTTGGACCCCTGTAACTCTGGTTTGCAGAGATGTAGGGACCCCATCTTTGGAATCCAAGTCTAACAATATGTCTTCTACCTGCATGAGACATTTCGTGAAATTCAGACGTTGCTAACGGCCATTGCTGCGATTTATGTACGGCAGACTCGCCACCATTGAAATTGCCCAAATAAACAGGTTTTGTGACCCTAGGCTATGACCTCTTCGGCCTAGGACTGCATTGAACGCGACCCACGCATTGTGCGCATTCTGGACAACACCAATTACTGGGTTTATACCCTTCTGGATCCACGGTACAAACACAATGTTCCAAAACTGCTTGAAGAAAGAGCCAGACAGGTCAAAATGGAAGAATACCAGCAGGCCCTTGTGGAGACTTTAGAGAGGAGATTGACATCCTCCCCCTCCTCTAGCCAGTTGTACGCCGACAGACTGACTTCCGCAAACCCAGGACGACCAGGAGGGCAGCAAACAACACAAGCCGCAGCTAGTGCCCAAAAGGGAATGGTATCGGCAGTGTCCTTGGAGTGGGAAAATTTTCTGACACCCATGCAGCAGCACACAGAACAGCAAGCGTGCAGATCCACCTCCAACACCGATCGCCTGGAGAAGATGGTCAAGGACTACATGTCAGATGGCGTAGCTGTGTTGAACAATCCATCTGCACCCTTCAACTATTGGGTATCGAAGCTAGACACCTGGCACAAACTGGCAATGTACGCAATAGAGGTGCTGGCTTGCCCGGCAGCCAGCGTTATGTCGGAACGCTGTTTCAGTGCTGCCGGAGGCATCGTCACAGATCGGCGGCGTATCCGCCTCTCCACAGAAAATGCAGACCGTCTGACTCAAATTAAAATGAATCAATCCTGGATTGGAAACGACTACGCAACACTCCCGGACCCCAACCAAGTAACATGAACAATGAACATCTGTGATGGGTTAGCGTTTCCGGCCCCTGTTTATTGAACCTCTCATCTGTATTACATTTATGACTGCATGGCGACAAAATGCAAATTGCTATCCGCACGCTTCTTGTCCTCATGCAAGGCCTGGGTTGTTGTGTCTCAAAGCGTGGCCTTCTCCTCCTGCGCCACCCTCCTCCTGTTCCATCACGTGTGCTGCTGCTGGGTTAGCGTTACCGGTCCCTTTTCCTGGAACCTCTTATATGTATTACATTTATGACTGCATGCCGACAAAAAGCATGTTACCTGTGCAAAGAAAACAGACATTTCCCGCATTTAAAAGACAGTTTTCCCTTTGAAACTTTAAAATCGATTTTCTCAAAAACTATAAGCTCTTTTTGCTAAAAAATTTTTCCTCTTGTACCCACTCCCAAGGTGCACATACCCTGTAAATGTGGGGTATGTAGCATGTAACGAGGCTTTACAAAGCACAAAAGTTCGGGTCCCCATTGACTTCCATTATGTTCGGAGTTCGGCTCGAACACCCGAACATCGCGGCCATGTTCGGCCTGTTCGGCCCGAACCCGAACATCTAGATGTTCGCCCAACACTAGATTGCAGCAGCAGGAGCAGGTATAGTATTAAAGAGACAGTGTACAGTGTAGTGTAGTGCATTGCTGTGTAGCTTAGTTGGTTGGGGCAGCAGGGTTAAGTGTAGTGTAGTGTGTAGTATAACTGGTAGGGGCAACAGGGATTGGTGTAGTGTAGCTGGGCAGTGTAGTATTAGATAGAGTAGTTTAGACACCATTTTGGAGGGTTAAAATGTTCACAAGATGCCGCTGCAGTATAGATGCACCTAGGATTTTTTCCCCCTTGATTTTTGCCCTCTAAACCTAGTTGCGTCCTATATCCCGGAGCGTCTTATATTCTAAAAAATACGGTACTTTGATTCTCAGTCAAGTAAGCAAGGCCTAATCTCTACATGCTATAGCTTGTTACTTGAAAGGTATCATTTGAAATTTCTGTTTAAATGCAAAACTTGGTGGGAAAGCGAGTTACCGGATCTTACAGAGACGGACTGGTTGGAAGCTCTTCAGGTAGTGCCCCTGCTGCCAGTCAATGCTACCCAAAAATTCTCCCAACTCCAGATAATTCACAGAACTCACTTTACTCCCAAGTGGTTATATCGTGCGGGCCTACTTGATTCTCTTGATTGTCCCAGATGCAAAAGAGATCATGGAGATCTTTTCCATATGCTGTTGAATTGCCCTAAGCTGCATAGGTACTGGTCCAGCATTCTGGATGTGGTGGAGAGGCTCTATCAGATGCAGGTCCCTAGGACTGCTCTTGTGTGTCTTCTCGGGGCCTATGGAGATGGGAGTGCATCTGACCATGTCAGAATTACTATTATTCAATCTCTTTTCATAGCCAGGAAATTAATCCTCCAATTATGGGAAAACACTGTTCCCCCTGCATTAGCTATGTGGGTTAAAAAGGTTAATGTCTCCTTAAAATTAGAGAAAGTGATCTATGCAAACAGGCGCCCCTACTGAATTTCAGAAGATTTGGGGGAATTGGCTCTCAGCCTATAATTATGTGGATGCTGATTGCCAATATGTGATATTGCATGTTGTGAATGCCTGAAAGTTCTCACTGTATTTACTTTTTGCTGTGGTATTCAATAAACAGTGTTTGTGTTGATTAAAAAAATGACACACATTAAAGTCCCTCTTTAATTTTAGATCTATTGTAAGCAGGGCCGGATTTACCATAAGGCACTGTAGGCACGTGCCTACAGGCGCCTGATGATGGAGGGGCGGCTCACTCCCTTCTCCTAGTGCCTTCCTCCTTCCCTATGCTGAGTCCCGAGCGGAATGTAAATGAGGGTTTAGTCACCTGGCTCTTGGCATTCCACTGACAAGATCTCCCTTCAGTAAGGGCACCACTAGCTACTTAATACTGAGGGTACCTCTGGCTACCTAATGCTAATGGACACCTGTAGCTACCTATGACGGGTAAGGGAGAAGTGACAGCTGGGACAGCCAGCACACTTGCGGTGCGAGTCAGTGGGGGTTATGGGTTCCTGGAGGGTGAAGTTTAGGATGCCAGGACATCTGTGCCTATAGGCTCCTGTGATGTAAAACCGGGCCTGATTGTAAGACATCCTCACAAATCCTGTCCTCCTTCTGACTTTTAAAGAAGGAATTATACTCCAATAATAAACCAATGAAACTGTCATAGGGTAAATAATTAAGAGGGAAGGGTGGTGACACAGCCACACGATGATAAAGTCGTAGTGAGTTCAGCGATCAGTAGACTGCAGCCATACAGCAGCACTATTTGCTTTGTGAACAGTGACGCCCTTATAAAGTCAGCGCTGGCAGTATCTGTTTTATGAGCCTGGATGGTTTAGAATAGGAGGGAGGCAATGTGAATATCAGCCAAAATACCACCAGGGTATGAGCACTGAAAGAAGCCAGCATATTTAACCATTTGATCAGCGAATAACTGAGGCATATTCTAATTTTGTCAGCTGCTCAACCATTGTGTACTGTGAAATATAGAGCTAGAGTTTTACATTTTGAGTTCTTTTATGTGAATGATATTTTTTGGCAGCGTTAAGAAAAAGTGAGAGATTTATCATTGCTTTTCAAAATATAAATCAGTACTTCTCTTTTGTTTGTCCTACAAAATGGGACTTCTTTAAAAGGCAGCATTGGAGCTATTGCATAGCTCTTAGCAGTCACTGTTTTGGACTAAAACCTCTAACACTCGCTGTTCTATAGCTGTCGCTTTTTTATTTAGATGTATAGATCCATAGAAATGAATGGTATATTTTTTTTTACAGTTAGTTTGGTTGAAAAAAGACATCCGTCCATCAAGTTCAACCTTAATAATAATACTACTAATAATAATAATACATAAATAAGTACACATAATATACCTTTCTGTCCTGAACCCTCACATATCTTAGTTGATCTAGGTGAAGATACAAAAGCCCTTACAAGGCTTGGGCCAGATAACCGTTAATAACTCTCCTGGGAATGAACTAGTAATTAAAGCTATGGCAGAGTCCCAGTGGATTGGCGTACAGCCCACGTTTTCCCATTATTTAAGAAGGGCAAAAAATCTGATCCAGGAAATTATAGACCTGTAAGCTTAACATCAGTTGTATGCAAACT
Organism: Hyperolius riggenbachi; assembly: GCF_040937935.1. Taxonomy (NCBI): domain Eukaryota; kingdom Metazoa; phylum Chordata; class Amphibia; order Anura; family Hyperoliidae; genus Hyperolius; species Hyperolius riggenbachi. Next base: position 136,965,409 of record NC_090656.1, read on the forward strand.
ATTTGAGGGGTTACTAAGAGATACTATACATGACTTCATAGTAGAAAATAATCTTATTTCTCAGCATCAACATGGGTTTACTAAAGACAGGTCCTGTTTGACTAACATGCTCAGCTTTTATGAGGTAGTGAATGCTAATATGGATATTGGGAATGCTGTAGATGTGATATACTTGGACTTTGCAAAGGCCTTTGACACTGTTCCCCACAGAAGTCTGGTGCAAAAGTTGAGGATGCAAGGACTGGGGAAGAGTTTGTGTGCATGGATAGGGAACTGGCTAATGGACAGAAAACAGAGTTGTGGTCAATGGATCCTACTCAAAATGGGAGACTGTTAGCAGTGGGGTCCCACAGGGGTCTGTACTGGGTCCAGTGCTCTTCAATTTATTTATTAATGACCTAGTACATGCAGTAGTGAGCAATGTTTCTATTTTTGCAGATGATACAAAATTGTGCAGAATCATCAACTCTCAGGAAGATAGTGTCATATTGCAACAGGATCTGGATAGGATGGCTATATGGACACATACATGGCAGATGAAGTTCAATGTTGACAAATGTAAAGTCATGCATTTTGGTCGTACCAATGGTCTAGCACCATACAAAATAAATGGGATACAGTTGGGGACATCAAACTTGGAGAAGGACTTAGGAGAACTCATCGACAACAAGTTAAATAATCGTACTCAATGCCAAGCCGCTGCAGCTAAAGCGAACAAAATTTTGGGATGCATTAAAAGGGAAATAAAAACTCGAGATGCTAGCATAATATTGCCCCTGTTTAACTCTCTAGTAAGGCCACATCTGGAATGTGGAATTCAGTTCTGGGCACCACATTACAAAAAAGATATTGCAGTTTTAGAGCAGGTGCAGAGACGAGCTACAAAATTGATACGTGGGATGGAAGGTCTCGCTTACCAAGAAAGGTTAGATAAACTGAGTTTATTTAGTCTAGAGAAAAGACGCCTTAGAGGGGATCTAATTAACATGTATAAATACATCAGAGGGCAATATAATAGCTTGGCGGATGAGCTTTTTGTCCCTAGGCCTTCTCAAAGGACTAGAGGACATGAGCTGCACATGGAGGAAAAACGTTTTAGCCATTTATTTAGGAAAGGGTTCTTTACAGTAAGAGTGATTAAGATGTGGAATGCATTGCCACAGTAAGTCGTTATGGCAAACTCTATACCTGCATTTAAAGGGGGCTTAGATGCTTTCCTTGCGTTGAAAGACATCCATGGCTACAATTACTAGGTTATGCCTAATGATGTTGATCCAGGGATTTTATCTGATTGCCATCTGGAGTCAGGAAGGAATTTTTCCCTTTTGGGGCTAATTGGACCATGCCTTGTGGTTTTTTTTTCGCCTTCCTCTGGATCAACAGGGGTATGTGGGAGACGGGCTGGAGTTGTACTTTGTACTGGTTGAACTCGATGGACGTATGTCTTTTTTCAACCAAAATAACTATGTAACTATGTAACTATGTCCTTCAATGCAAGGAAAGCTTTCAAGCCTTCTTTAACAACTTCTGGACTTCGGTAAGTGAAATCTATGCCTTGTTTATGACTGCTTATTCCTGCCAGGATGTAGATTTCAATTACCGCGCCGCACGGACCTGACATAAGGCCAATTGCGGTGCTCTCCTATCTCTGAAGCTCACTTGCCCTGCCGTCAGTATGACAACAAAGCTCTGTGACCTGGTCAGGAGCCGATTTAATTGGCTTCTGACCAGTGATCACTGTGAGCCAATCTCAAAACCTAATAGCTAGTAAGGCTTGTTCTTTCTTTACTAAAAAAAAAACTAAAACACTTCAGTCTTATTTTAAAGTGTATGTCCAACCATCGTTAAAACCTGTAGGGTAGTGTATACGAACCCCTTCAGTTACATGTAACAGCTGGCAGGACTCCTGGTGCTCACATCTAGCTCTGCTCTCTGTTGACAACCACTGCTTTCAATGCTATGCGACTCTTTACATTCTGCTCCATTTACTTAGTGGGGTGAATGGAGTAGTGGTTGAAAGAAGAGACTGTGGCTGAATCAGTAAGGGTTTGTGTCAGGAACCGGCGCCACGGCACTCCTGCAGAGATGGGTCCTGATGGGGTTTGACCAAACAGAGAGGAGGAATAGCCTTATTTAATTTAGAACAAGTCCGTCGCCCTCAACCACACTCTGCGAGACTCAGCCACCACTAGCAGCAGTCTGCAACAATACTTCTAGACACTATACACACACAGATTCCTGTACCGAAGGAGATCTGTCCCTGTATATGGCAATTATGACAATTTCATGCACTGCTGTCGAGCTGCACGTACTCAGGCTGGTGTTCACATATCCTGGGTCAGCCACAGGCTTTAGGCCAAAACTACGGAAACACTACCCACACACACAATGCAATCTCACATGGTAGCAACGAACAATCTGAGCATACAATACGGCACTGAACTGTAACACAATACACTGCAGTCTCTCTCTAGGGGCCATATGCAATTCACTTTTTGCATAGGAGTTTTCTCCTAGGAGATCATTTTTCATCTTTTAGGCTGCTTTCACGGTGGGACGTTACAGGCACACGTTAGAGCAGCCTGTAACGCACCCCACCGCACAGCAATGAAAAATCAATGGGCTGTTCACAGTGCCCACGTTGTGTTACACAGGAACGCTGCACGTTCGTTTGAAGTGCAGCATACTGTGCATTCTAGCGGCTTAAGCCGCGTTTGACTGCTTGCACATGCTCAGTATGGGTGTTTTTTTTTTATTTTGTGGGAGGAAAGGAGGCGGGGAGAGGCCGCTACGTAGCCAGACACATGGCTACTTTATATTCACTGCACTTGCAGTGTTTACTTCCAGGAGCGGCCGCTGATTGGCTGGCGGGACCACGTGATGTGGAGAGCTCCGCTCACGTGGTCTCCGCAGCGCATCCGACAGAGCAGGAGCACCAAGAGCTGCTTGTAACTCGGCTCTTGGTAGCGTCCTGCTCCATCACCACCAGCACGTGATGCGCCCTATAACGTCCCCTAAACGCAACGTCCTGGTGGGAAAGAAGCCTAAAAAAGTAGGTGAAAAAGTAATATTAAAATTATTTTGAGTATTTTCTTGCCTTCTGGGGGCTTAAAAGGCATTTTATTGACAAGCTTAAAAATATCACCTAGGAGAAAACTCAGGTGAAAAGGTGAATTGCATATGGGCCATGAGTTTTAAATCTCTGCTTAGTACACAGAAAACTAACTTATTAAATAATAATTTAATATTCCAAAAAGCGGAACAAATGAAGAAAGAATATATACAAAAATATTTACAAAAACAAAAGTAAAAACGACAATGACACACAACAAGACATTTGCTTATAAGGGAATAAAACAGAAATAAACATTATCCTGTGTAATATCTAATTTCTGGCTGTGGAAATTCACACAAGTTCTGAATAGATCAGGAACTTCTCAGGCTCAGGAAGCCACCTTCAGGGGAAGACACTTACTGGCTCTGAGAGATGTTTTTTTGATAGGAGGGAATGTAACCTGGGGCTAACCAATTTTCAAATCCCAAAATTTTAAATGTCCTTCTATTCTATAAAAAAAAGTGTGACACCATCTTTGGTACATCCAGGCTTACTTTTACATGCAAACATGAGAGCATGGGGACATCTCTCCACACTGGTCTTGTCCCACCTCAGACCTGGCCAGTCTCTAATTCTGCCTGGTGTGGGTTTTAGTAATCTCTCACTAGTATAATGTATGGAGCACACTTCTCACTAGTATAATGTATGAGAGCACACCTCTCCCTAGTATAATGTATGAGAGCACACCTCTCCCTGGTATAATGTATGAGAGCACACCTCTCCCTAGTATAATGTATGGGAGTGCACCTCTCCCTATAATGTATGGGAGTGCACCGCTCCCTAGTATAATGTATGGGAGTGCACCTCTCCCTAGTATAATGTATGGGAGTGCACCGCTCCCTAGTATAATGTATGGGAGTGTACCTCTCCCTAGTATAATGTATGAGAGCACACCTCTCCCTAGTGTAATGTATGAGAGCGACCTCTCCCTAGTATAATGTATGGGAGTGCACCTCTCCCTAGTATAATGTATGAGAGCGCACCTCTCCCTAGTATAATGTATGAGAGCACACCTCTCCCTAGTATAATGTATGAGAGCACACCTCTCCCTAGTATAATGTATGAGAGCACACCTCTCCCTAGTATAATGTATAGGAGTGCACCTCTCCCTAGTATAATGTATGGAGCACACTTCTCACTAGTATAATGTATGAGAGCACACCTCTCCCTAGTATAATGTATGAGAGCACACCTCTCCCTAGTATAATGTATGAAAGCACACCTCTCCCTAGTGTAATGTATGGAGCACACTTCTCACTAGTATAATGTATGAGAGCGCAACTCTCCCTAGTATAATGTATGGGAGTGCACCTCTCCCTATAATGTATGGGAGTGCACCGCTCCCTAGTATAATGTATGGGAGTGCACCTCTCCCTAGTATAATGTATGAGAGCACACCTCTCCCTAGTGTAATGTATGAGAGCGACCTCTCCCTAGTATAATGTATGGGAGTGCACCTCTCCCTAGTATAATGTATGAGAGCGCACCTCTCCCTAGTATAATGTATGAGAGCACACCTCTCCCTAGTATAATGTATGAGAGCACACCTCTCCCTAGTATAATGTATGAGAGCGCACCTCTCCCTAGTATAATGTATGAGAGCACACCTCTCCCTAGTATAATGTATGAGAGCACATCTCTCCCTAGTATAATGTATGAGAGCACACCTCTCCCTAGTATAATGTATGAGAGCACACCTCTCCCTAGTATAATGTATGAGAGCGCACCTCTCCCTAGTATAATGTATGAGAGCGCACCTCTCCCTAGTATAATGTATGAGAGCGCACCTCTCCCTAGTATAATGCATGAGAGCGCACCTCTCCCTAGTATAATGTATGAGAGCGCACCTCTCCCTAGTATAATGTATGAGAGCACACCTCTCCCTAGTATAATGTATGAGAGCGCACCTCTCCCTAGTATAATGTATGAGAGCACACCTCTCCCTAGTATAATGTATGAGAGCACACCTCTCCCTAGTATAATGTATGAGAGCGCACCTCTCCCTAGTATAATGTATGAGAGCACACCTCTCCCTAGTATAATGTATGGGAGTGCACCTCTCCCTATAATGTATGGGTACGCACCTCTTCCTAGTATAATGTATGAGAGCGCACCTCTCCCTAGTATAATGTATGAGAGCACACCTCTCCCTAGTATAATGTATGGGAGTGCACCTCTCCCTATAATGTATGGGTGCGCACCTCTCCCTATAATGTATGGGTACGCACCTCTCCCTAGTATAAAGTATGGGTGCACACCGCTCCCTAGTATAATGTATGGGAGTGCACCGCCCCCTAGTATAATGTTTGGGAGCACACCACTCCCTAGTATAATGTATGGGTACGCACCTCTCCCTAGTATAATGTATAGGAGTGCACCTCTCCCTAGTATAATGTATGGGAGCGCACCTCTCCCTAGTATAATGTATGGGTATGCACCTCTCCCTAGTATAATGTATGGGTGCACACCGCTCCCTAGTATAATGTATAGGAGTGCACCTCTCCCTAGTATAATGTATGGGAGCACACTTCTCCCTAGTATAATGTATGGGTATGCACCTCTCCCTAGTATAAAGTATGGGTGCACACTGCTCCCTAGTATAATGTATAGGAGTGCACCTCTCCCTAGTATAATGTATGGGAGCGCACCTCTCCCTAGTATAATGTATGGGTATGCACCTCTCCCTAGTATAATGTATGGGTGCACACCGCTCCCTAGTATAATGTATAGGAGTGCACCTCTCCCTAGTATAATGTATGGGAGCACACTTCTCCCTAGTATAATGTATGGGTATGCACCTCTCCCTAGTATAATGTATGGCAGAGCAGGGACAAGGTCCTCCAGCACCCAAGGCTGAGACACCAAAGTGCCCCCCTTCTCCCTCCTACCCCAGCTGTCAAACACTGATTGCTATTAGACTAAGAGGGCCACAGGGCCCTCAACCTCCCCAACACCTCAATATCTAGTTATCTGGCTTGCAGTCACTGCTATGTATCCCCTTTTCTTATTTCTTTCTGCTTCATACACAATTAGGAATGACAGCTGAGTGAATTGTGCGTCCCCTCCTACACTGCACCCTGAGGCTGGAGCCTCTCCAGCCTATGCCTCGGCCCGGCCGTGATGTATGGGTACGCACCTCTTCCTAGTATAAAGTATGGGTGCACACTGCTCCCTAGTATAATGTATAGGAGTGCACCTCTCCCTAGTATAATTTATGGGAGCACACTTCTATCTAGTATAATGTATAGGAGCGCACTTCTCCCTAGTATAATGTATGGGTGCACACCGCTTCCTAGTATAATGTATGGGAGTGCACCGCTCCCTAGTATAATGTATGGGAGCGCACCTCTCCCTAGTATAATGTATGAGAGCGCACCTCTCCCTAGTATAATGTATGGGAGCGCACCTCTCCCTAGTATAATGTATGGGTGCGCACCTCTCCCTAGTATAATGTATGGGTATGCACCTCTCCCTAGTATAATGTATGGGCGCACACTGCTCCCTAGTATAATATATGAGAGTGTGCCTTCTTGGTCATCTATAACTACAGGTCAATTATTTCACGTATACCTGAGGTATGTTTGATCGCTGAAATAGTTTGAGGCAGATTCCTGTTTCATGCCACCGTGTTTGTCTGCCTGTGTGACATTACCCTTAAGTACTGGCACCATACATTTTATGCTCTTATTCACCTTTACAAAACTGTTCTTGTTTACAGGTATTTGTATATGGCTCAGCTTATCTTGTAGTCATATTACGCATGGACTTAGTTATTCTCATGGTTGTTTGAATGACTTAAGTGAAGAGTGAAATGGCACCACTTACAATGATACACACAAAGGAACGCTTTTCCTCAGAGCAGTCTGCAGGAAGTCAGTACTGTTCATGCTGGATTAGGCAGGACAGGAAGCCCAGTTTTGCAATCATCCTACCTGATCTAAAGAGTTCTGGCACATAGTCAGCAATCACCCCCCACTCCACAGAACACTGTCAAAGAGCATGTTCATATTCTTATATGTACATCTAGCTGCTACTGTAAATATAGGATGATCCTTGTTGCTAAATCCAGTTTCATAACCTGTACGTTGCTTTACATTTTAGTGACAAGTAAAAGATTTTAACATTACTTTTAACAGATGTGTGAAAATATTTTCACTGGCTACTATGTTTAAAAAAATCCAGCCCATATGAAGATTGTTTAATAGTTTTAATGGATGTTTACATTTCTAAATATAGTCCATTAAACATGATTTTCAGGAATTCAGCAACACTGGGATATCCTCCCTAATCCATCCCACAACCTGCACAACAAGCGATTACTAGTGAGTTTTAAAAATGATTCCCGCAAATATCAAATGTACTAGCTAACCTTCTTATCATGTGACAGCTTATCTGCTGATCTGTTGCCACCACTATGCCAGGCAAGGTCCAGCCCCCCGATAGCTCCCACCCATCATAGATTTCTCTCACAGATTTCCCTTTTCTGCCAGGTTTCTTCTGCCTTTCTAAACTTTCATTGTAATTTCCAGGCAGCCCCCCATATACTGGAGTGAGCATTCCATCCCCTGCATTGTAGACAGGCAGCTTCTTCATAGTAGCCATCATTTCCTCGTCATCAGATCACCACACAGGACCACATGATAAGCAAGCAATAGAGGCAGTCCTGGCAAGTAGCCCCACAAAGCTACAGTGGCTTGCAAAAGTATTCGGCCCCCTTGAAGTTTTGCACATTTTGTCCCATTACTGCCACCAACATGAATCAGTTTTATTGGAATTCCACGTGAAAGACCAACACAAAGTGGTGTACACGTGAGAAGTGGAACGAAAATCATACATTATTCCAAACATTTTTTTTTTACAAATCAATAACTGCAAAATGGGGTGTGTGTAATTATTCAGCCCCCTTTGGTCTGAGTGCAGTCAGTTGCCCATAGACATTGCCTGATGAGTGCTAATGACTAAATAGAGTGCACCTGTGTGTAATCGAATGTCAGTACAAATACAGCTGCTCTGTGATGGTCTCAGAGCTTGTCTAAGAGAATATTGGGAGCAACAACACCGTGAAGTCCAAAGAACACACCAGACAGGTCAGGGATAACGTTATTGAGCAATTTAAAGCAGGCTTAGGCTACAAAAAGATTTGGACTCGGTTCGGAGGTGAGTCTGAACCGAGCGTTGGACTCGGTTCGGAGGTGAGTCCAACACTGCTGAGGGGACATGCGCCGACACACGGGGAAGTTGGAAGCCGCTTCTTCAAACTTCCCCACGTGGAAATTACGGCATCGCGGCGGGATCGTATCGGCAGGTCGTTCGTATATCGGGCGTTCGTAAACCGGGGACTACCTGTATATATATATATATATATATATATATATATATATATATATATATATATATACTGTATACAGTGGCTTGCAAAAGTATTCGGCCCCCTTGAAGTTTTCCGCATTTTGTCACATTACTGCCACAAACATGAATCAATTTTATTGGAATTCCACGTGTAAGACCAACACAAAGTGGTGTACATGTGAGAAGGTGAGAAGTGGAACGAAAATCATACATGAATTTAAACATTTTTTACAAATAAATAACTGAAAGTGGGGTGTGCGTAATTATTCAGCCCCCTGAGTCAATACTTTGTAGAACCACCTTTTGCTGCAATTACAACTGCCAGTCTTTTAGGGTATGTTTCTACCAGCTTTGCACATCTAGAGACTGAAATCATTGCCCATTCTTTGCAAAACAGCTCCAAATCAGTCAGATTAGATGGACAGTGTTTGTGAACAGCAGTTTTCAGATCTTGCCACAGATTCTCGATTGGATTTAGATCTAGACTTTGACTGGGCCATACTAACACATGGATATATTTTGCTTTAAACCATTCCATTGTTGTCCTGGCTTTATTTTTAGGGTCATGTCCTGCTGGAAGGTGAACCTCCGCCCCAGTCTCAAGTCTTTTGCAGACTCCAATAGGTTTTCTTCCAAGATTGTCCTGTATTTGGCTCCATCCATCTTCCCATCAACTCTGACCAGCTTCCCTGCCCCTGCTAAAGAGAAGCACCCCCTGAGCATGATGCTGCCACCACCATATTTGACAGTGGGGATGGTGCGTTCAGAGTGATGGCCGGGACAAGGTCCTCCAGCACCCAAGGCTGAGACACCAAAGTGCGCTCCTCCTCCCTCCTACCCCAGCCGTCACACACTGATTACTGTTAGACCAAGAGGTGCCCCAGGGCCCCTACCCCTCCTAACATCTTAATCTCTAGTTATCTGGCTTGCAGTCACTGCCATGTATCCCCTTTTCTTATTTCTCTATGCTTTAAATACAATAGGAAAATGACAGCTGAGTGAGTTGTGCGCCCCCTCCTACACTGCACCCTGAGGCTGGAGCCTCTTGCGCCTCCGCCTCGGCCCTGTATTAGTTTTCTGCCACACATAGCGTTTGGCATTTTGGCCAAAAAGTTCAATTTTGGTCTCATCTGACCAGAGCACCTTCTTCCACAGGTTTGCTGTGTCCCCCACATGGCTTGTGGCAAACTGCAAATGGGACTTCTTATGCTTTTCTGTTAACAATGGCTTTCTTCTTGCCACTCTTCCATAAAGGCCAAATTTGTGCAGTGCACGACTAATAGTTGTCCTATGGACAGATTCCCCCACCTGAGCTGTAGATCTCTGCAGCTCGTCCAGAGTCACCATGGGCCTCTTGACTGCATTTCTGATCAGCGCTCTCCTTGTTTGGCCTGTGAGTTTAGGTGGACGGCCTAGTCTTGGTAGGTTTACAGTTGTGCCATACTCCTTCCATTTCTGAATGATCGCTTAAACAGTGCTCCGTGGAATGTTCAAGGCTTTGGAAATCTTTTTGTAGCCTAAGCCTGCTTTAAATTTCTCAATAACTTTATCCCTGACCTGTCTGGTGTGTCCTTTGGACTTCATGGTATTGTTGCTCCCAATATTCTTTTAGACAACCTCTCATGCCGTCAGAGAGCAGCTGTATTTGTACTGACATTAGATTACATACAGGTGCACTCTATTTAGTCATTAGCACTCATCAGGCAATGTCTATGGGCAACTGACTGCACTCAGACCAAAGGGGGCTGAATAATTACGCACACCCTAGTTTGCAGTTATTTATTTGTAAAAAAATGTTTGGAATCATGTATGATTTTTGTTCCACTTCTCACGTGTACACCACTTTGTATTGGTCTTTCACGTGGAATTTCAATAAAATTGATTAATGTTTGTGGCAGTAATATGACAAAATATGGAAAACTTCAAGGGGGCCGAATACTTTTGCAAGCCACTGTATATAAATAAAGCTGAATTACAACAATTCTGCAAAGATGAGTGGGCCAAAATTCCTCCAGAGCGCTGTAAAAGACTCGTTGTAAGTTATCGCAAACGCTTGATTGCAGTTATTGCTGCTAAGGGTGGCCCAACCAGTTATTAGGTTCTTTTTCACACAGGGCCATGTAGATTTGGAGTTTTTTTTTCTCACTACATAATAAAAACTAGGGATGGTCGGAATGCCAATTTCCGATTCCGCGGTAAATCCACATTCCGTCATGTACCAATTACCGATTCCGCTTTCCGCTACCAATTTCCGCATTCCAATGAATTAAAGTCTTTTTGAAAACTTTTTTTTGCATCTTGTTCAGAAGATTCTGTTTAATAAACCCTGAAAATGTGGTGTTTGTAGGACTTACGGGGGCTTTGCTATTAACCGCTAAAGTCGGCGGATTTTTACTGTACTGTAAAATGCAGGAAATAGGCAGATGCGGGCTTTCTGCATTTTACAGTACAGTAAAAAAAAGTTTTCAAAAAGACCTTATAGTTTTTGAGAAAATCGATGTTATAGTCGGGTGGAATTTCCGCGATTTCCGGAAATCCGCCTACGGCACTAGCATTACCGATTTCCGCATTCCGATGCGGAAATGCAATTTCCGATCGGAATTTCGGAAATTGCATTTCCGCGGAATCCGAATGAGCATCCCTAATAAAAACCATCATTTAAAACTGCATTTTGTGTTCAATTATGTTATCTTTGACTAATAGTTAACGGTTTTTGATGAGCAGAAACATTTAAGTGTGACAGACATGCAAAAGAATAAGAAATCAGGAAGGGGGCAAATAGTTTTTCACACTACTGTACATACACACAGTATATATGAATATCAATAATTATTCAAACGCTCTGGTCTCCTATAAAAACATAGACAGGGTGCGCTCTCAACTAAGTATAGCAAATACTTTACACAATCATGTATGTACAGTCCCCTAAATGCAGTTCCATCTATAGTCCATTATTGCACAATTGCAAAGTCTCTAATGCTGTTGCTTCTCAGTGTTCCCCCACCAAACACCCAGGAGGAAATGCACTCACCAAATACAGTGTGACCACTGTGAGACTGGTCAGATAGCGCTCTATTCTAGGGTACCCCGGCACTTCAGGTTCTGGCTTCACTGCCACTGTGCATACTTCGCATGTCCTTGTACCTCAAATAAAAGCCTCTCATAGTGTAAATCAGTTTAAAAACACTTACACTTTATTAAAAATTTGCCCTCACATGCCACCAGATGTTAAAGAGACTCTGTAACAAATTTTCAATCCTATAAGTTCCTATGCCTGTTCTAATCTGCTCTGGCTTACCGCAGTCTTTCCTAACTGCACTGTCTCTGTAATAAATCAATGTATCTTTCCTCTGTCCTGTTTGTCGGGCTAAGGCTTAATTGTGTGGAATGTGCAGGGCTGCTTGTGATTGGTAGAAGCGATACACACCCTCTGCAGGCCCCCTGCACACTCTGAATAACTCACACACTATGCTTAGCTGAGCCTATTAGAAGCTGGTTAGTTTGTTTGTAAACACTGCCTAAAACTGTTAATTACAAGCCAGGATTGTAGCAGAGAGTGGCAGAAACAGCACAGAGGGGCACAGGAGAAAATAATGAATAGAATGGTATGCTTTTTATTGTAAGAATATTAGAGTACAGATTCTCTTTAATAGGTACAGAGTTTTTTCCACGGGCTCTCCCCCGTTTGCCAAGCTGGGCTATGCTGCGTACCGCCACGGCCCGCGTTCTCCGCCGTCAGCGACTTCCTGGTACATCCAATCCCCGCCCGACTACCCCGGAATAGAGCGCTATCTGACCAGTCTCACAGTGGTCACACTGTATTTGGTGAGTGCGTTTCCTGCTGGGTGTTTGGTGGGGGAACACTGAGAAGCAACAGCAGAATATATGAATAAACTAGTCTTTGTTTGGGAAGTTTTCCCCCAAATAATTATTGTACTTTTTATGGTTTTTAATGAAAAAAAGAAGTAAAAAACTGAAAAAAATATATTCTTAGTTTTTACCCATTATAGTTTTAAGATAAAAAAGTTTACTGGAGATAAAAACCACAAAATGTATTGGGCTAGTTCTCCCATTAATCACAAATTTAAATTATGTTCCTGTCACATTTTATGGTGATGATATTTGATTTTAAATAAAGGTGGATTTTTGCTACATTGTTACTTTTTCGCCTTGAACTGAAAAAATAATACAAGTATTTTCAATGATAAAAATAAGAGATAAAGGGTTAATGGAAAAGATGAATTAACAATTTTATTATGTAGAGGGTGTCGTCTTCAAAGTGAGTGGGGTTAAATGTATATTTTATTGAATAGTTTTCACTACATCCTCAATATTATGAGCGTGATGGGGGTGTGTGAGTCAGTGATGCACATGCGCAGTACAGCACGCCATGGAACAACTAGAGAGAGAGACTGGGCCAGCCAGAGGAGGATAGGAGCATCCTGGCAGGATGGCAAGGGAGCCCACAGGGCTGGAGGAAGCCCCAGGTAATTATAAATTATTTGATGTGGGTACACTTATATTCCTTGGTGGTCCAGTGGCAGGTCCCCTTAATTCTCTGGTCGCCCAGTGGGTCCATTTAACTCCCTGGTGGTCTAGTGGAAGGTTCTGTGCAGGGGCTTAACTAGAAATCACTATCTCCCCCTTGGATGAGGCCTCCACTCCTCACCCCTCAAAACAGAAATTGGAAAGGCAGGCCAGGTATAGGTGCCTCCCGTATAGGTAGCCAGGTATAGTTGCCCCCAAGTTGCCCTCAGTATAGATAGCCTGGTATAGGTGCCTCCAATATAAGTAGCCAGTTATAGCTGCCCCCAATATAGGTAGCCTGGTATAGGTGCCCCCAGTATTGGTGGCCTGGTAAAGTTGCCCCAGTATAGGTAGCCTGGTATAGGTCCCCCCAGTATAGTTAGCCTGGTATAGGTGCCCCCAGTATAGTTAGCCAGGTGTAGGTGCCCCCAGAATAGGTAGCCAGGTTAAGGTGCCCCAGGTATAGTTAGTCCAGTATAGGGGCCCCAGTATAGGTAGCCAGGTTAGGTGCCCCCAGTATAGGTAGCCAGGTATAGGTGCCCCAGTATAGGTAGCCAGGTATAGGTGCCCCCAGTATAGGTAGCCAGGTATAGGTGCCCCAGTATAGGTAGCCAGGTATAGGTGCCCCAGTATAAGTAGCCAGGTATAGGTGCCCCCAGTATAGGTAGCCAGGTATAGGTGCCCCAGTATAGGTAGCCAGGTATAGGTGTCCACAGTATATGACAAACAAGCAAATAAAGAATCCTGTACATAAAGGCTGCACCACCAATCAGTAAGCTTTGATGAACTACAAAAACAACATGAAACCGATTAAAAAGAGGTATAACGCACTAGAAAAAACCTTTTAGGACACATGATAATGTCAAATAAATCACAAAGGTGCCTCACCTCAAAAGTATATGTATTGATTCCCTGAGCTGCAATTAAACTTCACTTGGGGTTCGTAAATGAGCCCCCATTGAATTGTGGAGACCATGGTCTGATTATAAAGTGACTGATGCCTGATGACAATATGTTCGGTGCCCGATGCCTGATAACAATACAAAGTGCTAGTGGCGTAACTAGACATCACTGGGCCCCCCTGTGAAACTTTGGATGGGGCCCCACCATGAAACTTTGGATGCCCAACCCCTCCTGTAAAGCTTTGGATGTGGCCCCCCACCCCCCTCGCTTTCTGCACAGGAAAACTGAGGACCAATGTGTTTTCCCCATGCAGATAAAACAGTTAGACTTAAAGGAAATGTCAGGCAATCTATGCTACCCCCAGATCTACTTAGCCGGGGCTTCCTCCAGCCCCTTGCAGCTGACAAGTCCCTGGTTGCAGCTCTGCTTCCAGTACATACAGTACACACACAGCCATATTATTTTACTACATGAGAGCACATGCTATATGGAGGAACAACAATGACATGCTGAACATAAGATATAGTATTCTCTGTAACTTTGGCAAAACATTCAGAATGTCACTGATTGATACTCTTATTATGGTAACCTGGACTCAGTGAGACAACAAGCTCTCAGTGAAGCAACAACAGTAAGACATCAATCTCCACTCTGCTGTGTTGTAAAAGTAATTAGAGGCCATAAGGTCATTTGCCTGTGTGATAAGAATCTAGGATTCCTTTCAGAGTGAATAAGGGAAAGTCTATAAGTTTTTTTTTTAAATGTGACTCGTTTCTTTGTTAGGTTGTACAGTCAGTCATCAGATCTTTGCAGCAGCGAGAGACAGATGTTTTTTACGAACCCTAGGGAGCAGGGACAGTGTGTATGCGTCCTTATCTGTGTGGTGGACACATGCAGTCAATATAACAATGGTGAGAGCAGAATACGTTTTTTTTTTCTCCTGCCCTTAGCTGCCAGTCTCTCAAACTTTTCCCCCCACGGGCCCCCTGTGGCTTCTGGGCCCCCCTGGGGAGGCAGCCCTTGCAGGGTCTATTGTTACTCCCCTGGGTCAATCGAAAAAGCTATGAGAAGTGAAGTGTGGCATAGAAAGTGCAGAGGGTAATATGCTCATAGTTAAACCTGAATAAATACATAGATAAATGAGCAGATATGATGAGCCAGGCATACAAATGAAAATTAGGTGAATGAGAAGTTAGTGGCATACATACTGCACCGACCCAGCGTTCTACAAATGAAAGGGAATGAGGCAGCAATCCATCTGGGCAGAGGGAGGCATGAGAATGCTCCACGCGTGGTGTGGTCTACGTGACCACTCCGTCAACTCACTTAGTGAGCTCCTGAAGAAGTGGACCACACCACACGTAGAGCATTCCATGCTTTCTATGCATGGAATGCTTCTCCATTAAGTAGCATGGAAGCATTGTGGCAGCTCGGGTATACAATATACTGTGTATTGCAAACTGGCACTGCTCTGCTTCTCTTTTCCCACTCTCCTCTCTAAGATAGGCTGTCTCCAAGGCACAGGTAGAAGCAGAGCACCCCTCAGGCCACACTATGAGGCATCTCTCACTCACAGATGCCACAACCTCTTAGCAGTCTTTGCAAAAGGCTGAGAACTGCCATGGCAGTTTTTCAGAAAGTGGATTTTATAGCTCAGTTGGTCAGTGCTTAGATATTTTTTCCTACTACATTGCTATGCTGTGTTTCCACAAGGATATTTCATTTTGCACGAATTTTTCCATATGCAAATTTTTACATTATGTCATATGCAAATTTTTATGCAAATTTTCACATGGGTCTCACATAATTGACAATCATTGAAGGACCACTATCGCGAAAAATGTAGACAGTTAAGATCTGACAGAACTGACAGGTTTTGGGCCAGTCAATTTCCTCATGGGGGATTCTCAGGGTTTTCTTTGTTTTCAACAGCATTTCCCGAGGTTTAACTGCCAAAATAGTAAGTTACCAGCCAGCCTCCCTACTCACTTGCACAGTTAGACTTTGCAACTGCTGTTTAGGAAATGCTGTTGAAAACAAACAACCCCCCCCCTGAGAATCCCTATGAGGAGATGAACTGGCCCTAAACCTGTTGCTTCTGTCAGATTTTAACTGCCTACTTTTTTTTTTTTTTTCGCAATAGTGGTCCATTAAATAGAAAAGAAATTCATGGTGCAAAAATCTGCAGCAAGCTGTCTGTTTAGCTGCTTTCCAACTGGAACAGACTAGAAAAAAAATACATTCAATTCAATGGAAACTATTTAATTGAAGCTGTGTTGCTTTCAGTAATAATGCGAATTCACACTTAGTGGAAATGGGCCCTTATAGCTTCTGCTGTCTGTGCTGATGGTGTGGGTGTTATTTGTACACAGGAGGTCTGCTTTAAGTTGTTACAGTGTTGCTGTCTGTACCACAAAAGAATCACAAGTCTAGTTTAGAACTGAATCACCAGAAGTGTTGACTTTCTACTCCTGAGGCTTCCAATTCCCCCCAAAACTGATATTTATGTAACGTGTTAAACACAAATAGCACTTACTAACCTCAAATAATATTAACAAAACCATACAGTCCTGAATAGCAGGGTTAATATTTGGTATCATATTTACTTTGGCAGTTTCCTGAGAACAAATGATGTTATTACGTAGAAAAGGTAGCTTACATAGCCCTATGGCACATTCTTTGTAAATTAGTCATTTTTTTGTGATAGCAGTAACTTCCATTGATAGGAAGCTGCCATTCTAAATCCCCTACAAACTGATTTTCACAGATCTGGTCAAGTATGATCACCTCAGATGTCAGGGAGCTTTGTGAGAAAAAAGGCAAGAAGGCTCTCACCCACATACAGTATCTGCTCCATCATGCCATCTTCACAATGCGTATAGTTGTCCTGAAAGGCATTGTTATTCATCTCCCATGAAAATAGAGTTACACCTTGCAGTCCAACTTGCAGGAAAATAGTAAAAAAAGAAGAAAAAAGAAAAGTCTAATCCTGAATAGTGTGGAAAGAGTTCAGAACCTCCATAAACCATGCCTGAAGTGAAATAAAGGTTGGACTTTACTGGAAGCCCCACGATTTGTAGTTCTGCGCTTGCTCCAACCACAGTAACAAATCTTAGTAGAAGAATCCCTATGCAGTTTTTATGTCTGCTCCACCTTTCCTACCACTAGGGTTCCTGATAACACCAAGACGGCCCATTGACATTTAAGAGGCAAAATGTGAGATTGAAATGACCACCCGCCTGCAGGGGTGGTCGTTCTGATGACAGTTCCACGTGAGTACAGGTTGTCGTCAGACGAGCGATTCAGTCAAAATCAGTCTTCTCAGTCTCACGACACCTTGTACTCATGTGAAACTGTCGTCAGAATGACCACCATGAGGACCCGTAGTTTTAAAAAAAAAATTGGATGTGTGTAGGCGCCTTAAAAGAGGTTCTAATCCTCCCTCCACACTAAAATGGAAGTCACATTTCCACTGAAACTGGGATCAAAAGTGGCAGCTGTCTTTTTTCTTTTTTTTCTTTCAAATAAGCAAACTGAGACAACAAATTACAGGACCTATTTACTGCAGTCGTGGGATGTCTGCAGTGTCCTAAACACACCTTTACAGGTCCACTTTCACAAGGGTGCATTTTTGTGGGAAAAAGATGAACAAATGTGAATGTCTTCCTCTTGCTCTTATCAGTTCATGTGTGTTGTCTAGCATGAGATGAGGTGAGAGGGCCTAAGAATAACTGCTACTTCCTCTCTAACCAGCTGTGTGTTCCCATTATATCCTGAGCTGAATACATCAGCATTTTTCTTTCCTTCACATGTGCTATTAGACTGACAAAGGAGATATTTCACCACGTTTTATTAAAGCAAACCTAAACCTAACTTTCCTTCACTATGATTCTGTGTCATGTGGGCAGCCAAGTGGCCATCTTGCTCTCTACAAACTTCTGCAATTCAGCATCACATGCCACAGAGGTGCTTGGGTTGTTACACATTCAAAGTAATTATCTTTTACTTCCCACCGGCGGTAATACCGTTAATGGGTATCTCTGCACATAAACTTAACCACTATACCCCCGCAGCCTGCATTATATCAATTTCTCCAATTGCTCCTCCCACACTCCCTGCAATTTCACCTTTGATCTACCAGGTTCATTTGAAACCGTTTTCCCTCACTTCTCAGCCCTCTCCAGATTAACTCTCTCTCTCTCTCCATCTAATGTAGATTGCTTTATTTTGATGCACACACTATATTTTCCCTCTACTGTTATTCCTCCCTCCATTCCTACAGCGTACAATGCAACTATATATATATATATATATATATATATATATATATATATATATATATATATATATATATATATATATATACTGTATATATATATATATATATATATATATATATATATATATATATATATATACACACACACAGTGGGATGCAAAAGTTTGGGCAACCTTGTTAATCGTCATGATTTTCATGTATAAATTGTTGGTTGTTAAGATAAAAATGTCAGTAAAATATATCATATAGGAGATACACACAGTGATATATGAGAAGTGAAATGAAGTTCATTGGATTTACAGAAAGTGTGCAATAATTGTTTAAATAAAATTAGACAGGTGCATACATTTGTGCACTGTTATTTTATTTATTCCAAAACCTTTATAACCAATTATTGGAACTCAAATTAGCTTGGTAAGCTGTGATCTCTCACCTACATACACAGGGGAATCCAATTATGAGAAAGTATTTAAGGGGGTCAATTGTAAGTTTCTCTCCTCTCTTAATTTTCTCTGAAGAGTAGCAACATGGGGGTCTCAAAACAACTTTCCGTCCCTGGCGCCTCCCACGATGCGGTCCACGTGGTGGTCACATGACTACAAACACTTCCTCCTTCCAAGTTGAGGGAGGAAGTGTTTGTAGTCACGTGATGCGCGTGGAACGCATCATGGGAGGCGCCAGGGATGGACGAAGAAGACGTCAGACAGGTAAGCTTGACCCCCCCCCCCCCCCCCCAGGGTTAGTGGGAGATATCCGGATAGCAACTATCTGGGTTTCTCCCGGATCTGGATTTGAGCAGCCCTACTTTTGAATATTGAATCTCACAAATCCTGTAAAAAAGAATTGTGTGATCCGTGGTATAGTTGCCCCCAGTATAGGTAGCCAGGCATAGGTGGACCCCAGTATAGGTAGTCAGACATAGGTAGCCAGGTACAGTTGCCCCTAGTATAGGTAGCCAAGTATTGTTGACCCCCTCCTCCCATACGATATAAGTAGTTAGGAAAAGGTGCCCCAGTTTAGCTAGCCAAGTATAGTTGCCCCCGTATAGATGGCCCGGTAAAGGTACCCCCCAGTATAGGTAGCTAGGTAAAGGTGTCCACAGTATAGTTACCTAGGTAAAGTTGTCTTTAGGATAGGTAGCTAGGTAAAGGTGCCTTCATTATAGGTAGCTAGGTAAAGGTGCCTCCAGTATAGGTAACTAGGTATAGGTGCCTTCAGTATCAGGGCCGGTTTAAGCAACAATGGGGCCCCATGGCAAAATAAACCTGGGGGGCCCCCCCAACATATACCCCGGAACAAAAATCAGCATTAGGGGACCTTTTTTGCAGCTGGTATAACAGGGTGTGAAGTCCCAATCGGTCGGAGCTCCACATTCTGGCTATCCCAGCCTGCATGGGGGACAAGGGGTTAAAATTTTTCAGGAGGGGGGACCCCACATAATTTTTTTTTTTAAAAAATTCACACACTCTAAACATAAAAAAAAAAATTGGGAAAATAGGAAAAAATGCCAGGGATCTTCATACAGCCATATTGCGGCTGTATAGCGATCCCTGGCCAAAGCGCTGCGGCTGTGTATAGACCCCCTGGAAACCCCGTCAGGAAATTTACTGCGCTTTCGTTTGATGCATGTAAAATTACACTACCGTTAGGTTTGCTACTAAAAGTGACATTTACCGCATTTAAAAGTATACTTTTTTCCTTCGAAACTTTAAAATCGATTTTCTCAAAAACTATAAGGTCTTTTTGAAAAATTGTTTTTTCCTCTTATTCCCAATGATCTCCTTAACATATCCTGCAAATTTAGGGTTTCTAGCATTTAAGGTGGATTTGCTATTAACCATTAAAGTCTGCAGGTTTTTAAATGTGTATTTTTTTTTCCTTTGAAACTTTAAAATCGATTTTCTCAAAAACTATAAGGCCGATTTGAAAAAATGTTTTCTCCTCATGTAGCCACTGGGGGCCCCTACAAGCTCTGGGGCCCTGGGGCAGCTGCCTCCTTTGCCTTAATGGTAGCGCCGGCCCTGTTCAGTATAGGTAGCTAGGTTCGGTGCCTTCAGTACAGATATCTAGGTATAGGTGCCTTTAGTAAAAGTAGCTTGGTATAGGTAATCTCAGTATAGATAGATAGGTAAAGGTGCACCCAGTATAGGTAGCCATAGCCCTGTCCTCCTCCATGCTCCCCGTCCTCTGCTCACCCCCCGCACAGGTACAAGCCACGGTTTACCTAGTGCCTCCATTTCTTCATGTAGCACAGACCTCTCTCTTCTCCTCGCTGTTTCCCAACAAGCTCGGCTTCTACTGATAACGCGATCAGCGTCATCAGCTGAAGCTGGTCACTAGGGGAACAGGAGGAAGAGAAAGGTCTGTGCTCCACGCTGGAATCGAGACACTAGGTAAGTGGCTGCTTGTACCTGTGTGGAGGGGGAGTGGAGGAGATGCGGGGGGCTACTGTGATCTGAGGTCTGATTGCGAGGCAGTGGGAAGAGGGGGCACCATAAGAGAGGGGGGCCGGTGCAAGAGGTCCCCAGTGGGCCAGTCCGAGCCTGGCTGCTCTCCACCCCTCCTGTATTTTAAATTGGCTCTGGCACAGGACCGTAACAATAGGGTATGCAACCCCTACCCCAGCTGGGAGGGGGGGTGGGCCAGGCCACCCTAGGGCCCGCTCAGGGCCTTTTTGGGGGGCAGGAGAGTCGCAACATAAGAGGAGAGCCTGGCACAGCTCTCTTCTCGGGGTCTCCTCTCAGCGCTCCCCCTCCTGCAATCATTAATGGCAGCGGGTGGGCGGCGGCAGGCTAATCACATACCTCCATCACGCCAGAGGTTCACCTCAGTAAGTGCTTCATGTTACTTCCTGTGTAAACAGACCTCTGGCGCGATGGAGGTATGTGTTCAGCCTGCCGCCGCCCGCCTGCTGCCACTAATGATTTCAGGAGGGTGAGTGCTGAGAGGAGAGCCCGAGGTGGGGGGGGGGGGATGTCCACCCTCCCCGCTGATCTGTGCCACGCTCTCCTCTTATGTTGCAACCCCTCCTGCCCCCCAAAAAGGCCCTGAGCGGGCCCGGGGGGGAAACTGATTTTTTTTTTTGCAGGGGGGATTTCTAGTTGCGCCCCTGCTCCGGCAGTTCCGGTGGATTCTTGTACATATAATTAAGTCAGCTGCACATGTACCCAATGTGATAAGCAGAACCAATCAATTTTACTAACACATCCAATCATGTGATGGCTGAGGAAACAAGCCTTTCTTTATCACTTCCAATCAGTTTGCTGCATAATACCCTTCTGACCAGTGGACATTCCAATTCATTTGATCAAATGGTTTGTGAATCAGGATTGAATGGAGGTCTTTCATTACATTAGCACAGTACAGTACAGGCTAAGTGATCCCTTTCGTGGAGTTTCTGACAATGTTCCCTTCCCCAGTGTTTTTTTCTGCCCCAAAATCTTGAGGCAGTAGGCTTACTTTATCGAAGATGCAGGCCTTTATGTATGATGAGTTTGTAAAGTTCAATACTTTCCCATCTACGGCGTTCTTTAACATAATACTTTGACTTTATCACTGTACATTGTTAGAAGCAAGGACACATGAGAAGTTCATTTGCACAGCTGAAGAGGTAATTTATTCATGAAGCTGAATGCGTAGTGGACTGCAGTGTGAGTCATCCATGAAGAGACCATTAACATAGTTACAATAGTCCAGCCCACATGTAATAAATGCATGAATTAAGATCTCAGTGTTGTCATGCTTTAGAAAGGACTAGATCTCATATTGTTTCTTCGTTTAGGCCTTGAACACATTGTCGTATTGCTGTGCTGATTTCCGCAATGTGAGTGAGTAAGTGACAGTGATCCGCATTGCACAACGAAGGAACTGTATTCAGGCCCTAAGTAACAGGTTGTCCTGAAGACAAAGATTGTTCACCATCACGGTTTAGGGGAAGGATACAGAAAGCTGTCTCAGAGATTTCAGCTGTCTGTTTCCAAGGAAATGGAAGACCACAAGCTCAGTTCGAGTTGAGGCTCATAGTGGCAGATACACACACTGCTTCCTGTTACAGGAAGCAGCGTGTGTATACGCGTCTATGCAGAGAGGAGACCGGCGGTGAGTGAGCGGTGATTGGAACCAGGGAGGTAAGTAGCTATTTACAGTGAGCACTTCCCTGCACTCACTTTGCAGTCTGGAGTAAGGAGCATGGAGGGCGGCCCTGGGAGAGGAAGGGAGGGAGAGGTCGGGCTGCCCTCCCCGCGGCTGTGGCTCCCCCTCCATTACAGCGCCCCTCTCCCAATAGCGCTCAGGGCGCCCACACGGCTGCTCGGCCCCTAGAAACGGGCCTGATTATTGCATACTTTCTGTAAATCCAATGAACTCAATTTCACTTCTCAAATATCACTGTGTGTGTCTCCTATATGATATATTTAACTGACATTTTTTATCGTAACAACCAACGATTTAGACAGGAAAATCATGACGATTAACAAGGTTGCCCAAACTTTCGCATCTTACTATATATATATATATATATATATATATATATATATATATATTTTAATTATGGTACTGACTGTTCCCCTATGATAGCTTCCCACGAAATTCAGTCTAATGACCGAAAAGTAATAACTATTGTGTAAATTTAAGTAAAAATTGACAGGTCAGATTTTTGCAGTACTTACCTGTCCGGTTTATATAATTTGATAATTTGATTATTACTTACTGATGTTACTACTAGAATGGACTCTTAGCCTATTGTTTTATACCTCCCAGTACTCCTTTTACTGTCTGATGAAGCGGAACATACCTGCAAAACGTGTTGCATTGTGGTGTTTTCAATATACAGTAGTTCCTTTCTTTACCTTAACTGGACAAAAATCGAGTCATCATTGTCAAGATAAGTCCACTACTACCTCCATTTTTAAACAGTTTTTAGTGTATATTATACTATCTGGTGCCTCTGTTCTACTATGATATGCTTTATATAGACTGTTTGCCACTTTGCAGATGATTGGCACTTTTAAGAGAGGTGATTCATGGCTGCGATATGAGATCATGGCTTTGATGAATGTTTTGTTTCCCACAGTTGTGACTGGTAGCTCTGGTAGCTCCATAAATTTCCCCTTTATGGAGACTGCGGTAGACAATCCAAGTACTGATTGCCACAGTAGAATAAAACAAAACAACAGATTTTCCTTTATAAATATAGCAATCTAAAAAGGTTAATCTGATTATAAAATGTGTTGATCAAAGAAGTGCCTATCTGTTGGCAGATCACCCTTTCTTAACAAACAGGGCTCCTAGTGGGCAAAAAAAAATAAAAAAATACAGTACATAGTATACATAGTTACATAAGTCGTTTGATTGAAAAAAGACATCTGCCCATCAAGTTGTACCACAAAAAAAAAAAAACACTATCTGAACCTGCACATATCCCAGTTGATCCAGGGGAAGGCGAAAAACCTTACAAGGCCTGGGCCAATTAGCCTTAAAAGAGAAAAATTCCTTCCCGACTCCATATGACAGTCAGATAAATCCCTTGATCAACTCTCCTGGGAATCATCTAGTAATTATAGCTGTGGATTCCCTTCAATGAAAGGAAAGCATCCAAGCCCTCTTTGAATGCAGATATGGGGTTTGCCATAACTACTTCCTGAGGTAAGATATTCCAGATTTTAACCACTTTTACTGTGAGAGATGCCTTTTTAAATAGATAGCGAAAACTTTTTTCCTCAATACGCAGATCATGTCCTCTTGTCCGTTGTACAACCCTAGTGACAAAAAGCTCATCTGCCAAGCTTTTGTATTGCCCTCCTATGTATTTATACGTGTTAATCAGGTCACCTATCAGTCGCCTTTTTTTCTAAGCTAAATAAGCCCAGTTTGTCTAACCTTTATTGTTAAGTGAGATCTTCCATCCATCTGATTAGTTTAGTTGGTCGTAGTAGTATGCATAAAGTGTAACTCCGGTAACGCACTTTGTTTCAGTTTTGTGCTTTTTCCCTGTGTTCCCATCTGTGAGAGTGCCCATTTCTTTATGTCCAGACTGGAAGTGGGGAAACAGAGATAGCCAATGAGATGCCAGTAATCACTGACTTGCTTGCAGATGTAATGCAAACAGTATACAGCCTGGAACTGGGCCAATTCAATTGGGCTGAATGTGAAATTGAGTGGCTTAGTTCTGCTACATCCAATTTTAATTTTCCTTTCCAGTCTCCAGTTGTCACAGGATTGCACATCTGACAGTGATTTTGTACCTCTTTATGCAAAAAGATAAAAGTAAATTACCTTTTTTCTCCATGACAAAAATGTGTGTTATCTAGTGTCAAATGAAGGCAGAGGGCCCAAATATAACTCATTCCTCTCTGAGCAGCTGTGTGCTCGCATTACATTCTGTGCAGAATCTAGCAGCATGTCTCTTTTCTTTACATGCAATAGAAGACTGAGAAAAGTGACATTTCATTAAGTTTTATTAAATGTTATGTCTGAACAGGACGGAACTTAGGCTAAAGTGACAGTGGGCTTCTACTTAAAAGCCTGATTCTGGGAAGAATCAAATACTTTAGTTCTGGGTAGTGTTACAAAGGGTTAGAACCTCTTTTGGATTTTTCTTTTGGGGGGGGGGGGGGGGGGAATAATTTTTATAACATTTTAGCAATAGAATTAAGAACTGTATACAGTATATACAGTAAAAACCGCAAAGGTTTTGCAGCGATATAAAACATTCAGATAAACCTAGATGTCATGTAAAGGCAAACAGTGTCAATAAAAGGGATAGTGCTTCCATAGGGTAAGCTGGGAAATTGCCCATGGCTCTGAGCTACTTAGCGACCCCAAATCAAAGGCCAAAAACTATACTGTCAGCACAGCGCTGAAGTGTAAAGGACCCTATGTTCATTTTTGTCCTGTTTGCCTCAAACTGTCCCATAGTAATTATGCACAGCACACCTCTCTCTTTATACTCCCTGAAAAAATATCAGATCATTTACTAGTATATACCATCCCTTAGCTGCTCTGCATCTAAATTAAAGATTGTGACTTACCAACATGAGAAACATAAGGAAAAAAGTTTTTAGACACCAAACACCTGGTACAAGATAGACTGAGATGAGAGTAAGAAGGGTTTACTTAACTACATTGAAAGAGCTTAGGGTAATCACTGTAGGACTCCCAGAATAGCTCAAATCCTGTCCTGGGAGCTGTTTGCTGGTGCACTCCTCCAGGCAGGTACACCACTCCTGTGTTCACTGGTATAACAGAAAAAGGTACTCCAATGGCTCGAACTTGCCTTTTGTTTATTGGCACGTCTGCACACTACATGTTACGGGCTATGCCTTACATCAGATGTGGAGGACAAAAGCAAACAGTTGAGGTCTTGGCACTTGGTTTAAAGTTGGAGTAAATTGACCGTCTAACATCGCTCACCTTTCTGTAGTGGATAATATGGTCATAGGTGGACATGCTTACAACAGATTCAAAGAGAAGGGTCTGCTGTTGTCAGTTAAGAGACTAAATCCAAGCACTAGCCAACTATAGGGCTTTTTATTCCGATTTTAGTCCACAAACATCAAATGCATAGAGTGCAAAGTGCATACGCTTGAGATGAGAAACAAGACAAGCACGTGAGCAAACGCCCTACTGACGCAAACAGCTCTTGTGCCGGTCTGTCTCATCCCTTCACACCCGCTCATTCCCCCCTCAACCTCCTTGTACTAAATTGGAATAAAAAGCCCTATAGTTGGCCAGTGCTTGGATTTAGTCTTTTGATTAAATGCAGCAGATCCT
The DNA here is from genome assembly GCF_040937935.1 of Hyperolius riggenbachi. NCBI lineage: Eukaryota > Metazoa > Chordata > Amphibia > Anura > Hyperoliidae > Hyperolius > Hyperolius riggenbachi. The sequence goes on from NC_090656.1 coordinate 136,991,352, forward strand.
TCTCTTTGACTCTTTTGTAAGCACATCCACCTGGGACCATATCTTCCACTACAGAGGGGTGAGCACAACACACACCATACAATCTTGGTTGTTCAATCTCACCACTTTCATTTAGTATAAAGGTGGCCACACACGATACAATAAAATGATCCGATTTTATGGCAATTCAATAAAAACCATCGGATCTCCCGAAAAAATTAAAGCTTATTTTTCATTCTACTGAAAAATCTGATTGGATTTTCCGTTTTTTTTTTTTATTTTTATCTATCCGGAATGCCAGATATTTTTCTTCAATTTTTCTAAAGACTGTATGGTGTGTGTTAGATTGTCAATTTATTAATATACTGTACACACCCAAGCAATTTTCTCAGAGTTTCCAATCATTTTTATCACAATTGGGGAAAAATGTAACATAGGTGTGTGGTACATTGGTCATATTTTTGAAATGTTACAATCAGTTAGAAAAATTGATTGCAATTCTTAAATTGAACAGATATTTAAAAAATTGTATGGTGTGTGGCCACCTTAAGAGCTTATTCAATAAATCATTCAAGGTATTTTCAATCTGTTGGCCCTGATACTACATAGATTTGGTAAATCTGTACAACCAAGATTGTATGGTGTGTGTTGAGCTTTAGGACTGTAAACCTATAACAAGACCTATATGGAAGCTGCCATATGTCTTTCTGTAATGCTGATCCTATGCATCTAGTACTTTCTGAATCATCCACCTGGAACTGGAACGCAGATCTGGAAAGACAGAGCTCTTCATCTGCATATCTGTTCCCAAAGAAAGATTCAGAGCATACAGTATAATCAATTGAACAAGTACAGCTGGTCACTGATTGGTTAATGCTTCAATGCTTTAATACAAACATCAGTTGCAGCAAAAGGGGTGACAAAGTGGGGTGTACCCATGAAATGGCTGTCAGGCTGACCTTCAACCCCTTTGCTGTAACTGATGTGGCACCATAGCCCAGCTCTACTTCTTCTGCTTTTTGAATAATTGGTACTGTTGACAGCTCGGTGGGGCTCTTGCTTCCCTTCCCTTGTGAGTTGGTGCCAGCCTGCCTTAAGTGCTGGCCACCTCCTTACCTCTCTTCCTCGGAGATATAATCAGTGGACCAGTATTACTGACAGGAAACTATATTTTTTTATAGATCTTAAAGAACAGCCTCAAACATTCCTTCATGAAATATTTTCTTTAGTAGTTATGAATATACTTAATATACTTATGCACAGCATTAACAGAAAGCATATGGAACTCTGGGTATAGAATCCATGCAGTAAGTTTTAATCACTATATATAGAAAGCAAAGAGTTTTGCATACACTCTAACAGGTGCATACTGATGTGTGTATATATAGCTTAGTCTCTGCTCTGTGTATTCCCTTGCTATAACCCAGTCACCTAGATAATGATCTTATAAACTCATCTTGTTACAGAGTGCATAGATAATAGTAAATGAGATTATTACCAAAGTTGGTGGAATACAGGAGTAAAACGCAAGTTGATGTTTATCACTGTCACTGGCAGTGAATATTTGCCAATAATGAATATTACACAAAGTTTAAATCTAACACGTAATTGGGAATATTAAAGTACCAGTGAATCAAATCCGTTAGATCAGCACCAAGTTAAGATTGTGGAAGCTAAATCGTCCTATCTGGAAAATGAAAAATATATACTGTATATAGCTCAGTTGTTGTACAGGCCGCTAAGTTGGTTCATACACATGGGTGGTTGGGATCCACAGCATGTGTGGGTTGGTACTTCCTATATCTGCCTGCCCGACCTTAGCCTGATATTCACCAGCCCACACTTTTAAAACTTCGATAGTACCTTGCTGTTAAAACCTGCTAATGCTGTTGTGATGGGCAACATGATGTAGGATGTGTCTTGTTTAATTGACAGTGGGGTGAGCCTGGGGCCTGTGACCTGGTATTCCTTGGAAGCAAACAAACCATTAACCATTAGGATTACTGGCCCATCATCTCTTGTGCTCTGGTGAAGACCGGGGAGCTACTTGGACTCTGGTCTATAGTTGAGCCCTTGTCACCTGCTGTCAACTGGCCTTGCAGATGTCCTGAACCTATTAGGAGATATTCTAACTGCAAATGAGCCTGAAAGAACTCACAGAAGAGTCATATGTTATCGGCTCCCAATGCAATACGTCACCATCACACAACAAATACTTTTTTTTTATTTTACAAAGCATAATAGCTCCTTCTGGTAAGAGCACTTAATAAAGAAGTATACTGTAGTACTTCCTTATTGAAACAGTTGCATCACTGTGGTTGAAACAGAAAGTTTTGAGAAAGGATGATACAATTTACAGTCTGCACCCAATCAGTAAAACATGATATCCAATAAATTCTGCTCATTCAGATCCAGAACACCTTCCCCTCAACGATGTCACTTGGGGAACTAGCAATCTGCAGTGAACAACAAACCTAGCCAAACTTAATTTCACTTTGATAAGTCATTCAATTTACCATCCTGATACTTTCACATTTTTGCAGGAATTCTGATAGTAATGATTTATACAGTATGAGGGGACTTATCACTGAGATTCAATTCCTACTGACATATATTACTTTCATACCACACTGCATGATAAAAGTATTATTTTGCCAATAACAGTATGTTTGGCAACCAGGAACCCTAAGGCCTCTTTTACACTATACGCTGAAAAACCGATGCTAAAAATCAGTTGTCCTATCAGTTATAACTAAGAGCAACTGATACAGTGTAAAAGGACCCTAAGGGCTGTTTCACAATGACGGCTGACAGCAGTAAATGAACCTTCCTTTCAGCCGCTCCTATTTATTTCCCGGGTGGTTGCAGCTGGCTGCCAGCGCTCAGCAGTGAAGGTCATCTCATGCATTCATATAAGTGGGCGGCAGTCATCCGCTAGACATGACCTGACGTTTTCTTACCGGGTGGGCAGTAACTGAATAAAATTTCAAAAAGTGAAAATTGCTTAAAGGGACTCCGAGCAGTAACTCAATTCAAAATCTGAACTTACGCCGGCCGCCTCGCATCATCACGGCGGCCGGTGTGACAGTACTGCACATGCATGATTAAACCACGCATGCGCAGTACGGCGTGGTGACGACTGACGTCACCTTTCAGGAAGAAGTTGCAACAATAGGGTTAGGAGCGGCACACCTTTCCGTACATACCAGGGTGCTGAGCCTTGGATGCCAAGCAAACATCTAACAATTGTAGTAAAGTCCAAAGGTAGGCTCGCACACCAGCTTCTCAAGTAGAGCAAAAGTGTTGTTTAATAATCCATAATATGTCAAACACAAAGCATGACAATTGTTTCGGGGCCACTGAGGGTCCCCTTCATCAGATACGTAGAAGCTTTCCAGAGGCTCCAATAGAATAAAAGTCACTTAAACGAGCTTAAAACCGATGGGGCAGTGGTGGGCCTATCCCATCCATGCAGACAAAGCAAACAAAGGAAGGACTGTGGCATCAACATTCAAACAACAATTTTATTTATACTCCATGGTAAAAATAGGCAACGCGTTTCACGGGCTCAATCCCGCTTCATCAGGCCAATCAAAGAGGAGCATACAGCTTAACAGCATCAAAACCACACTGAGCGCCTCTACCGAGGCGTTTAGTGTGGTTTTGATGCTGTTAAGCTGTATGCTCTACAGAGGCGCTCAGTGTGGTTTTGATGCTGTTAAGCTGTATGCTCCTCTTTGATTGGCCTGATGAAGCGGGATTGAGCCAGTGAAACGCGTTGCCTATTTTTACCGTGGAGTATAAATAAAATTGTTGTTTGACTGTTGATGCCACAGTCCTTCCTTTGTTTGCTTTGTCTGCATGGATGGGATGGGCCCACCACTGCCCCATCGGTTTTAAGCTCGTTTAAGTGACTTTTATTCTATTGGCGCCTCTGGAAAGCTTCTACATATTGCTAAGTCCACCCTTGGTGGAGGGTTGTACCCATCTTCTTCCCATCTACAGAGAGCGACTTTTAATCCTGAGTGGGGTCAGGTTAATCTCCCCACCTGCCTTCACAGTGGTTGCCTAATGGTAACCCTGGTTTGTGAGTATTAAATTGTTATATTACTCATTATTAATTATCATCTATACAATATCACACTATTGGGCTCTTGGTGTCCCCTCTCCCTTTACCTTCATCAGATACTTGCAGACAGTTTGTCTGCACGTATCTGATGAAGGGGGCCCTCAGTGGCCCCGAAACAATTGTCATGCTTTGTGTTTGACATATTATGGATTATTAAAACAACACTTTTGCTCTACTTGAGAAGCTGGTTTGCGAGCCTACCTTTGGACTTTACTTTCAGGAAGAAGGAGCCCGACACTCAGGCCCAGTGTCGCTGGGAGCCGCCGGGGAGCCATTTCTGACCAAGGCCTGGGAGAAGAGCCAGATGGACGCCGAGGGCCCTCGCGACCTACGGTGGGCTGGAGAAAGCCCCAGGTATGTTCAGATTTTGAATTGAGTTACTGCTCGGAGTCCCTTTAGGGCTAATTTCTTTTTACAATTTTCATTTATACATTTTTTATCCTTTGCCCTTTTCCAATTACCACTGGACATCCTTTGGGTTCTCTGTAGATGCTTTTAGTAGATCAAACATTTGAAGCACCATACGTTCACCACAATCAAAGAAAAGATAATATTTCTAGCAAAAAATGCTCCTATTGTAGTGACACCACAAAAGTATTTTATCATCTGCATATCCAACCAAGAAGAATTGTGGATAGTAAGGATGTATTAATTTTCTCCCCTGTGCAGCTAGGTCTGCCGGATTGGCAATGCAGCTTATCCAATTTATGTTTTTAACAGAGCCCGTCATATACTTTTTTTTTATCCGTTGATAGTGATGATTGTAATTTACTAATTACGATTATGTGAAATTTTGCATACGTTTTAGCAATTACAGCCATACGTAATTACGATTTGGACATTCAATTGATTTTATGTAATCCATTTGTAATTTTAGTGTAATTTTTGCGTAATTTCTCACCAAATTTAATGGTTAATAGCAAATCCCCCATACTTTCTATTGTCACCAAAACTGCTACGCATGTTAAGGAGAATAGTGGGAATAATTCAAAAAAGAATTCTTCAAAAAGACTTGGTCATTTTTTGAGAAAATCTATTTTAAAAATGCAAAGAAAAATGGTTTTTTTTTAGTTGTCATTTTTCTGATTGTCTCAAAAACTACCAGGACTTTTTGAAAAATTCCTTTTTTGACTTGTTTCTACTTTTTCTTAACATATGTAGCAATTTTGGTAACAAGGGTATGTATGGGAGGTTTACTATTAACTGCTAAAGTCAGCACAAAATTACACAGAAATTAAGTGAAAATTTGAAATTATGGTTCCTGATCACGTTTACGAATGAAATGAATTATGATTTTTCCTGAATTTTCACATTACAATTGCAAATTACGATGCTAAATTACCATTATGCTAAATTTGTGCTCATCACTAAGCGTTGGTTTCTGTCGTATAATGTGTTTGGTTTTTCTGACAACTCAAGGGATACCTAATTTTGGGAAGGTATGGGGTGGATTCTTAAGTTTTGCTTTATTTTATTCTACCAGCAATTCTTTTATTTAATTGCTGGCTAGTATTGATGTCTCTGATAATTTTAATTTGTTGTGCCCTATTTCCATTGAAGGCACTAGTGAGAACAGATGTATTCTGTTTTCATAGTCTTTATTTACACCTATTAACATTGTGATCAGCCGCATGCGGTGTCTGAGAAAGTCATCTAAGATGAGACTTTGTGATCCACTGTCAGAACATAAACAACAGATACCTTGAAAACCGACATGGCTGGATCCTGTAGATAACATAGAATCCTTTGACACGTCCCTTTATCCGCTTGCCTCTATTTTGTAAAAATTGGCCTTTTTTTGTCTAGTGTGAATCAGTTATACATGTCTGGTTTTAAGTTTTCAGTTTATGTCTAATTTTAAGGATACCACTAGTCAATTTTTAAAATCCTACTTTAATGTTTTGCAAAATGCAAATAATGACAATATGTACGGTATTTAGTAAATTGTCTTGTACCCCCTCTATCTATACATCCCCTGTGCTGCCTGCAAGCGTCTGGGATACTGGAAGCATTCTAATTTCTCTTGTTTAGGACAAGGATGAGCAGAATATTTCAGTGTCTTCATGTAATTCACAAAGTAACATATCAATGTAATTCACATGGCAGCTGATCACAGGCAGCTCCAAAAAGTTTGAAACATCTTTTAGAACATTCTGTCAGTACCTGTGCCAGCTCCACTGGGATGCCGAGAATAAGGAGTATATATATTATGTGCATAAAAACATTCCAAATGATCTGCAGGAATTTCCCAAAGAGCAAGTGATCAAACCCGCTTCCTACACTTGCTCTAATTTTGATATTCAATTCTCCCTCTCTTTTCTTGTCCTCCTTTTTCCTTTCCCCCAAGACTTTTTCTTTTTTTACAATTCTCAGAAGCTCCAGCTGACATCCTCAGATACTCTAAACAAATCCCATATATACATATACAGCTCCCTGGCAGAGCCTCAGTTCTCTCCACACCGTCTATGTCCTGAAGTGTCTCTTCTAAACCTCTAAGATTCCGCTCACAACTAGGTTCAGCTCTTACACTTAACTAGGTTTGGATTGAAACTAGAGAAAACAAACAACTTCAGATTGACTTGCCAATAACTTTTGTGTTGTTTTTCAAGGCTACAAGTCTCTTCCGTGGGATTCTGCAGCGCAGCTTTGGCCTTTCAGTGCCCAACAAGCGTTTTACAGAATGATAACATTCTACTTGAATGCGAGCTGCTCCAGAGTCACACGGTTAGTGAAAAGCTTTCAAGTATATTTACAGAATCTCTCAGCAGATATTCCGCACTAGATTTATCTGATACTGCCTCAAGTAAACCAGACATTTTTTGCTCTGCTAATCTTGATTTAATAAAGGACTTTCCACTATGACTGTGTTTGGTTCACATTACAGATGGAAGTAAATCTTTTCTTAACACTGCTGTGAGCTGGGGCACAATAGAATAACATTTTTATAAAGCAAATGGAGGTTAAATTGCCGGAGTTTTAGTCTATCCCCAGTCATGTATACTGTGAGTACATTATTACTATTTTTATTTAGTATATATATATCACTGACATCTTCTGCAGCACTTTATAGAGTATATAGTGTTGTCATTAACTGTCCCTTAGAGGGACTCACAATCTAATCCCTACTATAGTCCATTATAGTCTAAGGCAAATTTAGGGGGAAGCCGATTAACTTATCTGTATGTTTATGGGATGTGGGAGGAAACTGGAGTGCCCAGAGGAAACCCACGCAAACATGGGGGGAACATATAAACTCTGTGAAGATAGTGCCCTGGCTGAGGTTAGAACCAGGGACTCAGCAAGGCAGTAGTGATATCCACTACACCACTATGCCACCCATCAGGCAATAAAGTAAAAACAACAATAATAGGTGCTGGTCACTGTCTCATTCACCCATTTATGCATCTTTGCCAACAGCCCCATGCAGAGGTATTCGCAAGTTGTTTAGCAATGCAACGCCGGTCTGTCCCTCTGACAGAACAGTGCTGGGTAGGATATTGTGGGAAGAGTTGGATGTGATGTTCAGAGGAATCTCAGTACTTTTAAAATCCCGGGGTCATGGAGAGGGCTGAAGGTGGCAAAGGGATGGCAGTGTTTCCGCCAATGAGAATTTGCTGGAAAAAAACAGATGCTTTAGCTTATAGGGCAAAATGTTTGGTGCCAGCATGCCTGGTCTTGAACACTAATCCCATTATTCATTACTAGGGATGGTCAGTAAGATGCTAATAATTCTGGGTTCATGCCCAAATATCAGCAGTGAACTCCTAAAATGTGAGGAGCCCCTTTACCAGACCTCAACACTAATGGGGCTGGAGTTATGTGATCTGTGGAACCGCCAGGGTAAGGCAAAAAGGGCCATTGCCTCAAATAGCAGAAGATGGTTGAATACAAATTTTCCGAATGACACAGCAGACATACTGACTAACATCAAAGATCCAGGCTTTGGACACTGGGCAGTACAATAAGAGATGCATCTTTAGCATTACTTATAGTCAGTGTAGTGTGGGTTTCTCCTTATTCTGTTGAATGAAGTGGTAGCATTGTTTTAACGCTTTAACAAAAAATAATTTTTTGGGGAAAAAACATAAATATAAAACTCAATAACCATCAGAAAAGAAAGATACCTCGCACTCAAACTGCCACCAGCAGATACAAAACATCCTATCTGAAAGTTCCAGCAGATGACATAACCTGCTGGTGGACCGTAATTATTTGACCCATCTAATTTGAGAGATCCACTAGTTCTTGTAAGCTGTTGGAGGAGTTTATACCAGGATAATTGCTCTACATTATGGCCAAGTCTCCCTGTCAAGGGCCAGAACTTTTAAAAATAATTCTGCAAGACAAAACCCATGACAGGAGAGAAAATGTCACACAAAGAGCAAGACTGAACAAAAAATGTGCTATTTACTCAAATAATAAAATAAGCATAACTGCTATAAATATCTCTAGAAATGCAGTGCATTCTCTTATACGTAGCTTGAAACAATGCTCAATTAGTCTTGTATTCCTAAGTATTGCACTCCAAAACATCTGTCTTATGCTAAGTGACTACTGTATAGACCTTTTTATGAGTTCAAATCCCAAATCACTGAAAAGTATGTTGTTCTGAGATCCTCCTTCCCCTACATCATTTAGCAATATGTACAGAGCTGCCTGTGAAGTTTATTTTAACATAGACCTGAACTTTTGCACAGGAAAGAAGGAAAACATAGAGAAATGCACCCTGTATGTATTTACAGAGTTTAGCCTGTTTATTTCTCCCTCATTTGTGTTTAATCACAAGTTGTAATTGATCTCTCCCCGGGTCACATGACTGCCAAGGCAGAGATGGCAGATAAGCTGATTTGAAAGCACAGGCTGTTAACAATATTTCTGTTTCCATGAATCAGGAAGTAGCAATAGCGCAGATTTATTTTAGGAGACTCATGGCTGAAGATATCTCAGCGCTGAGAGGTGAGGTGAATAGCTTTTGCAGCATTTCAACAGCACTCCGCTCATGACTTTGCATGGGGTGATACCTAATACAGAAGGTACATCAGGCTACCTAACCTGGGGAGGGGGGCTGCCTAATACCGGGTGCATATCTGGTTACTTATGCTGGGGAGGGGGATGCCTAAATACTGGGAGAACATTTCTTTAAACTGGGGAACGAGCTACCTGAATTATGGGGAACATGTGGCTATTTAAACTGGGTAGGGGGCTACCTAATACTGGGGGCACATCTGGCTACCTATACTGAGTGGAGGGCATGCGTGATACTAGAGACACATCTGGCTACCTATACTTGCGGAGGGCCTGCCTGATACTGGGGGCACATCTGGCTACCTATACTGGGGCAGGCACAATTTTGGGATGGTGGGGTACCTCTATCTCTAGTGCTGGAGAACCTTGTCCCAGCGGTTGCCACACGGCTGTGGAGTGAAGATGGTGATCTAGGTGAGAATAGACCTACGCTGACATTTGGGGATTTTCATGTGTTGGAGGGAGGGAGTGATTTTTTTTAAGGAACCTGGATACTTGCTTTAATATAAGGGCAATGGTATGGTGGTAGTGTCATACAATGGATGTCCTTATAACTATGACACATAAAGCAGCTTGTCAGTACACAGACATGCATTGTAGACAGCTGTGTGCCACATGCATAAAGCCAACTGTTGTAACTGTACGCTGTTCCCTATATGCACCGTGGGGTTGTCATGAAAAGTAATTTCGTTGTGTTACACAATGACAATAAAGTACTTGAATTAAATTGAATTGAAGAACATTTTAAGCAAAAGCAAGACATTTTCCCTTTACACATTTTAGCTCCCTAATAGGTTCGGCGTCCAGCTTTTAGCAACCTCTAGCCTGTATTACTATTTTGCAAGATGCTATGCTCGGAAGAATTTTTTTTTTTGGTTAACGTCAAATTCAGAAAATTTTATTAAGAAACAAAAGTAACATTTCTTTTAACGGAACATTATCGATTAACATGTTTTTTTTTAACCTGGAATTGAGAGAGTTCATGAAGTGCTGGTAAATAATAATGTATACATTTAATTTGCTTATTTCTTTTGTTTAATGTAACAAATTCCTTTCACTCTGAAATGACAGTAGTCTACTCTAATCTGACAGCAGAATGAGCCATGAGGGGAGGGGGAATTCCCTCACAGTGCATCTGTTAACCCTGTGTGTGTGAGAGAAAGTCTTGTGTCCTGTGTCTCTAGCTGAAGTGTCTAAAGAGAACAGAGGAAATGTAACTTATTATAAACATTTGTAATTGTCTGTGACACCACAGCTTTTCATACTTTTTTTTTCTTTCAGGGAAAAATACTCTGTAGTCTGATATGCAAAAAAACCAACACTGGCTGTGCATTGAAGCAGACACCCCTATTGAGAATGATTTGTCCCAATAGAGCTACATCCTACACACAATAAATTAAAGCGTTTGTCTCTGATATTTAACATGAAAAGTAGGAAAATGTTTACACAGCTACTTAGACATTATTTGTACATTGTCATCTTAGAACACTTGGTTTGATAGTGTTCCTTTAAGTGTAACTCCCAGAAACAGCTAGGCTGTAATTCAATGGTCTGTTATTATTGGAAATAATTCTAAATTCTCAATTCTAAATCTTATCCTGTCTGGCTCTTATTCCTGCTTAAAGCTCAGAATTTAGAAAATCATAAGAATGGCCCATAGACTCTCCTGGCCAAATAACTTTCATGAGGAAATAAATTAAGAAACATATAGCACTGGTCCTACTAAGAGTTTGTTTCAAGTCCCTGCTGTTTGCTTTCCTGTACAACAAGTGTTACGCCTCTTTTCCACAAATGGCTGAACTGGTTGTTTGCTGAGTAGTTTAGCCACATGGCTGACGACTACGAGTGGTGTTCGGGTGAAATTACATGCAGCCGAATGGCAGCGTCTGTTAACATTGCGCATGTCAGGTTTGTTCCACTGGGTTACTGTGTGGCCAAAAAAGTCCTGTACATGGGGGGGGGGTGGGGAGGGGGAGAAGTGCCACCGTGCCAAGTGCTTGGCCTGTGGACGTGAGCAGCTGGCAGGCGGTGAGTTCCCCACCTTCAGCTGCTCATGGAAAAGAGGCCTCAACTAGAATTGCTGTTTATTTTTATCCAGCTGATAACATTTGTTTTTTTAAACGTTGAAATGGTCATTATTTCGTTTTCGTTTGTTTTGCAACTGAATGGAGCAGATTTTACATCAGACTGTCATAGTTGCTGTTTAGTATTCAATCTTAAAAATTAAGCACTTCAATCTTAAAAATTAAGCCCTTAAAGTGAAAAAAGATGAGTCTGCTGGATGTTATTAATATTCTATTTACCATTAGTACTACACATACAATTAATTACACATTTATTTTTAGTTCCGCATTGCTTTAAGAACAATCGCATACGTCTCTGACATCTACAGAGTCTATTTCTTTTTTTTACAGAGTCAATCTTGATAATCAACTGCTCCAGCACAGGTGTGGTGAAACGTGACAGTAAACTGATGCTCTTGATCTACTGTACATCATAACTTATACATTCTATAAACAACCTGAATGTGTTTCAATGTTAATCTAAAGAGACCTACAAACCTTTTATTAGAATTTTTATCATTCCTTTTTCTATCTTTATCTTCTGAAGGATGAAAGTGAGTTGTCCCACATTACTACCATTAGAATGCAAGCATCATGTGACATTACCATGCTACTAAGACTCCACAGAGGTTCTGTATTAGCTTAAGCCTGATCATGGCTCATGCATCCTAAGATCCTCAGCATTGGATGGTTGGTCTAATATTAAGAATCCCTAGCTGCCCTTCCAGCTGTTACATAGATGCCAACTGCAGTTCCCTCACTTTCCTGCCACCTCTTGCTTGACCTCCTTCTTGATGTCTTTCTGGCCAGATGGAAGTCACTTTTATCTACAACATTGCACTAAACTGAGAATGTAATTCTACTTTTTACTCACCTAATCCTAATCAGGCTTAGAATGTTGTACACAAGATAATTTGTTCAAGTTCAGCTTGTCCAAGGTGTTGCTGTTGTCTAGATACAAGAACGACTCACTTAATATTCAAATATTGTTCATCCATCTTGACGATTAAGTCATCAGTGGGGAATGATGAGTGAAATCATTGCTGGCATGCTTGCAAGATTTTCACAAAATTCCGACTGGTCAGTAAAACTTCAGCAATCAATTCTGGGAACTTGTATTGAAGTAAAGGGCACCAAGCAGACGATGTCTTCGGTTATTTGCAAAGCCCCATTCATGCTATATTGACCAAATTTGCTCTGCCCTGGTCCCCTAGACCATTCAATCATCTTGAAAGAAATGATAGTTTTCCTAAATCTAGCCCTAGCATGACCACCAAGTATCAGGGCATACCCGGAAACCTCCAGGTGAAGGGAGGATTCTGGTAGTAAGCGGTGAAAGTGCGATGGGGGCTCTTCAGTCAAGGTGTAGTGGATACTGGTGTTGGATCATTTAATAATTAGGTATTTATGTGTGTTTTAGAATAATAAAGTCCTCTTTTTTAACTTAAACCTTAATCCCATTTCCCCTTGCGGCGATCATCTTGAAGGGGGCTCCCAGATCTCACAAAAGCTGCCCTCCTGGGCCTATACCCACAGGAATAAGGGCACAACCCTCATCCTTGAAATGGACAAGGGCTGTGGGGAGAGGGGCAGGCTCTGCCATCTTCCTCTTCCACTGCTCCTCATGGACCATGCGGGCTCATATAGCTGAAGGCACACAGCCCCATGCGGTCAGGGCTCAAAATTCTGGCTATACCAGCCTGAATGTGAGACAAGAGGTTAAAGGATCTTGAAAGATGGCTGGACCATTTTTTTTTGCCAAGGATCCTTCTACACGTACTATTGTGGCTGTACAGCTGAGCCCGTCAAAAACATTAACATTTGGCCCGGGTTTTCCTTACCAAGAGGAAACCCCAGCTGCTGCTTTTCCTAGGCATCTACAGAGGGTTGCAAAAACATTCAGCCCCCTTGAAGTTTTCCACATTTTGTTATATTACTGCCACAAACATGAATCAATTTTATTGGAATTCCACATGAAAGACCAACACAAGTGGTGTACACATGAGAAGTGGAATGAAAATCATACATGATTCCAAACATTTTTTTACAAATAAATAACTGCAAAGTGGTGTGTGCATAAATATTCGGCCCCCTTTGATCTGAGTGCAGTCAGTTACCTATAGACATTGCCTGATGAGTGCTAATGACTGAATAGAGTGCACCTGTGTGTAATCTAATGTCAGTACAAATACAGCTGCTCTGTGATGGCCTCAGAGGTTGTCTAAGAGAATATTGGGAGCAACAACACCTTGAAATCCAAAGAACACACAAGACAGGTCAGGGATCAAGTTATTGAGAAATTTAAAGCAGGCTTAGGCTACATAAAGATTTCCAAAGCCTTGAACATCCCACGGAGCACTGTTCAAGCGATCATTCAGAAATGGAAGGAGTATGGCACAACTGTAAACCTACCAAGACAAGGCCATCCACCTAAACTCACAGGCCGAACAAGGAGAGCGCTGATCAGAAATGCAGTCAAGAGGCCCATGGTGACTCTGGACGAGCTGCAGAAATCTACAGCTCAGGTGGGAGACTCTGTCCATAGGACAACTATTAGTCGTGCACTGTACAAAATTGGCCTTTATGGAAGAGTGGCAAGAAGAAAGGCATTGTTAACAGAAAGCATAAGAAGTCCCGTTTGCAGTTTGCCACAAGCCATGTTGGGGACACAGCAAACATGTGGAAGAAGGTGCTCTGGTCAGATGAGACCAAAATGGAACTTTTTGGCCAAAATGCAAAACGCTATGTGTGGCAGAAAACTAACACTGCACATAACTCTGAACACACCATCCCCATTGTCAAATATGGTGGTGGCAGCATCATGCTCGGGGGGGTGCATCTCTTCAGCAGGGACAGGGAAGCTGGTCAGAGTTGATGGGAAGATGGATGGAGCCAAATACAGGGCAAACTTGGAAGAAAACCTCTTGGAGACGGCAAAAGACTTGATACTGGGGCGGAGGTTCACCTTCCAGCAGGACAATGACCCTAAACATAAAGCCAGGGCAACAATGGAATGGTTTAAAACAAAACATATCTTCGTGTTAGAATGGCCCAGTCAAAGTCCAGATTTAAATCCAATCGAGAATCTGTGGCAAGATCTGAAAACTGCTGTTCACAAATGCTGTCCATCTAATCTGACTGAGCTGGAGCTGTTTTGCAAAGAAGAATGGGCAAGGATTTCAGTCTCTAGATGTGCAAAGCTGGTAGAGACATACCCTAAAAGACTGGCAGCTGTAATTGCAGCAAAAGGTGGTTCTACAAAGTATTGACTCAGGGGGCTGAATAATTACGCACACCCCACTTTGCAGTTATTGATTTGTAAAAAATGTTTCGAGTCATGTAGGATTTTCGATCCACTTCTCACATGTACACCACTTTGTATTGGCCTTTCACGTGGAATTCCAATAAAATTGATGCATGTTTGTGGCAGTAATGTGACAAAATGTGGAAAACTTCAAGGGGGCCGAATACTTTTGCAACCCACTGTATGTACAGCTGCAATACCGATGGGTAAGGATACATTATTTAACTGCAATTATAAAAATAAAATAGTTTTACTATCATAACTTTTTTTAAAAGTGGTTTGAATTTCTTTTTTTTTGTTCTTGCTTTTCTCCCTAACATATTTGGTGAAGAGTTTCTCGGTAACTGAATGTTTGGCCAATTCGCCGTGAGACCGAAATTAAACATTTTGCTTGCTCATCCCTAGTTCTCAGTAGCCCGGAACTCTGAGCTTCATCTGGAAAATAACTGCAGATTCAGAAGGCATCCATGTCCAGCGAAGACTTGCTTGGACATTAGTTACTGTTACTTCTCATAGAAGCAGTCTTACAGATTTGTATGAAAGTAATGATTCATAGGCCCCAATTTAATTAACGTTTTCTCCAAACTTTTCTCCTAGTTAATATTTTTACACCTTTCAATAAAGAGCTATTTAAGCCACCAAGAAAGCAGGAGAGTACTTGAGTAATTTTAACAGTACTTTTTCACCTACCAGTACTTTTTGGTACTTTTTCAGTTGCAAAGTGCTGAAAAGTTATTTTAAACAAAGGATGAAAAATAGTCTCCTAGGAGAAAACATAGTCGAAACAGTTTATTGAATACGGCTCATAGCACTGGCTTTAACTTACACTCTCACTGAATCACATGTCTATTCATCCTCTGGGCGTCCACTTTGCTACTCTCTCCTCACTGCTTGCCAATGACTTAACCCATACATGCTGTTGGTTGCTCTCTCCAACAACTCTCTAATCTATGTTACAGTTTGCAAGTACCTCCAGACGGCAGCTGGTAAACGGAGCAAGGATGAACCTCACACTTGTGGGATCTCTTGCAACTCATTATCAGCAGCTCCTTTGCTGTAGGAAAGGGTGCAAGAGTTATGCTGGGTACACACAATACAATTTTCTGTTAGATTTACCTGCCAGATCAATTTTTTTCAACATGTCCGTTCTTAAATTCGATTGATTTTCTGATCGATCAGAAAATCGATCGTAATTAAGATCGGACATATTGAAAGAATCGATCTGGCAGGTAATTCTAACAGAAAATTGTATCGTGTGTACCCAGCATTAGTATCAATGTTCGGGAACACCCTCGTGATTACCCTAGCACTTTTATATATAATATACATATCCTATAATGGTCTCTGAAATACTGGTGGCCCAAAATTAAGGTATGCCCTTGTGTATTTTCTACCACATTTATTGAAACAGGTAATACCATTTCCATAGCTTTTACATTCAATGAGACTGGTCTATTAAAGAGAAAAAAAAATCACCTTGCCTGGCTTAGCTTCTGCGGTGAACAGTATGCCTGGTCTGGAAAACTTGTGATGATGTTCTACCAGTGGAGCTGGTGAGTGCTCTTGTTATGCAGTGGTCAGCTTGTTAAGCAGGAGTGTCTGACTCACATTCCCTATTTGTATGCTTCTGTGTGGCACTCCTGGTTTAGGTGTTTATATCAGAGAAGATATAAGCCTCTACCATTAGTGCATGAGTAGCTCTGGAAGAAGACTATATTAATATATGGCGCAATACCTAAAAGCGATAAGGAAGAGATAAGAAGAGTGACTGGGGACTGTTAAATATACATACTACTGTCATGCATAATTTGTAGTCTCTATTGGTGTTCAACCAGTATAGAGTACTTCTACTCTTAGAACCAAGTGGATCCGGTTGACAAAGTGTAATTGGGAAAGTGAGTGGAGTGCTCCACTATTAAGCTGAGGGGATGTCCTGAGTGAATAGGGGGAGTTGATGAGCAAGTGCTATTGGTACGTATCATGATCTGCAGTGATTACTAATAAAGTCTGTGTTATTAAGGTCAGGTTTTTGAGCGGCTGATTTTGACTGATCTCTAGGCAATACAGTTGGCCTTGTTACTACAATCAGTGAGCCTGGTCTATTAAAGGGAAAAATTGTAACCTTGTCTGGCTTAGGTTCGAACTAACACCCAGTCAAATTCACGAGAATTAAAAACAAAAAGAAAAAAGACAACCAGAAAACCCCCCCAGAAATCTCTACAAATCTGATTAGTTATTTAAAGCAAAAACCAGTAAAGTGAAAACGCCTCATTTTAATGAGCTGGGACTCATCTGCTGTATATTTGCAGATGACCCCATGACTCAACCCAATGAGGCTTTTTATTAATAAATCCATTTTTCATGCCTAAGACTCATTCGCTGAAATAGACTGTAAAATATGTGTGTGCAGCTCTGTGTAAAATTGAGTGTGCAATGCAGATAACAGTACATAATGTGACGGCTCCTTCGATGGATAGAGCTGTTTTCCAACATTAGATGATTTGTGAGTCACCATCTATTTTCTCCATGAAATAAAAGCATACTCTACCAGGGCTGATTCACATAGCTGGAAGATGGAGAAAGAAATCATGCTACATGTTAAACTGCATTCCTAAAATACAAGTTCCACTGATATATAATTTTATGCAAATGTACTTCTGTAGTTAATAATAGTGCCCTAAATATTTCACATTGTAAGGATAATTTTACTTTAAGCTTCTTTTTATAATATCCTAATAAGTGTGACGTCTAAGTATCTACAGATTTTTTTTTATAATTAAAAAGCTCTTTCCATATATCCTATTAAACAGTGCTAGATTAAAAAACTCTTTTCTTCCTATATTTCTAGCCTGAGTTGACTTTTACCTTAAATTAACATATTGTTCTTGAAATGCAAATGAATTAAAAAAAGGGGGTGAAAAAGTATGTGACCCTTTCTGATTCATCTTATAGTTTTGTCCATACACTGATTGGCTTTTGATCACAGCAAGAGATTGACCACTGTCATGTTACAAGAGGCAGTATGATCACATACAGGAGATGTACTGATTATTGCAATGTACAAATAAACAGGAGACAGAGTGACTGCTGTTACAATCCAGAGACTGAGGGACTACTGCAATAGTCCTGAAAACCCTTATCCATTCCCAGGTCCATGCTTTTTTCCCTGTTTGAAAACCTGCAGGACAGGTGCTTTTGTAATAAGAAAAAAACAGTATGATGCACCATGTGGCTGCTAATGGAGCTAACAAGGCATTTACCAATAAGCATTATTAGATGGACATTCAAGCAGAAATAACATGTTTTCATGCTTAAACCTGTCACCTCGGGCTTGATTCACTAAGACAAATAGCATGCCGTATCAGAGATAACACTCCATATTAAATTTAACACACCTTACCACGCACTACGAACTTATGCCTGCTAAATGGCAATGACGAGAGCTTCACTGTCCTGCCCTGGACCCCTGCGGGTTTGTAGCACTCGCTATGCTACTCTGATAATGAATGTTAACTTTAATAAGGAGTGTTATCTCTGATAAGGCGTGTTAACTCGGATAAGGCATGCTATTTGTCTTAATGAATCAAGCTCCATGTGTTCTCCCCTCCTCTCTATCTGACTCCCTCCGCCGGACAGGGTGCAGCAGGAACTGCTCATCTGCTGCTGTCACTTCTATTAGTAAATATTTTTATAGAAATGTACAGATTTGAGTAAATATGGGAAGAGAAGACTGAGCAGGAGTTCATAGGCTGCTATGTGGGTGCATCCAATCATAGCAGGTAGGCTGTGGGGTAGGTAAAGTTGGTAAACCCTACAGATGCACTCATGGTGGATGTATCTAGTGCTTACCCTTGGTCCATCCCTGTTATAGAGTGAAAGCGACCACTGCCTATCTCTCCACACCATAGGTAGTAACAAAGTAAGCTTGAATTTAAGCACCGCTGATCTTGTTGTCCAAAGAGACTGCAAGGTGTTAGTAGCAACAGTGACAGTAAATTCATGGAGGTGCTGCTAAGAACATTCATACAGGATGAGAAGACCCGGCAAGTTCCTCATTAGAGATTCACAGGGAGCGGTGACTAGCTGCACTATGGTTATGCATTAATATTATATTTAATCAAAAACAGAACATTGTAATCTCCAGTTTCAGGATAGACAGATGCACAGCATTGCAAGGCTCGACATGTGAAAAGGGTGCCGGGAAATTTGGACGCAGGGTGAAACCGATAAAGTCTCACCCTCCTGTGACAAATTTCAACATTAATTACTACTCCCCCTCTAAAGCGTTGTACAGTGAGGTAAGACACAATTCCCCTTCCAGCTCACATTCCAATTGCGCTTTTTTTTGTAATTTCGGCTCCGTCTCTTGCCAACACCCAACTTACTCACTGAGCACCGCTAAATCCGTAATTCCCATTATGGCCTATGGCAGCACACATGACGCACTTGGAGATCCTTGCTAGTGTTGGGTGAACACCTGGATGTTCGGGTTCGGGTCCGTTCGGCCGAACATGGGCCAGATGGTCGGCATGTTTGGGCCGAACTCCGAACTCCCCCCGAACATGCCGCTTTTGGGGGCCCTATGGGGTCGCAGGCATAAGGGGGGAGCATGCCCCGATCATGGGGGGGGGGTGGGGGGAGGTCGGAAATTCCCCCCACCCCCTCCGCTAGCGCCCCCCCTCTGCCCGCTTCCCCATAAAAAAAGTTTGATGAAAGTTAAATAGTACCGGTGGCTGGCAGTGGAGTGAGTGAGGAGGAGGAGTCCGACTAGGAGAGTGACGCGTTGAGGCCGGGCAGAGGGCGGTTCAGCGGTAGTACCCTTATGGTACTTCCGCCCTTTCTCTGACCTCATGTCCTCTACGTGATGACGCATACGAGGGTACGCGTGACGCGTACCCTCGTATGCAGAGGATGTGAGGTCAGAGAAAGGGCGGAAGTACCACAAGGGTACTACCGCTGAACCGCCCGCTGCCCGGCCTCAACGCGTCACTCTCCTAGTCGGACTCCTCCTCCTCACTCACTCCACTGCCAGCCACCGGTACTATTTAACTTTCATCAAACTTTTTTTATGGGGAAGCGGGCAGAGGGGGGAGCGCTAGCGGAGGGGGTGGGGGGAATTTACGACCCCCCCCCCCCCGCGATCGGGGCATGCTCCCCCCTTATGCCTGCGACCCCATAGGGGAGCCATATTCGGGCGAACAGGGCCCTGTTCGGCCGAACAGGGGCCCTGTTCGGCCCTGTTCGGCGGGCATTCAGTAGTTCGGGCGAACCCGAACTAAAAAGGCCGAACACCATCAGGTGTTCGGCCGAACTCGAACATCACCCGAACAGGGTGATGTTCTGCGGAACCCGAACAGTGGCGAACACTGTTCGCCCAACACTAATCCTTGCCTGCAAGAAAAAGTGCCAGGGCTTAACTTGGCCATGGTTTGGCAGGATGACACCCCTATGCTTAAAGAGAATCTGTATTCACAAAATGAAGTATAAACAAACATCCCTGCCTGTTTGGGGTCATCTCCTAGCCCCTCTGTAATATTTTTGCTGCTCTCCGCTGCAATAAAGAGGGTAAAAAAACTATAAACTGTTTTGTAAACAGAAAAGATGGCCACCAAAACAGGAAGTACATCAGCAGAGCAGTGAGCAGTGAACTCAGTTAATACACAGTAAGTACACAGAGAATTCAGTAAGTTACACATTGAATTCAGTCTCCAGAGGTTACGTGCAAGTTTTGAAAGAGCTCTGTGTCAATGAAGCATGACAAGCTGTGTTTTTAGAGCCTGGAGTCATGTCAGCCTGACAGGCAGCTTCCTCCTCAGCCAGCTATTCTTTGTTTAGTTTATCAGTCTGTGTTTATCAACCTCACAGATAGCAGACAAGCTGACAGTGAGAGCAGGACATTGTCTGTGAGGAATAATCATCACAGGAGCACTGGAGGGGCTTGGAAGGAGTTAACTTGTTCACATTACTGAAGAGTTGGCAGCCTTCCAGACACAGCCGACAAATCCGACAGGGGAAAGATAAGTTGATTTATTACAGAGATGGTGCAAGTATAAAGTGCTGCAGTAAGCCAGAGCACAATAGAACAGCCTTAGGAACTTGTAGGATAGGAGAAATACTGCTAAAATTTTTGTTACAGAGTCTCTTTAAATTAAATGTATATTGTCTGTTTACAATATGGTTCAACTGCCTCATTTTGATAAGAATGAGAAATCAAATATAATGTGGATCTGAATAGGATGGCTATATGGGCACATACATGGCAGATGAAGTTCAATGTTGACAAATGTAAAGTCATGCATTTTGGTCGTACCAATGGTCTAGCACCATACAAAATAAATGGGATACAGTTGGGGACATCAAACTTGGAGAAGGACTTAGGAGTACTCATTGACAACAAGTTAAATAATCGTACTCAATGCCAAGCCGCTGCAGCTAAAGCGAACAAAATTTTGGGATGCATTAAAAGGGAAATAAAAACTCGAGATGCTAGCATAATATTGCCCCTGTTTAACTCTCTAGTAAAGCCACATCTGGAATATGGAATTCAGTTCTGGGCACCACATTACAAACAAGATATTGCAGTTTTAGAGCAGGTGCAGAGACGAGCAACAAAATTTATACGTGGGATGGAAGGTCTCACTTATCAAGAAAGGTTAGATAAACTGGGTTTATTTAGTCTAGAGAAAACACGCCTTAGAGGAGATCTAATTAACATGTATAAATACATCAGGGGGCAATATAATAGCTTGGCGGATGAGCTTTTTGTCCCTAGGCCTTCTCAAAGGACTAGAGGACATGATCTGCGCATGGAGGAAAAACGTTTTAGCCATTTATTTAGGAAAGGGTTCTTTACAGTAAGAGTGATTAAGATGTGGAATGCATTGTCACATGAAGTCGTTATGGCAAACTCTATACCTACATTTAAAGGGGGCTTAGATGCTTTCCTTGCGTTGAAAGACATCCATGGCTACAATTACTAGGTTATGCCTAATGATGTTGATCCAGGGATTTTATCTGATTGCCATCTGGAGTCGGGAAGGAATTTTTCCCTTTTGGGGCTAATTGGACCATGCCTTGTGGGGTTTTTTTTGCCTTCCTCTGGATCAACAGGGGTATGTGGGGGACGGGCTGGAGTTGTACTTTGTACTGGTTGAACTCGATGGACGTATGTCTTTTTTCAACCAAAATAACTATGTAACTATGTAACTATGTATGGCTGTATTCTTTTCAGCTAGTTTTACAATAGCCCCAAAATGAGATTGTCTTCAGAAAAATAAAAGCAACTTAACTTCAGGATAACCTAAGCAGCCATTATGTGCTATCACACATTAGGACAGGTATAATATACACGGAAGTAAAGTAATCCTTTGTACAGTGCTATAATGGTGGACCCAGCCAATAGTGGGCCCCTGTCCAGCACTGATTCTGGTCACATCACACTTTCCCTTAGTGATGTTTCACTGGAATAATTAAACTCTTCCATTCTCCATTAATGTACTGACTGATGTAGTCATGTCCTGTTCACCCTTCCCCTTAAAGGGAATTATTATTATTATTATTATTTATTGTATTTATAAAGCGCCAACATATTACGCAGCGCTGAACATTAATTTAGGTTACAGACAATATTTAGGGGTGACATACAGCAATATGACAATACAGGAATACAAGAAAACCAGATCACACACCATAGTATGAGTACCAGGTAATGCTAAAATGGTGCCCATACACGATACAATAAAAACGTTCGATTTTCCCGTTTATTCGATCTAAATGATCGAATTGAATGAAAGTTGAAAATATTTTTTTTTTCGATCAAGAAATTCGAACGATTATCCCGTTTTTTCGGGAAAAATGATCGGACATGCTGGAAAAATCTTTATATTCGATCTAACAGAATAATCGAACTAAATTATCTAATTGAAAAATTGTACCATGTATGGCCACCTTTAGTCAGTCACTGGATGGGAGCATGGAGATTAGGCAAGTTAGGTTCACTCAGATGCATAGCATGGGTTCACAGTAATGGAGGTGCAATATCAGGTAGGACACAAAAGGAGGAGGACCCTGCCCAAAGGCTTACAATCTAGAGGGAGAAGTAAGGACACGAATGGTAGGGGAATAGAGTTCAGCTGTAGGTTTAGAGCACTTGTGAGGGGTGGTAGGCCAGAGTGAAAAGGTGAGTCTGAAGCAAGAAGTATATGGAGGCTGCCATATTTACTTCCTTTTAAACAATACCAGTTGACTAGCAGCCCTGCTGATCTATTTGGCATCAGTAATATCTGAATCCCACCAGAAATAAGCATGCAGCTAATCTTGTCGTATTTCACAAAAATGTCAGAAACATCTGTTCTGCTGCATGCTTGTTCAGGGTCTATGGCTAAAAGTATGAGAAGCAGAGGATCAGTAGGATGCCAGGCAACTGGTATTGCTTAAAAGGAAATGCATATGGCAGCCTCCATATACCTCTTGCTTCAGGTTCCCTTTAAATGACCCTCAACATATTGCAACAGACTTCTGCTTACATCATATGTACATTAAATGCCCCCCCCCCCCCCCCACACCTTCTATCTTAAAGAATGCAGTCTTTATCTCCCCACATGACAAGTATCATCATTAAATATTTTTTTTTAACTAATGGACGAGGAAAGGTAGGAGCAGCGTACCATCAACCCAGTGCGTGACCAACAGTGCTTGGTATTCCACTTAGAGACCACAGCAGTCTACAACAGTCAGCATACTAATTAAAACTTTAATTTACTCTTTCCATCAGTTCAAAAATCAAATAATACTTTTGAGGTTAAGCAAGGGTCCCCTTTTATCTTGGCAATAAAATGGAAAGTAATATACAGTGCTCTCAACACCAAACCTTATACACAGTATCTCAATAATCACAAAACCATCAATTGATGTTAAATAACTGTGCATCATATTCCTACCAAGTTAACCAAATACACACCATGCACAAAGGGCATGAAAATATATAAAAAGTAGTTATGGCAAATTTAAGTAGTTAAAGGACCACTATCGCGAAAAAAGTAGGCAGTTAAAAAATGACAGAAGCCCCAGGTAAGTGAATTTTTTTTCTTTTTTTTTTTAAATAGCTTCAGGTCCACTTTAAACGCATTTTTTTTAAATAGCTTCAGGTCCACTTAAAACGCAGATAAAGAATTTGCCTTAAAGGACCAATATCGCGAAAAAAGTAGGCAGTTAAAAAATGTGACAGATGACATGTTTTGGGCCAGTCCATCTTTTTAAGGGAGATTCTCAGGGCTTTTTGTTTTCAACAGTATTTCCTGAACAACAGTTGCAAAATCTAACACATAATAGTGTGCTAAGTGATTGGGGAGGCTGGCTGGTATCTTGCTATTTTGGCAGTTAAACTGCTGTTCAGGAAATGCTGTTGAAAACAAAGAAAGCCCTGAGAATCCCCCTTAAAAAGATGGACTGGCCCAAAACCTGTCATCTGTCACATTTTTTAACTGCCTACTTTTTTCGCGATATTGGTCCTTTAAGGCAAATTCTTTATCTGCGTTTAAAGTGGACCTGAAGCTATTTAAAAAAAAAAAAAGAAAAAAATGCACTTACCTGGGGCTTCTGCCAGCCCGGTGGGGGAATGAAGGATCATTTGGTAACTTTGCGGGCACAGCTGCAAGGGGCTGGCAGAAGCCCCAGGTAAGTGAAACTCTTTTTTTTATATGTATCTTCAGGTCCGCTTTAAAGAAAACCTGTAACTAAAAAAAGTACCCCTGGGGGGTATTCACCTCGGGTGGGGGAGACCACCGGAACCGATTTAGGCTGCCCCCGTCCTACTGTGTCCCATGGCGGTCTGGCTGTGCCCCTCCGAATAGCGGGGATGTAAATATTTACCTTCCGCAGGCACAGTATCTGCTCTCCGCTCGGAGATAGGCGGAAATAGCCGATCGCTGTCGGTCCACTCTACTACGCAGGCGCAAGTCTCCTTTTTCCGCCTATCTTCGTGCTGAGAGCCGAAACAGCGCCCTTGCTGGAGCCAGGGAAGGTAAATAAATCAGCGCTTATCATGCTTGTCGGGGGAGGATTCCGGGACTCTTTGGGGAGCCAAAACTGGACTGCCTGCAGCTACAGGGATGGGGAAGCCTCATTGGGACTCAGGCTTCCCCCTCCCGAGGTGAGTACCCCCAGGGGATGTTTTTTATGTTACAGAGTCTCTTTAAGAGGGGCTTAGATGTTTTCATTGCATTGAACGACATCCGTGGCTATAATTACTGGTAAATCCCAATGAGATCCAGGGATTTTATCTGATTGCCATCTGGAGTCAGGAAGGCATTTTTTTCCCTTTTGGGGCTTATTGGACCATGGGTTTTTTCGCCTTCTTCAGTAACCTTACCTAAATTATGTCTAGAATTAAAGGACTTCTGGCACATTGGCCACACAAAGTTTAAGTACAGTGCATGCTAGTATATTTTCATGCTGTCTGATTTTTGACTTGTATATTTGAATTATTTTGGCCAGAGTATGATGTAATTTCAAAGGTTTTAGTTTGGGGACTATTGTGTATCACTATTCCCTTTATGGCTTTAAAAAACAGGGACTGGACATGGCTCTAAAACAGTTGTTGGATTTTGGAACGGATGTAAAATGATGAAAACAACTGACAGTGCTGGTTGAATATACACAAAATTTTAACACATGTTAAAGTTACATCAAGAGGGCGTAGCCAACCAACAATGTGAAAAGACGTGACTCACAATGCTACCTGCTCAATCTTGTTTATTCCACTCCACAATCCTGGCATATCACCACACTAGAAACACTAAAGAGAAGGTCCCCAGTGCTAGGCCAGCAGCAATCTTCCCAGTCGCACTGCATCTGATCCGGCAGAACTGAGAGGAAGTGACCATAACAAAGTTAGCAAAAAAAAAAAGATAGCACTAATGCTTCTACTACAGAATGACTTCCTAAACCTGTGCTCAAGTACCACCAACAGTGCATTTTTTGTTGGAAATCCCCAAAGGTAGATAATCAGCTCTGCTGAGACAGTTATTACCCCACCTGTGAACTGTTGGTGGTACTTGAGGACAGGGTTAGGAAGCCCTGCTCTACGGCAAAGCAAAACAAGTTGGGGGACAAGGGGAAAGATGTGGCTGCCCAACTGGAATGCATTGCTGTACACCTGCAAAGCATGAAGATACCCTAGATGGCATGGAGGAGGTGAGCCGTGTATAGGGGAAGACACAGCAAAAAAAGGGTAAGAACAGCAGTATAGAAGAGACATACAGCATCTATATGTCTATACAGTCACCCCTGCACTAACTGAGCAGAAAGGAGGCCTAAAGGAAGAAACACTGAATGTTTGTTGTGACAAGATCCGTCTAATATTAAAGCTGCATCACATCAGCAAACTGTCCTCTGCCCACTGCTGCCCTCCATGCTTACATACTCCTGGGCCACACTATGGGTTTGATTGTCTAAAGCGTAAAAACTTCAATCACAGCAGTTATCACGCGAGCTGCCGCGCACAAAGGTTAGCTCGCGAACAGTGTTATTACTTTCCATGATAAGCAAAGGTTTGCGCACGATCACGTGCGCTTTTCACGTGAAAAGTGCATGTGATTGTGCGCAAACCTTCACTTATCATGCAAAGTAACGCTGTTTGCGCGCTAACCTTTGCACGCGGCAGCTTGCGTGATATCTGCTGTGATAGCAGTTATCACACTTTAGAGAATTGAGCCATACATGTGAGCGACGAAGCAGGTAATTTGGGCACCAGTTGCCATTGGGTAAAATTAGCACTGCATAGATCGCAATGTTAATTGCAGCCTCAGCAGCGCCCAGGGAGTAATTTGAACCAATCCAGAGGGTTCGCACATTGAGTACAAAGTAAGCATCTTTTATTGTGTCATACACCAGATAGCCATCTAATCACCAACGACTATTTCGGAGCCACGGTGGGTCACCTTTGTCTAGGTACAGATCAGAGTGGTCGTTCCGGAATGGAAGTAATTCAAATTGAAATAATGTACCTTTATTGACACACAATATGTTTCACCAGCTACAGCCAGCTTCTTCAGGTGATTTCTTAAAAGATTATAGTTAGCGAGATGAGCGCTTCTCTCACTAACCATCTTGCCTTAATAGGTAGGTAGTCCTTGCTATATTACTGGTGCTCCAGTGTTTCCATGTTTCTGACCATATTCACAGATGACAGTCTGCACTCCTCTACATCAATATAAATCATAATGCTTTATTCAAAAGGCCATAAAAGACACTAGTTACAGACACTATCGCTGACGTGTTTATGACCCTGCTGGGTCCTTAGTTGTAGCCTGAGTGGCATTCCTTTTGCATACTTTTTCTGACTTTATTGCCTAACTACTAGGAGCACTACCCACTGTAAGAAGACCAGAAGGAGTGATGGATGTGGAGGACCTGCTTAAAGAGAAAATGTAACCAAGAATTGAACTTCATCCCAGTCAGTAGCTGATACCCCCTTTCCCATGAGAAATATTTTTATTTTCACAAAGGGATCATCAGGGGGCTCTGTGTGGCTGATATTGTGGTGAATACCCTCCCACAGTGTGATGTCACTTAGGACCATGGTTCTTCTGACATCACACTGTGAGAGCCTTGTTGCATTGTGGAAAATAACAACTGCCAAAAAAGCAAGCAGCATCTCCTTCCAGTGACATCACCTGCCAGCAGGAAAAATGTCACCATGTGATAAATGTCAGAATGTAAATCAGGGAGAGGAAAGATTTTACAGTGAGCAAACACTGACTAAATCATTTATACATAATTATTGTAAAAATTAAGCACTTTTTTTTATTAGATTATTTTTACTGGATTTCCTCTTTAAGACATACGTGTAGAGACATACTGCAAACATTCATGGTGAATGAAGCTTTCTTCTGACAACTTTCACTGCTAAGTTCTGAATTTATAATGAGCACTGTTCTAGTGACCATTAAGATCTAAAATCACTTTGGACTCTTTAATTCCTAATGCAGATTCTTTATGCTTATCCCTTGGTGAACACACATAAAAACCTGCCATGCAAATGCAACTTGGAGGGTCAATAGGATTTGCAATTTTAGTGTTGTCCTAGATACATTTCATTAAAATATTCCTAATGCAGTGTTTAAGTTATTTGACAATAGTATAACGTTACCTTAAAAAATCTTAAACTGCACATATTGCTTAAGTCAAGCTTAAAGAGCCTCTGAAAAGCAATGTTTTAATGTTTGCATGCGTAAACCCAGGGCAGCCAGCTTAATGACTCATGTTTGTACAAGGAGAAATGTTTCCTCTTCACGGTTACTAGTACAAATTACAATTGCTAGAAAAACCAACAATATTACAATCCCCATAAGGTGAAAAAGAAAATAACAAACAGCTTTGTGGTGTATTCAGTGTCACTTTATGTCACGACATGATACAGTATAAATCTGCAGGTTTTTAAAATTTTTGTATTTGTAGGTATGGGAAGGGACATCCTGTGACAATGACAGTGTTTAAGGTCTTGCAGCAGAAAGGGGTTAAGATTCTCCATGTGTCTGATTGCCAAATCTCCAAAAGCCTCGAGGAGTTGAGGATAAACAGAAGCCGCTGCGCTCATTTATCAGTGTATATATACATATACATACATATATATATATATACACAGTGAGAGAAATATCAGCTCTTGTCTCACTGGGCACACAGCTTGCCAAAGAGAAAGAGACAGAGGGTACGGGCACCAGCATTTCCGTCTGAATAAACACTGAAATATTACCCCTAAAGAACAACGAGTAAGCAGTGTGTGACAGGGCATGGGGCTGGCACTGACTATTTAATGCAGCTTTACCTACTGTGCCCTTATACTGTCAACTATAAATGTTAATATAAGAGCCTTCCAGTTCGGCGTGTCTGGATTAGTGCCATCTCCTACACCCTTGGATCAGAGGCCGTACACTTCCGTCCCTGTTCTCTAGGAATCTGGGTCCTCCCCAGCTGCTGTTTCCAGCAGAAAGAGGCAAGCTGCTTTTAAAAGAGGTGAGCTATCCCTGTGCTGTATTTCTGCTAAATCACAAATTCAAAAGAACATGTTTTGATGGACTGTGCTTAGCTGGTTGAGAGACAATCTGCTTCCTTTTAAGAAATAGACATAGCGTTTTCTTGAAACCAAAATATGATTTACAAGCCAAGACTGGCACTTTGGCAACTGTTGCTTCTGCCAGAAACACAGCTCTGTTTGAGTATATCGGTACACATGTGTGAGCTTCTCATCCACAACCAGGTTCACCAAAACCTGTGTATTTGGGATGCTCATTTGGATTTCGCAGAACTGACATTTCTGCATTTCCGGATCGAAAATCAACATACTCCGGATCGAAAATACCGAAACTCTGTAATTTTAGCCCAATCACAGAACTCAGAAGCATTGTACCAATCAGAGAATGCAGGGGCAACTCGGAAATATTTGGCCAATACGAGAATGCAAAAAATAACCTAGCTATTCGCATGTATCCTGAGCGATTGCCGACTCGCTGAGCGATGAAAAGCAAAGTATTCATGCCATGGAGCTGCACTGCTATCCTGGTAGAAAAGCAAGAGCCGTCACTGTCATGCAGTGTCCATTGCTAGAGTCAGCAGGCTCCCAAGTACCTACCCAATGCGCGCTGGACCATGCTATGTTGTGCTGACACCATCACTCACTGTCGCTCTGCCTCCTCCCCCACACACACTATGACCACTGCCACTGGCTGCTGTCCTCTTCTCCTTCTTGCGTCCTTGAAGCTTCCCCAGTGCTCTCCGTTCCTCCACCTAGTGGAGTAACAAGGAGCCCCGGAGGAAGCTTCAAAGGTGCTTTTACTGGGGCTCTAGTGATGAAGGAGAAGTGGACTGCAGCGTCGGTCACAGTTGGTTCAGCGGGCAGTGCAGAACAACAGTGCCAGCAGAGCCTGGCATGCTGTGCCAGATGTCTGGTCAGCAGCGAGTGGTGATCAGTAAGAGGTTTGTCTTTTTATAATTTTATGTATAAGCTGCACACACCACAAGTGGGTCCAAAACTGTGTTGGTGTTGTAGGCCCTCGATACAATATTTTGTGGCCCTCGCCAGCAAAAAGTTCCTTATAGTTCTCTTCAGTGCTCCCAAGTAATCCGCCACATCCCGCTGCTAAACGAGGGCTGCAGAGCCCCCAAATCGCCCGGGGGCAATCCGCCGCCATTTCCTGGAAGGGGCAGAGCTTTCAGCTTCAGCTCTGCCCCTCCTGACGTCAATCGCCGCACGGATCGCCGCCTCTCCCCACCCCTCTCTGTGAAGGAAGAGTGAGAGGGGCGGGCAGAGGCGGCGATGCGCCACGATTGTGAAATTCCTTATGTGGCCCAGCCTCATCCTGACTTTGCCTCCTGCGGCCCCCAGGTAAATTGAGTTTGAGACCCCTGCTCTATGGGGTAAAACCACTGCAAATCATCCATCACTGTTCAATTGTTTTTACAGAGAAAACCTCTGCATAAAATCAGAGTATCATCTAACTTCTGTGAAGGGCAGGGATTGTATGGAGGGTTACCGTATATACTCGCAAGCAAGCCGAATTTTTGACCCCCAAAAAGTGGGCCAAAAGTTGGGGGGTCGGCTTGCTTGCGAGTCACGTTGGTCGGTGGTCGTAGGCCGCCCCTCCCCTCCGTCCGCCGCTGCTATTGGCTTACCCTGTGGCCTCTAATATTCCCCTCTCCGTCTCCCGGGCATGTAAATAGTTCACAGCAGCTCGCTCCACGGCGGCTGCTGTGTAAATGACAGGAAGCTGTAGGCAGAGCGGTTTCTATAGTAACGGCGATACACATCGCCGTTACAGGAAGCCGCTCTCCCTACAGCTTCCTGACATCATGCAGCAGCCGCCGTGGAGCGAGCTGCTGTGAACTATTTACATGCCCGGGAGACGGAGAGGGGACTATTGGAAGCCGGCAGCCGCAGGGTAAGCTAATAGCAGCAGCGGCCGCGGGGGGGGGGGGGGGGGGGGGAGGGTCGGGGTCTAGCTATACTGGGCAATATACTAGCTATACTGGGGCACTATACTAGCTATACTAGGCAATATACTAGCTATACTGGGGCACTATACTAGCTATACTGAGCACTATACTAGCTATACTGGGCACTATACTAGCTATACTGAGCACTATTCTAGCTATGCTGGGCAATATACTAGCTATACTGGGGCACTATACTAGCTATACTGGGGCACTATACTAGCTATACTGGGCACTATACTAGCTATACTGGGGCACTATACTACCTATACTGGGGCACTATAGTAGCTATACTGGGCACTATACTAGCTATACTGGGGCACTATACTAGCTATACTGGGCACTATACTAGCTATACTGGGGCACTATATTAGCTATACTGGGGCACTATACTAGCTAAACTGAGCACTATACTAGCTATACTGGGCACTATACTAGCTATACTGAGCACTATACTAGCTGTACTGGGCAATATACTAGCTATACTGGGGCACTATACTAGCTATACTGGGGCACTATACTAGCTATACTGGGGCACTATACTAGCTATACTGGGCACTATACTAGCTATACTGGGGCACTATACTAGCTATACTAGGCACTATACTAGCTATACTGGGCACTATACTAGCTATACTGGGGCACTATACTAGCTATACTGAGCACTATACTAGCTATACTGAGCACTATACTAGCTATACTGG
The DNA here is from genome assembly GCF_040937935.1 of Hyperolius riggenbachi. Classification (NCBI taxonomy): domain Eukaryota; kingdom Metazoa; phylum Chordata; class Amphibia; order Anura; family Hyperoliidae; genus Hyperolius; species Hyperolius riggenbachi. Next base: position 137,022,543 of record NC_090656.1, read on the forward strand.
GCACTATACTAGCTATACTGAGCACTATACTGGCTATACTGAGCACTATACTAGCTATACTGGGCACTATATTAGTTATACTGGGCACTATATTAGCTATACTGAGCACTATACTAGCTATACTGGGCACTTCACTAGCTATACTGGGCACTACCTACCCATACTGGGCACTATACTAACTATACTGGGACACACTGGGGGGGATCACACGACCAACATTTCCTACCCCCGGCTTATATGAGGGTCAATCATTTTTCCTGGTTTTTCAGGAAAAAGTTGGGGGTCGGCTTATATGCAGGTCGGCTTGCTTGCGAGTATATGTAATTTGCAATGGTTTTGGTAATGTAACTTGGTCGTAAGGTATATAAATGATGACAGCTACGAGCACAATCTGTTTTGTTTCTTTAGCTAGTACTTTCCCACAAAGCAGCTCCCTCTGTAGTTTGGACAGCCCTTGTATATACGAATTTAGACTTGTCAGAAGACATAATCCCATATACCTACATATATTGGTCTACATACTTTAAATGTTAGCAGCTAGCTTTTGGCAGAATGTTTAGCAAATCACTACGCACTGTATATTTATGGTAGTAACTGTGCCAGGAAAAGTGTCACAAAGTGTACTAGATTAATTACAGAGAGAAGTCAGGACAAGGAATTAGTGAGTGGAGTATGGCTATGAATATCTAAAATCTGTATGCCATTTATTCATGTCTATTTGGAATTTTTTTTGCACTGCCAACTGAGGGTGTGTGTTTAATTTACTGTTGTGCATATTTACAGACTGTATTGTTTCCTTTACACATATCTAGGCATAGGGCCACTTTTCCGTTTTTAGACTGTCCCCTCGGGAGGATGTACATGCACTTCTGCCTTTTGACCTGGAAATATACATGGAGTAAAATGGAAGCACTTAAGAGAAAATAAAATGAATGATGCTTTTCAAAATAAATAGTTCAGCCAAAATGGGAAAAACACAATTAGCCTTTCCTAAAATTAAGTTTCAGCATTTAGAACATGAAACTAGATTAAGGCGGTCATTCAAAAAGTCAATGTTCTGACCCTCAAAGAGGTAGATATTAGCAGATTGTGGTCCACTCTCTCAGCTCATTACTGAGATCATGCCACAGCTGACTGTGAGCTGGTGATCAGTTAGGTGAGGAGGGCAGGTCTGAAGTTTATATTTGCCTAATGTTTCCAGGGTTTTTTTATGCTTCTTCTGGAATCTAAAATGTTTATGCTAGTATATCTAAGGCCCTGCTTGTTGCTTTATGGTGAGGAGTTTTACTAAAACTGTTGACGAATTGGGGCATCTTAAGGTACATACAGAAAAGAGATATTTGGCATGCATGGTATACCAAAGTCATGTCCCTAGTGTAATAATACCCTGATCCCCAGAGATATGCAATGTCCTTTATGTAATGGTCTTTCTGCAGGTCTCTGCAAAAGCACAAACATTATTTTCCCCCATAACAGTGCTGCTATCACACCCCCATATTAGCTATCACCACTGTTTCCTCTCTTTAAAAAGTGCAACTATCGTGTCTCCCCTATAATGTGCCACATTCATGCTCCCCATGTTACAAGTAAAGCCATAGGCCTTTATACAGTTCCTCTTTTCTTCTAAGTTTCCTTGTAGGTCACTGGCGAACTGAGGGGGCTATTCCGGGTGTCTGGAACCTCCCCCCTGCACTGAGCTGTGTATTCAGCCAGGGAAGCCCGCATAATATAAACAGCCTCATTCTCCCTCCCTTCTAACTTCTGGTGCCTCCCTCCAGCTAATAGAATGAGAGAGGCAGCCCAGCTTCCCTCACAAGAAGATGCAGCCTGCAGTGAGAGAATGTTGATTATGGAGTCCTGGACTCTCCACAGCACATAGGTGTCAGACATGATGAAATTAGAGTGCAGGCAAGCTGGTAAATATGCACAGCATGATGCAGAGCTTGCCTGGACTCAGGGTCTGTGGGCAAACATCTGTCTGGTCTCTCCCCATTGTTATAATGACTGCATGTGTGGGTAAGGTGTTTAACAAGCTGAAAAGTTTTTGACAGTCCCTTGACTCCAGGAGGGCTTCTTTCTGACTTGTGTGAGAGACTGACAGGGACAGGAGTCCGATTACAGGCAAGTAGCCTGTGTGATGTGGGACTGCAATACAGATAAGTTCTCTGCTCCATCTCAGGCTATTCTCAATTTCTCCACTCCTCTCTCTGGGCTAGTGCACGCCAAAATGACAATAGCAATCGCTAGCAATTTGTGAGTGTGATTTTGTGAAGTGATTTTTCAGAGCGATTTTTGAATGAATTGCTCAAAAACATGCTACATGCAGTATACCTGCGATTTTGAAAAAATCACAACGCTGCTGTGGGAACCACCACATAGGGTAACATTAGCCAAGCGCTTTTCAAATCACTGTTGATTTGAAAAACGCTCAGAAGCACTCTTGGTGTGCACCAGCCTCCTTCATTCACCTTTGTTTCCCTCTTCCCCTAGAGCTGGCTGTGTGTTCTTGTCATACAGGAAAGCTAAATAAAAGTGCAATCCTGGTGAGGCAAAATATTATTATTTAGTATTTATATAGCGCCGCCATCTTCCGCAGTTGCATATATCCCTGCATCATATGGGTATCGCTTGCGCTATGTGACACTATGTAGCATATTCCACTGAATTGTCCAAACTAAGTCTATCTCCTGTTCCTCTCTTGGGGAGTTGTTCCAGCGCTGTACCCCGTTCACATTTGCTGCTACCAAAAGCCCTCAGAAACACTCGTGTCCTTGAGTACTTCCAAAGATAGGCAGCTCCGTAATACGCCAGCGCACTTTTGTGCATGGGCAGTATGGAGCCACCTGTATTCGGAAGCACTCGGGGACATACGTGCTTCTGGACCTTTCAGGAACCCCCCCCTTAAAAATCCTGCGTTTGCCCCTGTAGGTGATATTTTCACATCTTTTCAATTTAGCCTTTTAAGCCCCCAAAAAGTAAGACAACACTCTGAAAGTTATTTTAAACAGAAAATGAAAAAATGATCTCCTTGGAGAAGAGTTATAATGTTCTCCCAATTACAAATGCAACAATATCCATAAACAGTAAGTGCTTTTCTTCTTATAAGTGCAGCGATGTCCCCAATATAACAAGTGCAACCAAATACCCTTTATAATAAATGCAGTCATGCTCTTCCATTATTTTTAAAACCAAAACAAAGTTTATTGAACAAGAATGCCAATGCTCTTCTATTATTAATTCAGCCATTGCCCTATATAACAAGTGTAGTCATGTATCTTGTATACAAATGCAGCCATACTATTCCCCATAGGCAGAGGAATAAGGTGTGGGTTGAGCTTAACCACTTGCCGACCGCACACTCATACCGTGCGGCGGCAAAGTGGTAGCTGGAGGACCAGCGACGCAGATCTGCGTCGCCAGGTGCCTCCCTAATTAATTTCCTGTTAGATCACGGAGCGGGTCTCCGTGAATAGCCTGCGAGCCGCTGATCGCGGCTCGCAGACTAAATGTAAACGCAGGAGACATTTGTCTCCTTTGTTTACATTGTATGGCGCTGCTGTAAGGCAGATCGGCGATCCCCGGCCAATCAGCGGCCGGGGATCGCCGCCATGTGACAGCGGACATCCTGTCACAGGCTGCATAGGACGGATAGCGTCCTGTGCAGCCCCGATCACCGGGGGGACAGGGAGGAGAGGGAGGGGGGGAATGTCGCCGCAAAGGGGGGCTTTGAGGTGCCCCCCCCCGCAACATGCCACCAGCAGGAGCGATCAGACCCCCCCTGCACATCATCCCCATAGGGGGGAAAAAAGTGGGGCGATCTGATCGCTCTGCATGCACCCTGATCTGTGCTGGGGGCTGCAGAGCCCACCCAGCACAGATTACAAAAATCAGCGCTGGTCCTTAAGGGGGGGTAAAGGGTGGGTCCTCAAGTGGTTAAATACCTGCACATTCAGCAGGCCCTCTGTAGTGCTTCTAGCTTCACATCTGTCCTCATCTCATGGCTTTGCTATAGTCATGTCAGGAGCGTTTAGAGAGACAGACCAACCCAAGAGCTAAAGTGCCAGAGAGGACACACTGAAGAAGTAGAATGGTACATCTGCAATCCAATGCTGTTGCCAATTTATTGTAACTGTATATAACAGTACTTTAGTGCCAATATCAATATTTATAAAGTGGCAAACAGACCTGTTTGCCACTTTATAGGGAGCCCAAGGTATTTGCCACATGTATGTTATTATTTTAAAAAGACCCCATAATAGCTTCGGCAAATGTAAACCAATGCAGTTGCTATCTACTATGGAACACCAATTACAAACACAATTCGAAGCATTAAACAAAGTAGAACTTAATTCAGATTGTCAAAGGCACTACAAGGGATTTCCCGTTAAATTACCACTCATTAGTTGCAGGATGTATTTGAAAAGTAAAAATGATCTCTGCTGTCTATGAGACTTATTTTCAACAACATATGCTGTGTGTGGCAAATCCACTGAAAGATGAAACACTCCCGTTAAAACAGTAATGTAAGCAGAGAGATGGCCTACCTGAGCAGAGCTTGTGTTTCTCATTTAGGCTTTGTTGTAGTGAACCAGGATCCCTCCTTCCGAAAATCTTCTACTTGCTGTTATTCTGGTGTTTCAGGTGTACTTCTGTAGATGAAAGGATCAATTTACCATGATGTCAATGTGGAAATCATAGTGTCTTAACTATAGAATTGCCATGCATTAATCATTGTTCACTTTGTTCTAGCAGTAAAAAGTATTCTGCACCCTTACACACTACCAAATTTACCTCTTCCAAAAAAACATTTACCCAAGGTCTGGATTCATTAACTTTTTGATGTACTGTAATATGTTACTCCTGTAGCATTTGTCCAATTGTGTTTTCATTGGTTGGGCTCATTTATCACTGACCACTCCTTCACACAGCTCAGGGATTCCCTTTTTTTTCAAAAGCACCCCCTGGACAGTAGTGGCTCAGTCCACCAGCCCGCAAAATGTGAACACAAATAGTAAAGTGTGGATAGCATCTTTATTTGGGGGGCCTTTGCAGAATGTTTTAAAATTTTAAAGCGAATCCCCATGAGAAGTTGGACAAGTCCAAAACCAGTTAAAACAAAAACTGTTAGATTATTAATACTTACTGTAAGTGACAGCAACATAGGGGTTAAAAGCAATTTATAGTACTTTGTTTGATGGAAGAGATACATTTTTTCAAAATTGTAATATTGGTCATTTAGGAAGTGAAGAAAGTCAGAGCCAGGAACTATAAATCTGTAAGCTTAATATCAGTAGCTATTTGAAGTTAATGAAGAGGTCACTTTAGAAAATTAAGATAGCAGAGAAGAATCTGACTTTGGAAAAACAACATCAGCTTACTAAAGATAGGTTTTTCCTAACAACCTCCATTTTTATTAAATGGTGAATACTGAATACTCTTTAGAATTGAAAACTATTTTGGCACTGTATCCCACAGCAGCCTAGCATAGAGGCCAAGGACCCAGAGACTAGGGCAGCATTAGTGTATGTAGATAAAGAACTGGCTTAAGGGCGGACGGCAAACAGCAGTAGTAAATGGATCACACTTGTAAAAGGCCAGTTTTAGCAGTGGAGTCAAACAAGGGTCGGTATTTTGTCCACTTACTTTCAATGTATAAAATAATAAACAAAAAAAAGTCATACTGCCATTTGTACAGAAAATACAAGATTATGTACAATTACCAACACTCACTAGGATGGTAACATACCGCAGACTATTTGATCAGGTAAATGGCCAATGAAATTTAATGTAGATAAATATAACAACATGCATCTTGGCAAAGCTATTGACATTGGGCAATATCTGTAACACAGACATACATTTGTGAGCACCACATTTTAGAACAGGCATTGGAGTTTTAGGGCTCAATTCACAAAGCAGTGATAACCCAGTTATCACGCCTAAAATACTTTTTTAAGTGTGATAACCATTGCACAACGCTGGTGAAAAGCCCCTTATCACGCCTAAACTCAGTTTAAGCATGATAAGTTTAGGCATGATAAGTTTAGGCGTGATAAGCAGCACCATTAAACTCTATGCGCACCAGACTTTGCTACCGCTAAACTTTTGATCAGCTGTGCACTGCGGTGCTAACTCAGTTGGTGCTATAGTTATCAGCCTAAACTTATCACACCTAATCTGAGTTTTGGCCGTGATAAGGGGCTTTTCACCAGCGTGCTAACTGTTAGCACCGCTTTGTGAATCAAGCCCACAGTGGTTTTAGAGCTACACAAGTGGGCTGCTAAATTAATAAATGTAATTGAAGGTCTCATAAACAAGGAAAAACAAACTGGGCTTATTTAACTTGGAAAAAAGACACCAATTTAACACATATAATTACATCTAAGGGCAATATAAGGAAGTGGCAAACAAAATCTTATCTCTAGCTAGGTAGAAAGAACAAGCAGACATGAACTGTACATAGGGAAGGTAGATTCCACTGGTACTTTGGAAAGAGGGATTTTTTTTTACAGAGGCTAAGATGTGTACTATCTTAGAGCAGGAAGAAGTTATGGTAAATTATATATCTCCATTTTAAGAAGGATAGGAGGCGCCCGTGTAGTGTATTTGATGTTCCCTTATACAAGGAGACGTCACTTCGTACAGGATTAGATTATTTTATTGATATATTGCACTTTTAGACAACGCGTTTCGCGGCTCAATCCGCTTCTTCAGGTCAAAATAAGGTGCTTAAAAAAGTAAACAAATAAATAAAACTAATTGGACGCTTGGCAGCATTGTTTAAACTTAAAACATTACAATAAGTAAAAAAAAAACACTGGTAGACATAATAAATAAATATAAACATGAATGATAAAAGAATTGTGCAGATGATAAGCCCTAAAAAAAACCTTTTACTTTATCGAGTTTTAAGACATATAAACATAATCAACCAGGTGTGTATACATTGGTTGTGACGTATCAGGGAGATCTAACTAATGAATTAAAGAATATATATATTAAAAAATGTATATATGTGTGTATCCGGTGTAAATAAGGGGGGGGGGGGCAGGGGAGACAATAAAACAAGGCATGTAAGTATAGGTGGCCAGGGAGCTGAAGATGTGTGAGGGTATGAGAATAGGGGCAGTGGAAGGGTTTAGGAAGGGCCCGCTGTGGGCATACTGTAACACAGGAGTTACCAGACCATGCGGCTCCTGTTGGAAGGTTAAACTAGAACTGCATATATAGTTATACAGAGATTAGTCTGTATGTGAAAACCCAATGCAGACGACGCTGCTCTTAGGGTATGTTGGAAAAACTGGATGCAGGCAGTACAGAACTGCGCTGTCGCTTCCAGGTATAACAGGAGGGGAAAAAGAGGGAATAAATGGTCCAGGTGCTTACCTTAGCCATATAGACAAGAGATGCCAGGGCGCCAAGCCGATCATTAGCTAGACCGGCGCTATATGTACCTCTGAGGATGTAATGGGATGTAATGGAGTCCAGGCGGGAAGGCACGTGAGTGTGGAAGCGGAGGGGAGGTCCCCCGGACTAGATAGGGGCGTGGCTAAATTCCGTGGCTACCATCAGAGGGGAGGAGAGGCCAGGTCGCAATAGTAGTTGCGACCCTCTGGTCGCGTCCAGCTGACGTATCAGCCGATCTGTCAGGTGGGAGGTGCGACAGGAGGAGAACAGCGTAGTCTAGTACGTTGAGGATACTACGGGCCCATGCGCCAATGTCATTCTGCGCCTCCACACTCACGTGCCTTCCCGCCTGGACTCCATTACATCCCATTACATCCTCAGAGGTACATATAGCGCCGGTCTAGCTAATGATCGGCTTGGCGCCCTGGCATCTCTTGTCTATATGGCTAAGGTAAGCACCTGGACCATTTAGTCCCTCTTTTTCCCCTCCTGTTATACCTGGAAGCAACAGCGCAGTTCTATACTGCCTGCATCCAGTTTTTACAACATACCCTAAGAGCAGCGTCGTCTGCATTGGGTTTTCACATACAGACTAATCTCTGTATAACTATATATGCAGTTCTAGTTTAACCTTCCAACAGGAGCCGCATGGTCTGGTAACTCCTGTGTTACAGTATGCCCACACTGGGCCCTTCCTAAACCCTTCCACTGCCCCTATTCACATACCCTCACACATCTTCAGTTCCCTGGCCACCTATACTTACATGCCTTGTTTTATTGTCTCCCCTGCCCCCCCTCCCCCCCCCTTATTTACACCGGATACACACACATATACATTTTTTAATATATATATTCTTTAATTCATTAGTTAGATCTCCCTGATACGTCACAACTAATGTATACACACCTGGTTGATTATGTTTATATGTCTTAAAACCCGATAAAGTAAAAGTTTTTTTTTTTTAGGGTTTATCATCTGCACAATTCTTTTATCATTCATGTTTTTATTTATTTATTATGTCTACCAGTGATTTTAATTTTACTTGTTGTAATGTTTTAAGTTTAAACAATGCCGCCAAGCGTCCAATTAGTTTTATTTATTTGTTTACTTTTTTAAGCACCTTATTTTGACCTGAAGAAGCGGGTTGAGCAATATATCAATAAAATAATCTAATCCTGTACGAAGTGATGTCTCCTTGTATAAGGGAACATCAAATACACTACACGGGCGCCTCCTATCCTTCTTGAAATACGATTTTGTATCACCCCACTCGTGGGGTTCTTCACGACTATCCAGGAGTGAAGTCTTTTTTCCAAAGGAGCAGCGACCAACTCTCTAAAAGGCCGAGTGGGGACGGTACTTCCCTACATGCTATACAAAGTGGTTGCGTGGATAGCAACCCACACTTGTGAGTATAACTACTACTCTTATTTTTAATTCATTTTTCTTGAAGATAATACACCAGAAGGGCTCCTGGTACCTAGTGTTGGGCGAACAGTGTTCGCCACTGTTCGGGTTCTGCAGAACATCACCCTGTTCGGGTGATGTTCGGGTTCGGCCGAACACCTGATGGTGTTCGGCCAAACTGTTCGGCCATATGGCCGAACTAAGAGCGCATGGCCGAACGTTACCCGAACGTTCGGCTAGCGCTGTGATTGGCCGAACGGGTCACGTGTAGTGTTGGGCGAACATCTAGATGTTCGGGTTCGGGCCGAACATGGCCGAACTCCGAACATAATGGAAGTCAATGGGGACCCGAACTTTCGTGCTTTGTAAAGCCTCCTTACATGCTACATACCCCAAATTTACAGGGTATGTGCACCTTGGGAGTGGGTACAAGAGGAAAAATTTTTTTAGCAAAAAGAGCTTATAGTTTTTGAGAAAATCGATTTTAAAGTTTCAAAGGGAAAACTGTCTTTTAAATGCGGGAAATGTCTGTTTTCTTTGCACAGGTAACATGCTTTTTGTCGGCATGCAGTCATAAATGTAATACATATAAGAGGTTCCAGGAAAAGGGACCGGTAACGCTAACCCAGCAGCAGCACACGTGATGGAACAAGAGGAGGGTGGCGCAGGAGGAGAAGGCCACGCTTTGAGACACAACAACCCAGGCCTTGCATGAGGACAAGAAGCGTGCGGATAGCAATTTGCATTTTGTCGCCATGCAGTCATAAATGTAATACAGATGAGAGGTTCAATAAACAGGGACCGGAAACGCTAACCCATCACAGATGTTCATTGTTCATGTTACTTGGTTGGGGTCCGGGAGTGTTGCGTAGTCGTTTCCAATCCAGGATTGATTCATTTTAATTTGAGTCAGACGGTCTGCATTTTCTGTGGAGAGGCGGATACGCCGCCGATCTGTGACGATGCCTCCGGCAGCACTGAAACAGCGTTCCGACATAACGCTGGCTGCCGGGCAAGCCAGCACCTCTATTGCGTACATTGCCAGTTTGTGCCAGGTGTCTAGCTTCGATACCCAATAGTTGAAGGGTGCAGATGGATTGTTCAACACAGCTACGCCATCTGACATGTAGTCCTTGACCATCTTCTCCAGGCGATCGGTGTTGGAGGTGGATCTGCACGCTTGCTGTTCTGTGTGCTGCTGCATGGGTGTCAGAAAATTTTCCCACTCCAAGGACACTGCCGATACCATTCCCTTTTGGGCACTAGCTGCGGCTTGTGTTGTTTGCTGCCCTCCTGGTCGTCCTGGGTTTGCGGAAGTCAGTCTGTCGGCGTACAACTGGCTAGAGGAGGGGGAGGATGTCAATCTCCTCTCTAAAGTCTCCACAAGGGCCTGCTGGTATTCTTCCATTTTGACCTGTCTGGCTCTTTCTTCAAGCAGTTTTGGAACATTGTGTTTGTACCGTGGATCCAGAAGGGTATAAACCCAGTAATTGGTGTTGTCCAGAATGCGCACAATGCGTGGGTCGCGTTCAATGCAGTCCTAGGCCGAAGAGGTCATAGCCTAGGGTCACAAAACCTGTTTATTGGGCAATTTCAATGGTAGCGAGTCTGACGTACATAAATCGCAGCAATGGCCGTTAGCAACGTCTAAATCTCACGAAATGTCTCATGCAGGTAGAAGACATATTGTTAGACTTGGATTCCAAAGATGGGGTCCCTACATCTCTGCAAACCAGAGTTACAGGGGTCCAAAATTGGTAAAATCCCCCATAGGATTTCATTGGCTCCCTATTTCACTTTCCAAAATCTCACATCTTTTCAAAGGGCAATGGCTCAGCAGTACCAAATTTTCTAGCATTGTAGGGACCCTTAGGGGGAACATGACTGGTGAGTTTCGGGCCCCTAGGCCGAAGAGGTCATAGCCTAGGGTCACAAAAACCTGTTTATTGGGGCTATTTCAATGGTAGTGATGGTGACGTACATAAATCGCAGCAATGGCCGTTAGCAAAGTCTGAATCTCACGAAATGTCTCATGCAGGTAGAAGACATATTGTTAGACTTGGATTCCAAAGATGGGGTCCCTACATCTCTGCAAACCAGAGTTACAGGGGTCCAAAATTGGTAAAATCCCCCATAGGATTTCATTGGCTCCCTATTTCACTTTCCAAAATCTCACATCTTTTCAAAGGGCAATGGCTCAGCAGTACCAAATTTTCTAGCATTGTAGGGACCCTTAGGGGGAACATGACTGGTGAGTTTCGGGCCCCTAGGCCGAAGAGGTCATAGCCTAGGGTCACAAAAACCTGTTTATTGGGGCTATTTCAATGGTAGTGATGGTGACGTACATAAATCGCAGCAATGGCCGTTAGCAAAGTCTGAATCTCACGAAATGTCTCATGCAGGTAGAAGACATATTGTTAGACTTGGATTCCAAAGATGGGGTCCCTACATCTCTGCAAACCAGAGTTACAGGGGTCCAAAATTGGTAAAATCCCCCATAGGATTTCATTGCCTCCCTATTTCACTTTCCAAAATCTCACATCTTTTCAAAGGGCAATGGCTCAGCAGTACCAAATTTTCTAGCATTGTAGGGACCCTTAGGGGGAACATGACTGGTGAGTTTCGGGCCCCTAGGCCGAAGAGGTCATAGCCTAGGGTCACAAAAACCTGTTTATTGGGGCTATTTCAATGGTAGTGATGGTGACGTACATAAATCGCAGCAATGGCCGTTAGCAAAGTCTGAATCTCACGAAATGTCTCATGCAGGTAGAAGACATATTGTTAGACTTGGATTCCAAAGATGGGGTCCCTACATCTCTGCAAACCAGAGTTACAGGGGTCCAAAATTGGTAAAATCCCCCATAGGATTTCATTGGCTCCCTATTTCACTTTCCAAAATCTCACATCTTTTCAAAGGGCAATGGTTCAGCAGTACCAAATTTTCTAGCATTGTAGGGACCCTTAGGGGGAACATGACTGGTGAGTTTCGGGCCCCTAGGCCGAAGAGGTCATAGCCTAGGGTCACAAAAACCTGTTTATTGGGGCTATTTCAATGGTAGTGATGGTGACGTACATAAATCGCAGCAATGGCCGTTAGCAAAGTCTGAATCTCACGAAATGTCTCATGCAGGTAGAAGACATATTGTTAGACTTGGATTCCAAAGATGGGGTCCCTACATCTCTGCAAACCAGAGTTACAGGGCTCCAAAATTGGTAAAATCCCCCATAGGATTTCATTGGGCCTCCTATTTACCGTTCCAAAATCTCACACCATTTCAAAGGGCAATGGCTCAGCAGTGGCAAAACTCACCAGTCATGATCCCCCTAAGGGTCCCTACAATGCTAGAAAATGTGGTACTGCTGAGCCATTGCCCTTTGAAAAGATGTGAGATTTTGGAAAGTGAAATAGGGAGCCAATGAAATCCTATGGGGGATTTTACCAATTTTGGACCCCTGTAACTCTGGTTTGCAGAGATGTAGGGACCCCATCTTTGGAATCCAAGTCTAACAATATGTCTTCTACCTGCATGAGACATTTCGTGAGATTCAGACTTTGCTAACGGCCATTGCTGCGATTTATGTACGTCACCATCACTACCATTGAAATAGCCCCAATAAACAGGTTTTTGTGACCCTAGGCTATGACCTCTTCGGCCTAGGGGCCCGAAACTCACCAGTCATGTTCCCCCTAAGGGTCCCTACAATGCTAGAAAATTTGGTACTGCTGAGCCATTGCCCTTTGAAAAGATGTGAGATTTTGGAAAGTGAAATAGGGAGCCAATGAAATCCTATGGGGGATTTTACCAATTTTGGACCCCTGTAACTCTGGTTTGCAGAGATGTAGGGACCCCATCTTTGGAATCCAAGTCTAACAATATGTCTTCTACCTGCATGAGACATTTCGTGAGATTCAGACTTTGCTAACGGCCATTGCTGCGATTTATGTACGTCACCATCACTACCATTGAAATAGCCCCAATAAACAGGTTTTTGTGACCCTAGGCTATGACCTCTTCGGCCTAGGGGCCCGAAACTCACCAGTCATGTTCCCCCTAAGGGTCCCTACAATGCTAGAAAATTTGGTACTGCTGAGCCATTGCCCTTTGAAAAGATGTGAGATTTTGGAAAGTGAAATAGGGAGCCAATGAAATCCTATGGGGGATTTTACCAATTTTGGACCCCTGTAACTCTGGTTTGCAGAGATGTAGGGACCCCATCTTTGGAATCCAAGTCTAACAATATGTCTTCTACCTGCATGAGACATTTCGTGAGATTCAGACTTTGCTAACGGCCATTGCTGTGATTTATGTACGTCACCATCACTACCATTGAAATAGCCCCAATAAACAGGTTTTTGTGACCCTAGGCTATGACCTCTTTGGCCTAGGGGCCTGAAACTCACCAGTCATGTTCCCCCTAAGGGTCCCTACAATGCTAGAAAATTTGCCACTGCTGAGTAATTGCCCTTTGAAAAGATGTGAGATTTTGGAACTGTAAATAGGAGGCCCAATGAAAGCCTATGGGGGATTTTACCAAATTTGGAGCCCTGTAACTCTGGTTTGCAGAGATGTAGGGAACCCATCTTTGGAGCCCAAGTCTAACAATATGTCTTCTACCTGCATGAGACATTTCGTGAGATTCAGACGTTGCTAACGGCCATTGCTGCGATTTATGTACGTCAGACTCGCCACCATTGAAATTGCCCAATAAACAGGTTTTGTGACCCTAGGCTATGACCTCTTCGGCCTAGGACTGCATTGAACGCGACCCACGCATTGTGCGCATTCTGGACAACACCAATTACTGGGTTTATACCCTTCTGGATCCACGGTACAAACACAATGTTCCAAAACTGCTTGAAGAAAGAGCCAGACAGGTCAAAATGGAAGAATACCAGCAGGCCCTTGTGGAGACTTTAGAGAGGAGATTGACATCCTCCCCCTCCTCTAGCCAGTTGTACGCCGACAGACTGACTTCCGCAAACCCAGGACGACCAGGAGGGCAGCAAACAACACAAGCCGCAGCTAGTGCCCAAAAGGGAATGGTATCGGCAGTGTCCTTGGAGTGGGAAAATTTTCTGACACCCATGTAGCAGCACACAGAACAGCAAGCGTGCAGATCCACCTCCAACACCGATCGCCTGGAGAAGATGGTCAAGGACTACATGTCAGATGGCGTAGCTGTGTTGAACAATCCATCTGCACCCTTCAACTATTGGGTATCGAAGCTAGACACCTGGCACAAACTGGCAATGTACGCAATAGAGGTGCTGGCTTGCCCGGCAGCCAGCGTTATGTCGGAACGCTGTTTCAGTGCTGCCGGAGGCATCGTCACAGATCGGCGGCGTATCCGCCTCTCCACAGAAAATGCAGACCGTCTGACTCAAATTAAAATGAATCAATCCTGGATTGGAAACGACTACGCAACACTCCCGGACCCCAACCAAGTAACATGAACAATGAACATCTGTGATGGGTTAGCGTTTCCGGTCCCTGTTTATTGAACCTCTCATCTGTATTACATTTATGACTGCATGGCGACAAAATGCAAATTGCTATCCGCACGCTTCTTGTCCTCATGCAAGGCCTGGGTTGTTGTGTCTCAAAGCGTGGCCTTCTCCTCCTGCGCCACCCTCCTCTTGTTCCATCACGTGTGCTGCTGCTGGGTTTGCGTTATCGGTCCCTTTTCCTGGAACCTCTTATATGTATTACATTTATGACTGCATGCCGACAAAAAGCATGTTACCTGTGCAAAGAAAACAGACATTTCCCGCATTTAAAAGACAGTTTTCCCTTTGAAACTTTAAAATCGATTTTCTCAAAAACTATAAGCTCTTTTTGCTAAATTTTTTTTCCTCTTGTACCCACTCCCAAGGTGCACATACCCTGTAAATTTGGGGTATGTAGCATGTAAGGAGGCTTTACAAAGCACAAAAGTTCGGGTCCCCATTGACTTCCATTATGTTCGGAGTTCGGGTCGAACACCCGAACATCGCGGCCATGTTCGGCCTGTTCGGCCCGAACCCGAACATCTAGATGTTCGCCCAACACTACTGGTACCCCTGCAGTTTTTTTTTCTTTTCTCTCCTCTCTGTACTTGTTACAGCCTCCATTTTAAGTGACTTTCCTTACATTGAATAGCAGCACCCCACAGCTATCGTTATACATGGGAACAGGACATTGAACTTTTCATCCAGCAAGAGGAAACATTTATGAAGCAGCACCTGATGTATTTTGGCTCCTTCACAGACTGCAATGCAGCTATGTGGTGGCTGGGCACTTGGATATAGTGTGGGCACTGGGCAGTGGTGCAGATGCTTGGCAATGATATAGCCGAGGGCACGGAGCAATAGGGAGCGCTCTAATCCGTAATGAGTTTGGCTGTATTATTGCCGAACTCCTGTTGCTGCAGAAACAAGCAAACCTGTTAATATTGAGTTTGGCTACCCTGTAACCAAATCAAATAGCACTGGTTAGGCCTGAAGAGCAGAAAGGTTAGTGTTAGGAGTGGAGAGAGGAGAGGCTAGTGTTAGGACAGGGTTGGTAGTGACAGGGGAACAGTTAGTGCTAGTATAGGAAAAGGACGTTTGTGAAGATATTACCAGTAGTCTAATTAGTGGTAATACCCTACGCCAAACCTCCAAATGTATATACTAAATGTACACAAAGTTTACCATTGTGGCTCTTCTCCATCTTGAAATAGAGAAGTTTAAGATGCAAAATCTGATGCACACATCATTTTTTAACCTAGGTAACTATGTAAATATATAATCATTTATCACTGCTTTTTCTGTCATTTTACCATCTCTTACTTTCAGTGGTGTCATTAAACAGTGCAGACCACACTGTACCACCACACACTACATCTTGAGAAACGGTTTAACCAATATTACGGTGTATACACTTTCTTGTGCAGAGTTTCAGCTCCACATACTGCTGTTTTCATTGTTGCTAGTGTTTTCATAGTTATATATCTTGTCAAATTTTCTGGCGTCTGACTTTAATATTTTGGTAATTAATATTTCTGAACCTACATAAGGAACTTTTTTTAATGAATTAAGTGGTGATTAAAGGTAAGCTAAATGCTAAAATGACAAACTGAAAGCAGGGCTAGTACTCATTAGTTAAGCACTGCCCTACCTCCCTTCACCCCAATTTTCCATAGTACAGGGTATTTGCAGACAACTCTGGCAGTAATCCTTACCAACAAGATACCACATGGGGTTGATTTACAAAATGTATCTAATGAATGTATTTCTTATTTCTTGCCTTACATATAAAATATATTTTCTGCAGTTTCTAGGCAAAAAAATATAAATGACATTTTCTGATTAATATCTAGTATGGCTAAATCCTGCCAGTCTAGATTTGACCGTCCTGGAACGTATTTTCACAAAACGGCCTAAAGTATTTTTTTTAGGCTCTCTAGATGACAGGGGGATGCTTACTGGTTTCTGAATGATTGCTTTAGCAAGAGGTTGCTGATTCTGTGGTCTGCGAATGGAAAATGGGGAAATGCGGTATGAAAATGCATATTAATGTTGCTGCTATGGTAAGTCATACAGGTCTTTAAAACTGCTCTTTTTAGAGGGGTTTTGTAAACTCTTGGTGCCCATGCAACTTACTCTACTAACTCTGCTGTTGGCCTGGCCTGTGCTTAGGGTTATGACCTCTTGGAATATACATTTTGATACGGTCCTTTGAGGAGACCACTGAGCTGAACTCATGCTGTGTACCTTACTGCTATGGACTTGTACATTTGGTCACTTTTTTAATACTAGCAGAAAATTTGGCAAATTAAAACAGGTTGAGTGGACTCTGACCTCTTGATCTATGTATTTGCATATACCCAGTAGTCATGTTAAAGTAGAGCTCTAACTTGCAGCAGTGTGTGTGCTTGATTGCCCATCATATGTATGCATGTAGATTTGTCATGCATCACAATCCATCTATGACAAAGATAAAACTAACCTCAGCGTTCTTGCCTGTAGTGGGTCTTTAACCCTCCTGGCGGTCTAATAAATCACGCCAGGAGGCAGCGCAGCAGGTTTTTTTTTTTTTTTCTTATAATCATGTAGCGAGCCCAGGGCCTTCGGCGATCTCTGATCAGGAACTCCCGTTCAAAGAACGGGATTTCCTGGAGGGCTTCCACGTCGCCATGGCGACGGGGTGGGATGACATCACCGACGTCAGCGACATCGTGACGTCATTGGGAGTCCCGATCCACCCCTCAGCGCTGCCTGGCACTGATTGGCCAGGCAGCGCACGGGGTCTGGGGGGGGGCGTGGCGGATAGCGGCGATCGAGCGCGGGGCGGCGGCGATCGGTGTGCTGACGCAGCTAGCAAAGTGCAAAAAAAAATTAAGCAAATCGGACCAGCAGGGCCTGAGAAAACCTCCTGTGCGGCTTACCCCGAACTACGTTCGGGGTTACCGCCAGGAAGGTTAAATATCCACAACTATTAAGTGTAAAACATATGCAGTAATAGCTAAAATCAAGACGGTCCAAATACTTTTCACAGCATTAAATTCTCCTGAAAAGTAAATAGAAGGCAAAGCCCTTTTAACTGGCTGAAAAAAAGAATGCTGATAGCATTTAAGTGCTGCAAAATTAAAAGGGCTATTACTGGTTTGCAGCTGAATGAAGCAGGATTTACATCAGACTGTCATGGCTGCTGTTTATAAGTCAATGTTAAACATGAAACTCTATGTTGTGTCCTATTTGAACCGTATTCCATTTAATCAAGTATTGTTGATACATGTTGGGCTAAGCCCATGACCTTGGGAAACTACTGAAGAGGGGCTGGGAATGGGGGTAGGTTACTCTTGTCTGTAATTTTATTTTTTACATGTTGAAAAACAATAAAAATTGTTTTCCACAAAAATAAAACTCTAAAAATCCTGAAAATAAAAATATGAGACTATGGCCTCAATTCACTAAGCTTTATCAAACACTTTATCAAACGTTTAATAGTTTACCTCATGGGTAAAATCTAATTTTGAATTCACTAAGGTGTTATAGATTTGTTGAATGTTTTATCGTTAAAACATTCAATAAGTATTTAACACCTTAGAGAATTAAAAATTAGATTTTACCCATGAGGTAAATTATCAAACATTTGATAAAGTGTTTGATAAAGCTTAGTGAATTGAGACCTATGTTACTAATGTTCTCTTTACAATTAGTAAAACACTTACATTTACTTAATGCATATGTTTATTTTCAGTTCAGGCTTGCTTTAACCACTTCATGCCATGGGATGAAGGGAACAAATGTGCGTATGCAGGTGTACTTCGACAGAATAATCAGACATGTCCTATTTTTTCCAAAGATCCGCACCACCTTCAGAAAAGCTTAGTCTGTTTTATTGGAAAAAAACATACAAATTTAAAAAGAACTTTAAGGCAGGACAGTCCACTGTTTCGGGCTCCTGCCCATCTTCATGCTGCCTAGTTCTGAAGTAACATACAACACCAACATATATACAGAGAAACAACCAATCACTGAGTATATACTAATTAGAGGACCTGATGGGAAACAGCCTATTTACATATCTAGTCACACCTCCAACTCCCCCATTGGTGGATCTGAGCAAGATCCAAACATTCAAAAAATAACTGTCAATAATGGCTGAATAAAAAAATATCAAAATCAGGCATGCCTCTAAGATGTATTGGCAAGATATCAGCCAAAACGCCATGGTGGAATATGCTGAATAGCAGAAAAAAGAAAAAATCCAAAAAGTAACATTTTATTAAAGAAAACAAAACATCAAAATCCCCATGGAAATGACACATAAACGCATCAATACGACGCGACGCCATACCCGCATACGCGTATAGATGACGTAATAATGCATATCCTCTATCTAGACTACTGACGATCAAAAATACGCATCTATGCCGGACGTATATACACATGAGACAAGCGCTCAAAAAATGACGCATAAACGTATAAAAAATTACGTATCAATAAAACAATCGCCTAGAAAGTGCCACATGAACGCGTCCTAACTATACGCAATCTTTGCGACTAAAAATACGCGTAAAATTAACCAAACACCAAAAAATGCCGAAAAAAGCCAAAAAAATGCCGAAAAAATGTCAAAAAAAGCCGAAAAAATGTCAAATAAATGCCAAAAAAATGCAAAGAAACTGCTGAAAAAATGCCAAAAAATGCCAAAAACATAAAAATGCCATATATGAAAAAATCATGCCATATATGAAAAAAATCAATTCAGCACTTTCCACCAATGGTATATCAGATGATTGGTAGTATAATAAAAAATATCCAATAAAAGAAAGCTAATAAGGCCTATAAATATCTATGAGTCTATCAGTATCACCAATCTAGTCTCAAATCATACTCTTTATTTAACCCACTATTCACAGTGTCAAGTTCTCTGATCCATTTAGATTCTAACTTCAATAATCTAGACAATCTATCACCCCCTTTATTATCCTGTTTAACCCCATCGATGACACAAACCCTAAGCTGACTAACATTGTGTCCAAAGGTAGTAAAATGCTCTGAAACGGCCTGATCCATATTCTTTTTGCGAATGGTAGATTTGTGCGAGGCCAAACGATCTTTCCATCTCTGTGTCGTTTGGCCAACATAGCACTTACCACATGGGCATTTAAGCATATAAACCACCCAACGAGAATCACAAGTGTACCTATCTCGTATGGCATATCGTTTACCACTCATAGGGTGAAAAAAGGTATCACCCTTAATGAGGCTATTACAAATATGACATTGTAAACAGGGAAAAATGCCACATTGCTTTGGTTGTTTATTAATACTGATATCAGAATGAACCAATTTACTCCTAAGGGAGGGTGCTCTTTTGTAACAGAACATAGGGGGCGATTAAATTCCTTAATATAAGGTAATGAATCCCTAAGAATATTCCAATGTCGTTTAATACAACGTTCCACTTGACTACTGACTACACTATAAGTGGAAACAAATGCAACCCTATCTTGTTTGTCTTGTCTACCAGAGCCTCTCCTTCTCCTACCCCCACCTGGTCTATTATCAAGTTGGTTAAGAAGTAATTTGGTAGGGTATCCCCTTTGCTTAAAGCGTACCACCATTTCGGACAACCTCAAGTCTTGTTTGCCCTCCTGGCTGACAATT